>NC_140589.1:748754818-749354818 GCF_964204655.1 Triturus cristatus
ATCATTTATGACATGGTCAGTGACATCACTGAAGACATCACTGATGACATCACTGATGACATCTCAAATGACATCACTGATGACATCATACAGTGAATGTGTGTTTCTATAACATGTAAATATGTTTTATATATATATATATATATGCCAAGGTGTATTGAAGAATGAATGGGTGTATAAGTCAGGATGGATGATTAAGTAGGTGTGTGACTGACTATATAAGTGAGTGATTAATTGTGTCTTGCTTAATGCATGTGTTTGCGACTGATACAGACATTCACACAGTTTAGGTTGTCAGTTGGTGTGTAAGCAGTTCCATGGTTTGGTTAGCAACTAAATGAGGATCTATATGAGCTATTGATTGCTTGTCTGAGTACCTGTATGGATGCCTCAGTGTCTGTGTGGGTGGGTGGGGAGTGTGACTCTGTGCATAGATATGTAAGTGGATAATTCACTGGGTATATGTGTTCAAGTCTGTATCTGTGAAGGTCTGTATGGCTGGGTGGGTGTATGTATGAGTGTCTTGGTGAGTGAATGGATGCCTCAGTGGTACATGTGTGAGTAACTCCATATGTGAAAGGCAGTATATATGAGTGTTGGACTGTATAAATAACTATATGTGAGAGTGAGTGATTGTGAGAGTACCTGTATGGATCAGTGTGTGCTTGTATTAGTTATTGTATTAGAGTGTAAGTATCTGTTAGTATAAGTTTAAATACGTGATGTGGTGTGTGTATAACTGTACAGGTGAGTAAATGAAAGTGTGATTGATTATTTCCATTACTGACTAGGTGTGTGAATAACTCTATGAATGAGAGGCGGTGTGGGAGTGTCTGTATAGATATGTGACTAGATATGATAATGCTGTATTGATGGCTGACTGTATGTATGAGTGAGTGTATGGGTGAATGAATGGATGTGTGTGTAGACCTACAAATTAGTGAGTGGATTTTTACTAACTGGTATTGGTGTGTTCATGGTTTCGAAAATTATAATCTGTATTTTAGAGTGGGTGTATCAAGTGTTATATTAGGGTCTGATGAGGTGCATCAGATGTTGACATGAATGATGTCATCAGTGATGTCATTTGAGATGTCATCAGTGATGTCACTGACCATGTCATGAATGATGTGACGTCATCAGCAGTGCATTGCGGGGGCGCGAGTTATAGTTAGCTCAACTAACTATAACAGGGGAATATCTGTGATTTTCTATGAGTGAAATATCCAACTAACTATAACATCCCTGAAACCTATGGTTTTTTCAGTGAATTTCAAAGGTTTTTTAAATGCTAATTTCTAACTATAATGTGCCTGAAACCTATGTTATTTTCAGTGAATTTCAAAGGCTTTTTAAATGCTAATTTCTTACTATAACGTGCCTGAAACCTACGGTTTTTTCAGTGAATTTCAAAGGTTTTCTAAATGCTATTTTCTAATTATAATGTTCATTAAACCTATCTTTTTTTCTGTGTTTTTTAATTATCATCCCATTCTCAACTTGGTGAAAACTGCAAATCTCACCACTCTTCCATCGATACCTTACACCAACAAAATTGCCACAAATGAGAGCCACAACTAACGCTAATGAAATGCAAAGAGGGCGTTCCCGTGCAAAAAAACACGAAAACACCACTTCCCCATATTTTCAACGACCAGCCAAATCTGCAATGCGACCCAAAAAGCAGGCGATAAGCCGAGTTAGCAGTAACAGATTAACATCAACCTTTGACTGGTGTAAGGAGGTCGACTATCTAGTCCTTGAATTGGACCCAACTCACAGCCACATCTAAAGACAAACACATGATTGAGCTACTGATCATGCAGCTCCGACAGCCAACAAGGCCACAACACCCAGCGCCACCACCACCAGAACCTCCCCCCCGCACCACCCCCCTACTACCACCGAGGCACCGCAAAACAGGACAACGGATCTTCACAACATGCCATGCCCCTCAGCCACACAATAGCTGAATGTTGGGAGATGTGGCAAACAACTAAATATGAAGGAGGCAAGTCACCCATCAACAATAAAGCACACAATGCCAAGTGTAACGCTGATGTGCTGCACAGACCTCACTATGCAAAGCACAAACCTCTCCATGTGGAGATACACTATTAATACTTGTAGTGTAGTGCATAGTGGACGCAACCATGTTACCTCAGGCAGTGGGGAAGATCTCGGTCATGTAGCTGTGTTGTCCCCCCCTGGAAGTGGAAGCGGAGTGGGCTGCTCCAATGTATGCCACTCCAGCATAGGAATATGAATAAATAGGCCAGGCCCTAGGTGTGGTTCACTTGTGGGAAGACCAACAAGTCTGTGACAGCGGCAGCCCTCACCCTGGCACGTGCCTGCCGCCATAACCGCAGGCCTCCTAGACACAGGCCCCCTGCAAACCCAGCGGCACAGCACCACAGACTTGTCTGTACTGACTACTGCCTTTGATCTACACTGCGGACAGCAGCGCTCACAATTCAGATGCAGTGGCGATTGCAGATGTCGCACTCTAGTTCGCAAGACACGTTGCTCCCAGTGTGGCCAGCACGGACCACGCATGATTGCAGGCTGCACACACGCTGTGTGCTTCAGGTGCTTCTAACTCATTGCACCATAAGTCATCACCATGTGGCCTCATCAAGGCAGAATTCATTATACAAAACACATTGCTCCCAGTGCGGCCCGCCGGGACCACGTATCATCGCAGGGTGTGCACACGCTGAGTACTCCAGGTGCCACTAACTGTGCAGCTCAACTCAACGCCACGTGGCTGTGCGCCCATCCTGCCTCCGTCCTACACTGGGATTACACGGTTCACAATTCAAGATTAGTAGTGACACAAATTTTGTAAGAGACTATAATGGGTTAAGAAGACCAAATGCTCCCAATCTGTGCAGCTCAAGTCAACGTCACCTGCCTGTGGGCCTTTGCTGACCACTTCCGCCGCATACACTGTGGAAGACCAACGACACGTGGTGCCAACTAACCCTGTTCAACACAAGCCAATCCCACATGTGTAAGTGTGTCCTGAGTCCTGAATTGCAGCGATCACAGCACCAGACTCCCTTCAATCAGTGAGGGGTATTTCCATATGGAAGGCCGGCGACACGTGGTGCCACTGAACCTGCACTACGCAGGCCAGTGGGGCCACCAACGTATGCACGTGACTGTGGGCCCTTGCTCACCGCTATCTCTGGCCTACACTGTGGAACACCGGCAACAAAAGGTGCTACTAACCGTCTTCAACACAAGCCGAACAATCCCACATGTGGAACTGTGTCCTGAGTCCTGAATGGCAGTGACCCCAACTCCGTTAGACAACCACAGCACTAGACTCCCTTCGATCAGTTAGGCATATTTCCATATGCAACGGCGGCGACACGTGGTGCCAATAACTCTGTTCAACACAAGCCGAACAATTCCAACTGTGTCCTGAGTCCTGAATGGCAGTGACCCCAAGTCCATGGCGGCGATTACAGCAGCATACTCCCTCTGATTAGTTAGGCATTTTTCTCAACACATGCTGATCCCACATGTGTAACTGTGTCCTGAGTCCTGAATGGCAGTGACCCCAAGTCCGTGACACTGACCACAGCACCACACTCCCTTCGATCAGTAAGGCATATTTCGATATGCAAGGCTGGCGACACATAGTCCCACTAACCCTCGTTAACACAAGCCGACCACAGCACCACACTCCCTTTGATCAGTGAGGGGTATTTCCATATGCAACTACAGACTCCTGTAGGCAAGTAACTATCACAGTCCTACACCCTACATACTATCCTTTTAGTATCCTCACTTCAATAATTATTTTTTTATATAATTTATAGCTTTACTACAATGACCAAATTAATCTTCAAATGCAAACTACCATTGACTAGCAGTCTACACTGCAGGCAGTACAGCTCGAAATTCCAAATTTTAAATGCTAATTTCTAACAACAAGATTGTACTCAGAAAATCCAACACTTCGTCAGTGAATTCTATACTTATGACAGCTTTTCATCATGCGCCTACACTGCACTCAGTAGGGCTCACAATGAAAATTATTTCTTCATTCATTAACTACAGAGTCCACTAGGCAAGTAACTATTACAGGCCTCAAATCTACATAATATCCTTTTAGTATCCTTTCTTCTTAAATATTTTTTATATCAGTTATAGCTTTAGTACAATCACCAAATTCATTTTCAAGTACAAACGAACACTCAGCAGTCTACACAGTGGGCAGCAGACCTCACAATTTGAATTTTGGACACGTGGTGCCAACTAACACTGTCCAACACAAGCCAATCCCACATGTGTAACAGTATCCTGAGTCCTGAATGGCAGTGACCCCAAGTCCATGGCAGCGACCACAGCACCAGACTCCCTTCGATCAGTGAGGCATATTTCAATATGCAAGGCCGGTGACACTTAGTCCCACTAAAGCTCTTTAACAGAAGCCGATCCCACATGTGTAACTGTGTCCTGAGTCCTGAATGGCAATGACCCCAAGTCCGTGGCACCGACCACAGCACCAGACTCCCTCTGATCAGTGAGGCATATTTCCATATGCAAGGCCGGCGACACGTGGTGCCACTAACCCTCTTTAACACAAGCCGATCTCACATGTGTAACTGTGTCCTGAGTCCTGAATGGCAGTCACCCCAAGTCCGTGGCAGCGACCACAGCACCAGACTCCCTCTGATCAGTGAGGCATATTTCCATATGCAAGGCCAACAGCACATGGTGCCACTAACCCTGTTCAACACAATCCGATCCCACATGTGTAACTGTGTCCTGAGTCCTGAACGTCAGTGACCCGAACTTCGTGACACCGACCACAGCACCACACTCCCTTCGAACAGTGAGGGGTATTTGCATATGGAAGGCCAGTGACACGTGGTTCCACTGAACCTGCACTACACAGGCCAGTGGGGCCACCAACATATGCACATGGCTGTGGGCCCTTGCTCACCGCTACCTCTGGCCTACACTACGGTCAGCAGGCCTCACAATTCAGCTAGAGTCCTGATTCCACATGACACAGTCCAGTAGCCAAGACACAATGCTCCCAGTGCGGCCTCTCCACACCAAGCATCATCACAGGCTCATACAGTCTCAATGCTTCTGTACTACTAACCCTCTTTAACACAAGCCGATCCCACATGTGTAACTGTGCCCTGAGTCCTGAATGGCAGTGACCCCAAGTACGTGGCACTGACCACAGCACCACACTCCCTTCGATCAGTAAGGAATATTTCGATATACAAGGCCGGCGACACGTAGTCCCACTAACCCTCTTTAACACAAGCTGATCCCACATGTGTAACTGTGGCCTGAGTCCTGAACGGCAGTGACCCCAACTTCGTGGCAGCGACCACAGCACGAGACTCCCTTCAGTCTTATTTGTTGTTCTTTTCTTTAAATAATTTGTTTTAAATGTAAATCTATACATGACTAAGATTCTTCTTTTTCCAACCGCACAGGGACAATTCCTGGCCCAAGAAGGTTGTTGGAAGTATGATGGTAACGTGGGAAGAGGGTGCATTACCCGCTGATGTAGGGAGAGGCAGCGTCAAAGGGGTATCTATCACAGAAAGAACTTCGATATGTTTTCACAAATGCCTCGGACAAATGCCAGCTGAAGGACTGATTCACAAAATGGTTTTTCAATGCTTATGTAGTGTGAGTTATGAACAGTTCGCACCCAGGCTCGCAGAGGGACAGCTGTGACCTGTCAGCTCGACCAACAGACGCAGTACAACGAGCCGTCTGCATCATTGTAGCTATCCCTGCCCTGTTCCCTCGTATGCCTCGCCACGCCATGCCACTCCGATTACGTTCCGACTTTGGCCCCACATAGCTACCTGACGCAGGCGTACTCACTGTTGGTGTGCAGGTCAGTTGTCTAGTTCTCAACATCTCACGGCCACTCCCTGAGGGCAGGTATGCACACACATCACACCAATCCGGCACATGCGTCACAGGCCATGTGACCATGCAAATTTAATAGATCGACAACATCACATCCTTTATTGCAGGTGCTGACTAGATGGCAGATGCTCCACGTGTCTAAACCATAAAGAGTATTTGAAAAGTTGCGCAGAAGGTTAGTCGCACCCTGATCTGTATAGCCGTCAGGGGCCTACCACCCCCTTGGCGCAGACTTCAGATGCACAGGGTTAATGTCACCCGAAGCTCTTATAGCCATCAGGGGCCAACCACCATGTGGCATGGATTTGAGTTCCACAGGCTTAGCGGCCCCATAAGCTGATGTCGTCTCCGCCATTGATGACTCAGGACTCAGCGACATGTGTGAGATCTGCCGGGCCGTGGAGAAGCTGATGTGGTCTCCGCCATTGATAACTCAGGACTCGGCGTCATGTGTGAGATCTGCCGGGCCGTGGAGAAGATGATGTGGTCTCCGCCATTAATGACTCAGGACTCAGCGACATCTGTGAGATCCGTGAATAAGCTGATGTGGTCTCCGCCATTCATGACTCAGCGACATATCTGGGATGCGCATTGTTTTGATGGGCACGTGGAGTGCCCACTGCTGCACACTCCGGTGGCACCAAGTAATTATTTGCTCATGGATGCGCAGGGGCGGCAGTGTCTGTCTCTCTCTCTCTCCCTCTCTCTCTCTCTCTCTTCCTCCTTTTCCTTCTATTACTCTAACTCTCTCTCTTCCTTCTCCCTTTCTCACTCCCTTTCTTTCCTTCCCTCTCTTTTTCTCTCTGGCTTTTTTCCTTCTCTGTTTCTCTGTGTCTCTCTCCTTTGATATGCCCATTACACATGTCCTTGTTTTGTGCTTTATTTTCCAGGCTCTGTCGTCCCCACAGGAATGTTCTGCCTTGTTGTTTTGTAATATTTTTGATACATTTTGTTTATTAGTTTATCGTTCATATATATGTTAATAAAAAAATAAAGTTTGAAAATAGTTTATCATTTACATATTTATGTTAATAAAAAAATAAAGTTTGAAAAACAAAAATTAATAAAGTTTTTGGTTGTTATCTTAACTGCTGTGTGACTCTTTCTTGTTCTTATTACTGTTATTTGATGGAGTCCACCATGGTGTTAAAGTTTGGGGCACTTATCGTGGGAATACTGGTGATGTCTGCAGTTTACACCAACTTCTGAATAGTGTGTTAGATTTATCTCAACTTTACTTCTATTACAGTGCTTATAATGAAATGCAGACTAGCCATTCCTGTACAAAAAGACACGAGGTGCACCTTTGCGATTTATTCTAAATACTAAAATCCTGTATTGAATTGCCCTGAGGTAGTGGCTGCACTTACATTGTACACAGAAAATCAATTAGGAACTCTCATTGTATTTATATTGATTGGGAATAGTGTGTCAAGTGCTGGATCTTGACGAGGTACACTGCTCAGTTCGTATATTGTTCTGCACACGAAAAAAATCACATCACAACTTTCACACCAACTGCAATGCAAAACAAATTCCGGCGATAAGCCATGTTAGCACCAGGTATTTTACACCTGCTTTCTGCTGGTGTTAAGCTGGACAACTACCTGCACCATGAAACGGAACACAGCCAAGAGCCACACCAGAACACCCACAGGTGCCATAGAGTTAATGAGCATGACACAGGGGTACCCAGGATGGCCACAAGACTCATTGCAACATCTCCAGGACCGCCAATGCCCCCCAAACCCACATCTGAGCAAGTGTGTCCCTGTGGTCATTGTCTTAGCAGGATAGGCACGAGCCCTGCAACATCACCGTGTGCTGTCACCTCAGCGTTGACAGTGAGCCTGGACATGTAGCTGCACACACATCCTCCTGCATGCACAACCGGCGTGTGCTGGTCCAGGGTACACAGGACAGCACAGGGGTGTGCCTATCTGGCAAGGGGAACGGGGTGTCTCGGACATGTCTGTGTACAGGAAGTGTGGTATGTGTGTCTCTGTGTTCTAGTTTGGCCTGCCACAAGGGCCGCAGCAGTTGATGTTGTAAAGTGTCATGCACCACCTCCAAACGGCACTGTGATGGTGTAGTTGGAATATAACAGGACATGCGCGAATAGGCATTACAATGGTGTGCCGTACGAGTTAACGAGATACAACAGTGCACCGTACAAAAATGTGGGGGCTCGTGGGAGGGAGGAGCAGCTGTTTGGCAACGTAACACACAGTGAACTCGCCCATGTGCCATGTGCTGGGCATCTCATCCATGATGACTACGGTCGCAGACATCCCACAACACCAACAACCGGCCTTTGTACACATGCTGTATGAATACAGCGTGGTGTGATGTTGGTGGGTTGTGTGACTTGTGCTCCTAGTTGGTGTGTTTCATTTTGGCCATTGTTTGTCTATACTTGTGCTGTACTTAATTGTGCATGTGTGCCATTCTGCCCATCTCCCCCGTCTCACCACTCCCTGCTTCTTCCTATTCCTGGTGCTGTAGTGTCTATAATTTTGTTGCTCCACACATAAATACATGTAAAGAACAAATTAGAATAGTTCCTTGATTCTTTTAGGTTTCAAAACTTCTCTCTATTGGTTTCTTTTTAATTTTCCATATAAACCGTTTTCTTAATATTCAACAACACATAGAAGTCAGAAGTGCAACGTATTCTATCAACAAACTTTCTAGAACATTCTACAACACGTGCAGGTTAAAAGTTCATAAATTTTTTAAAACTTAAGGATATTTTCTTGCAACAGTTTCTCGAACATTTAACAGCACGTGCAGGTTAAAAGTTCACGATTGTTTTAAGTTCGTACAGTGCCTTCCAAATGCAAGTAGCAGGTGTGGTTGAGTTGAGCACATTTTATCCTATGATACGTACTCCACGTTGAAATTGCTTTTTCTTAACTAATCACAAAGATGCTTTTCCACAAAACTAATATGCACCCTACTTTAAAAAAAGAATGCTTTTCATCTCCCAATCACATATTGGTTTGCATGGCAAAAAAAAGTAGTTCCCCATCTTTAAACATATCTCTCATTCTACCAAGGAACTGCATGAGCTACAGACATCTATCCATACCTTCCAGCCATACCTTCACAATGCTAGTATGGATCGTAGGACATAGCTATATTTTCTGGTGCAAGAGATATGCAGAACACAGACGTATTGACTTAGACCTAGGTTTAAAAAAATGTGGACATTAAATGGTTTGCACAGAGAAGATTGAAGTGGCACCAATTGCTACCTTTGGTTAAAACCTCTTTGCATCTTCCACACCCTGACGTCATTATTGTGCATTGTGGTGGAAATGACCTAGGCGCATTGACTGGGGTAGGTTTGGAAATGCTTATGAAGGACACCTTTGGACACCTCAGCTCAGCACCATGTGACTCTGGGCAATAGCTCACTTAATCGCTCACATAATTTCCATGCCGGCCTCGAGGGCCTTCAGACTAATAGGGGTGAGTAGTTTGCACTTTACAAATACCGTATTGATTTTATACTCGCAAATGTACCTTCGGACTCCCTGTATAACACCCCCTAAGCACCATACACAAGTTACAATGTTCAAAACAAAAGTTCCTCCGAGTAGGTATAACCACATGCTGACAGTACTTGACAGATGTGGCACAGCGGCCAGAGCACATGACTTCACAGCATATGACACACAGTTTGGACTCACGCTTTCATCCCCAACTCCGGCAGCACCTCAGCTTAGCACCATGAGACTCTAGACAATACCTCACATATTTTCCATACCCCAGGACTTTCAAACCAGTAGGAGTCAGTAGTTCGTCCTAGTAGGTATAAACACATGCATCAGTTGCAGAGCTTATCCTAACCCCTAAATAAATCGCTGAATCTGAATACCTTCCATCCTGCTTTCTAATGTTATTGGTACATATTATCTGAGTCTTGCTTTCATTAAAGAGATACCCCGAGCATCGTCCAAATTACGTGGCTATCCCTGTAATAGCTGTCAAGGCCGATTCTGGTTCTAGGGTAGCTATGGCTAGGTCATCGGCATAGGACAGCAGCTTGGTTTCAAACCCCTTACAGACTATTGGTTTAATATCCTCACATCCTAGTATTTTCCGTCCAAGCGGATCAATATACAGAGCAAACACCCCATTGGTAACATCAATTGTGGTAGATTTAAAAAGAATAGACGCATTACATCTGTCTATAATAGGGAGAGTCAATGTGCTCAAAATGACCATGCTTCCCAAAGTAATATATCTCTTTCGTTCTATCCCGTATATGATTGGGGAAGGCATGATAAAATCTATAGAGGCGGTATTTATGAATTTTATCTGGCAGTATGGTAAAATACGGCGGTCCATGAAATATCTGTCTCTCCCACAGAAAAAGGGAGGGTTGGCAATTCCTAATATCAGATTCTATCAATGGGCCTGTCTATTAAGTCCTATGGCAATATTATTTGACTCTGCTACAAATTCGTCTGATTCCCCCTTTGGGAATCTGAATCCCCCATCCATTTTCCAACTGATAGTGTTTGGGAAGTCTGGAAATTAGTACAAAGAACAATGGCTATCTCGAAAATTAACTATTATACATCTCTTTGGAATTCCAGTATTTTCCCGCAATTTAGTAATGATAGGATGGGGAGGGTGTGGGAGCAGCAAGGAGTTAGAAGAATAGGGGATATATTTGAAGGGGATAATTTGATGAGCTTCGATAATATTCAACGGAAATTCGAAGTCCCGGTTAACCAAGGCTTTAAATTTGTACAAATTCATCAAACTTTGAAGGGTATTAGACCATGGATACCCCCAGGGGGCAGAATTAATATGATTGAATATCTTTTAGAAGGTGAAATGAATTTTTATTAAATTTGTATTTTACTCTAGCCAAATTATATGACTGGGGTAAAAGGTACGATGATAAATGTCCCAGGTGTCTGGAAGGGACTGCCAACCTGCTGCATATGTTCCACCAATGCGATAAACTGAATGGAAATCGTGGGGAGATAGAGAAGTTCTGGGAGGGCCTGTTGGGAGTTAAGGTCAATCTATCCCCTACCTTAATGATAATAGGAACTGACAGCAACCTGGGTCTCAACAAGGAGGCTGAAGCCTTTGTTTTTATATGCGTGGCGGTCCTCTGAATATTTCTAGAAGCAGACTGGAAAGACACTGTAGCACCCTCCTTCCAGATGTGGTTGGCTAGACTCTTGGGGATTCATAATATTGAAACCTATCTATACATTCGGAGAGGTAGGAAGATGAGGGAGCTGGGGCTGGATATTGGGCCCCTATTAAGGTCTGGAGGGATTCCCGCTTATAAATTAAGCTAATGTTGAATATTATGGGCTGTAATGAACTTAAGAGGTATTAAGCCTTTAGGGGTTCTGAAGGCTACGGGGTACTTATCTTTTGGTCCCACTACAATATTTTTGTAGTAATATTATGTATATATTTGAAGTACCCCTTAACCTGTGTATAGAAAGCCAGATTCTATTCTGTATTGTGTATGAGTTTACATTTTTCTATTTTGTATTTTATGTATTGACTATTGATTGCATCAGGTATTTAATAAAAAAACAAAAAGGTATAAACACATGCTGACACTACTTCCACAGTTGTGCTACAGCGGCCAGGGCACATGACTTCACACCATAAGACACACAGTTTAGGTTCACACTTTCATCCCTGACTCCCGCAGCAGCTCACTTTAGCAGCATCAGACTCTACGCAATACCTCACTTAATTTCCATACCCAGCACTTTCAGACCGGTAGGTATGAGTAGTTCACTTTGCACCCCCTCTATAGCACACCCTAAACACCCCACAGAGGTTACAGTGCTCCTACCCTCCTCTTTTCTCCTTTTTTTGCCCTTTTTTCCCCTTACTCACTTTGACAGAATCACAAAATGGCGGCCAACACTTCCTAGTTGCAACTGCTCGCAGCGCTCCCAACCAATAAGCAGCAAGCTCGTGCTCATAACGCCTCAGCCAATCAGATGGCAGAATTCCCAAATATCTATATCTGTAAATTTCGATATTTCTCAAAAACTACTGAACGGATTTACACCAAATAGCTGATATGAACAAAGAATTAGATTGAAAAATTTCCTGATTTCCTGGTGCTTCTTTGGATCAGGCACTAATTGAAGTTGCTAGAGCAAAAGCAAGAGCAGAAGAGAGCATATCCAGCAAGGTGGCTGCTACATACCTAGTAAAAAGGGAACAAACGTATGAGCTTGGCGAACGGGTGGGCCACATCCTAGCAGTGCGTGCTAGGCAAAAATCGGCTATGGGTGAAGTCAAGGGGGTGCTGGATGGTCATGGGCAACTGCATACGGACCCGGAGGGAATCCGCGAGGTTTTTAGACAGATTTATGTTTCACTATATGATGAGGAACATCCAAAGGACCCTTCAGAAATACTTTCTTATCTTACTGACATTCCTGCCCCATCTCTATCACAAGAAAGCGCAGAAGCCTTAGAGGCACCCCTGGGGCCAGAGGAGATATCTGCCGCTCTAACAAGTTTAGTGTCAGGGAAGGCAGCTGGGCCTGATCAAATCCCGACGGAATTTTACAGAATTTTTCGGGGCGAGATCTTTTTGGATTTATGCACTACCCTACAACAGGCTCAGTTAGGGGCATCTGTTCCTAGTAGTTGGGCGGGAGCAGATAT
Organism: Triturus cristatus; assembly: GCF_964204655.1. Taxonomy (NCBI): domain Eukaryota; kingdom Metazoa; phylum Chordata; class Amphibia; order Caudata; family Salamandridae; genus Triturus; species Triturus cristatus. The sequence goes on from NC_140589.1 coordinate 748,767,413, forward strand.
TGTAGTAATTTAAAAAAAGGGAAAGCCAACCACAGAACCGGGGTCTTACAGGCCGATCACGTTGATGAATGCGGATGCCAAAATATACTCAAAAATTTTTGCCACCAGGTTATCAAAGGTCATAGATGCTTTGGTTAGTGTTACCCAACATGGATTTATTCCAGGAAGAGGCACAACACAGCATATCCGCAGAGTCATTACTCTGTTTGACGTTGCAGAGGTAGCAGGAGGCCCGATGGCAGCTATGTTATTGGATGCTGAAAAAGCCTTCGATCGGGTCTCCTGGGTTATCTCTGGTCATCACTGAGATGGACAGGGTGTGGAGAGGGATTTATAAAAGCCATCCAGGCCTTATACCTAGCTCCCACAGCTCGAATTCGGGTGAATGCTGGTCATACAAGACCCCTACAGAATAAACGGGGTACGAGACAGGGCTGCCCATGTTCGCCACTCTTGTTTGCGTTATATATAGATCCCTTCTTACGTAAATTAGAGGCGAACAATAGGATCCCCCCTATAAAAAGTAAGGGTGCAGACTGTAAAATCCTGGCCTACGCCGACGATGTGGCAATCCTCACACCGGCACCCGCTGAGGCTATAAGAGAGGTCGAGAGGGAAGCCCTAAGCTTTGGACAGGTTTCTGGATATGCTCTGAATGGGCCCAAGACCCAGATAATCAAAAATGACAGAACAGACTGCCTGGATTCTCGAGTAGTGGGGTCCGGAGTTTATCTAGGGGTTAGAATTTCGGCAGACCTGAATAAGGTAGTGTAAAGGAATATAGAACCAATAATAAAGAAAGCAAAAAAGGACATGGACAGATTGCATAATCTTCATCTTTCTATAGTAGGACGTACGAATATTATTAAAATGATATTTTTGCCAAAATTTCTCTACCTTTTTAGATCAATCCCACTTATGTTTGAGGTAAAATGGTTCAATATAATAGAGCAGCTGTTAAACAGGTTCCTATGGGCACAAGGTAAGACAAGAAGGGCTTTACGCTACATGGCGCTCCCCTGAGATAGGGGAGGATGGGCTGTTCCTGATTTAAAAATGTATTATTGGGCATCAGCCTTACAGTATATGTCCGGACTTCTAGGTGGTGGCGGTATCGAGTCAGACGATATTTTTGGCTCTGTATCCATCTATTCGCTACTACTAGGAGAAGAGGCAGAGAATGCATTTTTGAAGTACACCGATCCAAGTTATTACAAGAGAACAAAATTTAAGACACTGATAGCTGCTCATAAGATATGGATATATTTCAAGAAAAGATATGGACTAGGGAGGTTTAACGCATATACTCAATTGTACATGAATTATACTCTCCCTGGGGACATTTTTTCAGATTCGTTTTTTGTAGATTGGGGGGGTCGAGGTATTACGAAGGTAGGGGATCTAATGAGCACAAATGGAATACGCCAGTTCTCTGATATTCAAATGGCCTATGGGGTGGACACTAGAAGTTTTTTTTAAATACTTACAAGTCAGGAGCTTTCTAAAAACTAAGAAGGGTGGGCCTGCCGGGTTTGGGAAAAATGCAATTATGGAAATTATCCGGAGCAGGGTGAGCTGTACGATCAAAAGTCTTTATGCTGTATTTATGGCGGATAAAGAAGACGACCTTCTGAAACATCAAAATAAGTGGGCCGAGAAACTCGGAGTGGGCCAGGAGTGCTTTTTATTGTCATTAGAGCTAGCACAGAAAGTATTATGCTCAGCGGCACTTCAGGCTCAGCACTACAAAACAATCTACTCACTATACTATACACCATCTAGGATAGCGCAGTGGGGAGGGACGACAGGTACCACTTGCTCCAGGTGTGATAGCTCCGAGGCAGACCTAATACATGTCTTTGCTACCTGTCCACATCTATCTCCGCTCCACAGGGCCATAGAAATATTCTTAGGGAGATTACTGGGTAGCAAGATCACCCTTACCCCATTGATAATATTGCTGGGGATAGATACTGATGGCGTAGAGGACCCAACATGCTTCTTCATGTTCCTGGCTATGGCTGTTTTGCGAATTTGTATTGCCACGGCCTGGTTGGAACGGCATCCACCTACGTTCTATCAATGGCTGGCTAGACTACTCTCAGTTTATAACCTGTAGAAGGAGATATATGCAAGGAAGGGCAAAAGGGGAAGAAAGTTAGGATTACAAATTTGGGACCCCATTATTAAGTGGAAGGAAAATTAGGAATTGCTGGTATAACATTACTTGAATTTTTGTCTTACTTTGGTTGGTGCCCTCTTTGTTTATTTTTCTAATGATGTGAAGGCAAAATCCGGGTGGAATAATTGTTTGTTTAGATAAAACCATTATTATATAATTGGCTTTAGTTTTTAAATCGAATTTATGTAGTACTCTGTTTTACGTATCTTATGGTGACCATGCTCTGTAAAAAAGGGGGAAAAAGACAATAAAAAAATATTTTAAAAAAAAAAAAGGAAAATTTCCTGAAGATTCATCAAACAACGTCAAAGTTATAAAAGTTATAAGCAAAACAAAAAATGCTCTTCCTATGGAAACTTGGTCCTAACTATAACTATTACTACCTACTGGCGACCACCAGTAAGTAATATATATATATATATATATATATATTATCTACTGGCGGTCGCCAGTAGATAGTTATAGTTACAACCTAGTTTCCATAGAAAATCTCAAAATTCTATTTTGAATAACTTTGGCGCCGGTTGACGAATCCTCGCGAAATTTTCAAAACTAATGGGGCGCTCCATTCAGCTCCTACCCTGAAAGTCTCGGGGTGATTCGTCAAGCGGGGGCCGAGAAAAAAAGGGGGTCCCAAAACGCGTTTTCCCCAATGCATTTTTCCATAGGACCTTTAGACACAGCAACAGCCAGAACGGCTGAACAGAATTACTTGAAATTTGGCAAAGAGGTAGTCCTCAGGTCAGGCATGTGCCTTTTGCATATATGGTGTAGATCCGTTCAGTAGTTCCTGAGAAAATCAAAAGTAAAATCATATACATATCTGGGCGGAGCCTAACCACACATCTCATTGTGAGATCTGATTGGCTGTCAGCACTTCATCCAAGAAGTGTTGGCAGCCATCTTGGGACCAATATACATGATAGCACCTCATTAAAAAGCATTGCAGTTAATAGAAGGTTTTAAGACTTTAGTTACATTATAAATCATTTGTTGATGGTACCATACTCATTTTAGGAATTGTAGTATGTTCTAAGGTGATTTTACCATGTGAAAAAGCCTTCTGCCGGGATATCATGAATCATGTTTGAGAGAAAACTATTTTCACATGCTTTTCCCACAGAGGTTTGGAAGGTGATCTATAAGCTAAACTGAGAGCATATTTTCTGAAAATTCACATTATCTTTCTCAGTCATGTGAGAATGAAGTCTGACATTCTCAGTAAAACATGTACATCCAACAAGGGCAGAGACTGTCAGTTGATTCCTTTGTGTTCTACTGCAGCTTCCCAGAGTGTTCCAAAGAACAACTAGAGCGCTAACAGTCCTACTTATGATAAACGTATGGCACACCTGAAGCCATCTTGCTTGGATTTAAGTGGTAACTCTTAAAACATTTAATTTAAAAAGGAACAAAATGAGGGGGTTCATTTTGCCATAAAAAGTATGATTAGTGCTGCAGAAAGAAAAATTAGTGCACATTTTGAGTGACTTCTCAAATCCTCTTCTATTTCATTAAAAAATTCTGACATGCAGACTGAAACATGCACTTTCAGTACCAGCAGCAGTTTTCCCTGGTGAGCAGTAGCTTTACTACAGTGATCTAATGAGCAAAAAGAGTGCTAACATTCTGAATTTATGGCAAATGTGTGACACATCTGAATGCCTTCTTGATGGAATCAAAGTAAAAAACTGACAGTATGCCTACTGAGGAGACTGCAGTAAATGAGGAAATTAGGAAACTTCATAACAAATAAGTCTCCCAAGATGGCCACCAGAGACAAAAGAGCCCAAATGTAGCCCAAATATCACCCAGATGTAGCCCAAGTATAGCCCAATGACAGAATGTCCCAGAGTGTTCTTAAAAAAAACTAGAGCGCTTACTGTCTTCATTATGACAAAAGTATGGCACACCTGAAGCCATCTTGATTGGAATAAACTGGTAACACTTAAAACATTTAATTTAAAAAGGAACACAATGAGGGGGTTCATTATGCCATAGAAATTATGATTAATGCTGAAGAAAGAAAATGAGGGCACATTTTGAGTGACTTCTCAAATCCTCTTCTATTTCATTAAAAAATTCTGACATGCAGACTGAAACATGCACTTTTAATACCAGGAGCAGACTTCCATGGTGAACAGTAGTTTTACTACAGTGATCTAATGAGCAACTAGAGTGCTAACATTCAGAATTTATGGCAAATGTGTGACATATCTGAATACCTTCATGATGGAATCAAAGTAAAAAACTGAAAGCATTTCCTACTGAGGAGACTGCAGTACATGAGGAAATTAGGAAACTTCATAACAAATAAATCTCCCAAGATGGCCACCGGAGAGAAAAGAGCCCAAATATAGCCCAATGACAGAAGTGTGCAAAACACTTATTATTTTGTGTTTTTGCAGTGTTATATAGTGCAGACTTGTCAGGTATTGGAGTGCTTTACATGAGCATTGGTTACATCACACAAGAACAAATTCATTATGGTTGTAGACATGGGGAGACTAAGTGATTTGACCAGAATCACAGAATGTCGAGCTGAAGCAGAAACTCCAACCTGGTTCCCCAGTTGCAAAGTCTGCAGTTCTGGAAGTAACACCACATCCTCTCCCCTAAGTGCAACATTTAATCAAGTGGTCAATTGGATAAAAAAACATAAAGATAACAAATAATTTAAAAGTGCTTTGTCGCTATTTGAAAACTCAAAAAATATGTCCTTATTTTAGTCTTTTAGAGCACTAACCATAATTTTGATGCCAATAAGAACCCCAGCCAAGGGGCCACCAACCTCACGAAGTGGATCAGCGACTGCGACTGCGCAGACGACCTCGCCCCTCTGAAGACCCCGACTAGCAGACCCGGTAGCAAGAAAGCCCCATGGTTCACCGACGAACTCAAGAGCTCCAAGAAGAACTGCCGAGCCCTCGAGAGAACCTGGCGCAGAGACCCAACACCGGACAACATGACTGCCCTCAAGCTCGCCACCCAAAAACACCACCAACTCATCCACGCCACCAAGAAAACCGCATTCAAGGAACGACTGGACAACAACGCACACAACAGCAAGGAACTCTTCAACATCGTCAAAGAGCTCTCCAACCCCAACGCCGGTAACAATGACATCACCCCTTCACAAGACCTCTGCAACTCCCTCGCCTTCTACTTCCACAACAAGATCGCGGACATACACAACAGCTTCAGCACTCAACCGACGCACGCCACGACCGAACCACCGCCCCCCACCACCACCCTCCGCGCCTGGACCCCAATCAGCACCGAAGACACCGTCCGCACGATGAACTCCATCCACTCCGGATCTCCTACCGACCCCTGCCCTCACCACGTCTTCAACAAGGCTGACGCTGTCATCGCACCCCACCTGCGGGACATCATCAACACCTCCTTCGACACCGCTACCTTCCCGGAGAGCTGGAAGCACGCCGAACTCAGCGCTCTACTAAAGAAGCCATCAGCCGACCCCACCGACCTCAAGAACTACCGCCCCATCTCGCTGCTCCCGTTTCCTGCAAAAGTCATCGAGAAGACCGTCAACAAGCAGCTGGCCGCCTTCCTCGAGACGAACGGATCCCTCGACCTCTCGCAGTCTGCCTTCCGGGCCAACCACAGCACCGAGACCGCCCTGATCGTAGCCACCGATGACATCCGAGCTCTGCTTGACAATGGAGAAACAGCGGCCCTCATCCTCCTAGACCTCTCCGCGGCCTTCGACACTGTCTGCCACCGTACACTAGTGCAGCGACTCAGCAACGTCGGAATCCAGGAGAAGGCACTGGAGTGGATCATCTCCTTCCTCGCCGGAAGGACACAGAGAGTCCGCCTCCCCCCGTTCAGATCTGAAGCCACCGAAGTCATCTGCGGCGTTCCTCAAGGCTCCTCGCTCAGTCCAACCCTCTTCAACGTGTACATGAGCCCCCTCGCAGACATCGCACGCTAGCACAACCTCAATATCATCTCCTACGCCGACGACACCCAGGTGATTCTCTCCCTCACCAACGACCCCGCCACCGCCAGAGCCAACCTCCACGAAGGGATGAAAGAGGTCGCCGAATGGATGAAGAACAGCCGCCTGAAACTGAACTCGGACAAGACGGAAGTCCTCATCCTGGGATCCTCACCCTCTGCCTGGGACGACTCCTGGTGGCCCCCCGCCCTAGGCAGAGCACCCAAACCAACAGACCACGCACGCAACCTGGGCTTCATCCTAGACTCCACCCTCTCCATGACCAGACAAGTCAACGCAGTCTCCTCGTCGTGCTTCAACATCCTGCGCATGCTACGAAAGATCTTCCGGTGGATCCCCACCGAGACCAGGAAGACGGTCACCCAGGCCCTCGTCACCAGCCGTCTGGACTACGGCAACTCCCTCTACGCCGGAACCACCGCCAAACTCCAGAAAAGACTTCAGCGGATCCAGAACGCCTCAGCACGACTCATCCTGGACATCCCCCGTCGCAGCCACATCTCCGGACACCTGAGAGACCTGCACTGGCTCCCGGTCACCAAGAGAATCACCTTCCGTCTCCTCACCCACGCACACAAAGCCCTACACAACCAAGGCCCAGGATACTTCAACAGCCGCCTCAACTTCTACGCTCCCAAACGCCAGCTTCGATCGACCGGCCATGCCCTCGCCACCGTCCCCGCATCCGAAGAGCCACCACAGGGGGACGGTCCTTCTCCTTCCTCACCACCAGGACGTGGAACTCCCTCCCGACCCACCTCTGCCTGACCCAGGACCACCTCGCCTTCAGGAAGCAACTCAAGACCTGGCTGTTCGAGCAGTAGCGGACCCCCCTCCCCTAGCGCCTTGAGACCCTCTGGGTGAGTAGTGCGCTATATAAATGCTTTGATTGATTGATTGATTCTCATATATGTAATTTCTAAAGGAAATGCTCTAGGTATTACAGTTTTGATTCCATCAAGATGACGTCAGGCGTTCCACACTTTTGTAATAAATATAGAATGTTAGCAATCTAGTTGTTCATTAGGATACTGTTGAGAGGCAGAGGCCAGGGGCACGGACTCTGAAAATTGAAGGCAGGTAGGAGGGTGCAAAGGCAACAATTTAACCACACTGAGCAGGCAGGAAGGGCCGTGGCAGCACAACAGACTATGGAGGGCAGTGGAAAGGGGGGCAGGGGCAACAAACCAACAATACGGGACTTGCAAGAGAGGCTGTGGCAATGTAATAGACCATTGTGGGCAGAAGGAAGAGGCAATGGTAGTACAACCATACATGCCAACAGACCCGATTCAGCCAGGAAACGTCCAATGTTTTTAAGCTCAAATGGGCTTTATTTGATCTGTCTCCTGTCTACAATCTCCTCTTTTTCAATGTAACTCAAAGGGGAAAATCAATACCCCAGTTTTTTTTCAAAATCTCCCTCTTACCAAGTTCAAAATGTTCACAAGTATGGTACATTGGATCATGGAAGGAAATGGGGTAGGGACATGGACTTGGATAACAGAGGACAGGAGGGACATGGAGAGGTGCACCAAACTGACCCTGCAGGGCAGGCATCAGGGTTTGCAGCAGCACAATACACCACACAGGGAATGCGGGACGGGAGTGCAGCACAACAATCCATAGAAAGCAAGAGGGAGGGGACAGGACCATGCACATGGACAACAGAGAACAGAGGGGCAAGAGGCAATGGTAGCTACCTGACCATAATGGACAGACAGGAGAGAAAGCTGCAGCATAACAGACCATAAAGGGCAGGAGGGACGGATCAGGGGCATTACAATGGAACAGACAAGCCAGGAGGGAGGGAGTAGGGGTCTGCACATGTAAACAGAGGGCTGGGGGCAAGGGGGCAGGGCAGGAGCAGCAAGATAGCCATGGAGGCCAGGCAGGATGGGCACTAGAAGCAAGACACACCATGAAGAGCAACAGTGAGACTGTGATGGCATACACACAGACCATGGAGGGAAGGTGGGAGGGGGTCAGGAGCAGCTAACTGACCACACAGGGAAGGTGGGAGGGGCCATGGCAGCACAGAAGACCATGCATGGCAAGTGGGAGGGTTAGTGGCAGCACAATGGCTATGATGGGCAAGAAGGAGGGTGCAGGGGCATGCACAAAGGACGATGGAGGATAGAAGGGAGGGTCAGGACCTGTGCACAGACAAAAAAGTTCAGGGTAAGGGGCCTCACAACAGACCACACGGGGCAGGCAGGAGGAGCAGTTGCAGCACAACAGACCAGGGAGGGCAGAAGGGTGTGGCAGTACAATGGACCATGTAGGACAGGAGGAAGAGGATAGGGGCACGGCATGTGGACAGGCAGGGTGGAGGTGGCAGGGACAGGTTACAGTCATCTGACAATGCTAGGCAGGTGGGAGGGGAGTGGCAGCTCAACAGAACACTCAGAGTAGATAGGAGTGGCAGGTCCATGGAACATGGTGGGCAAAAAGGATGGAGCAGGGGCATGCACAAAGACATCGGAGGGCAGGGGGAAGGAGAATAGGGGCAGCAAGCTAAGCACAGAGTTTAAGCAGGAGGTCAATGATGGGGCATAGAATTGGGCAATGGAGGGCAGGAGGAGTGGACTGGTACATCATACTAAATTGAGGGCAGTGGCAGCACATCAGACCATGCATTGCAGGAGGGAGGAGGCTAGTCCATGGATTCACACAACAGAGGATAGGGAGGAGGGGGATGGGGCAGCAAGCTAACTGTTCAGAGAAGGCGGGTATTAGGAACTTTATTGTTTTTAAAACGTGTGTCTGTGCGAACTACTTAAAATATGAACAAGTATGCAGCTTAATCTCACTTTTATTCAGGAAGAAGAGGACGTTTGTGACTGTGACTCTGGGCTCACTTGGCAGAAACACCCCCTGACCCTCCACCCCCTATCGCAAAATGTAATGCCCGTGAAAAGGGGAGGAGAACACAGTGTTATATAGAACATAGTCCTGAGAGCCCGATTGAAAATGAAAACTAGATAGAGTGTATGGTATAAACTATGCACCAAAAAGTGTGATATAAGATGAACCGGGCGTGAAATATAATATGCAATACATTGTGCGCAGTGACAGATTCATTGGAGAGCGCGAGATAGCACAGGCACTAGCGCGTGCTATGCGATATGCGCCTTGGAGTGTAATATGCACAGGGCAGTGTTGTGTAACCTAACTAGTCTCTAAAGTTGTAATATAAAATATGTGCTGGGGAGTGTAACGTTACATATGCACTGTGACAAAGATATGGATCCCAGATTGTAATATGTATGGCATAGCACTGTGCGTTATAACATAGGCATCGAGGAAGGCACGTTAGATGGGGCAATATAACCTGTGCGAAGGCAAGTGTGGCATGACATATTCACGAGGTGGTGTTACAGTGCACATGGGCTAGAGAGTGTCATAGCATATGCACTAGCTAGTGGAATACAACACAGAGGTGTGTGGCACTCAGCAGGCAATGGTGGGTGTAACACAGCATTGGGCTCTGCCAGGAGCGCGCTGTGACTCTCAAGTGATGTTCGTCCCCTTTCCAGAGAGTAAAATAAAAAGTATTACACATCCGGCAGTGGATGTGTGTTTTATGAACCGTGAGGGGGGTTTCTTGCATAGTTTTGGTCTAATTTTTGTCGAATCCCCTTTGAATGGCTTGGTGTGCATGTGTATTAAATGTGCCCGTCAATAGCTACCCATGTTGGTATAAATAAACGACAAGGGTGTCTACCGGGATTATACACTGTAGGGCATCAGACATGTCAGAGCTTCACTAGTGGTGTAAAAACATTCCACGTGGATTCATTTTATGCATAGTCGCCTTTTAATGAATATCACGCAAATCGTCATGGTGATAAGTACGTACGGTTTGTCCAGCATGTCCTAGGTGTGTCTATAAATATATATTTTTTAAACATAATAAAAAACAGTGGCCGGCCCTGGGGATTGGGGTCAAAAAAATATAATTAGCAGACAGGCCCGGGGGGATGGGGTCATCAGGGCCAATAAATTAGAATAAGAAGGGGAACCACACAGCCCCCCTTCTTAAAAAATTAAAATAAATAAAAGACTGGCATCGTGCCGGAGGTCACGCCCCCTCCTTGCAGCACTCTGCAAACGCGCCCCCTGGCGAGTTGTAAGTTGGGGAATTAATTCCTCTTCAATACTGAGGGTCCTTGAGGGCCAACTAGCCCAACAGGCATCTCCAGTATGCGCCAGGGAGCTGCGCTGCAGACAGGTGTTCTGAGGCCAAGCCCCTTTTTACATCTCTCTGCAACGCAGCTCTGTGGCACTTACTGGAGGTACCTAGTGGTCTAGTGTGCCCCTAGGGACCCTTCGGATTCAAGGGGACTTAATCTCTCAACTTAGAACAGCCACAGGGCGCGTTTACACAGTGGTGAAGGGAGGGGACGGGGCCTGAGGTGACGTGTGCAAACACGCACTATGGCACGTTTTAAATTGGGGATATAATTTACCTTCAATACTGAGGGCCCCTAGGGAATAACTAGCCCACCAAGTGCTTCCAGTAAGCGCCACTGAGCTGCATTGCAGAGAGGTGGTCCAGGCCGTGCCACTTTTTACACCAATCTGCAACGCAGCTCTGTGGCACTTACTGGAGGTACCTAGTGGGCTAGTTGGACCCTAGGGACCCTCAGGATTCAAATGAACTTAATCTCCCAACTAAAAACGGACACAGGGCGTGTTTACACAGTGGTGAAGGGAGGGGACGGGGCCTGAGTTAACGTGTGCAAAAACGCCCTGTGGCCTGTTTTAAGATGTAGTTTTAATCCCCCTGCCCTATTATATACTAGGGGCTTACAGAGGAGGTCATGCTAATCACAGGGGGACCCCAACGCATAATGTTCCCTAGTGTATGTAGGTGTTTTTACTGTATTCTAAGTGTCTTTTAACATAGCACTGGCTCTAGGACTGGTTAGTCAGACTCAGTTACCACCAGTATCCGTCTGAAAAAGTTGAGGGTACAAGATGATTTTGCAACAAGGCTTCTTTCTGCTCTTCTTTTGGTTCTTTCTGCACGTTATCCTTCTTCCTGCACTTTTTTACGTCTTTGAGGACTTCTGTTGCTTCTTTCTGCACTTCTTTCTTTCTGTGCATTTTTTCTTCTTTCTTCACATGTCCTATCTCTGTAGGCATAGTTAGAAATTAGCATTTAAAAAAACTTTGAAATTCACAGAAAAAAACATAGGTTTCAGGCACGTTATAGTTAGGAATTAGCATTTAAAAAACCTCAAAAATTCACTGAAAAAACCATAGGTTTCAGGGGTGTTATAGTTAGCTGGACTTTTCACTTGTACAAAACCATTGAAATTCCCCCGTTATAGTTAGTTCAACTAACTATAACTCGCGCGCCCGCAATGCACTGCTGATGACGTCACATATTACATCACTCATGACATCACTGATGACATCTCAAATGACATCACTGATGACATCACTGATGACATCATCCTTGTGATAGAGTGGCAGACCTCCTCTCACCCTAATATAACCTTTGATACACACATTCAAAAATAGAGACTAACATTTTCAAAACAATGGACATACCTCTTCAGTAATTCTAAGATCCACATACACATCCAATCATTCACCAACAGTCCTATACAGTCACTCATACATGTACTCACTCATCATATGTACTCATACACCTATACATCCTGTTACACAATGCCACTCATCCATAGACTTACTCACACACATAGTCACTCATGCTAATAAGGAATCAAACATACATGTACTTGCATATACAGTTATACACACACCACCACACTTACTTCTACGGAAACGTGCACATACTTAGTCTTTTAAACAATCACTTATAGAAACACATACTTATTCATACAGGAACTCTTTCAATCTCTCACTCTCACATATACTCACTTATATACACCAATAGTCACATATACTAGTTTAAAACATATGTAGTTACTAATAAAGACACTATTGAGACAGTCATTCACTCACTAACACACCCATACACACACTCATACACCCATACAGTCCTGCACACATGCTGTCTATAACACATACAAACAGTGAGTCACTCATTCATGCACCTATGCACTACGTAATACCCCCCACCGAACCATGCAGACACTCAGACTGATACTCAAAAAAACAACTAATAACCTATATAGACACCCATGTAGCTACTCACCAACCCATGCAGCCACTTATACACAAAGTGAGAGACTGATACAGATATTTACATATTTAAACATTACTCACTAAGCCATGTATTCACTATGATACACTTAATCAGTCAGTTACACAATCAATTTTTCAAAAACAAATCATCCATTTAGACACTTATATACCCATTTATTCTTCCATCGACCTTGAGATATACATATATAAAACCTATTTAATTTTCAGCATAGCATTGCGGGCGCGTGAGTTATAGTTGCCTGCACTAACTATAACGGGGGAATTTCATTGGTTTTTTACGAGTGAAATGTCCAGCTAACTATAACACCACTGAAACCTATGGTTTTTTCAGTGAATTTCTCTCTCTATATATATATATATATATATATATATTCACTTAAAAAACCATAGGTTTCACACATGATATAGTTAGCTGGACATTTCACTTGTAAAAAACCAATGAAATTCCCCCGTTATAGTTAGTGCAGGCAACTATAACTCACGCGACCGCAATCCTCTGCTGATGACGTCAGATATTACATCACTGTATTTAGACACTTATTTACCCATGTCTTCTTCCATTAATCTTTAGCTATACATATATTACAAATATTTATTTTTCAGAAAGACACATATGTCATCAGTGATATAATATCTGACGTCATCAGCAGAGGATTGCGGTCGCTTGAGTTATAGTTGCCTGCACTAACTATAACGGGGCAATTTCATTGGTTTTTTACGAGTGAAATGTCCAGCTAACTATAACATGTGTGAAACCTATGGTGTTTTAAGTGAATTTGCAAGGTTTTTTAAATGCTAATTCGTAACTATAACGTGTGTGAAACCTATGGTTTTTTCAGTGAATTTCAAAGGCTAATTTATGTATGTATTTTTTATTTTTTTTATGGGATTTTTAGCGTGCGCGCACGGTGCGCAAACCTTGCTTAATTTTCCGTTAAAAATTTAAAAAAAAATGTATGTGTGTTTTTTCAGCGTGCGCGCACTCCGCGATTTTTCGAAAAAAAAATAAAATCTTTTTTTTGCCCTTGGGGGTCCTTCTGGGACCCCCAAGGGCAAAAGGACCAAAGGGGGTCAGGAACTCTCTACCCTGCCCTCTTTTCACGTTTGCCACCTTCCTTTTTCACCCCCTCAGATTACGAGAGACAAAATGGCGGCCGACACTTCCTGGTTTCGACCGATTCGATTGTTTACAACCAATCAGAATTGCGCTCGCGCACGGCAGGGTGCGCGCACAGTGCGCACGTATAGATATTTATATGCTTTTAAATGCTATTTTCTCAGGAAATACTGAACAGATTTACACGAGACCTTCAAAAGGCACTTCCTTGACCTCATGGCTACCTCTCTGCCAAATTTCAAGTAATTCTGTTCAGCCATTCGGGCTGTACCTTCGACTAAAGGTCCTATGGAAAAATGCATGGAGAAAACGTGTTTTGGGACCCCCCCTTTTTCTCGGCTCCCGCTTGATGAATCACCCCGAGACTTTCAGGGTAGGAGCTGAACGGAGCGCCCCATTTGTTTTGAAAATTTCGCGAGAATTCGTCAACCGGCGCCAAAGTTATTCAAAATAGAATTTTGAGATTTCCTATGGAAACTAGGTTGTAACTATAACTATCTACTGGAGACCAACAGTAGATAATATATATATATATATATATATATATATATATATATATATATATATATATAGATATAGATATAGATATATATATTCACTTAAAAAACCATAGGATTCACACATGTTATTGTTAGGTGGATATTTCACTTGTAAAAAACCAATGAAATTCCCCCGTTATAGTTAGTTCAGATAACTATAACTCCCGCGCCCGCAATCCACTGCTGATGACGTCACATATTACATCACTCATGACATGGTCAGTGGCATCACTCATGACATCACTGATGACAACATCCTTGTGATAGAGTGGCGGCCGCGTGAAACCTATGGTTTTTTAAGTGAATTTGCAAGGTTTATTAAATTCTAATTCCTAACTATAACGTGTGTGAAACTTATGGTTTTTTCAGTGAATTTAAATGCTAAGTTATGTATGTATTATTTATTTTTTATATATTTATTTTACAATAAACTACGTATTAAAAAAATGTAAAAATTATTTATTTATTTTTTTTGGTTTTTCACCGTGCGCGCACGGTGCGCGCACCCCCGCGATTTAAAAAAAAAAAATGTTTTTTTTCTGCCTTCGGGGTCCTTCAGGGACCCCCTGACAAAGGCTAGGGGGTCAGGAACTCTCTACCCTGCCCCCTTTTCACGTTCGCCACCTTCCTTTTTCACTCTCGCACTGAAAACAAACAAAATGGCGGCCGACACTTCCTGATTTCGACCGATTCGAACGTTGACTAACATGTAACCACCAATCAGCATTACGCTCACGCACGTTAGGGTGCTCGCACGGTGCGCGCACGGTGCGCACACGGTGAGCGGCTATAGATATGTATGTGCTTTTAACTGCAATTTTCTCAGGAACTACTGAACAGATTGACTCCATATATGCAAAAGGCACATCCCTACCTCTCTGCCAAATTTCAAGTAATTCTGTTCAGTCGTTCGGGCTGTACCTTGGACTAAAGGTCCCTATGGAAAATTGCATGGGGAAAACGCGTTTGGGACTCCCCTGTTTTCTCAGCCCCCGCTTGACGAATCTCCCCGAGACTTTCAGGGTAAGGACGGAGCGGTGCGCCCCACCTATTTTGAAAATTTCGCGAGGATTCGTCAACCGGCGCCAAAGTTATTCCACATAGAATGTTGCGGATTTCCTATGGAAACACGGTCCTAACTATAACTATCTACTGGTGACCGCCAGTAGATAATATATATATATATATATATATATATATATATATATATATATATATATATATAAGATGCAACAAAAGGAGGGGTGAACGCCGGAAAAAACACAAAATCGCCCAAAAATCAAAAAAAGCAATATTGGCGAAAAAACACTAGATAACAATGCAATTATAAATTTATCTACAATCACCCTGAGCGAAGCCGAGAAACAACTTTTGTGTCTTGGTCTGACATACTGTCCGGTTTCGGATTTCAACTACACAAAAACGAGAGTTGATATTTATTTGTACATCAGAAAGTTAAAAATAAAAAAGTTCTTCAGTATCAAGGAGGGCCTGAACGAAAAGGATCCATCCATCAATACTGCTGTTATAGTGAACCCTTTAACCTTACCAGCTAGAGACACCAAAACTTTTTTGGCTCTGCACCAATTGGCGACCAATGACACGAATGATGGGGACATGGCGTCCACACAGGAGGAACTCAGAATGGCTTCAATTGAGCAGGTGGGAGCAAACATCAGCCCATTCAAACCGAAATCAAAATTCATCCCTACTATGCCAAGGGACTCAATTGACGTTTTCCAAGATGTAGTGGTGGAGGATCTGAAAAAATTGTACCACAAAATAAAACATAGGAAAAGATATAAAAGTCAACATGAGAAAGATTATTTACTGCTGACTAAAAAATTGGGTAAAGATCATAGGATCATTGTTACCACCGCGGACAAAGGAGGAAACGTGGTGGTTTGGCCTCAAGGAGCATATATTGAGGAAGCAATGAAACAGTTGAATAATCCATCATGCTACTCTAAGACTACCATTAAGAACTTTAATGAAGCCAAGGAGGTACTAAAAAAGCTATTAAACAAATGGAAAAGGGAAGGCATGATTTCCCAAATTTTATCTTTTACCCAAAATCCACAAACAAGTTGTTCCAGTTCCAGCCCGCCCAATTATTTCAGCGATTGCAGGAGTAGCGGAACATGTGACAGAATATATCGACTACTTCCTGCAAGATTTAGTGAAAGGCCTACCTACCTACATTAGAGACACTGGGGACTTTATCAGGAGAATTAAGAATACCTCATGGAGCGACGATATGCTATTTATCACCTTAGATATCGAATCGCTCTATACTAGTATTGAACATGCATCTGGGCTCAGAGCTTTAGAATTTCTCCTTGCAAAAGACCCATAAATTGTTATAATCATAACAAATTATTGTTAGAACTTACTAGTTGGTGTCTCAATAACAACTTCTTTTTATTTGGTAGTGATGTTTACATTCAGAAATGTGGCGTTGCAATGGGGGCATGCTTCTCCCCTAGCTATGCGTGTTTACACGTAGGCTGGTGGGAGGAGCAGGTCCTCAGGCGAACGCACAGTGACATCTACAATGATCATGTGGTGCTTTGGATTCGTTTTATAGACGATGTTTTTGTTTTGCGGTGGGGGGATCATGAAAGTGCAACTAATTTCATCAATTCCCTCAACAACAATCAGGAGAATCTAAAATTCACTTCTTCTATCAGTAATTGTGAAGCAGAGTTTCTAGATGTTAAAGTGTTTATACATGATAATCACTTGGCCACCAAACTTTACCGGAAAAGCACTGCTGGAAATAATATCCTTCATGCCAGCAGTGCACATCCTAGACATGTAGTTGACAACATCTGAAAATCTGTACTATGGAAGCTCTGGAGAGATTCAGACAGAGGGGATATAGCAAATCGGTCTTGAAACAGGCAGTTCTTAAAACAGAAGCTAGAACTCGGGAATCACTATTTTTGTCTACATCTAATACATCTTTAGACAGTGATTCTACCAGTACGGACAAATCCCCTAGATTAATCATAGCCTACAGTAAACAGGCAAGACAAATTAGATCAATTGTCCAGAAGCGTAGTCCTGTACTTAAAACGGATTTAGTCTTAAAACCTAGACTACTGGATGGTCCAACAATAACTTATCGTAAGGGACCCTCCTTGAGAACTCATGTCTGCCATGACTTTCCTGAGTTAAGAAAGCAGGAGGAGTGGTTAAAATCCTGTCCGGGATTTAAACGCTGCTCCACATGCAGAGCGTGTAAATTTGGGAAGAACACCGCCCAATACCGTACACCGTTTAGCCCAGATCTGTTGGATATACGTGGGTCTTTTACCTGCAAAACTGAACTTACTATCTATGTGCTAACATGAACTTGTGATCTCAGATATGTTGGGAGTACCCGACAGCCAGTGCATGTCAGAATTCTTCAGCACTTGCCTGCTATTGTAAACAATGATGCATCATATCCGGTGGCGAGGCATTTTAAGACCTGCCACAACAACAATTTGCAATGCCTCAATTATTTTGTTATCGCCTCGGTTCCAAAAGCCAGAAGAGGTGGAGACCGGGATAAGATGCTAAGAAGACTAGAATCTGAATTCATTCTAGAATTAGATAGCAGATTCCCCAATGGGTTAAACACGACGGATGACCTGCATGTATTTCTTTGATATAGAAACGTACATTATTAATGATTAGATCTTGGTAGAGTGTTATGTCACTTTCGCTTTCACAAATATCTATAAGAATTTCTATGTTTTAATATCCCATTTTCCCCTTTATTTATTCTAATTTTTCCCTGTTTTTGTTGGATATACAATTCAGGGATACACATTTTTTTCACTTCATTTATTGACATAGACTCATTGATTTGCCTGTTTAGACTCTGATTCTGAACTAATAGTCAATTCATCTCGAGTGTTTTGTTTAGAGAGCTTTATAAATATTATTATTAATGTTAAAGCGTCAAATACAAATTTTGCGTGACATTACAATTGCATTTTATGCAGTAGAATAATGAGGCTTCAATGTGATGTCTAAGACAGGTTTCCATATCTAAAAAATTGCAGAATTTGCACATTTTTTCTCTGTGTGTTTACATTATTGCGTAATTTGCACATTGAACTTTTGCACTTTATTTTAGCATATATATTTATAATTGAACTGGATTAATGAATTTTAATCTGCGATATTTATATGTTTTAAGTGTTTGCTATTTTTGCACAAATAACAATTTTTGCACTGTATTGCGTTATTTGCACAGTTAATCCGATATGGATACTAATATAACAACGGTCTGAAACACATTGCGTAGGATTTTAGCATTATATGCGAAAAATTATGTAAATATATACATGATTCAATATTTTGGTTTATATATACTTAAAGTCATGCATTTAGCTCATGTTTTATGGTTCTTGGATTTTAACCAATATACAAAACATAAACACTTGGGGTTTTGTAAAAATGTTTGGAAAACAGACTATGCGGATTTCAAACTGAGTAGTATGTCATCACTTTTTGAATGTCACATGGTGCTGAGAAAAAGAAAAAAAAAATGCAACCAATTGTAAACCTTTGGGTACTTAATGGGCTTCATTTTTACTAACTGACTGATTGTGAGCAAGGGCGGATGCCCGAAACGCGTCAGATTGGTGAAACTCGGTTCTAAATAAAATAAAATAACTGTGCCTTACTTTGGATTTGCGTGGCTTCCATTCTTCGTGGATACGGATCTCTGTGGAGCTACAATTGTGGAATATATATATATATATATATATATATATATATATATATATATATATATATATATATATATATATCACCAGTTTCCATAATCAGGCATCGAAGCACTCACGGACACGGACCAAATAATAAGTGCAAATAATTTATTTAGTGCGGTATGTCGCCTTAACGTTTCGGCTCGTCCGAGCCTTGTTCACATGACAATGTGAATGTGTTAGACAACAAAATTTAAAGTGACAGTGCAGATTTTCAAAACTCAACCATGTGACTGAATTAAGGATAGAGGTAGAAGACATACTGTGGCATTGGATTTACATCACGTGCAAAGATGCAGTCTAAAATTCTTGTAAATATCCAACAACATAGTTAATTATCGCAAATCAACAGATGACTTTGAAATTGATTGTAATCCAATAACTTTCTGCAAATAAGCGTGTTGTGCAATTGTATGTTATTATGTATAGAGCGCCGTAATATCTCCCTATAATAGGCACTCCCATACTGCAATTGAATATCTAGGGTCTGCAGATCTCGATAATTAATATATACATGTTATTGCTGTTAATAGTGTACGTTGTCAAGACACCAATGGACTTCACAGACATAAGGTAAACTTCATAATGTGCAAAGATGCGCAAATGTAAACTCGCCCAATTGCGAACAGAAGGGTCTATCAAGAAGCACCTTGGTCATAATTTTGTGAAATCGCTTTTAAAATCATAGGTTAAATCCCATATGTGCAAAATATGCAAAAACACACTACTAGCATGATCATTCCTAATGGACACATGTAATTGAATTGGAATTATTTGATCAATTTATCTAGGTGTTAAATAATACAAATAATATAGTAAATCACATGTTGATATCGTATATTCCTGCCTAATGCCTTGTTGATCCTACCCCAAATGCATCCTACTAATTTCAATCTTCCCAATTATAATTTTAAAACATTTTTAAAACATTTTTTATATATAAAAGAACCCTTGTGTTATGTGAAATTAAAACATATACATCATTATTGTTCACCGATGGATTATAGGACCAGAAAATCCAGTAATACTTGTTAATTTAACTTGTAATACTAATTCATATTGTGGAGAACCTGAGAAAATTCTAGAGTTTGACAAAAGACGTAAAATCAGTATGGGTAATATCTAGCCCTGAGAGATACTGGCATATACTTATGGTAGGGGTAATGCACACATGTTGAGTTGTAAGGATGACCTATTACTGAAGTCCATGTATTTTTCTAACTGGTAGTAAAGTCCAAGATAAACTATATAGGAGACAAATGTTGTACAGCTAATATTTGTCTCACAGGGAAGCATACATACACTTCTCCAAACTTAAAATTTGGTGAATAAAAGAATAAATATGTATCAAAAAAAGTTAAAAACCCCAAGGGGATCTACTCTCTAAGATAAATTATTACCACCAGAATTTAGGATAAACATGTGTGCAAATCTTCTGTGACATTTAGGCCTCCTGGGTACTTAGAGTCCAGTTGCAAAATGTATTTAGTTTCTAATTTGAGCAGCTTGGACTCGCGGTCACCTCCTCTCCTATTTGCAATTACTGCATCAATAACATAATACTTAAGGCCCTGATTATCGCTGTTGTGGTATTCTTTAAAATGTCTCGCTACAGGAAAGGTTTTATCTTGGATACTGTAATATACTTTTATGTTCTGCGTGTTTTGTGCTTCCCGCATATCTTAGTCCGCAGGGGCATTGTAAAACATATATTGCATATTCAGTCCTGCAGGTGAGTACTTTGCTGATTTGATGTTCTTTTTCACTGAAGGCATCCTTAAAAATGTTCATGTTGATGCCATGTGTACAGGACTTACATGTTTTGCATTTAAAAAAAACCCAATTGGTTTGTAACCATGAAGTTTTTTCAATAGTCTCCGGGTTTGTGTCGACCAATCTATCTTTCATAGAAGGAACCTTGCTAAAAGTTATGGATGCTTTGCGGGGTAAGGGACCAATAACTGGATCGCTTAAGACAATGGGCCAATTACAGTTAATGATTTTGTATAGCTCTGAATGTTGTTTACTATACCCAGTAATTATTCTGAACGTGTTAGGAGGGGAACTAGTGTGGTCAGGAATTGTCAGATTTGTAGATTTGTTGGGGAGAACTGCTGGTTTATAGACATCAAGAAGTTCCTGTCTATTAATTCTCACTGATTTCGCGACGGCTCTATGAATGACATGTTCAGAATACCCCTGTTCCAAAAACCTGCGCTTGCTAGCTTGTTGAGCTGCCTTTATATCCAATTCACTGCTGCAGACCCTCCTAAGACGAAGCATTTCCCCGTATGGGATGCTTGATATCAGGTGTGCAGGATGAGCACTGCCTGCATGTAAAATCGTATTGCCAGCAGTGATTTTCCTGAACAATCTTGATTCAATTTTGTTGTTATTAATGTAGATCTCTGTATCCAGGAATGTAACTGAGGATTGACTCGTGGTTGCAGTGAATTGTAAATTAAGCTCATTGCTACTGATTTCAATGACAAATGCCTCTGCCTGCTCTTTGGTTCCCCTCCATACAATGAATAAATCATCAATAAAACATAAACAAATTATCACATTTTCATCAAAGACCTTTTTGTGTTTCACCTTGAGGACCAGTTCCTCCCAAGCGTCCAGGTGCAAACAGGCATAGCTTGGAGAGAAACTGGCCCCCATTGCTACACCCTGTAGCTGTCGATAAAGCAAGTTGTTATACATGAATATATTGTTGTGAAGACAGTAATTCAGCATTTGGACTAGCATATCATTGTGGTCGTTGAACTGCTCCGACCTACGAGACAGAAAATACTGTGTTGCTGCTTGCTCATCTGTGTGCTTAATGCTCGTATAGAGCAAAACAACATCAAGGGTGAGCATCCAATAGCCCTCCACCCAAGTGATCTGCTGGATCTTTAATAGGAAGTCTCCTGTATCCTGTACAAAAGAATCCAAAGCTTTCACATGACATTGAAGAACATAGTCAATGTAGATTGAAGATTTCTCCAGTGGGCCCCCCCTGGCAGATATAATCGGTCTGCCGGGCGGCTTATCCTTGTTTTTGTGAACCTTGGGGATGAAATAAATCAACGGGGTTACAGGGTTAACGTTCTTGAGAAATTTGAATTCATCTTCTGAAAGTAATCGTTTGCTTTTCCATTTGGTCAGTTTGTGATGATATTCATTGTATGAACTTTTCATGGTAGCCTGTTTGATGCGTTCATAGCATTGTCTGTCATTCAATTGAAGGTAAGCCTCCTTGTCATAATCAACTCTTGTTAATAAAACAATGTTGCCTCCTTTGTCACTGCCCCTGATAATAACTCCTTTGTCTTTACTTAATTTGGCCACTAGGGCCTCATATTGCTGTGTTTGTCTGTCATATTTGTTCTTCAAGTTACATATTTGTTTCTGTAGTTTCTTTAGTTGCACTGTTACGTTCTCATGGAAGATATCAATCGTGTCCCGAGGCATAAGTGGATTAAAAGTTGATGGTGGTTTAAATGGAGTATATGGCGCTTCCTGTTTAAAGGACTGATCAATTGTCCTAACATTGCTTTCAAATCCTGAAGGGGGTCCATAGCCCGCACCTTCTGTTACACATAATTCAAAAATATCATTGGAAAGCGATGAACCACTCGATACTATTTCATCCATTAGGTCTGGATTATGGGGTATAGGGTTCTTGTTTGTTTTCATCATATGATACTTGTGTAATTTGAGCTTTCTCACTGCTTTATAAATGTCCAATCTGGTGGTGGCATAATCGAAATTTCTATGAGGTGCAAAGGAAAGGCCCAGTTTTAGTATTTTTTCCTAATTTTCTGTGAGTTCTAGCTGAGTCAGATTGACAATAGTACAACTATTGCTGTTGCTTATTGTTGGTTCTTGGGTACCCATTGGCCCCTGCCCCTCCTCTTGTTTTGATATGGAGCGACTCTTCCTCACCCTGTGCCTCTGCCGCCGTTTGTAATTTGCGAATTTTCGCTGTAATTTCTTTGAATCCTAGGCCGAAGAGACTGCATCCGCTCGTGACATAAAAAACCTATCTCATCTCCTGGCGATGGTTTGGCAGACTGGCCTAGTACTTCTACATCACGAAGCTCTGATTCTGACCCACTGCCTATTGCTGAACTCAAATCTGATGTTGTTGTGTCCAATTGGTCTTTATTTCTATTGGGTATTTTAAATTTACTCGGTGTTTTTGATACCGGACCTCGTAAAACATCATACTTTTTTGAAAAAGTAAAAATTTGGCCTAGCTCATAGTCATTGCGATCTTGTTGGAATTTGAAAGCTTTGCGTTCCTTTATTTTGGTCTCTTCTTTCTTAAGCCTGACCGTCATCTCATTGGTTAGTTTAACTTTTTCATCAGTTTCATTATTTTTTTCCAAATCCTCATAAATTTCCGCAATCTCTTTAAGTAGCTGCGCTCTGTCTATATCAGCGTATTTAATTAATATTAAGACCAAGCGCCGCGATGATTCAAGATTACTCTCTGCCCACTCCCGCATTAAGTCAGGATTAGGATTCTCGTAACTGGGGGCAATTAAGATTCTGAGTCCTCTTGGAATTCGATTAACATCGATGTATCCTTGGAGGGATTTTGATTCCCACCACTTACTTTGTTCATTTTGTTAATTTTTTCTCCAGAATTTTGAATTTTTCTTAAATGGTATTATTGCTGGGATTATATATATATACACATATCGTAATATAAAATAAAAGAGAACCTTTTACAAAAACACGACCAGAGTTGGTGTCCAGAAAAACGGAAAACTAGAGTTGGTGCTCATATATATATAGGTAGTTATAGTTAGAACCTAGTTTCCATAGAAAAAGCATTATTTGATTTACTAATAACTTTGTCGTCGTTTGACGAATCTTTGTGAAATTCTCCAAAATCAAAGTCTATCCAGGGCAGCTCCTATCCTGAAAGTTTGGGGGTGATTCGTCAAGTGGGGGCTGAGCTAAAAGCGGGGTCCCAAAACGCGTTTTCCCCATGTTAATCTCCATAGGAAATTTTGCGACGAGCTACAGCCTGAACTCCTGAACGGAATTACCCAAAATTTGGCAGAAAGGTAGAGCTTGGTTCAGAAAGCAACCTTTTTTTTAAATGGTGTTAATCCGTTCAGTAGTTTTTGAGAAATTCAAAAAATAAGAGTCAAAAAATCAATTTCCCATAGGAAAATTTGTGCAAGGCTACAGCTGAAACTACTGAACGCAATTACCCCAAATTTGGCACAAAGGTAGTGCGTGGGTCAGAAAGTGACCTTTTTTTAAATGGTGTTAATCCATTTAGTAGTTGCAGAGAAATTAGAAAAATAAAAGTTTTGATATCTGGGCGGAGCCTAAGTGCCGTGCACGAGCTTCACTGTGATTGGCTGCCAATACTCCAAACCAGGAAGTGTTGGCAGCCATCTTGTGACTCGGTAGAAGTGAGTCTCCAGAAAACATAGAAACAAAGATATGAAACAAGAGAAGGGGGTAGTGTAGAAACACCCTGACCCCCTAAGCGTGCTGTGAGGGTCCCAAAAGGACCCCCAGGGCCCAAAAAAGCATTCTTAATTAAAAAGAAAATCAGCGCAATTGGCACTGGGGTCGCTGGTGTCGCGGGTTCCCGTGTTTTATTTTAATGAGGTTTAATGATGTTGGGAGGGGTATTGCGCGGCCCCTGTCTTGGAGCTCTGCATGTGCTTATAACTTTGGCGTTGTTTGACGAAGGTTTACGAAATTATCCAAAAAGGTTCTCTTTTTTGATCAGTTCCACTATTGAAAGTTTGGAGGTTATTGGTCTGGGGGCGTTGAGAGAAAAGGGGGTCGCAGATGTGTTTTCTCCATGCAATTTCCATATGAAACTTTAGAGAACACTACAGGTGAAACTGCTGAACGGAATTACGCCAAATTTAGCAGGGAAAAGGTGATGGTTCAGAAAGCATGATTTTGTTTAAATGGTGAAAATCCGTTCAGTAGTTTTTGGGAAATATCAAATTTGACAGATATTGACATTTGAAAATTCTGGCATCTGATTTGCTGAGGAGTTACGAGCACGAGCTTGCAACTGATTGGCTGTGAACTGTTGAAACTAGGAAGTGTTTAACAGCCATTTTGTGATTCAGTCCATCAGCTCACATCTGTCGTGTAGAAGCCATCGGGTTCGTAGTTTTACCTCTGCGAGGCAACACTGGTATCTGTGTGTGTGTGTGAGATACCCTTTTCACGCTGCCTCTCCCTACATCAGCAGGTCATGGATATGCCTTTACAAGCCATTGTGTCGGCTCGGAGCTCTGTGAGTCAGTCTGTCGGCACGATCCGCTACACTACTGAAACACCACTGCACTACCCTAAATCCTAAAACACTATTTCCAGCACGAACCTTCAAACACTACACAAACACACTGCACTACCCTAAATCCTAAAACATTACCTGCAACACAATTCACTACAGTACACAAACACCACTGTAGTACCCTAAACCATAAAACAGTACCAGTCCGTCGGCTCACAGCTGTGTGTCTGCGAGCCGTCGGGTCCGCAGCTGTACATGTGGGAGCCAGTCCGTTAGGTCTTAGGTGTGTCTCTGCTAGCAGGGCAGTTGGCCCGTTGCTGTCCCTTTGTGAGTTAGACCTGAGCTCTCCCATTGCGAGCCAGCATGCTGCTGTGGGTGTGTGAGGAGATGGCCCGTAACTCTCCTTGTGCGAGACGAGCCCACAGGCCGCAGCTCTCCCTCTGCGAGCCTGCCCGACGGCCCACAGGTCTCCCTGTTGTAGCCAGATCGCAGTCTGCAAACCGATATTGGGATTATAAGGCGACTCTAAAAAGAGTCTTTGTGTTTATTCGTTGGAGCTACATATAAGTGCGGATGCACAGCTTCAGGTTATTCCGAAAAACTCTATTTCCCTGATCTGTGAAGTGTACTCCATCACTTCTGTAGATATGAGCCATATCAAAACATATGTTGTTGTAGATGAACCCCATTCTATGGTCTCTGAGGTATGCAGACACAGCTTTGTTAACATTCTTCCTATATTTTTCAATCTAAGGACAACATTGGTTTGACCATTTCCACTTCTGTCTTTGGCATATATTGGAATATACAAAGACAATTTGAGGGAAAAGCAACCTTCACTTGTCTAAAGGTGTCCTTCATTAGCATTTCCAAACCTACGCCAGTCAATGTGCCTAGGTCGTTTCCACCACAGTGCACAATCATGGGGTCAGGGTGTTGGAGATGTAAACAGGCTTTAACCAAAAGCAACAATTGGTGCCACTTCAATCCTCTCTGTGCAAACCATTTAATATCCACATTTTGTAAACCTAGGTCTAAGTCAATACGTCTCTGTTCTGCATACCTCTTGCACCAGTAAACATAGCTATGTCCTACGATCCACACTAGCATTTTGAAGGTATGGCTGGGAGGTATGGATAGATGTCTGTAGCTCATGCAGTCCATTCGTAGAATAAGAGATATGTTTAAAGATGGGGAACTACTTTTTTTCCCATACAAAACGATAACTGACTGGGAGATGAAAAGCATTGTTTTTTAAAAGTAGGGTGCACATTCGTTTTGTGAAAAAGCATCTTTGTGATTGGTTAAGAAAAAGCAGTTTAAACATGGAGTACATATCATAGGATAAAATTTGCTCAACTCAACCACACCTGCTACTTGCATTTGGAAGGCACAGTTCGAACTTAAAACAATCGTGAACTTTTAACCTGCACGTGTCATTAAATGTTCGAGAAAATGTTGCGAAGAAATATTAGGTTTAAATAAATTGAAGAACTTTTAACCTGCACATGTTGTAGAACGTTCTAGAAAGTGTGTTGATAGAATACATTGCACTTCTGACTTCTATGTGTCCTTGACTATTAAAAAAACGTTTATATGGAAAATTAAAAAATAATCAATAGAGAGAAGTTTTGCAATCTAAAAGAATCAAGGAACTATTCTAAGTTGTTCTTTACATGTATTTATGTGTGGAGCAACAAAATTACAGACACAAGTCCACCAGGTAGAGAAACAAACAGGAAGTGGGGGGACGGGGTGGAGATGGGCACAATGGCACACATGCCAAATTAAGTACAGCACAACTACAGACAAACCATGGCCAAAATGAAACACACCAACAAGGAGCACAAGTCACACAACCTGCCAACATCAAACCACTGAACAAGCACAGAAGCGAAAACCACAGTGCCTGAAAGGGAGAAGGGTAAACAAAACCTCATATGAAGGGACATCTCACAAACAATGCAGCACACACACATAGGAAGCAGAGCACACCAACATCCAACACAATGTTGTCCAAACACAAACATTTGCACAATCTAACACAGGACAAAAATGCACTCGCCTGTGGTGAAAAAACGTCCAAAAGCGTCAGTACGAAACAGGCACATGAGAACACATAAGTACAAACCCACAGTCCGGATTCACGTATAGCAGGCAGCCAGAGAGTCCATGACACACACATTGGCATACAAATGAAGACACAACACATTTGGAGACAAGTGAAGATGTGGAAACTTTATAAAAAAAAGTGCATGTCAGTACGGCCAAGAGTAGTGCCACGATATGCAGACAAATGCAGCATGCCTGAATAAGAAACATAGGAAAACGTCCATGTTCACCTCGGGGTAGTCCATCACCAACACACGTCAGTGTCAAGCAGCGTTGGTTGTCCACGCCTCGGACATAAGTCGACGCCAATGCAGCCATGTATACTGTCGTCTTGGGACATGTGACCAGATGCACAATGTGCAATGATGCGGCGGGACACGTGCAATGTGGTACATCGAGTCGTGGTTGCAGGTACCTTGTCACTCGTCCATGAATGTGAGTGCAGCTGCGTAAGCCACTATCTCTAATGAGTGATGGTTGGCCACAATATTTGACATGTTGTCGACGTAATCCATCTGCTGACCGGGACAGATGTGCTGACTCCAACCACAGTAACCAATGTGCACCAAAGCAGAATCAGGGAGTGGGTCAATTTGCTCACAGCATACTACGACACGTGCAATCTCCCAGGCCCAGTTCCCAACATGCATGCCAAACATCCATGCATGCCATAAACGGGTATTAGCAGGACACTCATGGTCGTGGGCCAAAAGGGGGCGTACACATCCGTTGTAATCCATGTCAGCTACCCACATGTTTGAGAGGCACACGTCCATGCCCCACTCGGATAGGCACATGCCACATTGCAACAAAGGTTGAACGCAGGTGACGTCCGCAATGCGGAAGCTCAGTCGGTAAGTGATCCACAGCACTGCCAAAGGCAGTGCACCCAGGACATGCAGCAGACGTGCAAGGTATAGGTGGACGTGAATGGAGTCAACCATGTGTTCGGGATGCCCTGCCATTGCACCAGTGGCTCTGCTTGTAGCAGCACTGGTTTGCCGTGTGCCAGTCTTGTGGATGAAATGGCACAGCTTGGTGCAATGAGCCGGGTCTGTGTGCAATGGGTGCATGGCAGGGGTGTGGTGGGAGTATGTGTGAAGGTCATTTCACTCACGCTAACTACGACGAAGGACTTTTGAGTGTGGGATGTGTACTCGTTCTCACATCAGGCGGTGTGTAGTGTGGGAGACGGATGCAAATATTATTGTATCTGTCAGGGGTGGCAGGCCACTTGCAAGTTCCTTCTCGGAGCAGCAGATGTGCTAGTGCAAGATAGCTCAGCCAAAGAACCTTTCATCCCTTCAGTAACTTCTCCAGCTGCATTCAAACAGGATGTGTGCAGAGGCCGGTCGTGGGTGTTGTGGGATGTCTGCGACCCTGGTCATCATGGATGAGATGCCCAGCACGTGGCACATGGGTAAGTTCACTGTGTGTTATGTTGCGAAACAGCTGCTCCTCCCTCCCACGAGCCCCCACACTTTTGTGCGCTGCGCTGTTGTATCCCGTGAACTCCTATGGCACACCATTGTAATGCCTATTCGCGTATGTCCTGCGACATTCCAACCACACCATGACACTGCCCTTTGGAGGTGGTGCATGCCACTTTACAACATCGACTGCTGCAGCCCTTGTGGCGGCCACACCAGAACACAGAGACACACTTACCACACTTCCTGCACACAGACATGTCCGAGACACCCCGTTCCCCTTGCCCGATAGGCACACCCCTGCACTGACCTGTGTACGCGGGACCACCACACGCCGCTTGTGCATGCAGGAGGATGCGTGTGTAGCTATATGTCCAGGCTCACTGCCAACGCTGAGGTGACATGGTAACGTCCGCTGAAGACAGCACACTGTGATGTTGCAGGGCACGTGCTCATCATGCTAACACAATGACCTCACAGACACACTTGCTCAGATGCGGGTTCGAGGGACGTTGGCTGTCCTGGGGTTGTTGCGATGAGTGTTGTGGCCCTCATAGGTATCCGTGTATCATGCTCATTGACTCTATAGCACCTCTGGGTGTTCCGGTGTGGCTCTTGGCTGTGTTCCCTTTCATGCTGCAGGTAGACGTCCTGCTTAACACCAGCAGAAAGCAGGTGTAAAATCCCTGGTGCTAACGCAGCTTATCACCAAAATTTGGTTCACATCGCAGTTTTTGCCTTAAGTTGTGAAAGTTGTGATGTGGTTTTTTCGTGTACTGAAAAATAAACGAACTGGGCAGTGTATCCCGTCAAGATCCAGCACCTGCCCCACTATTTCCAATCAATATCAATACAATGAGATTTCTTCATTGATTTTGTGTGTACACTGTAAATGCACCCACTACCACAGTGCAATTCAATACAGGATTTTAATATTTA
Source organism: Triturus cristatus (assembly GCF_964204655.1). Taxonomy (NCBI): domain Eukaryota; kingdom Metazoa; phylum Chordata; class Amphibia; order Caudata; family Salamandridae; genus Triturus; species Triturus cristatus. Next base: position 748,796,940 of record NC_140589.1, read on the forward strand.
GATTGAATCGCAAAGGTGCACCTTGTGTGTTTTTGCACAGGAAAACCTACTCTGCATCTCATTATCAGCACTTTAATGCAACTAAAGTTGAGATAAATCTAAAACACTATTCAGAAGCTGGTGCAAACTGCAGACATCACCAGTATTCCCGTGATAACTGCCCCAAAAGTTAACACCATGGTGGACACCACCAAATAACAGTAATAAGAACGAGAAAGAGTCACACAGCACTTAAGTAACAACCAAAAAATGTATTGAAATTTAACAAACTCAACACAAAACAACAAGACGGAAGACTCCTGTCGGATCCATCAATGTCGACGACACAGCCTGGAAAATAAAGCACAAAATAAGGACGTGTGTAATGCGCATATCAAAGGAGTGAGACACAGAGAAAGAGAGAAGGAAAAATAAGCCAGAGAGCAAAAGAGAGGGAAGGAAAGAAAGGGAGTGAGAAAGGGATAAGGGAGAGAGAGTGAGAGAGATAGAAGGAAAGGAAGGAAGAGAGTGAGAGAGAGTAAAGAGAGGGGAGTGAGAGAGAGAGACACCGCCGCCCCTGCGCATCCATGACCAAATATTTACCTGCTGTCACCGGAGTGTCTACCAGTGGGCACTCCACTTGCCCATGAAAGCTCCAGGGCCTGGTCCTGCCACCATGGCTTGGTGCACATTATGTGGACCCGCACCACGGCCCAGCAGATCTCACACATGTTGCTGAGTCCTGAGTCATCTATGGCGGAGACCACATCAGCTTCTGGTGCCGCTAACCCTGTGCAACGCAAGTCCGCACCACACGGTAGTAGGCCTCTAACGGTCACATAAGCTTCGGGTGGTCCTAACCCTGTGCAAATCAAGTCCGGGCCACATGGTGGTAGGCTCATGATGGCCATACAGCTTAGGGTGCGACTAACCCTCTGCGCAACTTTTCATGGACTCTTTATGATTCAGACCCATGGAGCGTCCGCCATCCAGTCACCACCGGCAATAAAGGATGTGATGTTGTCGATCCATTATATTTGCGTGGTCACATGGCCAGTGACGCATGTGCCGGGTGGGTGTGGTGTGTATGCAAACCTGCTGTCAGGGAGTGTCCATGACATGTTGGCAACTAGACCACTGACCTGCACACCAACAGCGAGTACACCTGCGACAGGTAGCTTGCTGGTGCCAACGTCGGAACATAGTCGGAGTGGTGAGGCATTGCGTACGACAGAACTGGTCAGGAATAGCCACAATGACTCTGGGGCTCTGGGCGTGGTTCAGTACATGTCCGGACAAGGAAGTGACTAATGCGTGTGTCCCCATTGTAATGTTTACGGCACCAGAAACACAATAGGCTATGTAGCATACTGTGACTAGCATCCCATTAGATGAGCATCATTGATGTAAGGTGAATCACTGTCTCTACATTCTTCCACATATTGATACATACATTAGGTAAGACATAACACAGCAGTGCATCACTGGATGTTTATTGCACATCCAGTGGAGTTTAGCAGCTGGAGCGGTAGAGGGACATGACAAGCACACTTCACAATATGGGCTCGTGGAGGCCGAACCATAGTCCATCCAGGGATGAAAGGTACCGCAGAACTGGAAGGGTACAGTCCCCAGTGAGGTCGTCGTGTCATTGGTCATTGAAGAGGATATGGCAGGCTATGTCGCGGATCAAGGTGAGTGTATCAGAGTGTAATGTGGGACAATGGAAGGTCATGGGGCTATGTGTGACACCAAGGATAACCTGGCCAGGTGGTGGAAATGAATGGTAGTGCCTTCTACTGATCTCAAACCCATCCTCGTCCTCGTCCTCGTATGTGTGCACTGCCCCACCTGTGGATTTTTCTGTACCAACTGTGGGACTGTGTGCCACTGACACATGAGTGGACAAAGGTGGATTGTTTTCCATACTGTGTGCCACTGACACATCAGTGTATGGTGATGGACTGTCTTCTGCACTGTGTGCCACTGATACTTCAGGGGGCGTAGTGGATATGCCTGCCGCACTGTGAGGCACTAACACACCAGGCGGCAGAGATGTGAAGGGTGTGGGGGCAGCAGTTTCATCTGCACCATGCCTTGTGGCAGCAATGCCATGATGAGGATCTGAAGGGGATGGTAGATCCCAGCTGCATTTCATGTTCAGCGGTGGGTGCCATCCTTTACGCCTCTATCCACAGCATGTCCTCCATGAGCCTCTGCATATGTGGCAGGTCACAACATTTAAAGAAAACTTTGAAATTCACAGAAAAAACCATAAGTTTCAGACACATTATAGATAGAAATTAGCATTTAAAAAACCTTAGAAATGCACTTAAAAAACCATAGGTTTCAGACACGTTATAGTTAGAAATTAGCATTTAAATAACCTTATTAATTCACTGAAAAAAACATATGTTTCAGACATGACTGATGTCATTTGAGATGTCATCAGTGATGTCATCAGTGATGTCACTGACCATGTCATGAATGATGTAATATGTGACATCATCAGCAGTGCATTGTGGGTGCGCGAGTTATAGTTAGCTGAACTAACTATAACGGGGAATTTCTATGGTTATGAAATGTCCAACCAACTATAACAAGTCTGAAACCTATGATTTTTTCAGTGAATTTCTAAGTTTTTTTTAAATGCTAATTTCTAACTATAACATGTCTGAAACCTATGGTAGGTTCAGCTCTAGATCCTTTCTTCCAGTTTTGAAATCCTATAAGGGAGCATGTTAATGCCTTGAGACTTTTTGAGCATTCAATCTTTGTGTACAGCTGGGTGTCAACAGCATATTGGTGAAAGGAGATGCCCTGCTTTATTATGACCTCATATAGAGATCTATGTAAAGATTTAAAAGTAAAACAGAGTGGATGGATCCATGAGGGATCTAAATGAGCTTTTGAAAAATGAATTGCCAACACTGATGTATTGTGACCTATGGGAAAAGTAGGACTTTGACTCATTTAGCAATACTCATTCTTTTCCTTAAGCGAATTTCATGTTCAATTGTATCAAAAGATGATAAAATATCAAATATTACCACAAGAAAGGTGTTTTATTCATACAATAAATTTAGTGTCATCCACAATTTTAAGGATTGAGGTTGCAGTATTGTGCCCATAATAAAAACCAGATTTGCATTCATCTGAATATGACTATTGCTAGTGTACTCTTCTTTGCTGAAACTTCTTTCCAGAATCTTAGAGAAGAATTATAATTAGGCCCAGTAACATTTCTGTTTTACAGGCCTAATCTTGCACAATACCAGGAATTTTTGCATTCAATTTATTTACACTACTATTCCATGTCACGTAAATACGCACTGTTTGCGAATTAGAGTGAGTGCATGGCAGCCAGAACTTGAGCGGTTGTTGTTTGCCTTGCTTGTCTTTTTTGCTTTATTATTTTCTCCACAAAATACATTCTTAAATTCAAACTGGTTGCGAGAAGGCATTTTATGCTAAAATAAGCACCAAAAGTAGACTTTTCATTTAACATAATTTCTTATAATTTTCCAGAAAATGTGACTTATTGTAAGGGATTCAGCTGTGACACAAGGAGTATACTATGATTTATAACTATAATAATGCTAGGACATAGGCGGTTACCTTGTTGTAGAGATGGTACGATGTAAATCAGAAATTTGAGGGGATATTAGTGATGTCTTTATTAATGTATTTGCAATAATGACGATGAAGGTACTAAGGGTTACTGAGGGATTTTTCTTGATGATACTGAAACTTTCTGTGTCCAGTAGGAGTGAGTGTTTGCCTATGTCCTCCATGATTGCTATGATTTTGCTGAAGAATTGGGAGGCTCCATCCATTCAGTTCTCTTGATAAATCTGATGTCAAATGTTTCATTTTAAGTCAATGTACGTAGTTTGCCTCGATGTTGCCTCTGGCAACTTTGAGGTTAGGAAAGTGGTTGGATCTGCAGACTTCCTCCAGCATCTTTCAGGGTATTTGGACAAAATATTGAGTTCTAAATATAGGGAGATGGAAATATGGAGAAAAAAATATTGTGATGCAAAAATATCAAGGAGAAAAGAAAAGTTAAGTGAATAAGGAGTGCAACGAGAAGACTCAAAGGCAGCATGGCTAATTATCTGTTTGCAGTTACTTTCAACAACAAGCCCAGAAAAGTCTCATAGGCAGCATGGCTAAATGTCTATTTCCAGTTACTCTCAACAACAGGCCACCCACGCAACCATCACTTAGATTTGAATTTAAGCCAGACAGCACTGAGTATACACACACCCAGCAACATAGCATTTTCCCAATCAAGTAAAAAACCACCAACGCACCGCTGTCAGTCACCACTCACCACCGCTACACAGAGTTGTGTAGAACTGTTGGTTACCTTTAGGCCACTTCAAAGTCTTCATCCAAATTGGTTGGTTTCAGTGAATTTGAAAACTTTCATCTTCTTATGGTTGCAGTTCTCGAGGTAGTCATGCCCACGCCCTGAGGCATTCCATTCTCTCTGATCCTCCTGAGTCTGACTCCGAGTATGGTGTCCAACTCCGTACCAACTGTGTCCCGAGTCCGGACTCAAATGCAATATATCGGCCTGCAGTACAATTTTGTTGTTGACCAACAAGAAGGGAAAGATTGAGTAACTTTTTGTGTAGACTAGATTTGTGTTTGCATTATCTAAGGGACTGGTTCGGTCTGACTCCATGACGAGTATAAAACAGAAAACAATAAACCATAGCAGTGTGGACTCTGGAGTGGACCAGGTGAAGGATTCTTGATATCTCTTAAAGGTGAAGGAAAAAATATAGCCTTCAGGGGAAAATTATTGATCAGTCATTGTTAAACCACCAACATTGTGAATCCTCACTAACACATTAAGCATAATAGTTACAGATAAACAAACAGAGTGTTACACTGCCTGCCACCACATGAATCATGTCTTCTCAACACACAACATGATGACACATCACAACAAGTGCACATCACAACAAACAACAACCACTCAGCGTGCAATGTGTGCCACCATTTACCTGTTCATCCTGTATGCTCACAGTGATCGATTTGTGGTACATTGCAGAAAGCAGATCCATTTGTTCACAAAGCAGAAAATTGCCAGTGTAAATTAAATTATAATGTCACATATGGGGCAGTCCCTCTATGGTAGGAAAGGATAGATAGTCATGGCTCAGGGTTGAAGGCAGGCACACATTTGTGTGTATTCTCCATCCAATGCCTGGCTTGAGGAAAATGGGTTTGGTGGGTGAGTCGGGACTTCTTCACTGCACACAGTTGCAACTCCCATCCGGCAATAAAATGTGTCTAAGAGTTAGACGGTGGGGATGAGTTGCTCATTCAGACATACACAAATAATAAAGTAAATAATGCTCCCTAGTAGCTATATCTGTTATTTGGAGGGGTGTCAACGACAGCTAGAAAGCAGATCAGCTATAGACTACAGACTAAGAGATAAAGTTCTATGGTTGTTGTTGCCCCAGGCCTAGTAGTCAGGGAAGTAGAGCTCGTCCTGAAATTCCGGTAGTTCGCCCTGAAGTAGGACATCTAACACACTACTTCCATGACCTGAGTCTCCCTCATCTTCCTTCTGGGGAACCTCAGGTATGTGTAATCTGGTGGTATAAAGCGCTGATTCATTTTTGATCATGGTTAATCTCTCTGCATTTTGAGGCGAGAGACTGGTCCGTCTCACTGTGACAACAGCAGAAGCAGCACTGAAAACACGCTCAGCTGAGACACTGGCTACATAGCAAGCCAGATAGTTTATTGCCAGACTGCTGAGCACTGGTCATTGGTGCCTCCTCCCATACCAATATACCAATAGGTTTTTTATCAAGGTAGACCTCTGTTAAGTAATCTAGATAGGCCTGAACCATTCGCTCAATGTTCATTGCTGGTGCTCCACTTTGTTAGACCTCTTTGGCCTTCACTTCTGCACTGGACTTAAGCCCTGCCAGTGGAAACCACTCAGTTGCAGATTTTGGGGCTGATACTCCTGGTCGTGTTGTTGATTGTGTTCTTGTTGTTGGTTTTGGCGGCTGTGAGCCAACAGTACTGCCCTCAGGCTCTGAACTTGAAGACTGCCCACATGACTTGTGACCTGGAGGAGTGGGCCTCTCATTTCAAGCCGTACTTTTTCTAGCTCACTACCTTGCTCAGCTATCCATGTTTTGTATTTTCTAACATGCTGGTCTGGAAAAAAGAATGAACGTGGACAGTAATGGCTTGTATATTGGATCAAGAATTGTGGCACAGATGTAATGTTTGGAGGACACAATGTCTCTTTGCACCTTTGTATTAGCAGACAAGCGAAGGATTAAACTCTCCACCAAGTTATACACATCTTTTCTTTCCTCTACACCTGTGTCCATTGCAAACAGCTCCTTTAGCTCTTCCTGTAGCATGTGCAACAACGGGATAGCTTGGCCCATGGTACTGTTTTCTTTGATGACTTCCTGTGTGAACACCTCAAAAGGAAGTAGCATTTCTGTCAAGCATTAGACTAGGCCCCATTGGTCCATCTCAGTGTCCATGCCTTTCACACTTGCATCCCCTCTTTGCATGACATATTCATTGATAGGTCTGTACTGCTCAAACAGGCGTTCAAGCATGTAATAAGTGGAGTTCAAGCGAGTTGGCACCTCCTTTATGAGTGCTTCAACTGGCATTATATTATCACGCTGAATGATACTCAGCTGTTTCCAGGCTTTAAATGAATGGCTGAAATTAGTGCAGATTCTTTCGCAGGTAGACAGTAAGTTGCTTACTTGGTCTTCTTTTTTGAGAAAGCCCTATGCAATGATGTTGATTCAGTGCACCAAACACAGGACTGTGAAATAACCACCATCGGCTATGGCCTTAACTGAAGTACTGCCATTGTCTAAGGCAACAAATCCAATCTTAAGCCCTCTTGGTTGCAGCCATTCAAAGACCTTGTTAAAATCTTCCAAAATATTTGCATCTGTATGGGATTTCTCCATGGCGAACATGGCTACTGTTGCTTGCTTCCAAGCAGCATTAAACATCTCAGCAGTGTCAACACCTGAATATATTTTTTCTATAGCCCCCACAAAAGAGATCCTGTGTGTAGTGAAGCACATCTGATCAGTGGCTTGGCAACTGGTCCACATGTCTGTTGTCAGATGGATACAGTGTACAGCACTCTGCTGCAAAGTTTGTCCAAGCAATTCTAGCAAAATAGGACTGGCTGAGAACCTTCCATTTCAGGCAGATGGCTGCCACAAATTCAAGAAAACCCACCCCTTCCAGAAAAGAAAATTGGAGGAGGTCCACGCTAACATTTAGTTAGCTTGGCGTTGAACAAATGTGCCATTGGGTGGTTGTGTTCATACTGCCCCTCCGGCCTAGACATGGCAAGAATAGAAGCCTGAATTTCTTTCTTTCCTGATGCTACTGATGCAGATGACTTCTTGATAGCAGGCGATTGTAAGCTCGGTGTGCTTTTCAGCATGGCAGTCACTGTCACTGTCCTTTGTGCCATTGCGATATTGCTGATGTGGGCGATACTGCTGCACTGCTGGGGAGAGGGCTGTTTTGTGTAACAAAGATGTCTTCCTCTTCTTCACCTTTCAACGCGATTGGATCGGATTCAGATTCCCTGCTCAGCCGTCTTTTACCCCCTTCACCAACAACGCTGCGTTGCCTTACTCTGCGCTAAGGAGGTGTTCCTTGGGCATGGCGATGGGTGTTTCCATGCAATACCCATGGATTTTGATGCTGCCCCAGATTTAAAAAGCCTTGTAAACCTAAGGATGGGCCAAAACATTATGCCTCCCAGTGGAGGTGCAACAAGGAGGAAGGAAGGGGCCTCTTCCTGCACAAAACAATCCTGCCTCACAACACAGGCACCCCTGCGCCATGGCGCAAGGGTGGCTGCATTGGTGCTAGGCTGATGAAATGATCCCAGCACAGGGAGAAAGACAGGAATTCACCATAGTGGATAAATATGATGCATTCCTGCCCTTTCACGTCGGCAAGTGCAGCAAGTGGCTTGCTGCATTGCCCTGCATCAAATCCCCACAAATGAGGCCCTATGAGCATCTTGGGGTAGTCACTGTGGGGCATATTTACAAGCCCCTTGCGACACATTTGCGCTGCTTTTGCATCACTTCTGTGATGCAGCGTCGTCGTAAACAATTTGCCACGTTGCGACATATTTACAATGTGACGCATCCAGGGAGATGCGTCATGTTGTAAAGCCCTGCGCTACATTATACCTGAGCCACCTTCCATACTGAAAATCCCTGGCTAATCCACATCACTGTTACTATCCACATTATAAGGCTTTCAGGAAATTTCCTTTTTCCTTGTCTCTTTTTGGTGGATCTCGGTCAAGGTCCAATCCATGTCAAAATAATCAGAAGGGGTGTCTTGGAGAAGATGGTGGAGTAGCCTTTCTTTTTCTTGCTGGAGATCGGGAAATCAAAGGTTTAACAGCTACATTTTGCTCATAAGGAAGCTTAACCCCCTGTACTGTTCCTGCTTCAGGAAGAACTGTTGCAGGCTGCTGCTCCTGTTGCCCACTTTGCTAATTTCCCTGCAATGATTGGGTATTTTGTAGCAGAAACAAATCCAATTCAGACTCACTGCTCATCGCCAGGATTGCAGTGGCTGACTTGCCGAGAGACATAGCTTTGGACTTATGTTGGTATGGTACCATTAATGTGGGACTGCTGCTCTCAACTTGCTGCTGGGTGGCAATCTGCTTCTTCTTCTTCTTCTCCTCCTCACTGGCCACTTTCTTGGCAGGAACACATTTCTTTGGGGCCATCTTCAAGCTCTGTCAGTTGGCACTTAGCTGCACAAGTGGAAGCACAGGAGGACTCAGGTGGTATGTTGTCACTTTGGGACGGCCTTCTGTCTGGCAGTACTGTGGGTGAGGTCTCTTGTGCACCTAAAAGCACACAAACAAGAAAAACATTCAGTGAAATGTGGCATTTGCTCCGTTTGAAATATTCATACAGACAATATACTTTAGTGAGTTTTCCCAAATAATTAACAACAATAGTGTTTCCATTCCATTCCAATCCAAACCATATCATACTATTTCAATTAGGATAACAACATACAGATTAAAAGTTTGCTCTTTGTACATCTGGATTCCCCTCAAACACAGAAAGACCATCACTCATGCCCTGGTCACCGGCAGACTCGACTACGGCAACACACTCTATGCCGGAATAAACAAAAACCTCACCCACAAGCTACAGAACATCCAGAACACCGCCGCAAGACTGGTCCTCGACCTGCCAAGACACTGCCACATCTCCCAGCACCTGCACACACTCCACTGGCTCCCCATCGAAGCTAGAGTCACCTTCAAGATGCTCACCCACGCCCACAAGGCCCTCCACCAGCATACCTGAACAGCAGACTCAAATTCCACGCACCCCAGAGGATCCTACGATCTGCCCAGCTCTCCTACGCTGTGGTCCCCCGCACCAGAAAGACCAGATCGGGAGGTTGCTCCTTCTCCTTCCTCGCAGCCTGGAATGCCCTGCTGCTCCACCTCAGACAGACAACATCGCTCCCCATCGTCGCAAGAAACCTCAACACCTGGCTCCTCGACAGACCCCCCCCCCCTTGATGGACTGGACCCTTACGGGGAAGTAGTCGGGCTTAACAAACACCTGATTGATTGATTGATTGATCTTAGGTGAGAAACCTGTGGCAGGCAGGTGCAGGGGAAAATTGAATAATCCTTAAAAAATATATGCAGGTGTGCGCCTATGACTGGCAGGGTGTGCAGGGGAAAATGACATAATTCTTAAAGAATTTATGCTGGTGTGCGCCTATGGCCCAGGAGACATATGACAGGCAGAGGGGTGCAGGGAAAAATTGAATAAACCTTAAAGAGGTGAATGCTGGTGTGCAGCAATGGCCTATGAAACCTATGGCAAGCAGCGGCTGCAGGGAAAAATCGAATATTGCATAAAGAATGTATTGCTGGTTTCTCACTAGCGACTATGAGAAATCCTTTGGGAGGCAAGAAGGTGCAGGGGAAAATGGGAGCGATGCATTTAATATTATATAAACACTACATACATAAATACAACAATGATCCTTAAGCACATTACACTGATATCAGGGACAAAAGTAAATAGATGAACAAAAAAACAAAAAAGCATAGCCCTCTTCTATCAATGCCCTTAGAAAATGGCTCTCAAAATTGAAAAGGTGGATTTAACACACTGGTTGGCTACACAAAATAGCCATCATCCACATGTTCAAACAAAAACAGGAAAGAAGTCATGGACAACCAAGAACACACACAGGCCTATGGCTAAAGCACACTGCTTACCAATCAAAACGGCCACTGGCCACATGCTCAAACAACAACAAGCAAGGAAGAGTGAACAGCAGAGAACACGCGCAGGCCTATGGCAAAACCACACTGGCTGACTACACAAAATATCCTCCGGCCACATGTTCAAACAACAACAAGCAAGACGGCATGGACAGCAAAGAACACATGCAGGTCCATGGCAAAAGCACACCGAATGCTACCCAAAATAGCTGCTGCTCACATGTTCCAAAGCTTTCAAGCAAGGAGGCATGGATAATAAAGAACACAGGCATGACTATGGACACTGCCTATATAAAATGGTCGCATGCCATGGAGAACAAAGACAAAATGGTGGCCTATGGCAAACAAACACACATGCATACACACACACACACACACACACAAACACTGGCCAGACAATGTAGGCATGGTAAACAATGAAGAAAACAATACCATTAATTCAGCAATGCCAAAAAGGAAAATTAACACACATCCTATCTAGGCATAAAAACATTAGTAACCCTCCAACACACAATGTTTGCAGAAAACAAACATATTTTGCAGTTAATCAATTGCCATACCTGACCTAAAACACAGATGTTTTAAAATAACATATACCACAGAAACAGTTGTTTCACGTTCCCAGTGGCTAGTACTGGCTAGATGCCCTTTGGCAGACTAGGCCACATGGCAAAATAAACAAATAGTGCAAATCTTACATACACTGAGAAAATTAATTTAACTGTACAATCATTTTATCTTATAAAAGGTAAAAAATGTAATGCAAAAAAATAGTCCCCTACTAGAACTCCAAATCACCAACCACAAAGACAATAACATTTAAAAATGGAATAAAAATTACAAATATATACTAGTGCATGCTATCTATCAGACAATACCCTTATCCAAACGTTTTTCAACTTCCTTCTTAACTTGTGATGTCACAAAAACAAATTTGTTAAATCCAATTGCAGCAGGAATTGCAGACAATGAGGGTGATCATGTCAACTCGAAATCCAAATGAATAGTGCCCAGAAGATGGACAAAGAACTGTGAGGAGCCTTCGGGACAGCAAGAGGAAGTTGAAGTTTCTGTGGCACAAACTTAATGTTCAAACAAAAGCAAAATAAAAAAATGCCTTTTGCACTTAAAAAAGACCTGAACTATCCGTTTGAGTAGGATATTCACTGAAAATGTATTTTCAAGTTGATTTAGCTGTTCAGTAGAAAATCTACTCAAAAAGCAGCTTCCACCACTTGCAACTGCGAACACTACAAAATTATGCCAGAAGGCTCCGTAGTGACTGGAAATCACGCCATGGGCTGACAAATCTTGCTACCACGCGTGCTTGCAATCATGGGTTGTGGAGCCTCACATTTTTCATGTGAACATTGCGAGATGGGAATGGCTGAATAATTCCACCACACACTGATTGGCAGAATTTGGCATGCATTACAAACATAACACGGAGTTATGAAATTCTGCCACTTCCGTGAGAGGAATTATAATTCTGCCCGGGCCTTCTATAATCCAGAAATGTAAGCTTAGCAGTGTCCTCAAATTGTTTGAGGGCTATATGCTGTGCTCAATGAGGCCCTGCGCCCTATATTTGAGTAGTCTAAGAAAAATAACTATATACCGAACCCGCTAGTTGAAGGAGGAGGCTTGATAAGTGTGCGTCATGTCTATTTGCTCAATAGAGAAAAACTTGGAAAGTCCTTTTTGAGGGGGCCACTGCATCAAGAACAATTCCACAATGGAGACCCACAATGAGAAATGTCTTGCACATGGATATGCTTCCTGTGTCATCCACCCTGTATTCCAGGAATATTGCATGCCATTTTTAACAATGATGCCTTGTGTTTCACTAATTTGTTTTATTTCTTTAAAAGTTACTTCAATTATCTTACCTATCTTATTTGCCACTGCTACTCATGTCTCATGTATGTCTTGTAGTAAGCAATCAAATATGTCATCATCAGGTCAACTCTGATTTCCTGACAGTCGCCATTGATGACTGTTAGATTTTTGTCTTTTGGCCACAGTTGTTTAGCATTTGTGCTCTTCAAAGCAGGTTCTACCCTGGTGGCTTTGAGTTTCACTCTGGTATATAAAAACAGCAACACTATGGACGTAGTCACAAGCAGTGTCACCTCAAGTGGGATCTTATTGACAAGGCTGTTAGAAAAGTACCTAGTTTATGCACCCCATAATTCAAAGAATGTACACCATAGAGCGTCACTGTTTATTGTGCCAACATAGCCACCAGGGCCCCATATGTACTTCACCATAGACCATGTAACCAAGGAATAGAGAGTGGACAGCGGGTTTGTGACGTAACATTTCAGTAGGGCAGGGTATGCACACCTTCCAGTGCTGTCATGCAAACATCATTTGTACCAATCCTATCAAGCCTAATGGAGGAAGACAAAAGAAGTACGCACCAGTGACTTCACTCAAGACTTTAGCCTATGGGCACTGCTGCCATATCAAGGAAAAGTTACACCTTCCTCACCTCCACTGCTCAGTGTAATCCCTACGCCCAGGCACCTGCACATTTTACATCCACAGGGGTTTGATACAAGCAGCAAGCCATAAATTCTTAAATCCCTGACCTGTCACACTGTTTCCACACCTGTTCACCTCCCCTCACAAGGCCATACTCAACGTCCTTCCAAGAAATGCCATAGATTCCACCTGTCAATATGGCCAATCACCACCACAAGCAAGAGCAAACACAGACTAGGTGCCCATGGTCTGCTGGGACACAGATGCTATGTTGGATGATCCAACAGTGAATACAGAACTGTAATCTCAGGTTCAGGCATGGTCATGGTCATTTGTAAAGTAAAATGTTGCAGTAAGATTTAAGATGATTTATGGGTGATCTGTGGTGCGTGACTTCTCTCCATGGCAGTCCCAGCAGTTTACACCGCCAACAAGGTTAAAATGCCTGTCGCTTAGAGAGACTCTTTGATAAGCATGTTGCCAAAGTTCTGATAATAAGAATACATATTTGAATTGGGGCAAAGACCTTAACCTGTTCCCAATGTTGATCTATATAACCCTTTTTTATCATGATTGCTTTTCTCACGTCTGAAGACCGATGTAAGCTTGTTGCAAGCTCCTCCCAAGATACTACCTGGACCACACTCCCTGATATGGCATCTGTATTTGTTCTGCTCAGAAGAAGTGAGTTCAAACGTACATCTACTTGGTTAGTCATATTGCCATGCCACTATAATGCATTACTGCAGTACTTTGAATGAGAAGGGCTGTTGTTTGTACTGGTTCAGTGACTTAATATCGAGAGACAAAATATCGACTACACAAAATTTCGACGCCAAAATATAGAAGGACAGAATATCGACTCCCTATCTACAAACAGGTAAGTACTAAAATATCGATTCCAAAATATAGAATGTTAAAATATAGTTAGCTAAAATATCGAATTTTTTAAAGTATTAAAAATAATATAAAAGTAATTAAATATTAAAAACAATTAAATAAAACATACATAATATAATATAGAAAAGCTTAAACTGTAAACATAATAAAAGTAATGTAAAAAAAGTAGAGATTTTGTTGGATAGTGAGAGTGTAAAAATTACTATTCCCACCCCAGTGAGTGCAACAGTAGGGAAAGCATTGGATAGCGTAGGGGTAAACATTACTATTCCCACTCCAGTGAGTGCAACAGTAGGGAAAACGTTGGATAGCGTAGGGGTAAAAATTACTATTCCCACTCCAAAGAGTGCAACAGTAGGGAAAGCGTTGGATAGCGGGAGGATAAAATTTACTATTCCCACTCCAGAGAGTGCAACAGTAGGGAAAGCGTTGGATAGCAAGAAGGGAAAACGTACTATTCCCACTCCAGTGAGTGCAACAGTAGGGAAAGCGTTGGATAGCGTAGGGGTACAAATTACTATTCCCACTCCAGTGAATGCAACAGTAGGGAAAACGCTGGATAGTGTAGGGGTAAAAATTACTATTCCCACTCCAAAGAGAGTAACAGTAGGGAAAGCGTTGGATAGCAGGAGGGTAAAAATAACTATTCCCACTCCAGTGAGTGCAACAGTAGGGAAAGAGTTGGATAGCGGGAGGGTAAAAAACACTATTCCCACTCCTGAGAGTGCAAAAGTAGGGAAAGTAATGATTTATTTTTAAAATAAGTTTACATTAATTATCAATACCAATAAAAAGTTAATTAAAACTAATTACCAATTAATAACAATTAATTACCATTGAAAAAAATTAATTAGCAATTAATAAAAATTAATTACCAATTAATACTTATTAATTACCAATTAATAATTAATTATCAATTATCAATACACATAAATAAAAGCATTATTATTTACTTTATTACAATTAATTTACTTCCCACCCAATTCCCCTATAAACCCACAACCGACTCACAATAATAATAAATAAAATTATCATTATTATCAATTAATCAATTAATAAAAACAATTTTGCAATTAATGAAAATAAATTAGCAATTGATACAAATTATTTACCCATTAATACAAAGTAATTACCAATTAATAATTAATTATCAATTAATTATCAATACACATAAATAAAAAAAAAATATTTACTTTATTACAATTAAATTACTTCCCACCCAATTCCCCTACAAACCAACAACCCGCTACTAATAATAAAAAATACAATTAACATAATCATCAATTAATCAATTGATATACATTAATTACCAATTAATAACAAATAATTACCAATTAATAATTAATTACCAATTAATTAATTATCAAAACATATAAATATGATTAATATTTAATTAACCATAATTAAATTACTTCCCACCCTATTCCCCTATAAACCCACAACCCGCTACAGAATTAAATTACGCAAAAATTAAATTACATAACATTCAGGTGCCGATTCCGATCCTGTAAAACCCGGGTACAAATGGTCGTACGGAGCGTTTTCTCCGTACGACTCGTACCCGGGAATTCTACCGTACAAACCAGCAAGTACGATTCGTACAGAAATACCATTTCCATACGAATCGTAAAAAACACCGTATGGCTAAAAAATACATACAATTCCGATCCTGGACAACGCGTACGCGACGTCCGCACGGAGTCAGGCAGCGTTTTACGGACCAGCAAGTACGATTCGTACCTACAGCACTCCGCACGGCTATATTTTTACAGGAGCCAAAAAGTGCTGGAAAAGCTAAGTACGCTGCGATGCATGAGGAAAAGGGGGCCCGCTACGCGACGTACATGCCATCACGTACGGTGCGTACCCCAACATTGCATATGTACGGACCGTACCCCCCACCCCACCTTATGTACGGAGCATACCCCCCACCCCCCGTATGTACGGACCATACCCCCCACCCCCATATGTACGGACGATACCCCAGGCGTACCCCCCACCAGCGTATGTATGCACCGTACCCCAGGCGTACCCCACACGCGTGTATGTACGCACCGTACCCTAGGCATACCCCAATCCTCGCGTATGTACGGACCGTACATACACGAGGATTGGGGTACGCCTGGGGTACTGTGCGTACGTACATGGGTGGGGGTACGCCTGGGGTACGGTGCGTACATACACGGTTGGGGGGTACACCTGGGGTACGGTGCATGCATACGCGGGTGGGGGTATGCCTGGGGTACGGTCCGTACATACGGGGGGTGGGGGTATGGTCCATACATACGGGGGTGGGGGGTATGCCTGGTGTACGGTCCGTTCATATGGGGGGTGGGAGGTACGGTCCGTACATATGGGGGTGGGGGTACGGTCCATACATACGGGGGTGGGGGGTATGCCTGTGGTACGGTCCGTACATACGGGGGTAGGGGGTATGGTCCATACATACGGGGGGTGGAGGGTACGGTGCGGACATACGCGGGAGGGGTGGGAGGCTGGGGGGGCCGTACGACTCGTACCCCGGGCACAAGTGTACTCAGGGTAGGGCTCGTACAAAGTTTGCTCCATATGGAGCCTTTTCCATGCGCTGTGTTTTCAGACGGGCGGTACGGATCGTACTTGCGCGCTCAGACTTCAGTTTTACGATTTGTATGTAAAACTGTCCAGGGACGTCTCGTAGACTTTTCCCGAGGCGATTCGTATGTATTTTTCACGTACAAATCGTACTTCGCCGTTTGTACAGGACTTGCACGATTTGTACGTAAAAAAGTTGTGCTGGAAAAAAAAATCCAGGATCGGAATCGACCCCTCATTAGTTTAAATAAATTAAACATACATTACAAAAATAATACATAATTTTAACACATATACTACCGTACATATTACAATTTTTTTTTCGATATTATAGATATCTATGGGCCACATGAATCAACGAGAAACCTGCTCGCACACGGGCAGATTAGCAGAATCTGCCCCTTTGCGACCGGTATTTTTGCATTTGGGATGCATCATCCCAAATGCAAAAATCGCTATTTAAGGAATCTCTAAATAGCAATTCCTTAAATTGCGATTGCATTTAAGGAATCCAAATTGAGATTCCTTAAATGCAATGCATGAAAGTTTAAAAATGAGCGATTTCGCTAATAGGGGGAGCAAATTACCATGAAGTTGAACTTCATGGTAATTTGCAAAAACTTTGAAAAATGCACTAAAGTGCATTTTTCAAAGTTCCATTTTACACACACACATGCCCTTGGGGCATGTGTGTGTGCAAGATGTATTCATATCCAGATTTCAGGGGTGCAACAGGGTGTCCTTTTTGACACCCTGGCACCCTTGAAATAGCATGAGCAATTTGCGATTCTCTAATTGAGATTAGCAAATTGAGAAAGTCCTCCCATTCATTCCTATGGGCCTCTAGGCCCATAGGAATCAATGGGGAGGTATTCCTTAATTGCGACTCGCAATTTGCGAGTAGCAATTAAGGTATGTTTAGAAATCGCTATTTTGTAAGCGATTTCTACATGCATAGCCTTTTGCTATTCCTTATTAGCGAATCCTTATTTTTCGCTATTAAGGAATCGCAAATGGCATTGTTGATGCATGTGCCAGTTTATTTTTAAATTCGATATTATGGTAATCTATATTTTAAAATTCGATATTATGGAATTCTATATTTTTAAATTCTATATTATGGAAATCGATATTTCGTACGCCAATTTCGATATTCTGACCTATCTATATTTTGATAATTTGATATTCTGTCCACTCTATATTTTAACTTCGATATTCTGGCCAGTCGATATTTCGGAATCGATATTTAGGGTGGTCACCGTTTGTACTGTCAGTGAAGTGAAAACAGGAATATTCAGTACTAGTAAGGGGAGCCCTGGTGCAAGATCAAGGTGGTGTCTGTTGCTGAGCTGTGTCTGGTGTGGGCAGGGAAAGGGGGTGAGGGAGAGAGAGATAAAGGGGGGGGTCCTAAGATTCTCTCTATGCCTCTTGGCCCTTGATCATCCTCCCTACAGTCTCTCGGCTGTACTTCCCCTTCTGCTATGTCTTCCTGTTTTGCGGACAGCATCTTGATTCAGATTACACCAGGCCAATCTTAGGACCCCTCTTTCTCTCTCCTTCTCATTCAAAGTAATTTCTTTGCACCGTTTCTGTCATTTACCAAGTAAGTGTACCTACCTCTCCCCTCCTTTCCTTCCACTGTGATGCCTCCCCCCACGCGCCTCACATTGTGCTCTTTCTGAGCATAGGTTTCATCAGTGGCATCCTGCACCATCTTGGACAGAGCCCCCAGTGTATATCGAGTAAGTTCACTTGTGTGCTTATCCACTCCTTTCTTCCATGAACCTAGCCATGCGGTATTTTTCTGCAGCGCCCTTTATACGTCTCTCCCCTCGACCTAGTTTGGGCTCAAAATTCCTCCCTCAACTCCTTCTTACTCTGACCTCCATGTCCTTCTTGGTCTACCAATTTAATGCATAAATATGGAAATGTATGTATCCGTCCATCCCCAGCACTGTAATTTAAATAAAACATTACCTGGTCCTGATGATGGCCTAACACTTCTGCAGTACGAAACGCCGTGGACTTCCACAGCGGAACTCCTGGCGCCCGTATTTACGGATTCCCTACTCATTTGAATTTTCGTATTCATGTACCATTAACTGCCTGGGTATCCTGAATATGTAAAGAATTTTTAAATCCCACTTGTCTCTTGTTGCGCCCATCACTATCGCTGTATATACCACGTCACGTGTCACTAAACTTCACAAGCACTTGTGCACAGTATTTTGTAGGTTACATGTCATTCAATGTAACGCAGTGCTACCGCCCCATGTGCCTGTGCATATGAAGTTTAATATGTCCAACATGCTTTTCGATTGAAATACATTTAACATTTACAAGAAAATGTCTCCCTGGTTGTCTCCCCTTTTGGATTTAATCCATTGCAACTAATTGTGCCACATGTACTTGACCTTCAAATAATACCCTAGTTTGAGACACTGTTGTTTGTTACATATGTCTAAGGAGGTCATATGACATTCCCTTCTGGACCCTCCAACCACTGTATGGAGTTCTCTATAACAGAGAACTCCTCATAGGGGAATAACATCTCTTATGTAAATAAAACATGTTTGTTCTTCGCTGGGAAAATATGTCTTCCTCTGCAGAAATCACTTCATTATCACACCAACATATTTGAAGGGGGGGTCCATTCTTCTCCATTCCTGGTTACGAATTCTAACAGCTACCATCTGCAAACACCACACTATTCATTTTCATTTTATTAGGGAGGAGTCCATGCGATATTCTTCTGTCTTCTCATTCTCTAGTTTTGATGTTAAGTGCTCTTGTATGGCTCTTCATACCTTGTTTTCTATAGCTGTGTGCTGCAGCACATATGAGTGGCCGTGTGTGGTGCTGGATGTACTCCAAGGCTGGATAGGCGTTCAGATTTTAATAATTGGCTAATTTCTGTTACATTTCATACAAAAGAAGCAGTGGTGCTATTATTTTCTCAATCTGACCATTAAAATTGCTAACAATCTACTTTACACCACTTTACATATGAAACCTGAAGCAAGGAACACTCTATTACAATACTCTAGCCACAATCTTAGTTCCTTCTGAGTCTCCTTCTTATACAAACAGAAGCCCAAACATTTAGCACTTACCTCCTTATTCTGGTACCAGGCTCTTTGAACAGGGTATGGTATTGCCCAGGAGAAACTCTGCTTCCCTCAACTATAAAAAACAAAATTATGAACTGATCTGTAACAACCTTTCCCTGTTATCCAGCTTTGTCACCGGGTGGCATATTCACAAACTGCACTTTCAGCATGTTAGAAGTACTACAACAGTACTTCTCACATACTACAAAACGCAGTTCATAAACTCAATGTGATGACTTGTGCTCCGCTCTTTAGTGTTCATAGGTCTTGACCCAGTTATAATAATAATAATAATAATAATAATAATAAAGAGCATTTATAAAGCGAGTGGCTACCTCAGGTGAGGTGTCGTGGAGCTAAG
Organism: Triturus cristatus; assembly: GCF_964204655.1. Taxonomy (NCBI): domain Eukaryota; kingdom Metazoa; phylum Chordata; class Amphibia; order Caudata; family Salamandridae; genus Triturus; species Triturus cristatus. The sequence continues at coordinate 748,816,681 of NC_140589.1, forward strand.
TGGAAGACAGCAGAGCAGAGGTGAAGCCCAGTTATTCCCTTTGCTCAAAGAGTCAGGTTTTTTGCACCTTTCTAAACTCCCACTCAAGTTCAACATGTGTAAGTGGGGAGGCAAGTTGTTCTAAATCTTGGCAGACCTTACCGAGAAAGACCTGCCCCCCTGCCTGAAATTGATGAATCCGGGGGCAATGAGGTAACGTCGGAGGTTGGATCTTAAGGTCCACTCTTGAGCAGTATGGCCGGAGTCTTTTCCTCAAGTAGCCGGGGCCCATGACATGGTAGGCACAGTAAGCAATTGTTAGGGCCTTGTATTCAATCCTCCCGGATAAAGGGAGCCAGTGGAGTTGTTTGAGGTATGGGAAATTTGCCAGCGCAGAAGGCCCTTGCAGATTAGCCTGGATGCTGTGTTCTGTACCATTTGCAGCCTCTTGATCAAGAATCCAGGAAGGCCCAGGTAGAGGCCATTTGCGTAGTCGAGGTGAGAAGTCACCAGGGCATCAACTGTGGTCTTTCTGCTTTCTTCCGGTAGGAAGGCCAGAAATCTTCTTATGGTTCACATCTTCCCAAAGCAGGCTGCCGATAGCTAAGTCCTTGTCCCACCTGACTTTCAGGTTTTTGACAGTCTTTCAGTACAGGTGGGGAGTCGAGTTCCCTCGGTCACCATATGCCCTAAAGAGGGGGGGGGGGGGCTTGATTAAAAAAATAAAACCTCCATCTTATCGGCATTTAGTTTTAAGCGATTTTCATTTATCCAACCTGTTATGTCTTGTAAACAGTCTTTGAACGAGTCGAATGCTGCTGCAGAGTGATCATTGTAGGAAAACATCAACTTTGTGTCGTCCGCATATTAGATCACCTTGACCCCTCTCCTAGCAATGAGAGCTGCTAGGGGAGTCATGTACATATTAAAAAGCAACAAGCTTAAGGCTGAGCCCTGGGGTGCTCTGCATTTGAGTGGTTTCACTGAGGAGATGAATGGGCGAAAAAGGACTTGTTGTCCTTTGTCAGTGAGATAGGAAGCAACCCACTCAAGTGCGGTCCCCTGCACACCAATCTGGTTTAGTCTGTGCAGCAAAACCGTGCGTGAAACAGTATCAAATGCTGTGGACAGATCTAAAAGTACCAGCATGGCCGTTGAGTTGCAAAGGTGTACTCCCATGCAGGTACATTTTTAGTAGAAAATCTGAGAGGAACTGGAAAATGGGAATACTTACTACTAAGGGCCTGATTCTGATGTCAGATGGACCGGAGTCTGTCTGACATTGGATTGGAACTGGAACACAACGACCTCCTGTCATCGGTTCCAGCCCAGTAATTCGGATGCGCCTGACCTCTGTTTGGTCGCCTGCCTATTCTTTACAATGGGAGCATGCATTCCAAACCAATTACATGCTCTCATTGAAAAGAGCAGAGGTGCAGTTCATCCCTGCACCCGGTGGCAGGCACCTTGGGGGACCTGCCACCGGGTGCAGGGCTCAACATTCGGCAGCCATGCACCCATGGAGTCCCTGCTGGGGGCCCCCAAAGACAGTTTCCTAATGCCTTTCTGTGTCGGAAAGGTAGGCACAAAAAGGCAGTAGGCAGCTGCCATCGTAATCCCTCGGCCGGTAAGAGCCAGCCCACGGATTACTGAAGGCCTTCCAGATGGCAGACAGGCTCTCTGAGCCCATCGTAAGCCATTCGGAACTCCTGTTTGGAATATTTACTGACCAACTCCATCAAAATGGGTTTGTCGGAAATTGTTCCAAACAGGAGATTAGGATGCGATAAGAATGGCTCCGACCGACGGTCAGAGCCATTTCTTACAGCATCATAATTGGGCCCTAAATGGGAGAGGATTAAGGAGGGTAAAGATGGGCTCAGGGAGGCATAAGGAGGGATTTATGAAGGGGCATGCAAATACAAACACCCATCCACAACAGAGTAAGCCCATTGTTATTCAGATACTGCACTTCCAAAGTCACTACAATCAAAAAGGATCTAACAGCGGTGAATGTACTCCAGCACCACCAACCACTGGTACTGCAACACCATCTCAAAGAAAATGATCGAGGTAGGGACTTAAAATAAAAGTGCTTAGGAGCCAGTTTTAAATTAAGTTAAATTATTTAAACTAGTTAAAATGTTTGTTTAATTTAATGTTAACAAAATCTAAACATATAACATTTTTCATTATACATAGTTTAATATCCTTTTCTTAACTGTAAAAAAAGTAATGTAACATTGGTATTTATTAAAATATTATTAAAATAAAAACTCACTCATGTACATGTAGTGAACCAGGCCATCGTATGCAGAAGCGCATTGTGAATAAGGACTACCTGCACCCCTAGAGGCACTGACTGCACACGCTTTCTTTTTCAATGAAGGGGACATCATATGATTGTTTAAAGTATATATATATCTTTTAACATTCAATTTAATTTATATATTTTTTGAAAAGTCAAATAAAATATTTTAGTTTAACATTATTTTCTGTGAATTACATTGTAAGTACCTGTCTTTCTTCTACATGTAACCTTCAATTAAATGTATATTTAATTTTAAGAGGTAAAAATAAATGTATTTATTTTAACATTATATCCTATGGGTGTTAGGTTAAGTCAGGGCTACTCACAGCACAGCCCGGGGGCCGCATGTGGCCATTCTGACCTTAAATTGCAGCCCTCTGTTGAACAGCACTGGGCTGCTGTTCGCTCAACAGAGCAGAAACATTCAGAAAGCTGTGAAACAAACATGCATGCTTTATTTACATGTTAACTAAAGTAATGGTACAGAAGAAAAGAAGGTGTCCTAGACAACTTATATTTAGTAACACCTATAATTTTAAAGACATTATGCACTTAAAATGTAAAAATATGATAAACTCTCTACAATCTTTAAAAAAGTGTATTTTATTAAAATGCATGAGCATTTTACCTTAGTAGATCAGATTATATCACTGAGGCATTTATTAGCAGTGATAGATTTTAAACATAATCTTGAAATCATTCCTGCCGTCCCCATTCTGAAAACAATCCCATTAGTGAACCAAGAGGCAAGTCGTTTGTCAGGAGCAACTTGTGTGTAGCCTTGGTTGTTATATGATTGGACCAACATTATAGTTTATTAGATAAAACACAAGAGGTTTTGAACAGCACACATCCTGATATCGTATCTTTTAAGGGGCTCTCATATGTGGTAATGAAGAAATAGGAAGCAAAGTGAAATTAACCAATTGCCTACTATCACACAATTTCGTCAAGTGGGGAAGGGAAGACTGATACCAGGTTTTCTGTTTTAATTCGGCCACCACATGAGTATCTCTTTCCCTCTCAGGGTTTACATTAGAAGTTAATGCTTTGACTTTAATTCTTGGTGCATGAGAATAGAGCATTGGTGGCAGACAGAAGTCACATGAAGGCTTGGTTTTGTAGTCTACACCATGCATCTACTTCGCGTCCCCCTTATGCCCACCTTTCATCACCCCAACCCTCGCATTGCTGGTAACGGTGCAGCTCCTGGGCATGCCACAGACAGTACTTTACGACCCTCTGGGAAATGTTTGCGGGTACCCATGGGTTAAGTCCTTGCCTCTATTATTCTCTATGGGCAGGTGTTGCAATACCAGTGTTTGGCCGTGTGTGGTGTTGGACGTGTTCCAGGTCTGAGATGGAGTACATTTACTACTGTTTTGGGTCCTTTTTGGTTGTAGTAACTTTCAAGTGGCAGTTTTTGAATAGAAAAGGGAATTATCTTTTGTGGATACGTGTATGCCTGGCCCTAAATCCCTACCAAGTTCTCCCTTAACGCCTCCTTACTCCTCCCAAAGACCCTCCTAATTCAGCCACTTCCCCCTGTGCACACCACATTTACTACTAAAACGTAAGCGTACGTGTGTGGAGGTTTCCACTGTCGGCAAAGACCTCTACACATAGGCTAGTGAATACGATTATGAAGTGTGTGAGTAATACTATTACAGTATTTCTAAATGTACTACAAAAGGCAGTATGCAAATAGGCCCCGAAGAATACATTTTAATGTGTATATTTACATATGTGTAACTTTTCCTATGTGACTGGGCCATGTAGGTTTGTGAATTGTGTTTTGTAGTAAGTAGTACTACTATAGTACTACTTTACATACTACAAAACACTGCTTGTGTGATCAGGCCCCCAGACCTCCACACTTAGATTTGTAAATAACATTATCTTTTACTTTAGTAGTACTTTTATTGTACTACTAAAGTACTACAGAATGCATTTTGGTGAATAGGCCCATAGTTTTTTACCTGTAAACGTGAGTGTAACACGCCATAGATGTCTTTTCAATTTTGTGGATGGGCTTGCAATCAGACAACAATGAATATCCAGAGTCTCGTTTAGAACATTTTCTGAAGGGCTTATAGTATAATGTGTATCTACACATCCGTGCTCATTTGCAATATATTCCTAAAAGATTTCCATTCACGTGGCTAACAGTTTCAGGTTGTGATGGCCACTTACCCAGATTGTCATTTGATTGCGTTTGGCAGTCACCTTTCTGCTTAATTCACCTCTGTAAAGGGGATAGAATCTCACCAACCATTGCCCATCTGAAGCACTTTACATCCGCAGTTAATACCTTCCAATAGCTAAGTAACCAATGTTGTAGCATGCTGCTGGTTAATAAACCTTAGCTAAGTTGTGGTACTCAGCAGCTCCAAGTATACTCTGATGAACCGTTCAAAGGCTATTTAAAAATGTGCTTCCATAGTTTGTGTAATGAGCAGGATTATGTCCAGTAGCGTAACCCTCTAAGAGTAGTTCCAAAGCTCACATGATACATTTGTTTGTTTAATTTAATACGTGTTGCTAATTGCATTTGCGAAGGAACACCTGTGTTTTTATGTAGCGAAGAGTTTTATAGGGCACCTTCTCTACCTCAGAGAGTTTCACTGTACAGCGCCAAAGAGAAGAGAATACACAATGTTAAATAAAATGCTAATTCAGCCACAAAACAACACACTTTCTTGCAAGAAAGAAACATGAATGATTTGTAGATTCTACGGAGCTCAGAGTTGCCCATGTTTTCATTCTCACTCGACTTTCTCCAACGTATCCAGTGTCACTGGTATTATTTGCTTCGATTCCTCACAAGTCGGCCATCTTGTCTGGTTTTTAATTCTTCTGTTTTCGCCACTTGTCTCTTCTTGTCACATATTTTCATTGTCACCCTCTTTGTCAGTCTGTTTCTGCATTATACTTTGACATGAGGACTGATAGCAGTGAAATGGGGATATGATTTATTACAATAATTGCTTGACAGAAAACGTTTTTTGTTTGGTATATAAAAAATAACCCCGATGCGCCTATATGTACGTGTTTCTGATCAATTGTTTCAGTATGTTCACGTCATATCATTTGTTGCCTAGAATAGGGCAATAGTGCATGCTCATATATTAAACAATTGCAAAAACAACAGTTGATGGACAGAATGCAGAACAATGTCATACATTCACCCCAGTACAGAGATCTGGGCCTAATCCATCGTTATTTTGCTCACCATGCCACCCCAGTTCAGACATGGCCATATGCAAATCAGTCTTAACCCTGTGCCTCATGGGAACAGTCCAGCCTGAACTGCCAAGCCATGTCTTCCCTGGACCGGAAACAAGCATCCTAGGACCGGTTTCGGAGTTTCACCCCTCTTCAGCCAGGATAGCTTGATTCCAGTGGCATGGAGAGCACGGGACTCACGTCTGAGCATACCCGCCCCACTCGGGGTGACAAATGCAAAAACAACAGTTGATGGACAGAATGCAGAACAATGTCATACATTCACCCCTAAAATATGATACATTAATATATATAGATATAGTCACTGAAAAAAATCAGAGGTTACAGAGACGTTATAGTTAGGGTCCGGTTTCACTTGTACAAAACCGGTGAAATTCAGAAGTTATAGTTATGTGAGTTAACTATAAATTACACTCCCACAATGCACTGCTTAGACCTCACATAATTTATTACTCATAACATGCTCAGTGACATCACTGATGACATCAATGATGACATCTCAAATGACATGATCCAGTGATTGTAAGAATTTTGTAAACATTTCTGTGACTTAAAGATATATACTAAGTTATTTGCATAAGTTAAATTACAATTCTTTCTGTGCCACTAAAAAGTGATACTAATTCTAACATATGTGATCCGAGTTGTGTGACTGTATCCATGTGTGAGTGGCTGTATGGCTATGTGAGTGAGTGTATGAGTGGCTGTATGGGTGAATAGGTGGGTGTGTGAGTAGCTGTATGGGTGGGTGAGTGGGCGTATGAGTGGTATATATGGGTAACTGAGTGCCTGTGTGAGTGGCCTGTATGGGTGAGTGACTGGATGTGTAAGTGGCTCTATGGATGAATGAACAGCTATAGGTGGTGTTTGGTTAACTGAGTGGGTGTGTGAGTGGCTGTATTGGAGAGTGAGTGTCTGTGTGAGTGGCTGTATGGGTGAGTGAGTGGTTATGTGAGTACTTGTATGGATGTATGAATGAGTATGTAAGTGGTTGATGTGTGTGCGAGTAGGTGCTTGAGTGGTTGTGTGGGTGAGTGAGTGGCTCTGTTGAGAGTTTATATGGGTGAGGGAGTACAGGTATGAGGGACTGTATAGGTGAGTGAGTGACTGTGTGAGTGTTTGTATGGGTGAGTGAATGGGTGTATGAGTGGCTTTATGGATAACTGAGTGGGTATGTGAGCAGCTGCATGGGTATATAAATGGGTGTACAAGCGGTTGTATGGGTATGTGAGTTGATGTGAGTGGTTCTGTAGATTATGTCATCAGTGATATAATTTGAAATATCATCAGTGATGCCACTGACCATGTCATGAGTGATGTAATATGTGAGGTCATAAGTAGTGCATTGCAGGGTTGTTCGTTTTAGTTAGGTTAGGTTGCTACAACTGCTGAATTTCACTGGTTTTGTATGAGTGAAATCTGAGCCTAACTATAATGTCTATGTAACATTTTGTTTTTGCAGTGAATTTCTATGGTTTTTTAAATTCTATTTCCTAACTATAACATCCCTGTAACCTTTGTTTTTTTCAGTGAATGTCTATGTTTTTTAAATATTATTTTCTCAGTGGATGTGTGAGTGGGTGCATGAGTGTCTGAGTGGGTCTGTGAGTGGGTGCATGAGTGTCTGAGTGAGTGTGAGAGTGGGTGTGTGAGTGTCTCAGTGGATATGTGAGTGGGCGCATGAGTGTGTTTGAGTGGGTACATGAGTGTCTGAGTGGGTTTGTGAGTGGGTACATGAGAGTCTAAGGGAGTGTATGAGTGGAAGTATGAGTGTCTCAGTGGGTGTGTGAGTGGGTATGTGAGTGTGTGCATGAGAGTCTATGTGAGTGTGTGAGTGGCTGTGTTAGTATCTCAGTGGGTATGTGAGTGGCTAATCGAAGGCTGGACACATGCTGGTTCTTCTTATCATCAGGCTTATCAGAGCTCAACAATCAGTCGGGCACCGTTACATGTTATGAGTGGTTCTAACAGTAGGTTGGTGGCATTTTGCACCCAAGTGTGTGCTGTGTTCTATGGCATTGCAATAACAAGAAGGTTTCTTTCCCTGATAATGATGAGGAGAATGCAGATTTGGGCATACATTCTTGCCAGGATGTCTATATGATAACATTGCTCACCAAACTCCAGTCTGGGATGGACCTCTACACTTTCACTGAGTTTTCATACATACAGGGTTATGTGTATCCTGGGTTGGTGCCACAAGTGACTGAATGTTATATCCCTACACTACTTTGTGTGTATTTTCAGGTATAGCTACTTGCTGTGGAAACTGCAGTTGGGGAGTTTGGCCGGCCGCATACTGGGAGATCCGGTGAGAATAGTAAAGAAATGCAGGACTATTTTAGATCATTACCTTTGCCTACAGAAAGTCAGGATCTTCGCCTGTGCATTTTCTACTGGCACGTTGGGGTGCCAGGTCTACTTGCCCATACCTTTGAGCCTTGAAAAAGTAAGTTGGACGAAACATGTGTTGGTTGCCAGTATACGTTTTTGTATCTGAATCTCTAAAAAGGAAGAGAATAAGAAAAGAAAGAGCAAGAAATACCTCATGGACTTCCTGTGCTTACTACATTGGTCACTGCCTTTTTAACAATATGGACTAAAGAAAATGTTGTGTGCCTCAGCAAATGTGCATTTCATAGGTATGAGGGACAGTATGGGTGAGTGAGTGGCTGTGTGAGTAGGTTTATGGGTATGTGCGTGACTGTGTGAGTGTCTGTATGGGTGAGTGGATGGGTTTATGAGTGGTTTTATGGATAACTGAGTGGGTATGTGAGCAGTTGCATGAGTATGTAAATGGGTGCATGAGTGGTTGTGTGGGTATGTGAGTTGATGTGAGTGGTTCTGTGTATGATGTCATCAGTCATTTCATTTGAGATGTCATCAGTTATGGCACTGACCATGTCATGAGTGATATAATATGTGAGGTCATAAGTAGTGCATTGCAGGAGTGTTAGTTATAGTTAGGTTAGGTAGCTATAACTGCTGAATTTCACTGGTTTTATATGAGTGAAAATGAGCCTAACTATAACGTCCCTGTAACATTTGTTTTTTGCGGTACATTTCCAAGGTTTTTGTAATTCTGTTTCCTAACTATAACGTCCCAGTAACCTTTTGGTTTTTTCAGTGAATGTCTATGTTTTGAATGTTATTTTCTCAGTGGGTGTGTGAGTTTCTCAGTAGATATGTGAGTGGGTGCATGAGTATGTGTGAGTGGGTACATGAGTGTCTGAGTATGTTTGGAGTGGGTGCATGAGATTTTAAGTGAGTGTATGAGTGGGAGTATGAGTGTCTCAGTGGGTGTGTGATTGGGTACATGAGTATATGCATGAGAGTCTAAGTGAGTGTGTGAGTCGCTGTGTTAGTATCTCAGTGGGTATGTGAGTGGGTGCATGTGTGTCTCAGAGGGTGTGTGAGTAAATTACTGCAACAAACCCTTATTACAGCAGAACATGGCAGCAGCTAATAATGCAGGTCATAAGGTGCCGCCGAGCACAGCACCATCTAAGGAGCTATAAACCCCCCTCCCCTAATTTATTGTGCCTTACCTGGTCACTCTCAGTAATTTCAGAGGTCCCTGTAGTCCCAGCGGAGGATGTAGATTCACCACTTGAAAGCAGCGGGGATCCTGCTGGACAAGAGCCGCCCTGGAGTTCCGGGCAGCAGCGCGTGGTCTCCTCAGGGGCAGCATCAGCACTAGCACTGCTCTCACAATGACAGAAGGAGTGGAGCTTTCTCCAGCTCCAAGAGGGACAAAAGGAGAGTTTTTTCCTGGCAGAGGCAGCAGGAGAAGAAAATTAGAAAGGAGGACTGCTGGCAAAACTGCCATAATTCAGAGAGGTAGGGGGGCTAGCCCAGAAATACATAGGTCATCTATACTCAGGACTGGGAGGCAGAAGGAGAGAATGTTGGATGTTCCATCAATAATTTTCGACGTGTAGGAATGAAAGCCTGTTGGATCTCTCTCTTCTCGAGGTATTACTTTAGCACCGGGACACTCTTTTTGAGTAGCCATGCGCTCTACAAATCCCCCATAACATAACATAACATAACATAACATAACAATTAGTGACCTAGTGGAAGGGGGGATTAAGATCTGAGCCCCAAGCAGGTTAGGAATCCCCCCTTGATGGCTGGACTCCTACCCCTGAGACCAGTATAGAGGGGTTTGTCCGACAAAGTCGTAGACCGAAAGGTCCCTCTTGAAACCCACATAACAGTTCGTCCTGATACACATCTACAACGAAGTAACAAGTGATCAACTGGTTTCAGCTAATTCAACGAATCCTGATGCAATTCCAACCATTGACAGAACTGCCTCTGGCTATTTCATTAACTTTGATACGTTTTCTGAGGATCCCAGTGAACCTGAAACGACGCCAGCACAAAGAATTTTCAAAGAACAAGCAACAGACTTTTTTTTATCTCCTGAAAAAGACTTATCTGGTTTCACCATGGATTCAACTATGGATTGTTTTGGGAATATTCTTATTTCTACTTTGGTTAGCTCTGGTAATAACTCTGGGTATGCTGATGAATAGAAGATATATTCAAATGGATACAGCAAGTAAAAAAGTGAACTTACTACTCTAGCCACACAAATCGTCCCATCGTGAAGCAAGAGACTTGTCAGCAGTGAACATCACAGCCGTTCCTATACCAGATGGTATAGTTTGGGACAGAACTGAATATGACATGACAAGACAGGAACGAAAAATATGTTAACTAATACGAAACAGATTTATTCTGCAGCCTTTATTGCCCAACTGTCTAGAAAGGGTTTCAACTTTTGGAAAGACAACATCGAGGCAAAATCTGTCTGGGGTACAAAAGATTGGCAAGTGCAGGGGGTAGAAGCTTTGTTTAGAGCCTGTATCATCCCTGAGCAAATTATGTTTTTGAATGACACTGTCCAACAAATGTCTTGCCTTGGATTAGCCAACATCAAACACATGAACACACCGACCATACCTATACCTGCAAGTAATAGCACTACACGGGGGAGGTCGACGTACATAATATTTTGCATCACAACAGATCAGATCCAGAATGGTTGCTCTGGCCCACAGACACGAATAACAGTCAAGATCGATTCCTGAACAAAGCAAAGGGTTTCACTATCAATAGGCCAGACCCACACTATTTTCAAAGACAGCATCTAGGGGTAGTAACAACATACAGTGTAGGGAAACTTTGCCTTGATTGGCTACAGAAAGCTGCACTGAAGGATGTAAAACAACATTTAACTTTACTTCAAGAAGGCACAGACCTTAGGGAATTCTTGCTAGGACCAAGAAAACCGCGCCAAAAACGTTTCATATATGCCGGTATCTACGCTGCTTATAATGAAGCATGGAAGGTTACCAAAGCAGAGACTGCAGAACGAATATGAGAAATTTATCGTATTAATTTTGAGAAAACACTCTCTGTAGTAGACAATGGGTTAACAACTCTGACATCCAGAATATATTCATTGGACAGCATTGTGTCTTCTGTCTTAGACATCATGGAACTGGACTTGGTCATGTTGCAACATGGTCAGTCTCAGCTACGTTCTATCATGCTATTGGGCTGGACGCTACAAAACTTGTGTGCAGGCTATGTGCCTTGGCGTTTAATCAATACTACGTTACTGTTTTCAGAATTCAATCTCACTGATAAACAGATCAGACTGGCACAAAGGGGAGCAGACTACACTATGCTGAGCATTGAAAAACTGGAAAAATTACCATTCACAGGGGCAGGAAAACCAGCTACTGAGTGGATCATACATGGTAAAATTACTCTGCCTGTTACAACTTTCCATTTTCAGTATTGCCTAAAACATATACCAGTAGGCAAATATGAAAGGTTGGGTAAAGAATACATCAAGACATCCTGGGATTTACCTTACACACATAGATGTTGGAGTGGGGAACGTGAAGTGTTTCTTAACGGTGAAAACTGTGACCACGCACTAAGCGGTTCTCTCCTTTGTCAGGGTATTAACTTACACGGGCCTGTGATGGTTCCACTACAAATTTATCCTGTCACCTGCAAGGTTCACCGGCTGCAGTGATTAATCCAATTTTTGGCCAACTTTCTAATGGGAGTTACATTATGTTGAATGATCACACCTGCTGTGGCATGTTGCCAGGTATTCCGTATCTAGTTACGGCTACATCCAGGGTCACTTGCTGTATGCAAGTCTTGTTTCCACAAATAGACACAGTCAGGGAGTCGCCTTTATGGCCTTCACTGAACATCTCTTCTATACAAATTGATACTCTAAGCAGAATGAAAGCCATTCTTTTACAGAAAACAGTGCCACTGACCTCGGCCAGAGAGGTCTATGATCTCCAAGTCGCAAGGACTTCTGCCGAGATACATACCCTTTTGTGTACAAACTGCCCTGTTCATTTCTCAGAAATGTTAGGTCGTATCTTAAATATGTCTGATACGAGCGGTATTATACATGTATTTAAGAACATAAGTGCAGGACTGTTAGCACCTTTTCCAGCAGTCCTGGCAGTCCACCAAACACAGTGTGCACACTGTGTTTGGTGGACTGCCGCTCCTTTTAGCCAAATCACCAGCGTGACTCCAGGCACCATTGAGAGATTTCTATTGGAGATGAAGTGTCATGAGCGCATCGTCCAAATTTTGGGTTTACCTCGTCTGCGAGAATTAAACACCACATGGTTTCTGTCATTCAGACCAATCTGGCAAGATTGCATCTTACCTGTTCTACCCTGCCTGCTCTGTGGTAAAGAATGCATGCTAGACATCTGTCTATAATAATAATAATAATTCTTTATTCGGTTATAGAGAAACAGTTATAACCATAAAAGCACATAAAAAGAACATATCATCCACAATAAACTCAATATATAAGATCGTTTAAGGTAGTGGTGGTTTTTTCAATCAAGATTTGTTCTATGATAATAAATACACTTTAAAAATGTCACAACAGTTTTTGTGATAAGTACAGAATTCAAAAATTGTAGGTGCAGCATAGCAGGGCGACATCGTCTGAAACCAAGAGTTCTTAGCATTGGAATTAGCCATAAATTGCGATGCTCAGCGTAAAACTTGCAAAAAAGGACAGTGTGCATTGTTGTTTGAACTGAAGTTTCATCACAGGGACATGCCCCTAGAACCTCTTTCCAGGAATTACGTTTAGGAAAAGCTACGAGCCTGTGAAAAACATTCAGTCTAAAACGTGTTAACAAAAGGCGCTCAAATTGGGAATCAACATAGGTCAAGTATGGTTCGATGTACAATGTGGTCGCAACCATCATGGAGTGTTGAACAGACGTCTTACTTATCTCTTTGGTTAGCCGTATTTCTTCCAAATGAGATAGAGCTCTTGTTTTTAATTCTTTCTTTGAGATCTCAGACATTATTTCAGGGTTAACATAATATTTGGACAAACCCAAATCAATGAAAAACTTTTTTACGTAAAGCAGCCACTCAATTTTCCCTGCGTGCTCCAAAGACATGCAGTCTGCTACAATCTCCTTAGTAAGGAAATTTTTTGATGAAGTCCAGATACGGCGCCACAAGAGGAGGGGTTGAATTTTGGCTAAATCCTCAATGTGGGCCATACCAAGTTCTGCATGGCAGGAAAAAGTGGATGCGCGTTTGGGAGTCATCAAGAGAAATCTTATAAAGGTATTCTCTGCAACTTGCAGCGCGGTCGTGTTTTTATGCCCCCACAGGCCTGCCCCGTAGAGTGCAGTTGAATGGCACTTCGCTACATAGATGCGAAGCAATTCTACGGGTGGTCTCTTTCCTAATTTCTGTGAAAATTTTATGAGGGCCGTTATTGCGCGCATAAGTTGATGTTTACGAGCTTCAATAGCCGCTTTCCAATTAAGTTTTTCGTCGATCATAACTCCAAGATACGGATATTGGGTGGTAGAATCCAGCCTCTCTTTATCAAGGAAGATGGACTTTCCCCTTTTCATATCCCTTCCTGCCACCATCACGTAGGTTTTTTTTATGTTTATTTTAAGATCCAGGGTGCCCATGAACTTCGAGTACCTATCTAGGGATTTCTGCAATTCACGCGGAGTACGCGCTAAAATTACTGCGTCATCCGCGTACAGAAGCGCTGGAATGAGGTGATCTTTTGTTCGAGGGAGGTCAAGGGCCCCTCTCAACATCTCTACTTCCAGACCGTTAGTGTAGAGTGAGAAGAGAAAGGGGGCCAAGACGCAACCCTGCCTCACGCCGCGTTCCACCCTGAAGGACTCGGATAATTCACCCAGTGTTCCGAAACGAACCCTGGACGAGGCGTTAGAGTATAATGCACGAAGAAGATTTACCAGGGCTGGATCTATTCCCATCTCAATAAGGACAGACCAGAGCTTTGAATGGGAAACGCAGTCAAATGCCGCAGTAAGATCCACATAGACCATATAGAGTCTTCCTTCTTTTGCTGTAACATATTTTCCCATCAGTAGGCTTAAATTCAATGCCTGTTCTATTGTACCAAAGCCCTCCCTGAAACCAAACTGAAAAATGGATAGTATATTATGATCTTCTGCCCACTCCTGAAGTCGCTGTAGTACCATCCTGCCCAGGACTTTGCCAAGAGAGTCTAATAATGATATTGGCCGATAGCAGGAAGCCTCCTCTCTATTTCCCTTCTTGAAAATCGGAATCATAATTGATTGAGTCCAAGTTTCGATTAACCCATGATTCATTGCCGCATCAAACACCCCCTTCAGGATTGGCGCCCACAGATCGAGTTTGAATTTAAAAAAGTCAACTGGTACACCATCAGGTCCGGGGGCTTTTCCAGATTTACTTGCTTTAACGGCATTTATAACTTCGTGTAATTCAAAGGTTAAAGGAATCGGAAATAAAACTTCTTGAGGACTGTCATTCATCTTCTCTGACAGGTCCGCTGATTGTGTTTTACTAAATACTTTAAAGAAGTGGTTAACCCATGTTGGGCCATCAATCGCCACTTCAACTCTTGGCTGATCACAACTATCCGTCAGGAAGGGAGTCTTTACTACCTTCCAAAACATCTCACCATTTTTTGCATGAGAACTCTCATATAGTTGATCCCATAAAGATTTTTTTAATTCCTGTTTCCTTTTTTTACAGGCTAGGCGGTATTTCCTCCTTAAGGTACTAATTTCCTCTTGATCTCTTACGGGTTTTGTCAAGGCTTTTTTTAAAAGTTTATGAGCTAAGGTGCATTCATGACTAAACCAGCCTCTTTTCTCGCCCTTTTCCCCTTTATTAGTGCGTGTTAAAAAATCTCTTACTTTCTCCAATATTATGCTAAAATTGTGCAGTAATTCTAATTGATTAGTATCACTGTCTAAACATTTCCCAATGGCGGGATATACCGCCTGGACCACCTTCTTGGTTAATGCTTCTGGTTCTATCTTGCCCCAACCTATGGTAAAGCCATTTAATTTTGTGAGGTAGATATTATTCTGGGCAAGAGCAGTCATCGTCGTGTATGGGTTGAATTTCCCCACATCGATGATCAAGTTAAAAACCAGGGCTGCATGGTCACTCAATATAATATTTTTTAATCTAAAGCTCTGAGCTTTATTTTCCAATGTAGCTGAGACCAAAAAATAATCAATTGTTGTCTCCCAACCCCTGCCCAGGTAGGTAGGCTGTAACTGTCCTGAAAGAGTATTTATTTTATTTAGAATTACCAGGCCTAATTCTGACATCATTTCATTAAGGAAATCTCCTAACTTTGTGTGACTAAAATGAGTCACATGATTATCAGTATCTTCCCCCACCCCACAGATGTTACTATTTTTCACGCTGCAGGGGTGGTGATTGAAGTCACCGCCCCAAACAATGCTTGGAACTTCTGACCCTTGTGTTTTTTTTGTCAGCGCGAGAAGTTTATTACGAAGTGCCCCGAGCAATTCTAGTCTCTCGCGTTCTGGGAGATTATCATAGAAATTTACTAGAAAAACTACCCCCTTCCTTGTAAACGTAAGTTTCAAAACCTGATAATTAGTATGGAGTCTAAGGGGGGTTTCTTTTAACCCGGTTATGGTGTTTTTTATAAATGTCGTCAAGCCCCCCTTTGCCCTACCGTGAGGACCTGCAACTGCCGGTGAGAAGTATGTTTTATAGCCCATCAAATGTTGTTCATTGGTGGACCAGGTCTCTTGTAAACAGATTACATGGAGGTCTTCAACAAAGTCCATTAAGGACCCGTCCATTATTTTGGGGCGTAGGCCTGCGATGTTCCATGACATAATTTGTAATGCAGTGTCAGATTCTCTTGTAACAGAGCTTTTGTTTGTATTAAGTATTTCCACTGCAGGGGGGTTCTCTGGAGCTCTTAGTTCTACGATCCCCGACTGTCCATGTAAATCGCTGCAGATATTCCTTATTGGGGTATTAACTAGACCGCCAAATCGTGGAAGGTTTTGTACCATTTGGGAACTAGTATTTTCTATTAATGAGGTTTCCACATTTTCAGTTACGAAGTCATTAACATTAATTGGGGATTGACGAAGTTCTATGGGTTTCCATGGTTTAGTATCTCCATCTTTAAGTCAGTCTACATCTTCCAAACTATGCAAAACTGCATAGGGATTGGCAGTAGGTATATTAAACCTCTGATATGTGTAGGGATAATTATTCCAAAGTGGTGGATTTGAAACCTGGCGAAACTGATGATTATTGTTCAGGAACCCATCACTTAACTGGGGATTAGAAAAGTGATTACGGGGGGCTTGATGGAAGGAATGATGCTCTACTTCCCTCCGACTAAAAGAGGAATCTTTTCTAGCGTGGGGTCTAAGATGGGAAATCAGTTCTCTTGGATAGAAGTAGTTGACAAGATGTGTGGTGATTGCATCCTCCCCTCTAGCTTCAAACCAATCACCTATGCATCTGACCGCTCTGTGATCTCTAAAATTTACGATGATCACGTCCCCCTTTTTTTCTTTTAGTCTTGTTCCTACCCAACATGTACGTCTCACCATGAGAATTTCTCCATTTATATGTGCAGGGAGGGGTCTATTATGGGTCAACCAATAAATGGTTTTGTTTTTTAACGCATAGAAGTCCTCCCTTGCACCCTCTGGTAATTCAGGAACCCCTGTCAGAATAATTGTGTATGGAGCTGATTCTGGGGGTAAATCCACTCTTCTACTTGCCGGAATATATTGGGACTGAAGTAACCAATCGCTATTCTCTTGATCTTTTGTAACCCTTTTCCTCGCATTGGTTGTTACCGTGGAAATATTGGCGTTTTTGTTTTTTATCTCTTCAGTTACTTCTAGAAAGCCAATTTCAGAACTGTTAACCACCTTTTTCTCCCTATCCAGTTCTTTGCCGTCTATTGCATGATGGGTTTTGCCGGACTCTGTATTTTTATTGGATAGTGTTGCCGCAGAATTTTCCCCCCGGGCAATAGTGAATGTCGGCATATTATCAGTAGATGGAGATAGCATTGCCACGTGAAGGGAAGAAGGGGGTTGTTCATTGGTACTGCTTTTGGTGTAAATATTAAGCAATTCAGAAGTAACTGAGTGGTTCCTTTCCACTTGTTTGCTTAAATCTTCCAGGTGTACATTTATTAATCTAGACCTTTCCAAAAGTGGAAGTAGGAGGGATTTTATCAAAATCTCTATTTTTGTAAGTAGGTCGGTCATAATATCATGACTAAAAGGTACTCCCGAAGCGTTGGTAGTTAAGTGAGGGTTATTTGACGGTGCAGAACCTGGTAGATTCGGATTTTGGGCTGAGGATTTAGCCTTCTTCTTTTTAGCCACTAATGACTTCATTGAGGTGCCTCGCCTCTTTCTTACTAATTGTCTGTTAACTTCAGGTTTCACAATCAGCGGGGAGGTAATAGCTAGGTTCGGTGAATCTGATAGCCCTGACATCTGTCTAACACTCCCATCAGTCATACCTACGGATATCGATACTCTGCTGGACCCGGTAACGGCCCATGCTCTGTGTTGTCCCCAGCGGCTACCAATGCTGATGACGGCATTCATTGAGATCTCACAGACGCAAATTGCTACTGCTGAGGCACGAGAGGAAACATCAGGTACGCAGGTAACATCCAATTCAAACATTGCTGATGCAACCAATGCTGAAGGCGATAGTTCACATCAATGTGCAGTTAATCTTCTAAATGAGGTATTCCAACTTTCACCTACAACGGTAGATGACTTTTTGTCTACAGGATGAGAAGATTTCATGTTTTCTCCAGGTCCACACACTGACTTTTGATTCCGGCACACAGTGTTCCGATGAGACTCTGAATTTGGCCTCCCTTCTTTTCAGACAAGGGACTCACTTTGGAACTTTTTCCTATGATTAATTGTTTTTTTCCAAATTTGTATTTTTTTCATTTTTTGGCACAGTAATCTGCTTAAAGTAGAACTATTCATAGAGAACGGAATTCTTTGAAAATCTTCCAGGGACATTTTGCCACCTTGTCACATCAACAATTGATTTGTGTTAACCTGATATGAAATGGTTTCGGCCCTGTTTTTTCTTCTGTATTAACGAGCCATTTCATTGTGTGTATATATTTCTGGTTCATTCTTTTTAGCATTTCCAATGCACACATATATATGCTTTGAATGAAATATTGCTTTTAATATGTACAGCACCTTATGCATACCAATGGATTTGTAATGCATTTTTAGGACATATGTTTTTAGATATGTTTTAGCATGTTTTAGCTACTCATGCAATACTCTCTTTTTTTGATATGTTTAGTATGTTTGGGATTTAGTAATGTCGTTCATACGAAACTGAAGTGGGTGTTGTGTGTAGATTTAGACACCGTATATAGGTTTCCCAATTTATGCCCTTATATAGGTACAATTCATATTGCCCTTATTTAGGCATAGAAAATCCAGCCCTTATTTAGGCATTGTCCATGCTAACCAAATACAGGCATGGTCTCCTACATCTGTCAATCCACGTCACAACGAGTTCTTGGAAAACCATACTCTTTAGCCTTTAGGAATTTCCCTTGCTTGGATATTAATTTCTCCAAGAACTCATTTAGTATGCATGAACATCTATTCCTTAGGGGTTAATTCATGACGTTCTGGTGCCTGACTTTTACGTCAATACAGGCATTCCTAAACACCTTCAAGGTATAAATATACCTGCACTTGCCCTGGCAAACCACGGTTCCGGTATGGTCCAGTTCGACTGCCTACTTGCGGTTCGCCACAGCAAGTTCGGAAGGAGATCAAGTTACCGCCTGATGCACTGACCAGACGCTGTCATTCTCCTCGCAGAGAATCCAGCTCCAGTGTTTCTGACTTCCCTTGCGGGGTGTTAGATATCGAGTCCCTGAAAGAGATTCCAACCTCACACATTCTAAGGTATGGGGCAGACTAGAACTTAGAGAAACTTTTGGCAACTCTTGGCAAAACTAAAACTATAGCTAGCTATACTTTAGAAAACAGCACCTACTTCTTACCTCGTACAACACTTAGGTTAGGTACACTGGGGTAGAACTATTTAGAAGCATCAGATGAGTATTCACATTTTAGCCTGTGTTATTTATGTATATATTTTATGAATATATGTCATAGCTACAAACCATGCTATTGCAGTATTATGTTATCTTACTGCTAAACTCTGTACGTATTGTACTTCGCATCCTGTCTTACGATTGTAGCAGTTCATATCTCTTGCATGAGAAATAAGACTGTTCAATAAACCCCTTTTATTGAAACGCCCCTCTCTCTCTTTCTGTGCAACTCTGTAGAAACGAAGCATGCACGATTGACTGAGTGAAACTGTTATCTATTGTTTCCACGGTTCTGAGATTGTTCCGACTCTAAGGGAAACAAAGTTGTCATGTTTATGCGGTTGTCAGAAACTAATCCCTTCTTGTATATTCGAGAAGTTTCTAGTGACCTCTGAGTTAGCTGGCACACACAAGTAATTAAGTTTAATGTACTCAATAGAGACATACTGACCTCAGTCCAATGTCAAAACTATAGTGTATATTATTCCAATGCGCAGAGCCTATCAGGGTTATAGGAACTACACTACAAGGGAAGAGGGGTACAGAAGAAAGCAAGAGGGTACAGAAAAAAGAAACAGAGGTGAAGAAAGAGGCAACAGAAGTACAGAAAGAGGCAAGAGATGTGCAGAAGTATACAGGAGAGGAGCAGAAAGAGGGAACAGGGGTGCAGAAAGAGGGAACAGGGGTGCAGAAAGAGGGAACAGAGGTGCAGAAAGAGGCAAGAGAGGTACAAAAAGACAGAAGAGGGGTGCAGAAAGAGGCAAGAGGGGTGCAGAAAGAAGAAAGTGAGGTGCAGAAAGTGGCAACAGAGGTACAGAAAGGGGCAAGAGAGGTGCAGAAATAGGCAAGAGTAGTGCAGAAAGAGGCAAGAGAGGTGCAGAAAGAGGCAGTAGAGGTGCAGAAAGAAACAACATAAGTGTAGAAAGAGGCAAAACGGTTGTAAAGAGAAGCAAGAGAGGTATAGAAAGAAGCAAGGGAACTGCAGCAAGAAGCAAGTGAGGTGCAGAAAGAAGCAAGAGAAGTGCAGAAACAGGTAAAAGAGGTGCAGAAAGTGGCAAAAGAGGTGCGGAAAGTGAGAAGAGGGTGCCGAAAGAGGTAAGAGAAATACAGAAAGAAGCAACTGAGGTGCATGAAGAGGCAAGAGAGGTGCAGAAAAACAAAGCAAGAGAGGTGGAGAAAGAAGCAAGAGAGTTGCAGAAAGAAGGAAGGTACAGAAGGTAGAAGAGATGTACAGAAAGAGGCAAGATAAGTGCAGAAAAAGGAAGCAAGGTGCACAAAGAAGAGAAATACAGAAAGAGGTAAGAGAGGCGCAGAAAGAAGCAAGAGTGGTTTGCGCACCATTAGTACCAATTTAACACCCACATTTAGCAATAAGTAACAGGTGACCATTCCGGGTTTGCAAAGGACCTTCCACCAAGCTGTAACACTGTAGCTGCATTTTTGGTAATTATTTGAGCCGAAACAAGGTTTTTTTTGTTCAAACCAGCAGATTATGCAGCAGATGACAGATTATGTGGCAAATGTGGAAAATGTCTAATTATGCGAAAATTGGTGCAGCCCAACAGTCGCATAATTCCAGTGGCCCTGCTCATACCTCTTACTAGGTCCAGAAGTGCTCCTCAGTAGTTCCTTCTTTTTTTGTCTCATTGAGTTTATAGTTTAGCTTCTATGGAAATGAGGAAGACTAAACCTAAGGTTACCACTCCACAACACAGACTACAATACCACATAATTACTATCCATAACACATAATCCCACTCTACATAATTCAGTGATGCCACTGACCATGTCATGAGTGATTTAATATGTACGTCATCAGCAGTGCATTGTGGGAGCGCGAGTTATAGTTTGTCCAGTTAACTATAACAGCTGAATTTCACTGCTTTTGTATGAGTGAAATGTCAGCCTAACTATAATGTCCCTTAAACCTGTTTTTTTCAGTGAATATCTAAGGTTTTTTAAATGCTAATTCCTAACCATAACTACCCTGAAACCTGTTTTTTTTTCAGTGAATTTCTATGTTTTTGTACGCTTTTGTTGAAAATATTTTTGCAACTATTTTCTAATTTTCTCTCTGTCTTTTTAGGGATTTTTCTTATGTTTTAAAATTATTATAAATTGTTTTAAAAAAAATAAAAACATAGCTGATGAATGATTTATAGTATTCTCTACTTAAATTAACACTTTTTTATTATTTGTAATTTCGATCAGTGTGATATAATATAATAGAATTTTCAATTGAAAAATATATTTTTTTTAGAATGTTGGTAGTTTTTTCAAGTATTTTTTGCTAAGTTAAATTTTGTAAGACTGCTTTTAATACTATGAAAGTTGTTTTGTTGTATCCCTGTGATAACTATCTTTTTTACTTATTTCTTTTTTTGTAATTTACAAAAACGGTCGTGCACCCTACGTGATCTCATGCGATGGGTGCACGGACCCTGTATACGAATGTCAATATCAAAAACACATTTAGAACAAATTAATATATGTTTTAGACATATTGGTTTATTACTGACTACATAAAAATAGTAATAAAGGTATTTTAAATTTGTTTTCAAATGTTTTTGACAGAGTTTTGTGGACATGATGATATCGCGTACGAGATGTTGTTCTACGCAGTAGGTGCGCGAACCCTGCTGGCACGGATATCTGGGTTTGCGTAGGAGACGCTACCCCAGTGTAATTTCGAAAGAATGAAATATCACTATTGAAACTTCAAAAATCAGTTTTGCCCAAAGACTTTAGCTAATATACTTTACAAAACAATTTAAAAACAGGAGTTTAACTTTAGAATTAAGTGTTGCAGATTTTACGGATGTGTGACGTATTAGCGACAGATGTGCGTCCCCTAAGCGAATCGATGTCAAATGGAAACAAAGCTTTTCATTGGTTTAAAAGCTTTTCATTCAGTTAGAGGGCGGATCCAACACCTATTGTATTCCTCTTATTTTGGGTGTGTCTTTCTGTCAGGACATCTTTTTTGTAGGCTCTTCCAATTGCTTCTTTTTTTGGGTGTTTTGTTTTCTTTACTATTATGCCATCCAGTCATCCAGAAAAAGAACTGCTGGAAGATCCAGAAGAAGTTGAGAAGCCTGTTAAAAAATTTAAAGAAATACATTTCATCTACTCAAAGGTTTTTTCTTTTTCCCCTTCAGGTGTTTAACCCAGGTACATCCCAGGCAAAACGCCACTTGTAGTAGCATTAGTGAATTAGCACTAGAATGATCATCGAGGGGGACAACAACGCCAGAGGGAGGATCAGCCCATTTTTTAAAGATCAGAAAATTAGAAGTGGATACTCAATCATAGTTACATTGGTACTTTGAGCTTCTTGATGGTCTTCAGACAACTGATTAAGAGAGGACAAAAAAGGTGCATTGTCACCCTCCTTAGTGGCCTCTGGATTACAGTTCAATTGTCCAGAAAATGCAAGTCCACCCACCTGAATTCCAATTTCTTTCACCCTATTTGTACCACAATATTGGTTTGGGAGGCCTGAGATTTCACTTCAGTGCCCTTTTCTTCCTTCCTTGGGCAAGAGCCAAAGGAGGTGAGGTGCTGCACACCCATTAAGATTGAGGACAACAAATCCAGCACATGATCAGAATTAGCAACTGATCTATCCAATAAAGCCAGAATCAAAGATAAAACCTTCTCAATGAACAGTAAAATATCAGAGTGGGCCCTACTCATTTCTTCCCCCTCCCCTTCCAGGTTGAAGATGGTGTACTACTATTAGGCGCGGGCAGTAAATTTCGTTCCGCTCGTGGAATTTGCGGAATTTGGGTAATTTTGTGTTCCGCAGAGAACGCGTAATTGCCCAAAATTCTGCACTCCACGGCTTTGCGGAATTTTTTGCTTGTTCGCGTTCTCAAAATACGTGTTCCCCCCAAGCACGCAAACAGCATTTGCGAACAGAAAAATAGCATCACAAACAAGCTATTCTGCGTGTTCGCGGAATTTCTGCGAGCTCGTAGAGATTTTTTACCGTTTCACGGAGCTTTGTGTAGTGTGACTACGCAAATTCCGCCCACCCCTAACTACTATCCTAAGCCATTAATGATGGGCGGCTGGTTAGACAACCCAAAGAAGGACTCAAATTCGTGTCCAAGGCAATACGGGATCTTAAATTGGCCTCCCTTATCCAATACTTCTCTGTGAGAACTGTGCTGTCTGTCAGGGAATAGTCCTCCGAAACACCGAGGTCCTCATTGCACAAAACCAGAAAGGGTCCCCATGAGATTCTTGAGAGAGCTCCTTGAGGGACAGATTTTCCAATGCAAAAACAGCATCTTGGCCACCAGCAGGAACCATGGGGGGGACTCATCTTAGACTTTGATTCGATGCCATCGTTCATCGTTGATGTGGCACCTACATCCACTTCCTCCACTGCTTCCACTGAACAGCGATATTTATTAGACGGGCTTATAGGAGCTGAACCTTGGCCAAATTTCCTGACCTGACAAACCATATCTGAGCTTAAGTCGTCTTCTTTAAATTTGCCCTTTGGCCTTCCCCAATTGCTTATTTCCTGCCACATTTCCACACTTTGAAAACAGAAACAGCATGGAGGGGTGAGACTCAAGAGACTGTGGCTTCTTATGCCAAATAGTTCTTATTTGTTTTTAAAAATTTAGAAGGACTGAAGGAAGTGGTAGGTAAACCAGAAGTACATATTAAGTGACTAGAGAGCAAACACCTTGATGGCATCTTATGAGAACAGTCTGAAAAAAGTAGGCCAACTACAAAGGACCTATTAGACGCTCAATGAAATCACCAGTACAACAAAACTATGCAATTATCCTACTTGCTCAGTGTTTTGCTCTGTGAAATGCTTTGGAGTCCTGGTATGTCGATTTCTTTGAGTTGGTAGCTGCTAGGTAGTGAAGGAGCAAACACCGAACGTACAGACCGCACCCTGACCTAGCAGGGCCATCTCTGTACTGCTTGCTTGCTACTCCTCCTGCTCCGCAACAGCTGCGACTGCATGCTGAATGCTCTCCCGTGTTTCTTCAACCCTACTTAGAATCCAGCCAAAGTTTTGGTCGAGTTGCACCCCTGGTGACAGTAAATGATAATTTCATGGTAATAGCACCACAATACAGTGACAATGACAATGCAGCAGCAGTGACAAACATGTGGGCCCATGAACCCTTCGTGAAGCGCAAGCTGCTCCAGTACATTTTTGGGGTGCTTCCGCACCACTGTAGAGAAAGCCGCTGCTGAATGCTTACCCACACGCTTTCCTTCAAAAATACCCCAACGTGACCCGTTCTTGGCTGTGTCAAAAAAACAAAAAGCCACGGTAAGCCGTTTCACCACCAACTCAGCTCCCCTATGAAGATGCGCAGGAGCTGCAAGCAGTGTGTGGTGTGTCAAATGAAGGAGCGGTGTAGATGCTGATGCAGATGCAGGTGTGGCACAAGGCTGATCTACTGGTTTCCCGGTCCCCAAATCTTGGCACAAGCACCTAGCTGCAGTCGGCTGCTCTGCGTTGCACAGCTCTCAATACTGACACCTACCGCGAAAACTAATTTAAGGCAGTTGGGTAGTCCTGCGGCTACAGGGTCAAGGGTAATTGAAAAATATACCACAGGTCTTCATGAATCTCCATGCCTCTGAGTATGCACTGAGAGAGCACAGGCCTCCCTCTCACTAAAAAACAATGTGAACATCTTACTGTAATCAGGCATTCCTAGTGCTTGGGCTTGGCATGGACTTTCTCTCAGCTCTTGGAATGCTTTCAAGCAATCGTTGTCCCATGGAAGCAGATTGGGCACATCCTTATGTGTCAGCCTCAGTAAAGGTTTGGCCACTAGGGAAAGGTTTGGCATCCATTGTCTTCAGTAGCCAACCATTTCCAAATACATCCTGTCTTCTCTCCTAACTCTTGGTGGATTCATCTTATGAACAGTTTCCACTCTTTCTTGTGACACTTTTCTCATTCATTTCTCAATTATATGTTCCAAGTATTGAACTTCTTTTTGACAGCATTCCAGTTTGCTCGGAGACACCTTCTATCCATCCTTGTAAATAGGGGGCAGCGTCAAACTCAATGGATGTTGCTGTTGAACACCCACCACAATACCAATTGTCCTCCTCTTTCACTCTAAGTATAGTGTGAAAGGGTGCCTTATTTACAAGGCAGCATTAAGTCACATTAAGTGGCTTAACACTGCATTGTCATTAGGCGAACCCCCTATTGCCGTTACAACGTCACTAAAAGGGGCTTGTACATATGCCCCTCTGTCTTTTTATTTACTGTGGGTTCTTCAAAAATAAATTCCGTGGGCTACTTGTGATGTAAAAACAATCCTTCTCCCTTCTCTCAATAATTGGACTGTTTGCGGTGATGTCCAGGCAACAATGTAGGCAATGCAATGTAGGTATACACCCTGTGGTAAGTGCTTCTCCAAACACTCCTTGATCCACATTGTTTGGGGCAATATTTATTAGCGTATTTGTCTTTCAAATCTCTGAGGGTTGATCAGCTATTTTACTAGTAACTGGTGCTAGTACTGTCACAATAGAAGCAGTAAGGCCAGATTGTATCCCTGTAGGAATAGTCTCAATTTGTGCAGGCACAATCATTGATACAACAGGCTGTACAACAGGATGTGTCACTTGCAATGGTCTCTTGATTTGAATCACATTTGGTTCCACAGGAGCTGCAGCCACTATAGCACCAGAAGTTGAAGAGCTTTCATTTTTTGTAGTAGAGGCCACATATGGTGGTCGACAGCAGCCAATATTGCATCCAAAATGTAATTCCCCGAGTCACTATCAGTGTTAGATTTCTTTGCAGTTCCCTCATCGTCATTTCCCTGTCTCTTATTCTTTTTAGTCTTCTATGTGGTTTTATCTGGGTATATTCTAGCTCTCTCAACCATACATTTTCTCCATATTTGCTGTGCTTCATCCCATTGAGCATCTGCATAATTTTGCACAGCTCTTTTAGCTTTATTCCGGTAATTTTCTCTCTCCTTAACATGTACTGTTTCCTCCAACATATGTTTAATGCTTCATACTGTGTGGATTTAGAAGGTGGTTTCATCTTGTATAGCTTCTCTCTTAAATGCTTAATAACCCTCAAATTAAATATACCATGTTGTGGAAAATTAATTGTACCCTCAGTGTTAGTGGTCTTGCACCATTGACAAAGCCCTAAACATGTGTGTGTGTGTAACCCCACATTGGTTGACATATAATGTGCTGGTGTACCCTGTGGGGGAGTCTCTTCAAATTCCTGTATTGAAATCCTAATATCTTCTCTCACAAAGCTCTTAGAAAGTTTTAAAGCATTTCATGTTTGCAATAATTTAACAATAAGTGTTCAGCGATTCAATTTAGTTCAATGTCTTGATTCCAATTCTTAAGTCCATATCTGTCAAACTTCTTCCTTCAATCCTGTGATAGCTTTAATACTTGAAGACTCATTAACCAATCTCAATGCAGCACTTGTTCAACAATTGACGTATATGAGTACACCACTCTGTTTCATCATCAAATAATAGCAATGTGGCAATTCATTCAGCAGGGCGCACAATGACTTATTTTCCCACTCTTTGCAGCGTATCATCCTCCTTTACAATTTTCTCAAATGCAACAACTTTCATAACTCAAAACACAAACACAAACAATTTACAACAAATACTTTGCTTCTGGGAAGGCGAAGAATCTACTCTTAGTGAATTCCTGGAGTGGCTAAACTTGGGTGATCCTAACCTAAAATTCACTGCATCATATGCTAAAACTTCAGTGAACTTCCTTGATATAACAATACAGAATAGGGAAGGTACACTAGCAGTTGAGTTGTATACAAAACCGACGGATAAAAATACATTACTCCACTATCAGACTTATCACCCACAGTCCCAGAGAGACAATATACCCTTCGGACAGTTCCTGCGGTTACGCAGGAACTGTTCAGATATTGAAGATTTCTACAAACACTCTGAAGTATTGACAAACAAACTACGGGACAGGGGGTACCCGAGAAAATTAATTAAACGGTCCTTTAAGCGGGCCCGGTTTTATAACCGTGAAAGTATGTTGGTTCCTGATCCGACTAGAACACACGAAAGGAAAGACACGACCAAAAACAAACTAGTGTTTGTTAGCCAATTTTCAAATATCAGTAACAGGCTCAAAAATGTAATTAACTCCAATTGGAATATCCTTAATGATGACGATGACATAAAACTCCCTAAACCGTTGTTCGCCTTCAAGCGAAATGAGAACATTCGAAAGAATATTGTCCACACATATAGGGACAGTATCCCCATGAGACAAAGTAACTTAGAAGGTGAGAGAGCGCTGGGCAATAACATATGCAGCCATTGCTCTATTTGTAAGAACTGTATTGTGGTGAAATCATTAACATACAATGGCTATACTATCAAGTCAAGGAGCCTGAATAACTGTAGGAGTTGCAACGTCGTTTACGTCTTACGCTGCCCGTGTGGACTAGCGTACGTAGGTGAAACTGGACGTGAATTAAGGGTCAGACAGTTGGAGCATAGGTCGGCCTTAAAGACGGGCAAACTCAATGCCCCTTTGGTCGACCATTACAATAAGATGAAACATAGCCACACTGAATTTGAATGGTTTATAGTGGAGAAAATAACTCTGAACAAAAGGGGTGGAAATTCAGAAAGGAATAGAAAAAACAGGGAACAATGGTATATTTCAACATTGGACACGATAACAAAGGGTCTTAACACAAAGGAGGACTGGATGAGAATCGCAACATAGGTCTCCATGTAATCTCTGGTGTTATAATGATAAATCCTTGATAGACAGTTGAATATTGATCTGCCCGTAGAATGTAACCTAATAGAATAGGTATAATAATACTTTCTTTGTTTTTTAAAAGTTCCTTAGAACATAGTGAAATTATAATATCCAGTAGGCAGACACCCGGTTCCCACTAAGAGAGACCTTGGATTAGGCATGAGTTCTTGACTGGTAATTACACACATAGGGAAGGGCTATGGCAGTAATCTGATCTGTTCAGACTAAAAGGTATTGATACACAAAGTGAATCGTCTCTAAATAAAATGCAGAATAATGCCCACTGGACTATAGAAGGGTGTTTCGGAGTGTTTCTATGGCTAAACATCTTAAATCAGCAGTTTAGATATAAGAAAGCGATAACCCAATCTAAAATGGCGGCCGTCGGTAGAATGTAAGGAGACAGAAGCTATCGTTTTTTGTTAAAATAAGTTGCTTTAAAACAGTTTAACTACTTCCTAAGTAAAGACTATGAGAGTTGTGGCGATATAGTTGTCTGTATTCATTATATAGGAACCTTAATGATAGAAAAAGAACCTATGTGCTAGTTCAATAACGAATCTCACGAACTAATCCAATATGGCGACTATACTGACGATATGATCACTGTGGTATAGCTTAATAAAGTTTGTTCTTTTTTTTAAAAAGCGCAATCGATTTACCGTTTCAGAACGGGTATAAAAACAACCGTTATCACACAACCTAGTGTTCAGGACGCGAATGGAAGACGCGACGAACATTGTTTGAAGAGCTGGTCTCGTCGGATAAATAAGTGAGTTATCTGCAACTTATGATGATTAAGTGTAGTTTAAAGATAGCGAGCCCCTTGTAAAGGTTGGTAGACGTAGTGAGCATTGGGGGTCGTTTACTAACATTGACAAAATAGGGAAAACACCGAATGCCCGGTTCTACTCTTAAATAAACATTAGACCTGGTGAGGGTTCAAAGTAAGGTCCTCGTAAACGCTTTGAGTTTACGCGGAGGGGCTAGTAATACTGTTTTCCTTTCAGTTAATTGATATCTTCATAAGCATTACAAACAATAGACATTCTAAATATGATTACGTGTTTTAGGGAGATAATGTTAGTTAAAAACTGCCCACCACTCGAATTTATAAATAATTGTGATAGGTTAGAAAAGGAAGGAGACAACTGTGATAGCCACCTGACCATGATAAAGTACATATTGGTCTCAGTAGGCACCTTCTGTTTTTGTCTATCTTCCAATAGCCACGAGCTAACGAGCCTAACGAAAAGATCCACTCCCACACGCATTATCGTTTAAAAGTCCGGGGGACGGGATCCTAATCAACTAAATCGCTGAGTGGTTTAAGTTCTGCATATAACGCACAGGTGAGAACGCTGGTCTCTACCACACTGTTGAAACTCGAGTTTAGTAAAACAACGACTAAGGATGATATTTCTCCCCTTTGTTTCTAGAACAACGGCCTAAACTATTAAGTGGCCCACTGCTTAAGTCAAGATGGAGGATTATACCCTTTCCTTCTGCTTTTAGAATAACGGCCTGTACAAGAAGTGGCCTACTGTTGATGATTTGATACCTACATAAGGAACGAATTCATAAGGTATCTTCCCCTTGGGTGCATATTAAGGCGCCCTTTGTGTATTTGTCTTTGGCGAACACATAGCCAGTAGAGCTTGCACGATGGTGAAGATATTGCTTAGATGATTATCTAATCATGGTTCAGATAGTGACAAAAAATACACATCAAACAAGTGCAGCTGCACAATTGAGATTTGTATAAGTTCCTTCTTAACAAAATGTTGACTGTATGAAAGGTTGAATGGTGTGAATAAATGGCACCCACTAGATGATTGTTGCACTTATGGCTCCTAAATTAGTTGTTGAAAGTTTTTTGCATAAAATTTGTTTATGTTAGAAAACAAGCATGCTAGAATTAGTAATTGTTGTCCTTATTTCTTTATTCTTAATTCTTGTATTCTTTATTTAGGCCAATATGTGATGTGGTCTTTTTTAAAATTGTTGTCCTTATTTCTTTATTCCTAATTCTTGTATTCTTTATTTAGGCCAATATGTGATGTGGTCTTTTTAAAATTGAGGAAGATCAAAAAACATTGTCCTGAAGAAGGTGGTCTTAATTGATATAGCACCATCGAAACGAGTCGACGCCCATACATTCGATTAAATTTGGTGAAGTCAGCAAATAGGTTGAGACAGGGAATTTAGACCTATGCTCGTTGCTGTCTATGTAAATGTCCAAATTAACACCGTAAATGACATAGTGGATGGTCTCTTTTTGTATTCTTCCTCGTTTGTATATCTTGGTTTGTATCGCTCATATATGCTGAAAAATTCTTTCTCTGACATATATGTTTTATATTAGCTATTGCTTTGTGTTTTTATATATAACTGTTTATGATTTTAATGTAAACTCATATGAGTACTGTGTATTGATGTATTCATAATATTGATTAAAAACAATATTCATATATTTTTATATGAGTTTTGTTGGTCTATAAGTGCTTCAACTATCAACTGCTTGTGCAAACTATATGGTTTATAGTGGGTTATGTATGTGTGAATGAGAAATGGTCAGTGTTTGACTCATCCAAAGGGAAAACTTTTTTTAACTTTCCACAAAGACAAACAAGATAATTTAACAACTGAAATATTAAGGTTTTGACAGCTTCTGGCTTTCGAATACCAAAAGATTCTCATACACATGAATTACATCTCGGCCAGGGGGAAATCCCCTTAATCAATGTAGCTTTACCTTTTGCGCAATTGGTTTCAATAACAACCAACAACTTATTAAAGTCCCTATATCAAATGTGCCTTTGAACACACCTTACAATCTGCACCTTTAGCAGGCAAATATAAATACTGGGTATTCCACCCTTATCTCAATATCCTGGGATCTTAGGCTATGTCTAGCCCAATAACCTCCTCAATGCCTTTACAATAAACAATTAAACATCACCAATTTTTATTTGACACATGCTTCAACGTACAAATATTAAGAAAAACCTATTGTGACGCATAACCATATTCATACCTCACCTCCAACTCTGCAACCACCTTCGAAACTGTACTCCATCAGTCTTCAAAACTTGGGCGTTGGACTATGGGATTTGGACATTATTCTAACTTAGGGTAATTAAGTATAGCTCTTCTTCCCATAACGTAAACCACCCTTTGCTACCAAGATTTCTGCTAGAGCAGGGAGGGTTTCATATGGAGTTTTGGTTTTCTATCATCGGTTAATGCCCGGTTAGTCTTATCTCTACTCATGTCGACGGATCTTTGCTGTTGTTTAAAGAAGATTAAGAGCTGTCCATCACAATAAATTATCAATATTTCTCTCTATGTCAGGCAATAAAAAGAGTTTGTTATGAGTTAAAGGGTTTTATTATTCAAATTCGCAGCAAGCCATCTTTTTAAATGTTACAAGTTAAGTTCATCAATCTCAGTTGTTATAATCTCATTAGAAATCAATAATCAATAAGTTATAAATAAAACACAATAAAGTATATTAAGCGGGTTTCATAAAGGAATGAAAATCTCTTCTCTAAGAATGAGAAAGAAAAGATGTCAGTTTCAGAGACCATTAACGAGTTCTGATATTGATAGAAAGCATAGAGCTTCAGCAAAGTTGTCTCAATAAATCAAGAATCCATCACAACAGAGGTTCAAGTAACTCAGTAGAGTGTGGGAGAAGCTTAAAGAAACTGTGAAGGGATATAGAAGATAGGGGAGCTCTGTGTGTCTACTCTAGGAGCATGCACTATTATAAACGGAGAAAAATATTGTTTCAATCTTCATGTAACGTCTTCCCTCCTGCCGACCAATCAGCTTCTGATGCACCCATGAGAACGTGTTCACTTCCCATCTTCTCATAGGACCACAATATTTTTTAGATAGCAACTTTTAATACTGCAACTATGTCTCATTATCTCGAAGACTTCTCAGAATTCATTCTCCCAATTGAGTTTACATTCCCACATGTGAAACTT
Organism: Triturus cristatus; assembly: GCF_964204655.1. Classification (NCBI taxonomy): domain Eukaryota; kingdom Metazoa; phylum Chordata; class Amphibia; order Caudata; family Salamandridae; genus Triturus; species Triturus cristatus. The sequence goes on from NC_140589.1 coordinate 748,848,497, forward strand.
TATTCCTAACCTTCTAAATAACAAGTTCATTTATTAACTATCTATTGTTTTTTGAAAGTTCAAACATTTATTTAAACAAAAAGAAAATAATTTTGCACAGCAACCATTCATTGAAAAATCAATTCTTTTTAAAAGGTCAAGATCAAGTTAAAATGCTAAATTTACAGTTTGTTAGCTCTGTTAACTTTAATATGGCAGTCTCTCAGTGTATTTAAGTGTTTAAGTATGATTGACTAGTGCAGTTTGGCATTAAATTCCTTTTTTTAATCTGACTAGCTTTGCACATTATTTAACATTAGTTCTAGATATTTTTTAAATGCTTCACCATGTGTCTGTTGTGTCATCCAAGACCATTCACATAGATGATTACCTTTCCAATCACAAGATGCAGAAGACAGCTATGAAAAAGGAATGAATCATACATCTCTTGCACTTCTACATTCAGTGTATTCCTTGATCAAGATAGGAGGAAGTATGGTGCAAGCTAGGAAACATGAACAATTGGATGTATCTTTAAAGTAGAAAACAGACATTGTTGCACACCTACTTGACTGTCTTGTTTGAGTTGACAAATGAACCAAAATTTAAGAAGCAGGTGAGGGTGTGGTAAAAATAGGAAAAACAACTATACATATTTTCTGTGCACTTAAAGTGAAGAGTTGCACACACTCTCCACCCTTTTAGCTTGGAAAACCCACTCACACATACATATCTCAACCACCCCCCAACAAACACCCCCCGTAAACAAACACACATACATAATATACACCAGTCACACTCCATGCACCAAGTGCAGACTAGAAAGGCACTCACAGAACAAGGAGACATTTAATGATGCAGATGCGCACTTAAAAGGAAGGAATGACTGATCGATGCTCACAAAGCATTCAGACAGTAACTCACTCAGCAAGCACAGAGGAACTCACTGGGTAGGCCAACAGGTACACCCAGAGAGAGCAGACAGACTCATGTAGGAAAGTGATGAGAGTTAAACAGGCACAGAGCAGGATATGGCACCCTGGGAAACTCAATAACACGGCAGACTGAGAGAGACACTCAGATGCCCTCCTAAATAGAACTGCACGGAAAAAGGTACATTTAAAATCTGTACAAACCAATAACTATAACTTAGAACTTCATATGGCATTACAAGAGCTCAGACTCCCCAAGAAGACTTCAAATGTTACAAATAAATGTTTTCATTTAGCAATATAATCTCTTATCTCTGCACAGATATCACAGAACGGACAGCAGATATCATAATACACTACCAATAGTTTTAATGAAATACACTCTACATGCAGCAATCTATCACTTTGACTGTAGATGTTCTCATAAAAAGCTGCTTCCTTTATTAACACTGGTCTTAATAGTTGTTGCTTCTGCCTTATATTTAAGCCAAATAAACATTAAAGTGGACTGTAATACCAGTAAAGGCTGGCAGGGAACGGGGTGGCGGGTGTGGTGGTAGGAAAATAAAAAAGAAAACACTTACCTCCTACAGCCGCGGTGTACCTCCTACAGCCGTGGTGACCAGGCTGTGCATTACAGCCTGGTGGGAAACATGCAAAGTGCGAATGACTGTTTGGCCAGCCCCAGCGGCCAGCTGAAAAATCATGCGCACTTGTAGTGTACAAACCACTCCTCCCCCTGTGCCACCAGCCCTGCCCTACCCTAACCCAGCCCCAAACCTACAATAAATAAAATGATAATAACAAAGTTATTATATTGTATTTTTGCTGCTCTCAGAGCAGTGGGACGATGGTCCTCCACCTTAGCGGAGGAGCCGCCCCTGTGTGATGCATTAAAGGAACAAGCTGGTTTATGAATGGTTTAGATTCACGATAGAAGTAATGAAAGTGTGAAAGATCAATTACAATTGAGGTAACCACCAATGGACTATGGCACTGGTGCACCAGGCTCCACACAGAAAATAACCCTCGGATGGATAGTACTAAAGTTGTAAAAAAAAATCTAAAATATGAAAAATATTCCCATGCTCCGAACACTCCAATCCAGCCCCAAAATACGCATTGCCTTTGCAGTAATCTGGGTCCTCTTGTTCCTTACCCTCCAACATAAACCTCCTCTGGACCTTGAGACAACTCTCAGTTCCCAAGATCCTCCAGCGGCAAACAACACAAGTCAAAAATGGAGAAAACATAGTTGGTGGTGCCACTTATTACTCACTCAGGGGCCGATTCACAGAACTAATCTGAGATAAATCCTAAACTTACTACTTTAGGTATTCACAGACGGCATTTAATAGTAGTAAAGTTAGGACTCCTAACTTTACTACTACTACACTGAGACAAAATCCTAACTTTGCGACTTTCGGTATTCACAAAGGGCATTTAGTAAGAGTAAAGTTAGAGTCCTAACTTCACTACAACTAAATGCCTTCTATGAATACCAAAAGTAGTAAGTTTAGGATTTTATCTCAGATTAGTTCTGTGAATCGACCCCCCAGTCCTCAGCCAGTCAAATAGAAACGTCTTTCATAGAACTTACTTGATATTTGATCTTTCTAAACATTAGCAATGTTGATTCAGACAAAGGATGAGTGGTGCCTTCCATCCATTATGGGAATCCAAAATAGTCTTCAAACACCAGGGATGAGTCCAAAGGATCAAAAGAGAAAGTTAATACTCTGTATAAAATACTTTCTTACACAGTTCCGCTGCATACAAATCAAACATTTTGAAATTGCAAATCTAAGTTGGCTGAACCATGACATCCACTGGAAAATGAATTTCACTTAATAATGAAGCCGCGGTGAGATAAAAAGATGATCGTATTTAAACAGTTTCCTGAAATTGTTCAGTGCATGTTGGTAGTGAAGCACACAGAAAAATATCATGTTTTGCAGCTTCTGTGAGACATTTTCTGTTCAAAACAAGTTTGGAGCAAGATAAAGTTAAGCAGTTGGTTTAACAGTTTAAACCCAAGCAAAATATGAAATAATGTGTGATACGTTTCACCCAGAAATTGGGCATAACTAGGTCCAACACATCATCAGATATGCAAAAACAAACACATTCCAATTAAATTTCTAACAGTAGAATACAGAATTGAGTGATGTGCCATAGCAGCATCAAAAAGGCTGTTCATTACCAGTGACTACTATATATAGACTATGGGGCAGATTTATGTTCCCTGGCGCATCCCTGCAAATCAGCATGGATGCGCCAGGGAAGATGCGTCACGCAAGTTTGCCCTTGCGCTACCGCAGATGCGCCGCATTTGCAATGCGGTGCATCGTGGCGCAAGGACAAGCAGATACGTGACGCATCTGCCGGCGTAAGGTTGGCGCAGTGCTGAAGTTGCGTCGCAAGCGCGACGCAACTCCAGCACTGTTCCAACCTACCCTATCCCTAACATGGTGCGTCAAGCCTTACGCCTGCTTCAAGCAGGCGCAGGGTTTTGACGCATCAGCGTTGGGAAAGTGACTCAGTGAAATCTTATAGATTTCACTGAGTCACTTTTCAGGGGCGTTCCTGCGACGGAACGCCCCCCCTGAGTAGAAACGCCCACATGACACCTGACGCAGGTTTCATGTGGCGCAGGGCTTTACACCGTGACGCATCTCCATAGATGCGTCACGATGTAAATAGGGCGCAACATGGCGCAGGGTTTACGCCGCCGCTGCGTCACAAAAGTGATGCAACGGCGGCGTAAAAGTGGCGCAAGTCTGATATAAATCTGCCCCAAAGCTCTTTACTGATTGGTGATTTCCCTTCCATCAGCCTGCAGTTTGTGACCAAAGGTTTGATGTAATGTGTAGTTTCCTTGTGATTTGTGGCTGCTCTAACAAATGCAGCTAATTAAGAAAGCATAAAATGAGCCTCCAATCTTTTAATGAAATCACAGACATGCATAAAAAAGTCCACAACCCCCCACACCCCTACTCCTCTGGAATCCCACTGACTCCTACTTACGATGTGTGTGGTATCCTAGATATAGATGTACAATGACAAAGTAAAGGTCATTTCAGGTCAGTTCACAACAATACTAGAGAACAACATATTCTACAGCACTGCTACATCCCTAGGTCTGCAGAATAATCCAGTGGAGGCGGTGCTTGTGTGCGTGTGTATGTGTGTGTGCGCGAGCGCACGCACACGTGTGTGTGTGTGTGTGCATGTGTCTAGTAGTAGTGTGCCTTGTAGTAGAATTATTCAAGCCAAGGAATGACCTTCATTACTTTATTAAATATATATTAGGTAGTTGTGTCAGTGTCTGAAAGGAAATTGTTTGGCTGGCTGCAGGCACGGGAAAAAGTTTGAAGATGTTTGACTTTGGAGGTCATTCAGTTATCTTTCATTATACTATAATTTTCATAGGGGAAGTCTCGGTGCGATTGCATAATTAAAATCGAATTGCATGTTGCCCTTACCTACGCTTTAATGAGTGCCCTGAACTATTATCCAGTAATGCTTAGTATAAAGGGGCTCTGCCTGCCCTAAAATACAAATTAGAACTCTGAAAGCCATCAGACTTCCGGTGCTAAACAGTGACTTTTTTTCACCAAAAGTCATTATTTTAGCACACGAGAGCAGGGACCTGAAAAATGAGGTAAAAAAGGCGGCGAAAGCCAAACCAACGAAAACGCTGTTTCAGCCACATTTTCTTTTCATGTTTGTAAAGGTGATCATTAAAAGATGGAGCAGCAGAATTCGGCTTATCATCACTTTTGCAGCCATTTAAGACATCCCGTGATATTTAGTGGCACAATTTATGGGAAATTGCCTTAGTCAGCCTCCCTCAACTCGCGCCTCGTGCTTCACCTCGAGTATGCAACGCCTGATGTGAAGCAGTGTTCTGAAAGCACATTTTATCAGCCAGGACGTTCTCTAAAGCAGCCGGCTGCCTGTAGGCCTTTGCTGCAAAATGTAATCGAAAATAGCACGTTGTGTGTCAAATAAAAACGTGAGGCATGCGCAGGTGGACCAAATGTATTAGATTAAAGCCACCAGCAAATGACATAAAAAGAGCAAGTGTGGCAGATTATATCACACACTTGTTTTTTAAAAGTCTTAACACAACAGCAATGAAAACTGACAATATATAATAACATACGTGTCTCAATTGGACACGAGTACAGGTGCTACTTATTGCACCTGGTAAATAACAATCCCATGGGGTGTGTTAATTATCGGATGCCATGAATAGCACCTGCCACGAGTTTCTGGCGAATAACATGTTTACCACACCAAAACACACATGATACAGTAAAATTATGTATGCTTTTCCCCTGTTATCTTTCTTCAGGTTTGACCCGCCAAAATTTAACAAATGTTAGGGTATGTAGCACATCTGATAATTATAGGATACGTTAAATAAAAAGAAAAAGAAATCTAGTAATTACAGCCACTGCACAAACTGGTTTTTGGCTCGCAGGGGTCGGAAAACAGAGACCCATCTCCTACCCAGGGCCTTAACATTTTGTGGGAAATAGATGGAGGGTTAATTGGTCGCAGATGTGAAGAGAAGGGTATATAAGATAGAGATCACTTGTGTAAATGTTGGAATTTTCCAAAGTGAGCATTAACCAAAGTCATTGAGCACCCAACCTCTTTCCATCCCAGAGTTGAGCAACTACAGCTAGTGGATTTAAGCTCAGGTCAACCCAGATTTACAGGCTATAGTTGCTACCTTCTTCCCAGGTTCGAAATTACATCTCTGGCTTTCTGCAGTTCAAGCCACATCCTTGGTGGAATACGCACAACAGAAGACCTCAATTGAATTGAACAATCACAAAACTTTGCTGCAATATTGTAAAGGCATTATTCTGTTTTTCCTTACAAAGTTCCAACTTTCAGAGAAAGAAGTTTTCTTTGACTTATCAGACTTAACTGTTGAGAATGCTGAAGAAAGCACATTTTAAATTTCCGAGAACAACCACCAGATGCAAATTCTTGGTAAGTAAAACCACGGTCTAAAAACATTAACTCCCCTCTTACTCTAAATATGGCAAAAGAATGCACAAATAACAAAACAAGAAATGAAGACTGTTTGGTTGATGCAGATGTGTGTAGCTTTCAAGTGACTTCTATGCAGCCTAAATCCAAAGATTTAAATGCTGTTTCATTAGTATCCCTATACCGCATCCTCTAGAGTTTGTAGGGTTTTGGACCTTGCTTCCTATTATCAGAGCTAGCCATCCTGCTGTACATTAGTGCCACTATCCCGAGCATTGCCTAATTGGACAGTAGAACATTGAAATGCTGGGAGCTCCATAGAAGACAATGGAGTGCTACATGCTTTTATGGGCTGTTAAAGGCCCGCAAAGCAACATTTCAAAGCTGTTTTCAAAGGCCTCTCGGAGCCCGAGGGAATTTAAACCCGGCGAACTCCTAGAGGCCTTTGTTTTATTTGTTGGAACATTCTGCCCTCTAGTGGCAGAATGTTCTAATAGCCTTATAGCCCTTCATAGCTGGGCTATACCGGGTATTAAAGGACTGCTCCCTTGTTAAAGTCCCTCGCCTTCGGCTCGGGCCTTTAATGCTGAAGCTGTCTTTAATAGCCGGTATAGTTTGCTACTGCAGGCTATAAGGCTATATTATGATCCAGATGACGAGTATAGGTGGTAATTATCGCCCATGATAAATAACAATACCACTGTTATTTATTGTGTGTGATAAATGCCACCTATTATGAGTTGTTGGGGAATAACATGAGGATTTTGGTGTTTAACGCACCAAACTCCGCATGATACGGTAAATGCCATATAGTTTTCCCCCACTAAATTTCAGCAGATCTGACCCAATGAAATTTAATGTAGATTGAGTTATCTAAAGCATCAGATAATTATCGGATATGTTAAATACCTCAAAACTCATAGCTCCAACATAAACAGGGGTTTCTGCACAGGGAGAAATTAACTGCCCGAATTGTAATCAAGCCCTATGCAGTCGGTATAATGGGAAATAATCAAACTCTTCTAAAGAGCCAGACAAAAACCTTTCAGTTTACTTTAGATCCCTAATACAGCTTCATGAGATGCTTAAGGAAATAAAGTCAGCACAATTCAGTCATTGCTATGAGTTATGTCACTCTTTATACCCAGGACCCATATTAGCTAATGGAGTCCTGCACTGATGGCATTTCAAGGTAGGAGCATCCAGACTCTCATGCTGGGTGCTGTCAGGGATGCAGCTGTCATTGGTGCAGAAGGCACAGTGCTACCACTGTCCAGGTTTGTGAGGTCCAAATGTGTCCTAATTATGGTAGTTTGTTTCTACCCAACCAAGGTGTGGGGAAGAAAACCCATTTTTCTGTAGCTTACATTAAGACCAATAACACCCTCGCTATGTTACTGGGCGAAACTGCCATGGGGTGGTTCAGGCTCTATTAAGTCAAGGCTACTTGCTTAATGTGCACTCGGGTAACGCATACTCTGCCTCATATGCCACCCACGCTCTAAAAGAGAAGCAGAGAGCACGGATGGACAAAATGTCAGAAAACAATAAACACTTCTACTTTCGGTTGATGCAAAATTAAAGGATGTGTTCAGTCAGGTATTTATGGTGTCAAAAACCTGAAATATATATTTTTTTAATTCCCTTGAACCATATCTGAAATGCATGGAAAAGTTATGATTTCCAAGTGAATAACTTGGATATTACGTTAGACAAAATACAGAATCCTTTGTAAACAGGCTTTGCAATAGCATGCCTGAGACACGTTTAAAGTGCTATTGAAGTCGGTGGCACAATCAGTGCTGCGGGCCTACTAGTAACATTTAATTTACAGGCCCTCAGCACATTGAGTGCACTTTACTAGGGAACAGTGAGTAAATTAAATATAACAAAACTGTACCTTAACGCTTCAATGCATTGATCAACAAAACATACTACCACGCCCACAGCGTGCCGATTGCAAATGCCCCAATAAACGCTCCAGCGCGGTGATAGCAAATGCTTTAACGGGCGCTCCAGCGTGTTGATTGCAAATACCCCAATAAGTGCCCCAGCACGGTGATTGCAAATGTGGACTTTGCGCTCCAGCGCCTTACCAAACAAATGCCCCAGTAAGCACTCCAACACAGTGATTGACCGGCGCCCCCCGCGCCTAGAGGAGGGGGGCCCTTAGTAGCGCCACGGGACTGGACCTTCCCCAGGGCCGAAAAGGGGGCTGAATGAAGTGACGTCATCGGGGTGCGCTGGAAAGCTATTGGGGAACCAATTCTGGCATGGATGTAGTTTCTTGTTATGTTTTCACGGCGATGCCAATAAGTGTGAGGAGACAGTGCAAAAACATTCTCAAGGCTTTGTTGCAGGAGGACCCCTTCCAAAACCCAAGTTTACAATCACCAGTTTGTGCCGATATGGAACAGTATTTATTCCTTTCACGTAGGGGGTCTTTTGCGAGGGACATAATAACCGTTAGGGTAGTAGTCAGTTTGGGGCTGAACGATGAGTATTGTTGCGTGGGCTACCGAGTCTGGCTAGTTACCAGGCAATAAATTAAATCATCCAGCCGCTGCTTCCCTCGACCAAGGGCAACGCCATCTTCACATAGTGTTGGCCATGCGGGGGTGGGAGGATTTATAATAAAGAGGCACATAGCAGAGGATACGGTAACCAGAGGCTCCCTGGTAAAGGTGGTTATGGAGAACAATTTACAAACTTCACCTCGGGCACAGGGTAATTACCCGACAGGTGCAACATTATCATGGTAACCCAGCCATTTATACCCCTGTGGCAGCCTGCAACCACAGGTCTTAACAGTAAGGGGCGAAGCAAAACCAGCCTTTTATACCCCTGTGGCGGCCTATAACCACAGGTCCTAACCAGTAGTTAGTGGGTGGAGCAATAGCTCAGAGGGTGGCAGTGCAGGAGTCCAGCCCAGTGCAAGTCCGGCTCAAGAAGGTCTGTTGATGGACACAAAATATGTAGCATAGCTGAGTGGTTGCTAGGCACAAGGAGGTGCCTGGTTGGTAAGTTAGCTATGACTGATGTCAGCAGGTAACGGTATGGGGCAGTAGTTCTTCTTTGTCTGGCTGGCGACAAACGGGACTGACCTGCCGGTGGTCCCGGACGTCACCTGGCTGGTGACAGAGTTTGGACCCCTGGGGGTCCTGGACTTCATGGGCATATCAAAGAGGCATACCAGAGAGGCTCGGGAGAGTACACTTGGGTTGCACTAAGGTTGCAGGCATCCCGGTGGGCAGATTTGCTATTGGAGGCCCTAAGGGACTAGTTTCCTTGGGGAGGGAGGTGGATGTCATAAAGTAAAAACGGGAGATAGTGTTGGGCCTTCCCAACTCGGTGGGCATTAAGAGAGGCTTCTGGACAATGTGCCTGCTACTGAGGTTAGTTGCCAAGATATTTTATCTAACGCATTCTTGGGCCTGGTAAATTATCACAAGGCAAGAGGGTGCGCTATTACGCCACCGCTCAATGACCGATGGTCTGAAGGGAAGTTTTCTATATGTGGTCGGTAGGATAACGCAGGCAGTATAATTTAAGGGGGTTCTGGTTAAGGCCAAGGACAAGCTTGGGAAGAAAGTGATACGGGCGACCAGTAAGAGGAAGGCAGCGGGTCCAACACTTCCTCCGCTGTCCCAGGAGACCAGGGGAGTCTAATTGGGTTGTGCTAGCATCTAGGCACCCGTACGGGCGGAAATTTTATGGAGGGCCTGGGGTAGTAGTTCCCTTTAGGATAACGGTGGTGGAAATACAGCTGGTGACAGGTTCCTGGCAGGGGGTCATGGATTAATTCAGGGGAAACAGGAGATGGTGTAAACTAGGCTCTTTACAACTCGATGGTCACTGAAAGGGGGCAGGTAATGTATCACAGGACGGCCCAGATAACAAAAGGGAGAGGTGGAATCAGGATGGAGGTCATAATTTTGGTAGACGGGCAGCGGCTCATACAAACAATGCTAGGGGCCATTTGGGAGCACAGTTAGCGCGGGGGGAGGGCAAGCGCCAGTGAGCTTCTCGCCCTGTGGCGGTTAAACAACTGGATGGCCCCCAGAAAGGGGTAGGAGCCACGTGTGCAGAGGGTAGGCGGAAGGGGGGATTGGCCTGCTGGTGGTCCCTGACTCTTCTGCCCTAACCCACAACCTATGGACTGAGGTGAACCCTGGGGAGGCTGCCTGAGTGCAGGTACCCCGGTGGGCATGCCAGTGTGCCATGCGGGGCCCTGGTTTACAAGTAGTGCAACTGTTCGCTGTAGCGCGTTGGGGCCTGCTGGCACAATGTGCACAGCAGAGTGGGGGCTTGGTGGGCCGAGACGGCCAAGTTCAAGTGTATGGCCAAGTTCAAGAGTTCAAATGTAATGTGGTGCATATCTTCTTTACTGCCTTTGACAGGCCAAGGCCACTAAAGGGTACGGCCAAGCTCAAGTTCAAGTGTAATGTGGTGCCTAATTGCCCGGCAGCCTTCGTCAAGGTAATACCGCTAAAGAGTGATGCTTTGTTAATTTTATATCCAAAAGGGATACAGTTACTCTCGTGTTGGTCACTGGTGAATTACCTGTTTCGTGAAATATAAAGGCTACGCCATGAACAACACGCTCTGTTTCTGAGAGTTCTTGGGCAAATGGGAAGAGTGAATGTCACGTTGTGCGCCTACTATGACCGGCGCCCCCCACGCCTAGAGGAGGGGCGCCCTTAGTAGCGCCACGAGACTGGACCTTCCCCAGGGCCGAAAAGGGGGCTGAATGAAGTGACGTCATCGGGGTGCGCTGGAAAGCTATTTAAATCCGCGCCCTGCGATCTTCAGCCTCTTTGTCCCTTCGAACCTCCGGCAAGCTGCAGGGGCACATCGTCAACCACCCACCCACCCGGCAAGAGAGCGATGGCGGAACGGTGACAGTTAACAACAAGCAAGCACAACAATGGCGGTTAAACAACTGGATGGCCCCCAGAAAGGGGTAGGAGCCACGTGTGCAGAGGGTAGGCAGAAGGGGGGATTGGCCTGCTGGTGGTCCCTGACTCTTCTGCCCTAACCCACAACCTATGGACTGAGGTGAACCCTGGGGAGGCTGCCTGAGTGCAGGTACCCCGGTGGGCATGCCAGTGTGCCATGCGGTGCCCTGGTTTACAAGTAGTGCAACTGTTCGCTGTAGCGCGTTGGGGCCTGCTGGCACAATGTGCACAGCAGAGTGGGGGCTTGGTGGGCCGAGACGGCCAAGTTCAAGTGTATGGCCAAGTTCAAGAGTTCAAATGTAATGTGGTGCATATCTTCTTTACTGCCTTTGACAGGCCAAGGCCACTAAAGTGTACGGCCAAGCTCAAGTTCAAGTGTAATGTGGTGCCTAATTGCCCGGCAGCCTTCGTCAAGTTAATACCGCTAAAGAGTGATGCTTTGATAATTTTATATCCAAAAGGGATACAGTTACTCTCGTGTTGGTCACTGGTGAATTACCTGTTTCGTGAAATAAAAAGGCTACGCCATGAACAACACGCTCTGTTTCTGAGAGTTCTTGGGCAAATGGGAAGAGTGAATGTCACGTTGTGCGCCTACTATACAAATGTGCTTTTTGCGCTCCAGCACGTTAACAAACAAATGCCCCAGTAAGCACTTCAACACAGTGATTACAAATGTGCTTTTTGCGCTCCAGCACGTTGACAAACAAATGCCCCAGTAAGCGCTCCAGCATGGTGATTGCAAATGCGATTTTTGCGCTCCAGCGGGTTAACAAACAAATGCCCCTGTAACTGCTCCAGTGCGGAAAAGGTCTTGTCTAGGCTGTGATATAATATCTACTAACAGGTAGGCTATAGCCGGGATCACAGCAAAAGTATGGCTCTAGGTTCCATACGCGAGACGAAGCAGCGCCAGGTTCCATAACCCGGGTCTAAATACTATGTGACCCAGAAATGAAACCCTGACCTGCCATGTCTCAGCGTAACCCGGAAGTGGAGGACTGAGGTGCGGACCATGCAAGGATCGGTAGTGGATAGAAACCCCTCCTTCGTTCCTACTGCAGTCACTCGTACATGTGTACTTAGGATAAAGAAGTGATCAGTGTGGTGTCTCAGGGTTAGACCTATGACAGTAGGTCAGTGCAGCAAAAATCCTTGCTGCACTGCCCTACTCCAAAACCCCATAAATGGTGGCGGTATATTTTAGTTTTACATATCCTGGTAGCGAAAAACTCTTAAATTCGTTTCTCAGTACTGCAAGGCCTATCTCGCTTATAGGGTGGAGTGACAGAATATCGAGTAAAAAATATCTAGCTGCACAAATATTGAGTCATTAATATCGTGGTTCAGAAATATCGACAGCAAGAATATCGTGGTCAAGAATTTCGACTTAAGGTAAGTAATATCGATTTTAAAAATATCAAAGGGTTTACTATCGTTTGCAAAAATATAGTTGTTAAAAATATCATTTTTTATTAATGTTATGTATTTTTATATATATTTTATATGTATGTGATGTATTTTTGTGTAGAAGAATTGTTTGAATTGTAATATATGTGTTACATTTTTAGTAGTTATTATTATTTTTTTATTTTCATTTTGTGTTTTTAGTTCACAAGCGGGTTGTGGGTTTATAGGAGAATAGCATGAGAAGTAATTTAATTATGTAAAATGTACTGATTATTGTGTCTAATTCAGATGTTATAGTGTTAAATGTGTAAAGTAATTTATTATTAATTAATTAATAATTGGATGTTAATTCTTTTTAATTAATTAATTGGTAATTAAGTATGGTAATTGTGTAATTAAGTTTAGGTGTGTGTTGTGGTGTTTATAGGTGTAAAGGGTAAGAAGTAATTTATTTTTAATTCATGAATTAATAATTGGTTGTTAATAAATTAGTATTAATTAATTGGTAATTAATGATGGTAATTGTGTAATCCATTTTAGGTGTGTGTTGTGGTGTTTATAGGTTAAATGGGTGGGAAGTAATTTATTTTTAATTGATGAATTAATAATTGGTTGTTAATTAAATTTAATTAATAATTGGCAATTCATCGTGGTAATTGTGTAATTAATTTTAGGTTTGTGTTGTGGTGTTTATAGGAGTAAAGGGTGGGAAGTAATTTGTGTTTAATAAATTAATATATAGCTGTTAATTGATGTTAATTATTTGATATTTATTTTGGGTAATTGTTTATTTTTGTGTGTGTTGTTTTTACTTTTAAATGGGTAAAGGGTGGGTATTAAATACATTTCAATTATTTAATTATTGGTTGGTAATAGTAATAGTTTTTAGTTTAAAAGTAAGTTTTAATTGTTTTATTTTATATTTTATAGTATAATTTAGGTGTGTGTTGTGGATATTATAGTGTTGAAGTGTGTGTAGTCAATTAATGTTTATTTGTTTTTTTATTAATAATATTTTTAAATGATTATTAATCATGTTAATCATGGAAAGAAATGTCATTAAAAAAGGTTGAAGTGTTTTGTTATTGGTGTGGTGTTATAGGGTAGGAAATAAAAGACATACATTTATGTTTTAATTTATTTTTTTCATTGGTAAATATTTTCTAGTTTAAAAGAATTATTTTTCTATGAATAAATGTATTATTTTATTTAATATAATATTTGTAGGTTTTGTTATATGAAATTAATATTGTAATATATGTTCTTTTTATATGTTTACTATATTAGATGTTTTCTTTTTTAAATATTGTTAATTTCTTTTTATGATTTTTTTAACTGTTTGAGTGTGAATAGTAATTTTTGTTCTCCGCTATCCAACAATTTCCCTAATGTTGCACTCACTGGAGTGGGAATAGTATTTTTTACCTCTGCACTTTCCAGCACTTTCCCTACTGTTGCACTCACTGGAGTGGGAATTGTAATTTGTACCCCTCCTCTATCCAGCACTTTACCTACTGTTGCACTCACTGGAATGGGAAAGGTAATTTTTACCCCTCCGCTACCCACACTCGAAATGGCTTGGGAGTAGAAGCGGCTCCCTGCAGTCACACATTCTTCAAGGTGAGACCGCTGCCTTCACACTGCGCAACACCGCGAGAAGAACAGTGCAAAGGCAGCAGTCCCACCTTGAAGAATGTGTGACTACAGTGACCCACATCAACTCCCACTTTCAAGCGCACATACTGATGAATCTCGATACCACCTTAGTATGTTTTGCATATCCCCTGAATGAAAAGGGAAATTCCCAAAGAGGTCCAGATGAAAGCCGTAGAGACCTTCTGTTTAGGGTTATTGGAAACTGACTGAAACATGTTAACATGCAGTAAGGAGAGGTGTACGGTTACTAACAATCTTTTACACCACCATCCTATTCTCTTTTAACCCTGGCCGGGTAATCCAGGAATAAAGCATAGCAGTGGATATACCCAAGCTAGTTGTTTAATGATCACAAACTGCACATTTATTATTTTTTGATCCTGTTATTATTTGTGCGTTTGTATTGTCTTCCTCTCCCCTTTACTCCACCCCAGGCATTGGTCTGCGCGGGGTGTTAGCAAGCCCAATGATGAAGCATGTCACAATTTGTGAGTGAGGGAAGTTTTTTCACACTAAGCACATGCCACTTGCAGAAGATTATACAGGTACATCCTTCACTCATACCTCTCTTTGTGTGGACAGTGATAGCTGGGGGAAGTTGAGGTAGGAAGTAGTCCTCTCCCCACTTTTAGAGTGGATTTTATCTCAGGAAGTGAGGCCTAAGGTGCATGCTTCATTGAAGCCCACACATCCTCTTGGGATCGGGCACATCGGCGTTATTGCCTAGATCAGAACCAGCGCATCGTCTCCTGTTACATGACCAGACCCAGTGCATCTCCTCAGTTACGTGAATTAACCCGATGCATCGCCTTTGAAACCAGCGCTGCGCTACGCTTTCTATGGCTGGAGGTCCTCGCATCTCCTTTGATGATAGCCTCGCTGCTGAGAACTTTGCAGCCCCTGTGCTCATTTGAGTTGATGCATCGCTGCTGTTGCACAATCCAGGACCAGAGAATCCGCCCAATTGTGAGGATAGATGCTGATGTAACAGTTCGGCTGCACCCTGCATCTTCGACGTTGATGCACCCAAGACCAAGGTACCTCTGTTCTGCAGACCCGATTGGGTCCCTGTATCCGATCCATGCTCCATCGCGATCACCCTGAATGTTTGACTTTGTCCGGACCGGTGGGACCAGATATACCAAGTAAGGGGCTGATTACGATGGCGGGTAGATCGCAACAGCCAGCCCGGTGGTGGCACTCCGCCTTCCATGGTAACCTGATTTACCCCCGCCATATTATAATGGCGGGGGGTATCGCATCGGATGCAATTTTCCGCCGGTAGGCAATCGTTCCGATTGCCGGCTGGGCGGACCTGGGCCACAATATGGTTGTGGTGTCTAGCAGGCACCGCCATCCATATTAGGATGCTGGGATTTAACGGCCTTTCGCTGGTGGGGATTTGCTATGGGGGCCCGTTGCGGGCCCCCAGGGAGGATATGGGGTGCACATTTCCATGCACAAGGGGGAAGGCACCGCGCAGTGCCTGCCACATTGTGCATGGAAATGCACAACATGGCAATTTGGCATTGCGGCGGGTGCTGCTGTAAGCAGCACCCGCCGCAATGTTAAACTGCGGAATGCGACTGCCAAGGTGGCAGTCGCATCCTGATTCGCAGCGCGGGACCGTTGCATGTCTGGCGGCCGGTCCCAACACTGCGGGGATGCCTAATCACCCCCAAAGTGCTTATAACTTCTAGGTGCTATTTTACAGTTTATTTTGAAAAAAATTATATCTCAAGTTCTGCTTATAAGATTTCTGTTGTTGTGGTCTTATTTTATTATTCAACTATGTTCTAGTTTTCTAACCTAATTTGGACTCTTTCTTTATGGTGGTTTCACTGTTTTACTGTTTGAAGTGTTGCACAAATACTTTACACATTACCTCTTAAGTTAAGCCTGACTAGCCAAGGGTGAGCACAGGCTAATTTAGGGTTGCTTGCTTCTTACCCTGACTAGGATTGTGGTTGCTGCCTGACCTGGGCTCCTATCCTAGTCAACCCACATCCCAATTTCGAACATTGGTGGCAATGATAATAGGACTTGTGTTTGTGCAGTGCCATACAATAACATGGGGTACACTACCCGTCCAGATCCAACACCATTTTCTTTTTTATTTTCACTGATTGGCAGTTTTTAACTTTTCCTCAACATCATTTGTCTGGCAGCTGGTTCGACAACTGGATCCATAGAATTTCAACCATCCATCTTGGAAACCTACACAGTGGCTAAGCTTAAAGACTTTCGCAAGGAGATGGCGCTTCCTGACAAGAGTACCACCAAGAAGGTGGAATTACAAAAGACGATGAGGGCCTGGGCAGAAGCTTGCTCCGAGGAGAAGATTGATTGGGGGAGCTTGAGAATTGGCTCTTCTGAGGAACCACCTGAAGGGGCTGAGGGTCAAATCCCAGAATTTGAGCTTTCTGTGAGAGCAGGAAGCAGTGTCTCTTCCCGTGGCCTATCCCCAGAGGAACTGAGGGAGAGGAGGTAGGAGAGAGAATTCAAGCTACAGATGGCCAAATTAACAATTGAGTCTGAGGAGAAAAAGGCTGAAAACGAGGAAAAGAAGGCTGAGGCAGAGAGAGCCTTAGCAGAGAAGAAGTTTTTACTGGCTCATGAACTCAGACTGAAGGAGTTGGATATCAAGGCCAGGAAGACAAATTCAAGCAGTGATGGTGGCAGCATGCATGCTGTACCTAATGGTAGGCCTGGGGGGTCAATTCTGTTCCGCTTGCGAAATTTGCGGAATTTGGGTAATTTCGCTTTTCGCGGAGAACACGGATTTGCGCAAAATTCTGCGTTTCGCAGCTTCGTGTAATTTTTTGCTTGTTCGCGTTTTCAAAATGCGTGTTTGCGAGATATTTCCCCCCGAGCACGCACAGCTATCACGGACACGAAAAAAGCATCGCCAACAAGTAATATCGCGTTTTTGCGGAAATTCCGCATGTTTGCGGAGATTTTTTACTGTTTCGTGGAGCTTTGCGTAGCCTGACTACACAAATTCCGCCCACCCCTACCTAATGGAGTAAAAAGAGTTCACCTACCCAAGGATTTGGTGCCCAGTTATGTGGTGGGAGATGACACTGATAAATAGTTTTCTACTTATGACGTTTCACTGAAACTTCACATGGTTCCTGAGGAGCACTGGATGGGCTGGTCTGTGAAAACCCATGCCTTCACTGGGGAGGGGCACACATCTCATGCTAGAGTTTGTGGACCAAAGCAAGTGTATACCTATGAAGGCCATTTTAATTGCCAAGTTTGGGCTGACCCCTGAGAAGTATCACCAAAGATTCAGGGACAGCCAGAAGATTCTCAACCAGTACTGGGTATAGTTTGCGGACTCCTCCAGTAATGCATTGAATGGCTGGGTGCAGACCAGCAAGGTAAGTGATGTTAAAGGATTTTACTATCTAATCATGAGAAAGCACATGCTCAGTATCATTCACCCCCAGCCACAAAGATCTAGGTTTAGTCCATCGTTCTTTTGCTCACCACGCCTGAACAGTTTGGACACAGCCATATGCAAACCAGTCTAGCCCCTGTTCCTCATGGAAACAGTCCAGCTCGAACTGCCAAGCCAGGTCCTTTCTAGCCCGGAAACAAGCATCCTGGGACCGGTTCCAGGACATCACCCCAAATCAGCCAGGCTATCTTGAATCCAGTGGCACTGAGTGCATGGGACCCACGTATGAGCATACCCTTCCCACTGAGGGCAACAAATGCAAAAGGAACAATTTATGGATGGAATGCTGAACAATGCAAACATTCACCCCAGTCACAAAGAACTGGGTTTAATCCATTGTTCTTTTGCTCACCACGCCACCCCAATTTGTCCATCAATTGTTCTTTCTGCTTTTGTCACCACGAGTGAGATGGACATTCCCAGACATGAGTCCCATGCTCTTGATGCCACTGGAGTCAAGCTAGCCTGGCTGATGAGGAGTGATGCCCCAAAACCGGTCCCAGGATGCTTGTTTCCAGTCCAGGGAGGACCTGGCCTGGTAGTTCAGGCTGGACTGTTCCCATGAGGAACAGGGTCAAGACTGATTTGCCCATGGCTGGGTCTGAACTGGAATGACATTAGGGGAGCAAAAGAACAATGGATTTAGGCCCAGATCTCTGTACTGGGGTGAATGTTTGACATTGCGCAGCATTCTGTCCATCAATTGTTCTTTTGCAAACACTTCAAAGCATAGGGAGTGAGTCACCATTAATAGGCACAGACATTCGAGAGAGCTATCTATTGGTGGCTCTGGTTCCCTTTGAGTGGGGGGCAGCAAATTTGGAACACAGGATTTTTAGTTGGGAGGCAAAATGTTCTCTCAGTTTTATAGAAAACACTCAATATAGATTTAATTTTACAAGGATACGTTTGATTACTGTACACTTCTTAGTAGCATTTCCAGTCCAAGGCGGGTGGGAGGATAACCTTCCACCATGCCTGTATGACAGTACCTCTAGTCAAAGTGACTTGCACTTTCTACTTTTTGTGCAAATCTGTGAGAAGAAAGATTTTAGTCCCTGTTTGGTGCACCTACTCTTTTAATTCACATTTTGAAGGCTATAGATTTTTAACAAGCTTGGAAACCCCGGAAGTTTTTCTAGCTGCTATACATTTTACTGGAGAAGCACTTTACATTAGGAAGTGATATGGTCAGTAGTTCTTTTTGTGATGCTTTTTAAGCGTGTGCCCAGTTATTGCATGATGTCAATCAATACTGCTGTAATTGACCCACTGAATGTTTTTTAGTGATGCATGTATTATTACAGTACACCCATCTATTGTATGCTGTAATTGGATGCTGAAGTAATTGATCCATTGAATGTTTTTATTGATATTCATAGTATTACTGTATTCTTTCATGGCTGTTTTAATTGATATATATATATTATTATTGGATTCTTTTATGGCTGTTCAAGCTGAATAAAGATTTATTAAATGAATGAATGAGTGGAGGGCTTTTAAGTTCTCTGAAAGTTGCTGTAGTCGTGCCATGTCTGTTTGTGTTTATCTAGGCAATGACATGGAGCACACATTGCCTGGAGGGAGGTAGAGTTCAGGTCTCATTTGGAGATGATGAGATTGTCTGATTAGGTCTGTATGACCACACGGTCCATGGCTGCCCGTGAAGAGAGTTATGGGCATCTTAAGCCTGTAACAATTGCTAAGACATTTGCCAAAGAGGGGGCTATGGGGTGTGGGAAAGCAGCCCCTGAAGTTCCCACAGTGGAGGTAACAGTGTCCCTGAGTAGGAGGCCCTCGAGCCAACCAGGGAGGACATTGCCGCCCTATGTGACCTACCCAAGCTGGCTAGCTGGCTCGTTGAGGATGGGCCCATCAGGGAAGAATGTTCAACTCTTGAGGGGTTGAGGTGACAGGCCTCAGCCCACGCAGCAGGTGAAGCCCCTAGGGATCACCTCATCTATGGGGAGAATGATCTCCTTTATAGCAAGCCTATGGCTCTTGGTGCTGGAGCAGCCTGTGTGCTGGTGGTCCCCCAGTGTTACAGGACCTTCCTACTGGGTTTGGCTCACGACATCCCCCTGGCATGAAATTTAGGGCAAGACAAGAACTTCGCAAGGCTTGTCTCACACTTTTGTTGGGCCAGAATGAAGACAGCATCAGATGTGTGCTGCAGGTCCTGTCCGACCTGCCAGGCTAGTCGGAATCAGGAAAAACACAAAAAGCACCCCTGATCCCATTACCAATCATTGACACCCCATTTGAAAGAGTGGGCATCAGCATCATTTGACCCTTGGACCCTGAGACAGCCTTGGGCAACAGGTTTGTCCTGGTCTTGGTGGACAGTGACATCCGTTACCTAGAGGCCATCCCTCTGAGGTCAGTGACTGTACCTGTGGTGGCTAGAGCTCTGATGAGGATCTTTACCCGTGTTGGGTTCCCCAAGGAGATAGTGTCTGATAGAGACAGTGACTTCTTGTCTGCGTACATGAAGTGCATTTGTGAGGATAATGGTGTAACTTACAAGTTCACCACACCCTATCGCCCCCAAATCAATGGTCTGATGGAAAGATTCAACAAGGCCTTGGAAGGCATGATTATGGGTCTGCCTGAGCCCAGGTGGCACAATGGGGACATCCTCTTGCCATGCCTTCTCTTTGCCTACTGGGAGGTGCCACAGAAACTAGTAGGGTTCAGCCCCTTTGAACACCTCTATGGCCACTCTGTTAATGGACTCCTAAGCCCTTGCAAGGAGGGATGGGAGCAAGCTCCCAGTAAACCCCCCAGGATGTGATCAGCTAATGCTGGCCCTCCACAACCAGATGCATTTCTTCTGTAAGAAGACAAAATGACATTTATAGGCAATTCAGGGGGTCATGAAGTTCTGGTACTAATAGAAGGCCACTCTGGTGGAGTTTCAGCCTGGCAAGAGAGTGTGGGCCAAGGAACCAGTAGAGGCAAGGGCTCTCCAGCATCACTGGACCAGCCTATACAAAATAAACAAGTTTAAGGGGAAGGCTGCCTACTTGCTGGACCTCCAGACCACTAGGAACTGTGCCCATGTGAACAGATCCAGTCTCACTTCAAAAGGTCCAAAGTGAACATGCTGTTGGACACAGAGATTGTAGTGGAAGAGGAGAGTGAACCTCTGCCTGGACTCCTCTCTGCACAGGAACACGATGGGTCAGTGGAGGGTATCAACCTCTCTTCCAGCCTGACCCCAGAACAGCAGAGTGACTGTTACCAGTTGCTGGGACAGTTTGCCTCACAGTTCCTACTCACCCCTGGACTCACACATATGTGTGTCCATGACTTTGAAACTGGAGAAAATCCACCTGTGAACAAAATGTGCAGGTTGTCAGACAGGGTGAGGGCCAGCATCAAGGAGGAAATCTCCAAGATGTTGGTGTTAGGGGTGACTGAACCCTCTAATAGTCCCTGGTCCAGTGCTGTGATGTTGGTACCAAAGGCTGCCCCACCGGGCACTACGCCAGAGCTCTGGTTCTGCGTGGACTACGGAGGACTCAACTCAGTCACCCGGACAGACACATACCCCAAATCCAAGCTGATGAATTCATTGACTGGCTGGACGCTGCTAAATTCTTCAGTACCTTTGATTTGATATCAGGGTACTAGCAGATCTCTCTTGTTGAGGGGGCCAAGGAGAGGTCAGCATTTTCAACCCCAGAGGGTCACTTCCAATTTTGGGTGACGCCCTTAGGCTTATAAAATGCCTCTGCTACCTTCCAAAAGTTGGTTAACAGGGTCCTGGCTAGTAAGAAGGCCTTAGAATGCCCTGCAAACCTAAAATTTAGCTGAAAAAATCACTTTTTTCTCAAATTTCTGTGTGGGAAAGTTCTGGAATCTACGTGGATCCACAAACTTCCTCCCACCCAGCGTTCCTCCAGATCTCCTGATAAAAAATGATACCTCACATTCGGGGGTCAAGTACCTGTGACAGGCAAAGGCCCAAAACATATTGAGGAGACATCAAAATGACCCATCACAAAACAACCTGGTTTTGCAAGGGGGGTCACCAGGGTTTTTGGCCCCAGTCTCGGCGGCCATCTTGTAAAACTACCCACACATTTCCGAAAACAAGAGACCCGGGGGAATCCGGCGAGGTATGGCTTGCGTAGATCTCCCAACGTTTTCCTACCCAGAATGCCCTGAAAACCTCCAATTTAGCTGAAAAAAACATAATTTTCCACATATGTTTGAGTGGAATCTCCTTGCCGGCACAAATCTCCTACTCCAGAGCATTCCCCTCAGTCTCCCGAGTAAAATGATACCTCACTCGTGTGGGTGGGCCAAGGGCCTGTGATTGGGAGGAGCCCAAAACATAGGGAATAAGGGTATAGCACCAAGAATTCTAAGCGCTACATTTAAAAAAAATTTTTTTTTTAGCCAATTCTGCATTTGTGCCGCCACGGTGATTCCACACCAAAATATGTGGAAAATGTGTTTTTTCAGCTAAATTTGAGGTTTGCAGGGGATTCTGGGTTGGGAAAAGTTGGGGGATCCATGCAAGCCAAACCTCATTGGACTCACCAGGGTGTCTAGTTTTCAGAAATATGTGGGTTTGGTAGGTTTCCCTAGATGGCGGCGAGCCCGGGGCCAAAACCCTAGGTGCCGCCCCCCAAAACCAGGTAGTTTTGTTATAGGTAAGTTTGAGGTCTCCACAGTACGATTTGGGCCATTTCCTGTTACAGCCACTATGCCTAACCACACAAGTGAGGACTATTTTTATCGGGAGACCTGGGGGAATGCTGGGTGGTAGGACATTTGTGTCAGCTCCGTGATCCTACAACTTTCCCACACAGAAATGTGAGAAAAAATAGATTTTTTCAACAAAATTTGAGTTTTGCAGGGGATTCTGGGTAGGGTAATGTTGGGGGACCCATGCAAGCCATACCTTGCTGGACTCCCCCGGGTGTCTGGTTTTTAGAAATGTGTGGGTTTGGTAGGTTTCCCTAGGTGTCCCCGAGCCCGGGGCCAGAAACTCATGGGACCCCCTTGCAAAACCAGGTTGTTTTGTGATAGGTCATTTTGATGTTGACTCAGTAGGTTTTGGGACATTGCCTTTCGCGGGTACTTGACCAACCCACGCAAGTGAGGTACCATTTTTATTGGGAGACCTGGGGGAATGCTGTGCATTAGGAAATTTGTGGATCCACACAGATTTCACAACTTTCCCACAGAGTTTTGTGAGAAAAAGTGATTTTTTCAGCTAAATTTGAGGTTTGCAGGGGATTCTCCGTAGGAAAATGTTGGGGGACCCATGCAAGCCATACCTTGCTGGACTTTCCAGCCTGTCTAGTTTACAGAAATGTGTGGGTTTGGCCAGTTTCCCTAGATGGCCGCCAAGCCCAGGGCCAAAAGCTCATAGGACCCCCCCTTGCAAAACCAGGTTGTTTTGTGATAGGTAAATTTGAAGTCGCCTCAATAGGTTTTGAGCCCTTGCCTGTTGCGGGTACTTGACCCACCCACACAAGTGAGCTACCATTTTTATCGGAAGACTTTGGGGAATGCGGGCTGGGTGGAATTTTGTGGATCTACGCAGATTCCAGAACTTTCCTCCACACAAATGTGAAGAAAATTTGTTTTTTTAGGTTTGCAAGGGATTCTGGGTAACAGAACCTGGTGAGAGCCAGTCAAGTTACCCCATCCTGGATTTCCCTGGGTATCTAGATTTAAAAAATGTATAGGTTTGCTAGGTTTCCCTAGGTGCAGGCGGAGTTAGGGTTCAAAATCTAAAGCTAGGCACTTTGCAAAAAAAGGGTCAGTTTTCACTGTGAAAATGTGGTGTATCCATGTTGTGTTTTGGGCTGTTTCCTGTCACGGGCACTAGGCCTACCCACATAAGTGAGGTACCATTTTTCTCTGAAGACTTGGGGGAACACGTGGTGGGTGGAATTTTGTTGATCTACGCAGATTCCAGAAGTTTCCACCACAGAAATTTGATGGAAATCTGTTTTTTTGGACAAATTCTTAGGTTTGCAAGAGATTCTGGTTAACAGAACCTGGTGAGAGCCAGTCAAGTCACCCCATCCTGGATTCCCCTGGGTGTCTAGGTTTCAGAAATATATAGGTTTGCTAGGTTTCCCTAGGTGCTGGCAGAGTTAGGGTTCAATATCTAGAGCTAGGCACTTTGCAAAAAAAGGGTCAGTTTTCACGGTGAAAATGCAGTGTGTCCATGTTTAGTTTTGGGCCGTTTTCCTTTTGCAGGCCCTAGGCCTACCCACACAAGTGAGGTACCATTTTTCTTGGAAGACTTTGGGGAATGTGGGGTGGGTGGAATTTTGTGGATCCATGCAGATTCCAGAACTTTCCACCAAAGAAATGTGAAGAAAATGTGTTTTTTGGACACATTTTTAGGTTTGCAAGGTATTCTAGGTAACAGAACCTGGTGAGAGTCAGTCAAGTCACCCCAGCCTGGATTCCTCAGGGTGTCTAGTTTGCAAAAATTTATAGGTTTGCTAGGTTTCTCTAGGTGCTTGCAGAGTTAGGGTTCAAAATCTAGAGCTAGGCACTTTGCAAAAAAAGGGTCAATTTTCACTGGAAAAATGTGGTGTGCCCACTTTGCGTTTTGGGCGGGGCCCGTCTCGGGCACTAGGCCTACCCACACAAGTGAGGTACCATTTTTCTCGGAAGACTTTGAGGAAAGGGGGGGTGGGGGGAATTTTGTGGATCCACGCAGATTCCAGAACTTTCCACCACAGAAATGTGAGGAAAATGTGTTTTGTTTTTACAAATTTGTAGGTTTGCAAGGGATTCTGGGTAATAGAACCTAGTGAGAGCCAGTCACCCCATCCTTGATTCCCCTGGGTGTCTAGTTTTCAAATATGTATAGGTTTGCTAGGTTTCCCTAGGTGCCGGTAGAGCTAGGGTTCAAAATCTACAGCAAGGCACTTTACAAAAAAAGGGTTGGTTTTCACTGTAAAAATAAAGTGTGTCCACGTTGCGTTTTGAGCCGTTTCCTGTCGCAGGCCGTAGGCCTACCCACACAAGCGAGGTATCATTTTTATCGGGAAACTTAGGGTAACACAGAATTGTAGAGCAACTGTTATTACCTATTGACTTTCAATGCATTTCTGCCTTCCAAATGCAGACAATGTGTAAAAAAGAAGTCATTTGGAAAAATGACCTATAATTCTCATGCTAGTATGGGTACTCACAATTTCGTAAATGTGCAAATATCTACTGTTTCTAAACTCTATATTTTGTTCCAATTTCAGAAATACATTGGTGTCATTCATACCGATTTTTCCATGTATAAAGTTTCCCAAATTCATTGCTACATACCCGGTATATAATAAAAAACCATTGCAAGACGCTGCTCAGTTATTGGCTCTGGGTTCATCGGGTTCTTGGTGAACCTACAAGTCCTATATATCACCACAACCAAAAAGGTCCAGCGGATGTGACAGTATATTGCTTTCAAACAGCTGTCATAATTAAAAGAAGTTACAGGTGAAAATGTTTAGACAAATGGCTGTTTTTTTCAACTAATTATCAATGTTTCCCATATTCAACAGTTAGTTTCTATAAAGAAACCTTGAAGGATCTACACAAATGACCCCTTGCTGAATTCACAAGTTTGTCTACTTTTCTAAAATGTATAGCTGTCTGGGATCTATTATTGCTTTCATACCCATTTCTACCATTAACTGGAAAGAGGTTGAAAGCACAAAAAAATAGCAAAAATAGGCTATGTCTCAGAAAAATACCAAAACTGTGTAAAGAATGTTGGCTTTCTGACAAAAGCCTGCTTGTCCCTGAAAGCTGGGAAGATGGTGATTTCAGCACCACAACCCCTTTTTTGATACCATTTGCAGAGAAAAAACGGACGCTTTCATCTGTAACCTTTCATTCCCATTTCTCCCCCAAAAAACAAAATTTAGCTGTATTTTGGGTACTTTCTGGGTCCCTAATTTTCGACTATGTTGATAGTGCCATAACAACACATCACTGACAGCAGTGTCCCACTCCCAGGAGGATAGATGTCTTTCACCCATTGCATGACACACCACATGTGGGTGTGAGGACAAATGACACATGTATACCCACCCCTGGCGGATGCAGCACAATACACACACAGAGATCATGCCACAAGACTGTATAGTCATGTCAATTCCTACTAAACTAAGAGAGCCAAAGGGAACACACACTGTCACGCACATCCCAGGACTGATCGGAATGTACAGGTGCTGGGACAGCTAGCAAGATGTTGTCTCTCATGGAAGGAATAGGGTGGAGTTCCCACAGATACAATGCCCACAATTGTGAGTCAGGTGCCCAAATACCCTGCAGAACAAGTACCATATGTGTGCTAGGCTGGGATTACACACATGCATAGTGCGGAAAAGGGAGAATTTCTCCATGAAGGCATGGCAACATACTCAATGCACAAGTACAGTGACTAGCAAGGATGGCACAGACAATGCAGCCGGAGACATTGCTGAGCAGGCATGGCCATAGTTGAAGGGATCCGTCACCAACAAAGGGAATGTATACACAGGTCAGCACAACAATTGTGCAACTCTCTGCAGGGAAGCTGTCAGGTGGCACGGAGGAAGGGACACTCCTTGGTACAATGTATCAAAAAACAAATAACACACACGACCAAAGATCCTTTGCAGAGACCTTGTGATGGCACGCAGATCCCATGGTCCACCTCATGACCATCAGACTCAAACCTTTGCCCGAAACATAACACATTACCACAACCCTAACTCCTGGAGCATCAGCACCAACATCAATACCTGAAATGCAATAGTGTTCAAAGTAAAAAGAAAATGCTTTAAACAGCATAATTTTTTTTTCAAGAACACTATATACAAAGGCCAATGGCCAGTCCAGCATAGAAGTTCTTGGGGTGACACATGGACACGCGTCTCCCCTAGCTTGCCTGCACATTTGAACCCTCTGGTTCATCGACTTGGGGGGGGCATCACGTGGGGAAGGACCAGGCACCGCAGGGACAGGAGGTGTAAGGGTAGGTGTTGTGAGTGCAGGGCTGGACGCCTCCACCACAGGGGGTGGGGCAGCGCCAAAGGTGGAGGTGAGCTTGACGCTGCACACTTCTGCCAGGGCATCCAGGTATCCCCTGCACCGGAAGAAACCACAGGCACAATGTCTAAAAAATTGATCCCTGGCCAAGGTACACAGATGCTGATTCTTGAGGATGTGAGGAGAACATGGCGGCTGGCTAGAGGCAGGTCAAGGAAGCTTCCCCTGGTGTGCTGAAATGTACGCATTTTGAGGAGTACAGATGAAAGAGAAACAAACCATGATTAAAAAAAGCAGCCCATGAACAATTGCCACTACTACATAAATAAAGAGGTAAAAGACTAAGGGCCCGATTCACAGAACAAACTTAAGACTAAATCCTAAACTTAGTACCAATCTGGTATTCACAGAATGCACCTAGTACTTCTGGTATTCACAGAATGAACTTACTACTTTAGCGATTCACAAAATGAACTTAGGACTTTTGCTATTCACAGAATCCATTTACGACCACTAAACTTACGTCCGCACCCGGGCCGGAATTTCCGCCCTCGGAGCGGAATTTCCAGACCTGGAGCGGGAAGTCCGCACGCGGGCCGGAAAGTCCGCTCCGAGGGCGGAATATCCGCTCCCGGGCCGGAAACTCCGGCCTCGGGCCGGAAATTCCGCTTCCGGGCCGGAACATCAGAATTGGGACCAGACTACATTACTGTTGCCATTGATCATTTGAGCCAAGGGGAAACACCTGTTCAAGTCCCTACCATCCCCCACCATGCATCAGCTGACGCACTCCAGCCAATCCCAGCCAACAGCTCCAGTTAGCCATCATGTTGCTAGTGCCTACCATCCCCCACCATGATCCAGCTGAAGCCAATTAACACAGATTGACCAGCAGCAAAAAACATTTAAAAGCAGCACACAGTGAAGGAACCAGTTTGGCCACACGCAGTTTGTATTTCCAAGCAGAGACCGGCCAAGAAAATGGAGCTCCTGAAGAGAAAGAGGAACTTTACAGCAGAGGAGACCACCATGCTTGTGGAGTTCATAGTCAGGCACCACAAACGCCTCTATGGACTCTCACCCTACTGCACCAGTGGGAGCCAGAAGGCAGCCCTGTGGCAGCAATTAGCCACTGCTGTCACAGCATTGGGGGAGGACAGGCGCACTGTCCAGGACGTTAAAAAAAAATGGCAGGATGAGCGGCTGAGGGTAAAGGATAAATACTCCAGGATGGAATTACAACTGATCCTCCCAGCCGCACACTCTGGACCACGCATCCGCCTCACCACACAGGAGGAGGACATCCTGACGACCATACACCCCCACTTGGTCCATGGGCTGCCTGTCAGTGACGTCCGCTACGTGGTACCAGGTAAGTGGGATGAAAAGTTAAAGTGCATGAATAGAAGTCTGTGTTGCACTGTCAGTGTGAATAAGGAAGTAGTCCAAAGTGTATTAATTAATCCGTAAGTCAGAGACTCCTGTGTCACCCTCTGTATGTAGCACTACAAGTCCCACAATCCTTAGCGATGGAAATGGCAAATCCCTCCTCCACTTCTGAAAACATGGCCACTGTCCAGTTGCATTAATACACCAGCCCGCTAAGTAGCAATTGACAAATAACAGCAGAGATGCGCCAGTAACAATGCCACACCCAATCCAACTCTTGT
Source organism: Triturus cristatus (assembly GCF_964204655.1). Classification (NCBI taxonomy): domain Eukaryota; kingdom Metazoa; phylum Chordata; class Amphibia; order Caudata; family Salamandridae; genus Triturus; species Triturus cristatus. The sequence continues at coordinate 748,876,590 of NC_140589.1, forward strand.
GCAACCGCGGATGCGTCACATTGACAATGCGGTGCACTGTGGCGCTGGGATAGACAGATGGGTGTCGCAACTGATGGCAGTAGGGGGATGCTCTGCTGGAGTAGTGTCGCAAGTGTGACGCAACTCCAACTATGTCCATGGACCGCTTACACCTAACGCTCAGGGCAACTCATTACAGGTGCCTCAAGCTGGTTTAAGTTTGCATGGCAACACCCTATGAAAAGTGACTACGTGAAATGCCGGCGATTACAATGCATCACTTGTACGAGGCATAACCAAATAAACATACACCCTGCCTACATCACAGCTGATGCATGTTTAATGTTGCGCAGGACCGCACACCGTGAGGCATCCCCATAGATGCATAACATTGGGAATAAGTCTAAATGTGTCACCTGTATTACCCCACCGCTGTGTCACAGAAGTGACGCAACTGCGGTGTTAATGTATTACAAGGGGCGTGGAAACATGCCACTAAATCTCTAAGAAGTAAATCACCCCGTGCAAGCTGAAAGCACAAAGCAGAAGGTGAGAGAACCATCTGGTCCAAAAGTCAGACACCTATTCTGTTGTACATTTCCCACCCTGCCACGCCACTACGACCCCAATGCACCACTGCTCCTACCTGCCCAGTCAGCAGCAGTACTGCAAAACACTGTTAGCATGCAGAAGAAATGGGGAAATCACAGAAATGTTCCACAAGCACATATTCCAGATGTTTAGTTTTCTCTCTTCTCACCCATTGACACATTCAGCCAGAGCACAAACAACTGCCGTAGCGGAGGTCCCTGCATCTACTGGGAGGCATCGCCACCGTACACCCTCACCGACTGGTAAGTCAAAGTGGCCAGGAGATGGTCAAAAGGCATACATTGCCAGGAGTGACCGAGGGACATGTAGTGCCCACATATGAAAGTCAACCAGAGATGTACAAATAGCTGCATTACTATTGGAGTAGTCAATGGACATCCACCTTTAGCTAATTATAATTGTGAACAGCTGAAGACAATATATTACATGTCTTGGCTCATCAAACCTTCGTAATTGCGGAACATGACATGTTTTACAGCAACAGGCCCAGACCTGGGAATCCAATCCTGTTATCGAGTGCCACAACTACTCAAAAGGGTGCCCCCACTATGTTGTAATGGTGTCTGTAGACGTAATCAATCAAAGTAATTGACGGAAAGATAGCAATGATGAACAAGTGAGATCCCAGGGTCATTAGTATTGACAATGCATACACTGTCCAACTTTGAATGTTTCCAATATAGATCAAATGCCCAGTCCACACAGCTGGTCATGTACCACTTACATTGTCTGGCTTCTGTGTTGCCCATCAACAAAACACGATAGTGGACCGCACATCAGGATCCGTAGACATGTCATTGTGATATAGGTTGCATCCAGGTAGTGGGCCCATTGGAAGTAATGTGGGAGCAATCATGATATTACGTATAACACACTAATGCAACGCTGGTGCCCACAACTGCTTGTGCTCATCCTTTGTGCCAGAAATCTAGTGCATCACAGTGTGCCTTTTTAAGCTTGGTTACTGCTGCATGGACACGGACTCTGTGAATGGAGGCATCGGACAAACAATGGTACAGCACTGTTTCACTCACATCATACTCCCAGACACATTTAGCATATGATGCACTTACCATGTCCCTGCTGCTCATGCTCCTCCAGCTGAGCATGGAGGGTCGGCCAAGCTGATCGCAGGACCCTCCTGTACAGTGGGGATAGGCGAGGACGATGCACATGGTGCTGGGAAGACTGGCCCACCAGCTCCTCAGCCTTGTGCCAGGCCCACCGTTTTAGGTCCTCCCAGTGCTTGCGGCATGCCCTCGCACTCCTGGTGTGAACTCCCACTGCACTGCAGCGCTCGGCGATGTTGGCCCACAGCCTGGCCCGGGCTGCATTGCTCAGCTGGTGTTCAGGGTCCCCATATAGCTGAGAAAATTTGCCCAGCACCCCCTCAGCCAAGATGTCCAACTCACTTTCAGTGAAAGGGGGTGCCTTCTCTTCGTAACCCTCAGCCATTATGGGGATAATAAGAAGGATGAGAGCAGCAGGATGTCAGAGGATCTGTCTGTGATAGTGGATGACTCAGAATGAACACAAAATGGCTGCAAACTATTTCCTGTGATGTATTTCCTGCCTCCCACTTCCTGTAAAACATTTCCTGAATGAAATTATGTGTTCCGGGTCATTTTCGGAGTTTACGGCCCGTAAGCGCAGTTTCCGGTTCCGGAGCGGGAGGTCCGCACACGGGCCGTACGCTCCGTAATCGGCGTTTCCGCACACGGGCCGTACGCTCCGTAATCGGAGCTTCCGCTTTTTGGCCGCAAATTCCGAAAATGACCCGGAACATATAATTCCATACAGGAAATGTTTGACAGGGAGTGGGAGGCAGCAAATACATCACAGGAAGTAGTTGCCTGCCATTTTGTAGTCATCCAGATCCATCCACAATCTGGAATCACATCTACTGCCATCCTGCTGTTCTGTTGAGGATAAAAAAGAAAAGACAGTGCATGTGAGAATTATTTAAATGTGACAAGAGGGTGAAGTGACCATTTCAAGACATGTCTGCAGTTTCTGTTTCAGTTTCTCATGCTTTGCATTATGGTACATGTAGTCCATATTAGGTGCTCATTTGCAGAGTTGTGTGATGTGTTCTGGAACATTGTGTTTGAGAAGTGTGGATATATCACAGACACAGGGGGGCAGAGTTACGGCTTCGGGCGCATCTATGCTAATCAGCAGAGATGCGTCAGAAGAGTTGCGATGCATCTGCCCACCCGTGCGCCAACACAGATGCGCCGCATTGACATTTCGGTGCACCGTGCAGCTCGGATGTGCAGATGCGTGACGCATCCCCCGTTGGAAAGGCGGCGCATTGCTGGAGTTGCGTCGCATGCACAACGCAGCTCCAGCAAGGCTCGGGGGTGCCCTATCCCTATGATGCTGCGTCAATCCTTACTCCTGCTTCAAGCAGGCGCAGGGTTTTGACGCAGCATGGCCTTAAAAGTGACTGAGTGAAATATTGTAGATTTTTAGGAGGCGTTTCTGCGCCCGGAAGGCCCCCCCCCCGCGCCAGAACGCCTACATGTGGCGCAGGCCTTTACAACGTGACGCATCTCCCAGATGCGTCATATAGTACATTCCCCGCAGCATGGGGCTGGCTTTGCACCACCGCAGCGTCACAAAAGTGACGCAACGGCAGCGTGAAAGGGCCGCAAGTCCCACATTGATCTGCCCCATGGTGTCTGATTGACCCATTGCATCACTCACGTCGTGGGCGCATCATTTGTGGGGGAGTCACATCTGTTGATGGCACAGGGCCGACAATGCTATGGTTATGGCCTTTTCTGATTAAGAGACCCATCCTCATGAGGTCCGGCTGTGTCTCTCAGTACATGTATCATCTTGCATCTGCGGCTATAGATTCTTTCGGGACATCCACTACACTGATCGCTGACATGGGCACATGTGCTGATGCAGGCTCAACGTTTTGACTACTGTCAAGAGCTGTGATTAACATGCAGTTAGTGTGGCTTGCAAAGTTGCCTCAGGAAGGAATTTATTGACACAGTCGTGTATATCCAAGTTTCATCATTGGCAACTTTTCCTCTCCCTTTTTCATGAATATAATTCTGATTAGGGAATAAGGGGAGGGTTAGAGGACATGGGCTTCCGGTAAAACTCTTCTTATTAAATGTACAAAACGAAGATGGGCACGCTTGGGGCCCCCCCCAAAAGGCTGAGGCGATGAAGAGAGGGGGGAAGGTTGTCCAGGGAGGAGGGGGTGGGGGAATGGTCACTGGGTGGGGAGCATGTGGTAATTTTCTTTTTAAAAAGGAACCTCAGGCGCTTTAGATTGATCAGACATTATCTTCAAGGTAAAAGGGGATGACTGAAGATCAGATTGTGTGAATTAAGATTTTGTCCTGGAATGCGATTGGGTTAAGGTAAAGGGGAAGGAGGGCAAGCTTAATGCAGTATATAAGAGATTACCCTGCTCAGGTAATAATATTACAAGAGACACACTTGACGGAGAAAGAATGTTTGGAGGTATTTAGGCCAAGGAGATGGGTACAGCAAATAGTTTGCACAAAACGTTCTTCAGTTAGCAAAGGGGTGGCTATTCTGTTAAAACTAAATGCCAAGATCATTATTAAAAAGAGACTCAGATAGTTTGGGAAGATGGGTCATAGCAAAATTGGTGGCATCTGGGCAAGGTTTTACGTTGGTGGGGTATTATGGGCCTAATAAAGATTAAATAACCCCCTTCAAAAAGATCTTAGTAGAATTGTGGAATTATCCAGACCCAATTATTATAGCTGTATATTTTAATGGAGTTCTAGATAGCACCTTAGACAGATCAACTAAAAGTAGAGCAACAGTCAATCAAAAGATGGTGGCACAGATAAAACTGGCTATGGAACAAATGGGTTTATGCAATATATGGAGACAGAGAGCAGGTGTTAAAAGAGGATATATTTATAATAATAGGAAATATCGGTATCGATCTAGGATTGATTATTTTTTAATAGACACTCACTTAAAAAATCAGTTAAAGGATATCAAACATATAGGGTCCAATTTATAATACCTATCTGCCATTTATTAGATTTAACCCTAACAGATAGGAATATACAGACTGGGTGGACAATGGACCGAACTTTGCTTCTGGATCAGGATTCGATAGAAGTGTTGAACAAGGAGACAAAATACTTTTTTCAGTTTAATCTAGGCTCTGCCCCTGTGGGAGTAGTATGGGACACCTACAAGGCTTAATTGAGAGGAAGGATAGGTAGTCCATCGGCAATCAAGAGGCGGGCATACCGGGAGGAGGATACAGACCTAGAAAAGGGAATATGAGTAATAGAAGGTGAAATAGCCACACTAAATTCGAAGCAGGAAGAGACAGAGGCTTTACAGTAAGGGCTCCATAATTTAAAAGCAAAGCTAATTGGTACACTAGAGGAGAGGATGAAAAAAAGATGGGAGGCTAGCAAGTTAGCTCATTTTGAATACGGGGGAAATTGTAGCAAATAATTAGTGTGGAAAATTAAAAAAGATCGGACGAGGAATTTGGTTAGGGAAATTAGATGTAAAAACACTGGGGCAGGGCTAAAGAACAGTAAGGGGATTGTGGGAGCCTTCTACAGCTATTTTGAAAGATTGTATCAAGAGGATTTAAAGATTACAGAAGAGGAGGTGGAAAGCTGGCTAAATCAGGAACATTATGAAGTTTTGAATGAAGAAAAAAGTACTGCTTCATATGGTCAGATAATACCCTTGGAAGTGGAACAAGCACTTAAGGCTGGCAAACAGGGGAAAGCTCAGGGACTGGGGGGTTGTAGCATGAGGAGCCCTAGCAGGAGTCGTAGTACCAACCTTGCTAGAACTATTTAATGAGATTGTCAGAAAAGGATCACCTATACCTGAGTCATGGAAGTAGACCATTATTACTTTAATTCTGAAACTTGGGAAGTGTGCGAGTCATACAGACCGGTGTCATTATTAAATTGTGATTATAAAGTCTATGCCAATATTTTGGCTGAAAGGCTTAATGGGATTATGAGTGACCTTGTACATGAAGATCAGAATGATTTTTTACAGGGGAAATTGCTACATGAATTGGTATTTGCTCTCATTGGCTCTATAGATCTGGACACTACTTATAATTCTCCTTTTGTAGTCATAGCCCTGGATACCACAAAAGCTTTCGACCACGTAAATTAGATATTCTTACAGATTATTATGAAAGCCCTAAATTTAGGAGACAGGTTCTGTAAGTCACTTGCTGAAATATATAATTCCCTGTGTGCTAAAGTGCTCATGAATAGGATTTTGACACCCTCTTTTAAGAAAACTAGAGGGACAAGACAGGGATGCCCTTTGTCGCCGCTATAGTTTGCTTTGTATATCGAACCTTTGGATAGAAGAATTAGAAATGAACGAAGGATTTTCTCTTTTAGATGCAATGGGTGGGAGTAAAGACTAGCCCTGTATACCAATGACCTTATGATTTAGACAGTAGATCTGCAGACTACAATGGCGCATCTTGTTAAGGTGACCACCAATTTTGGTAAGATTGCGGGTTATGAGATAAACAGAGAAAAGACTGAGATAATGGTGTGGAATATGAGGGGAGAGAATGAGGAGGTCATAAGGAGATGAGGTACTTGGGGGTTAGGATAATACAGGATATCACAGTACTCTCAGAAGTAAATTTTAGAAAAGTCAAGAAAGATGTTAGTGACTTGATGGCAAGCTGGTCATATCTCCCCTTAAACATTTTTGGAAGAGATAATTTGATACAAATGGTTATTCTCATGAAATTCACTTTCTTATTTAACGCAATACCATTAACATTCAAGAAGGAGTGGTTTGAAGAATTGCAGGGGCACATAGGTAGCTTTATCTGGTCCTCTAAAGGTTTCCGCATTACATGGAAAAAATTGAGGAGGAAAAAATAGAAAGAGGGATTAGCCCTTCCGGATTTACAATTTTGCACTTGGGTGTTTCTGCTTAAGAATGGGAAAATAATTCTGGATAGACCCCTTTGTTCAGAAATAGGAGACCGCGCTCTCCAATGCTAAAAGATGTGAAAGGAGGTGATGTGGGATACATGTAGAAATTCGCAGACTCTAAATACTTCAAAAAGGTGAGGCTGAAAGTATTACAAAGCATGGCGGAAACCTGGTATCATATTAAGAAAAATATAAAACTACCATATTATAGCATTCTGGCCCCGATTTGGGATTCTCCGGGCTCTCCTGAATGGTCGAAGGATAATTTGAGTTGCCCTCTGAAAGAAGCTGGTATTTTGAGATGGGAACATTTAATGAATGAGGGACAGTTAATAACATGGGAGAAGTGCAGAGTGATGACGAATAATACTGTTTCAAAATTACAATTTCTACAAATCCAAAGTTGGTTTCAATCTCCCAGTACTACAATAGGAGGCTTTAATGAATTAAAGGCAAAACTGTTGTTGGATGCACCTAAGAGTAACACAATTTCAACATGGTAGTGGCTGATGATCAATATGACCGAGGGGACGTTCACGCTGCCACAAGAACTGTGGGGAAAATACTTTTTGGAGTTCCTGCTGGAAAGCTTATGGCAAGTATCTATACGTTTTGCTATACAAAGTAGTTAAACCTGCCTTTTTAAGAAGGAATAATTTGTTTTCTATTCAGAGGGCATATTGGATTCCACTCAGATTGTCCAAGTTTGGGAGCGGTGGAGCTGTAACATGTCCCAAATGTGGGCAAAAGAAAGCAGATGATATACATATGTTTGTGGAATGTCCAAGAATACAATCATTTTGGGAAAACATGATTAAGGCTTTATCCGATTTTTTTAAGATCCAAATCCAGGTAAGCCTATCTCTTGTCTTTTTTGGATTTTTTAATACACATTTAAGAGCTGATAGAGAGCAGTCAAAATTATTGTTTTATTTGATATTGTTGGCACGTAGAGAGATTTGTCGGAAACAAGTGGATTTTAATCCTCCTTTGTATAACGATTGGATACAGTCCATGAAGAACAGTATAAGTTTGATGCAGTAGACCTTGGAAAGAAAAGATACACCTTTTGGCTAACTCTTATAAGATGTGTAGAAATATAGGGTTAGAGGACAGAAGACATGTCCTATGATTACGCCTATATGCCTCAGTTGACACTCCTATCGGGTAAGGTGGATAAAAGGAATGCAGAAGCATGGTTTTCTTAAAATGAATGGTGGAACCCACATATTTCTTTTTTACTTCCAGCATGAGAGCAGCGAATAAAAAAGTCATGCAATGGAAGGGGAATCTGAGGTGAATGAGGACAACAAGAAAGAAAAAAAAATCATTGCATGGCTGGTATTAGCATCTGGATGAAAGACAACTTTCTAAAGTTAAATGCAGATAAAACTGCGGTCTGGTGTTAGCGGCCAACAATCCATCTGGTTGGAGCTATGGTGGCCTGAATCATGTGGCCTTCAACCCATTCCTAAGAAATCTGACCAAAAGCTCATGGTTCTTCTTGATAATTCTCTGAATTTCAAAATGCAGGTTAGCTATATTGCCAGTACTTGCTTTCATATTATGAGAACTCTGAGAAAAAATGTTCCTTTTATTCCTGCAGAACTTTGTAAACAGTGGCTATTGCATTGAATACGACACACCTAGATTACCGTAATGCACTTTACTTAAACATCAACAACTCTTCTTTGAACAAACTTCAGGTGATTCAAAATGCACCAGCTCGTCTCATCTTGACTACCCTGAATAATTTCTGTCAGAGAATGTCTTTGGAACCTTCATTGCCTTCCAGACAGAAAGCGAATGATCTTTAAAGCTCTCCTTACAGCATGTCTGGCTTTACGTCAAAAGGGATCTTGGCTCATCAGATCACCTTTTCATTGGTACATGCCAACCAGGCTAGTTAGATCAGCAGTTTGCAGGAAGGTGATTGTTCCAAGGTTCTGCACAGCTAGATTGGGAGGACACTACCTCTCTGTCTCTGCTGCAAAAATATGGAATGCTCTACCAGTGTATCTTGCAGAAATCGAGTTTCTGCCTTCCTTTCATAAACACTTCGAACCTGGCTCTTCTCCTCTAGGAGTTCTAACACTGGCAGCAGGTGTATGTTTCATAGATGGGCTTAGCGCTTTGATACCCTGAGGGCTAGTCTTGGGGTTAGTGTGCTTCACAAATCTGTTTTTCAATCAACCAATCAATCAGTATTTGTTAAGCGTAGCTTTTCACCCCAAGAGATATCCAGGAACTGGGGTGTGGTGGTGCACCTCAGTCAAAAATTAAAGTCTTGAGTCCCTTCTTGATGTCTACAAGGGGGGGCACTTCAGAGGTGGAATGGGAGGTTGTTCCAGGATTTGGTGGCGAGGTAGGAGAAAGAGTGGCCTTAACTGCGTCTCTGTCAGATGCAGGGAGCATGTGCGAGGGCAACGGAGATGGATCAGAGTTCTCTGGTAGGTTGGTAGAGTGTCAGGCAGTGGTTGATGTCGGAGGATCCGGCATTGTGCGGTGCCTTGTAGGCGAGGGTGGGGAGATGCTGGTCCTTTTGGGGAGGTCGAGGACGAGTCTGGCTGTGGTGTTCTGTAGTTGTTTGAGGAGTTGGGTAGTGGATATTGAGTAGTCTACTCAGCTGGTGATCAAGGCTTGGGTTACTGTTTTCCTGGTGCTGATAGGGATCCACCTGAAATTTTGCACAGCATGCGGAGGGTGTGGAAGCATGAAGAGGTGACTGCATTGACCTGGCTTTTCACAGGGAGGTCCCTGTCCAGGATGACGCAGAGTTTGCCGGCATGGTTGGTGGGGGTCACTAAGGTTCCGTGTGCTGAGGGCCGCCATGTGTCACCCCATTGGGAGGAGTTCTTTCCAAAGATGAGAACTTAGGTTTTGTCAGTGCTCAGTTTCAGGCAGTTTCATTTCATCCATTCGGCGTGGTTGGTCATGGCATTCTGGAAATTACGTTTGGTGGTGGAGGCTTCTGAGAGGGAGTGGATGAGTTGGTTGTCGTTCTCGTATGAAATTATGTTGATTCCGTGGGTGCGGATGATGTCAGAGAGAGGGGTCATGTAGGCATTGAAGAGGGTCGCACTGAGGGGTAATCCCTGTGGGACTCAGCAGATGATGTTTTTGGGTCCAGAATTGAATGGAGGGAGGTGGATTCTTTGTGTGCATCCTGTGAGGAAGGAGGAGATCCACTTTCAGGCCTTTTCTGTGGTGCCGATGTGGTTGAGTCTGGTGATGACGAGGGTGTGATGGGATACAGTGTTTAATGTTTAAGGCCACTAAAATATTGAGGAGGATCAGGGCTGCAGGCTCATCTCAGTCATCAGTTGCGACTATCAGGGTAATCTTGGTGCTGAGGATTGTACGGAAGCCAGACTGGGAGGCATCTAGTAGGTTGTTTTCTTCCAGGTGATCGGTTAGCAGGCGGTTGATGGCTTTCTCCAGGACCTTGGCCGGGAAGGGGAGCAGCAAGATAGAACAGTAGTTCTTGATCTTGCGGGGGTCAGTGGAGGGGTTCTTAAGGAGGGGTTTCACTTCTGTGGGTTTCCAGGTGCTGGGGAACATGGCCGTGGTGATGGAAGAGTTGAGGACGGTGGTGAGCATGCTGCTGATTTCCTTCTGTCCTAGGTTGAAATTGTGGTGGGCGGCAGGGGTAGGTCAGAGCACTGGAGCGAATGGAGGTCATGATTGCTGTGGTGACATGGTGAGTGGGGTCCATCCAATGAGGTGACAGTGGACATTGCAATTAGAGTCAGGAGGTGATTGAGGATGTATGGCTGCTGATCGAAGTTGCTTATAGGTGTCTGCTATCTTGTTGTGGAAGTAGTCTGCCAGGTAATCGCAGAGGACTTGGGAAGGTCGGATTGAGGTCCTAATGGCCGAAGGGCATGAGAATTCTCTAACGATGTTGAAGAGTTCCTTCATTTGATTTTTGCGTGTCTGAATGCGGGTGGTCAGGGTGTCCTTTTTGGCCTCCTTGAGGTGGGGTTGGCTTTTGCTAAGGGCAGTTTTGAAGGAGGTGGAGTCTGAAGAGTTTTTGCTGGCATGCCAATGTCTCTCCAGTCATTTGCACTTAAGTTTGAGGGTTCGTAGTTAGAGGGTGAACCAGCTGGTGTGTATAGTAGATCAACTGATGTTGGTCATTCTCATGGGGGTGACAGTATTGGCGCAGTTGGTGATCTAGGCTGAGAAGTCTTGGACAGTTGTCTCAAGATTGCTAGCGGTGGGAGGTCTGTTGGCATTGAGGGTGGCAGTCCATTGGGGCTCAGTGATTCTGTTCTAGTTGAGGAGTGTGGAGGTGGGGGAAGTGGAGACGAGTCGTGGTGAGCCTGTGATGGTGAATTGGCTGATGCTGTGTTCTCTCCAAGTGATTTTGGGGATGTGACTGAAATTGAATCTGTCACTGACTGTAAAGATGGGGTCCAGGATGTGTCCTGCGTGATGTGTCAGGCTGCGGGAGTCTAATTTTCCTCATGTTTTCCAGGAGGTTGACGGAGTTCGGGGTAATTAGATTCGTCGAGGTGGAAGTTGAGGTCGCTGAGGAAGAAGTAGTTCCTGGAGTTGATTGCCGGGGGGGGGGGGGTAATGGTTTTGGTGATGGAGTCACAGGAGCTGAAGCAGGGGTCTGGGGAACTGTAGGTAGGGTTTCACTGATGGTTGTATTTGCATCAATCTGGATCTGGAAGTTGAGGTGTTTCATGATTGATGGGATATCATTGTCGGTGGTGGTAGTGCAATGGAGGGTCTCCTTGTAGATGATGGCGGGGCTTCCTCTGTGTTTGTTGGCGCAGTCCCTGTGTATCATCTTGTAGCCGTGGGGCATTGTGGTTGTGATGTTGGGGATTGAGGACAACGTGAGCCAGGTCTCAGTGATGAACATCACGTCGGCGGTGGAAGTGGTAATGGTATACCAGATTTTAGTGGTGTGCTTGCAGAGCGATCTGACGTTGAGCAGCATTCACTGTAGCTGTTCCGCCAGGTTTGAGGCTGGCTGTCTTGGTGTGGTGGGGTGCTGGTGCCGCAGGTGAACCAGAAGTGGTAGTAAAAGAAGGGTCCGTCTGTGTGCCTGGGGGAGGTGATGCAGCAGTTGTCATTGCAGCTACTGGGAGCCAGGGCGAGGAGCACAGTTCGAGTTTCATTTATTTCATTTTCATTTCACTTCATTTCATATATATTCGAACCAAAAATGTAGACATTGAACTAAGAAATAAAAAGTAGTTAATAGATTTTAAGATTAAGACAGATGTTATCATGAATGACCTGTCGACCGAAAGAGAATAATGAAATGTTCAAATTTATTTTCCAGCATCTGATTCTGGGGACGATTCTCTATTAAGCCATCATTACAGGTAACAAAAAGGTCAACTAAACGGCAGACTACCTATATCTTATGGATGAGGCTCCTTTACAAATTGCAAAATCCAAGGCTAGCATAATAAGTGACAAATCAGGGCTGAGCTGCCAGTTAAGTTGTTTTAAAAAAACTCAACACCATAAATTCAGAAATGGAGCAGAATGTAATACAAAGAGGACTGGTGCAGGTCTGAATAGTTACAGTTGTTGCTTCCACCCCTTACCCTGAAGAAGAAATAAAAACGAGAAAGCAAGGCTTGCATGGCAATTTTGTGTATTTGTCTAATACTTCATTTACCAAAGAAAATTGCATGAAATTAACATTTTTTCTATTCTCATATTACGTGCCTTTTTTAATTACTTGTGCAGACGAAAATGTTCATATACGTAATACTGCATCCACTTTACCTTCAATTATTAGCTATGACAATATAAATCTGAAAAAAAGCATTCTATTTCTCACAAAAGACAAATTCTATTATGCAAAACAAATGCATTGAAAAATATGCATTAACAGAAAACAATAGTTAAGAAATGAGATACACCATACCCGGGCAATCTCCAAGACTGCTGTCCAATCAAAGGCAAAGCTCCTGGAGAAAGTAAAAATGCCCGTCACTCAAGTTGACTGGCATTCCAATTACTGATTCGTGGTCTAATCTAAAACATGAATGCCACCATGAAGACAGGAAGAGGCTGAAGGGAGCAAACCCATTGACCCACCCCATGTCAGCTGCTGTATGACTGATCCAAAACGTCAATTTCACTCCAACTGGGCAAAGGCTGAAGGAGCGTGACCCTAAACCTCTATACGTATTATTTTATGTTTTTTTTCTTTTTCTTTAATACAGTAATGTGGCAGTTAGTCAAAGCTGTCTCTAGACTTGAAATATGAAAATCCAATAAATAAGATCGTTGAGTTGTTCGGAATCCTTCTAAGAGACCTTCTGTCAGCTGTTATTTTATGCAAGTGTGACTTTTACCCACAGGAGCATTTGATTATTGAAAAGAAATACGGACAGCAAGGACAGTTACCTGAGAAAGCCCCAGATAAGTCAGGGACTGAATTTAGAATCTCATGAGCAATTGGGGCAGCAACAGACTGGCCATTTGCCTCAATGGGGGAAGATTTACAAATGTTCAGCCTCGGCCCGTGGAGAGAGTTCCGTGGGGCGGTAAGGCGGGGCGGGGGAGGGGAGGGTGGGGGGTTCTAAAAACCGGAATATGGATAATTACAGGTAAGTATACAATTAAATAAATAAAACGAATTTCGTAGCGCACTGCATCGCATTTTGCGATGCAGCGCGCGCTACGAAATTCGTTTCATTTATTTAATTGTTTACTTACCTGCAATTATCCATATTCCGGTTTTTAGAACCCCCCACCCTCCCCTCCCCCGCCCCGCCTTACCGCCGCATGGAACTCCCTCCACGGGCCGCGGCTGCAAATGTTATGACCTTACGCAGTCCAGCAACCAAAGATGCTGTGCTGTCTTGCGTGAAAGGGAAAGAGCAGAAATGCACCATATCAACTAAGAAACGGCACATTTCTGCTGCCTTCCAGTGCTCGGGCACTGTGAGCTGCCTACCGCCAATGCAGACACCCTTGCACCGGCGCCTGCATTACAGGCAGGATTGTTTTTGCGGCGAAAGGGACGCCATTCTCCATAAAAACTATCTTTAACAGCAAAGTTCAGCACATGTGGAAGGAGGAAAAACGAAGAGAAATAAATATATTTATCCATGTTACCTTTCACTGGGGAAGACATACCATTGTGATGCATTTGAGTATTACAAGTTGTGAAAATAAAACAAAATCCATAGGTGGACGCAGAGGAACAGCCATGCTCCCATAGTGCTTAATATTAAAAAAAGTAAATGTCAGAGCCTTTCTTAGGAAGCTATGGAAGTTTGAAACACCCAATGCCCCTGCCAGGACTGCCAGTGACAGTACCAACACAAGTGCTAACCATCACACTCCTACAAGTGTGACAATTCAGACTATTCTAGGCCACCAAACGCTATAGCAACAGCTTTGGGTGGCAGGTATTAGTCATTTTAATTGTTTATTGAATTATACAACAACAGTTGTGTTCATTTCAACAGTAGAAAACGCAGCATCATGTCGCGGACTGTCATATGTGCCAGTGGTGAAAATTAAGTGCCTGAGCCGAGCACTGGAAATTACTGGCTCAAATTAAGCACTGCGCCGCCTTGTGTTACTTTGTATTTACTGAACGTAAAAAGTACCTTTGCATACATTAATTAGTAATAAAAATTATTTTGCGTCAGGGCTGTGCCACCAAAGTGATGCAAAACTGACACAAAATCCTAGTAAATCTGCCAGGGGGTCCTACTCAGAAGTTATGATTTCATTAAGGCCTTTTTTCCGAAGGCCTGTGACAGCCACAAGCTACTCCACTGGGTTTACTGCAGTAGACTCATTGGTAGCAAAAGCAGGGAGCTCAAGAAGAGAGAAAGATAGAGGTGACACAGAGAGTGAAATGAAAAAGAGAGACAGGATGGGGAGTGTTGAGAAAGAGGGAGACTAAAGAAAGCGAGAGAGCTGGAGAAGGACAGAGAATGGATGGATGGAAAAAGACAAAGAGAGCAGAGGAAGGAAACAGTGATGGTTGGAACATTTTGGCCTGGGCAGATTTTTGGTTCACTAGATTGGTGGGAGAGGAGAGCAGCCTATATATGGTTTCCTTCGAGATACATACATTTTCTGTAATATCACAGAACTCACACACATTCTTGCTTCACGCATAGATCCATGACACTCTGATTTCCCTAGAAACAGGTACAGGTACAATTTGTAAAGTTTAATATTGCCATTTATTACTCAGTTATAACCTCCATATGCAGCAGGGAAATACCAAAGGGGAAATATGTATGGTATAGAATTCTCTAGGAAATATTTAGTATAGACATACAACATAGATCTTTCTTGCATAGCCGTATTAAAATGTAAATTATTGCTTCTCTTATTTTGAAGTGTCGCTCTCAGCAGACTTAAAAGAAATTATAAGGAACTCTGAAAAAATGTAGGGAAAACTTGTGGACGTTGCATTTCTTGCTCTAAGTCAGAAAGGAAGGGCATAGATTTGGTTTCTTAGAACGCAATAAGGTGTTAAAAACCAGTGCACATGTATGCCTAGACATTCTCCAATGTTATATGGGACATTTAGCAATAGTGTTTATTAGCATAATTGTCATTTCCATGAGTGGTTCGAGAATTCGCAGGTTAGATCACAAGGTCCACCTGAAGAGGGTGCTTAGCCAATCTCATAAATAGATATACACACAGACACGCACTTGCACAAATGCAGAGATGTGCACACATAGATATTCATTCACCTGTACATGCAAGTACAAGCCAGCCAGGTTCCATGAATCAGTCAATACTTTTTTTTTTTGTTTGATTACCTGGCTCCACTCCTCACTCCTGGCTTCAGACCTCACACGTACAGATATTCTCCTGCCATACCTGCTCCATGTTCGTGCTGCTTCTCAGACCCCGCCCTTTGCACGCACGCATGCGCACACACCACGCACATTCAGTGGCTCACTCTTTTACAGATGCAGGCACACACACACATGCAGTGTTATTGATAGTTTTCATAGCTGCAACGCGGCCATTCAACGTATCTCAGCCAAACAGATCTTGGCTTTTAACAGGCCCACTCCACAGACTCAACTAATCTTGAGCGGTTAAGAGTGGAATTAAGCCGGCAATCTTGCACCTTACTGAATTTTGATTTTCATTAAAGCAATATTGTCAGAGGTAAAAGTAGATGTATGAGTTATGCCTCCAAAATGAAGTCAGATAGAGCAGCCACCTCCTTGGCCCTGCCAGCTCTTCTGCTGAGTCTGGTAAAAAATAGGGGCCTCATTTACGAGTTTTTGCCATAGGGTTCCGCCACAGGCCGTCCTGCTGAGCTGCCCTAAGGCAAAAGAAA
This sequence comes from Triturus cristatus, assembly GCF_964204655.1. Taxonomy (NCBI): domain Eukaryota; kingdom Metazoa; phylum Chordata; class Amphibia; order Caudata; family Salamandridae; genus Triturus; species Triturus cristatus. The sequence continues at coordinate 748,892,448 of NC_140589.1, forward strand.
AGGGTAGGAATGTGCCCTATCTATCATATTCTTCTCCTTTTCCCCAGCGCCGACGCACAATGAGCGGCGGTGCGCCAACGCAGGCACCTTTGCATCATGGTGCAATGGTGCCTGCATTGCGGGGATGATTATTTTTGTGCAGAAAGGGAAATCCTTGTGCACAAAAACAGGCAGAAGATGCTTTTTCATCTTTCTATGTGTGCTGCAAAATGCAGCACACATAGAAAAAGGAAAAACAATGACCAATACAGCTATTTCTCCTCGTTGTGCCGGCTTTACGCCTCCCCTGGGGAGTCATACATTTTTGGTGCTGCCTCAGATTTACGATTTCTTATCAATTTGGGGCATTAACAAAAAGCTATGGATGTCATTGCACGCCATTAAACGCAGAAAACAGCGTTAAACTGGATAATATTTACGAGGCAGCGTTAAGCCCAAAAAAGTGGCTTAGTGCTGCCTCGTAAATATGGAGCAGGCTCCTGCACCACGGAACGTCACAAAAAAGTGACGTTCCAGAGGTGTAGGGGGCCTCATAAAAGAGGCCCTGGGAAAATACTGACCTGTTTATCTCTGTGTGATTTTGGGCATGGAACAAACACGCCCAGATGATTCTCTGTTAAGAATGTTCCTTACCCTAAGATGTAACATAAACTGTGAGATGGCAGATGATAGCTGTGTTATTGATTTTCCTAAGTTTAAAGGAAACAACAGAACCAAGTAATGAAGTAGCATAGTGTGAGAGGACAGTGTAAATTTTCATTAGATAGGAAAAAAACCTGAGGGGGTTCAACTTTAGTATTAATGGGTGCTCAAGTTTGTGGTTTAAGTGCCCCTTATTGGGAGGCTCCAAAATGGCTTCTCTCAAAAGAACTGAAGTATTTAATCATCTAATATTTGGTTTATTTGTTAACACTGGATTTATCTAGCAATATAGGATAAAGTATAGAATTAATAGCATTTCGTGGAATTGATTGATTTAAAAACACATTTTGCTGATAGTCATAGAAAATAAATATTATTTAACGTTATACCACAGGATTTTTGTGCCGCAATAACCATATACCAGTAGAGCGAAAAAGAAATTAATTTGTTTTTTAGAATGAAATATTTTATTAACTCTGGGGACTGGGGTGCCTTCCATTAACAAGTAATCTTCCACAGAAAAGAGGCTTTTTGATTTAAGGCCACTCTGAGATTCTGTATTTTGTTTCCATACTTCCCTTCATGCCCTGTCCAACCCTCCTTAGACACTGTGGGCCCTATTCTGATGCGCTTAGGAAAGCATTCCCACCTAGGGACCGATAACAATGCGGTTCAGAAGGCCTCCCAACAGCATTTGTTCCTTACAAATCGGATCGGGAACGTGTCTTCCCGACCGAGGGCCAGATTACGATGCGGTTAGGAACAGAGGTTCCCATAGAAGTCAAAGGGAGTCCAACCAAATCGTATCTGGAAGTATCCGGATGCATCATACTCGGTCGGTCAGACTCTCCCACTCTGAGTCAGTCGGAAACCATTTCCAAACCGATTCGATCTGGAAGATTTCCCAACAGCATCAGAATCGGGTTTATACTCCTAGTTGCATCATTTGAAAATTCTCTGGTCAATATTCCAACTTTCCCTCCTTTTTTAAAGGACTAATACACCTTAATATTGAGCCCAAAATATCAGAATATTGTAAACAAAACTGCATTGACCAAATTATCAACAAGGTAAGTATATATAGGCAAATATAGATTTGTCTTACCTAATTCCACAAATATGTCACCTGATGACATCCATATCTTCAAGATTTGTAGAGATAATATAAATAATAGTAAATCTACTCTTACTTTTGTGCACTTGTCTTTTGGATATTTTGGTCCTCCATTCCACAATTTTGCAAGGACAATATTTCTGTAGTCGGTATTTTGACATAAAACATATCAGGGATATCCCGAGTATGGAAAATGTATGGTTTTTTTTGTGACAGCTATGGAACCTACTTCGATGCTGTTCTCGTCAGCAAAGTATAATAAGTAGCTTGGGGTAGGCTGTTTGGTTCCCAGTGTGGCACGATTTAGGCTTTTGTTTCATAATATTATAATTGCAAATGTATTTGTACAGTACAATTTTTTCTCATTGAGAACGTTTCATGATCTATTTCTGTTCATGACACTGGGCTGTGCCCATTACCACCAGGACAGTTCACACACTTTTGTCAATTACTGTGCTTCTGTAGTTCCTTTTATTCAAATAATCTGGGTATAAATATGGTAGTCAGGTATGGAAATGTATTAACATTTTTCAATTAAAGGCCCGTGCTCCGGATATGCCAATATAAAGGGAGGAAGGGTTGTTATGTTGATAGCATTACCAGGATTCCTAACGTCAAACATTTGATTCAGGAATTTGGCACGTAACCAACAGAAACACTGGCTCCATCTGTAATTCAAAAACAACAGTTGATGGCCAGAATGCCATCTGTAATTCAGCAAGCTTTCTTCAAGAAAAGTACTATAAAGATGTTTCTGAGAATTATAGGAAGATGCACGTCCAAGGGCGGAGCTATCAACAGTGCAGCAGATGCAGTGGCACCGGAGCCTAGAGGAATGAGGGGCTCACTTTGCCCTAGGTTGGTGCATGATATTTACTAACAAACCAGGGGATAAGAGGAGGGCACAATTCCATCATTTGCATTGGAACCCATGGCACCCTTGGCACACCACTAGAATCCAAAATGGCCTCTGCGTCTTCCATTAATTATCTGAGGTATACCTAAATGTGCGGAGTGAAAAAAAAGTCCCCATTAAACTAAGTACCCGATATTTCTTCCACTCGGCACAGTTCCCAGCAAGATCATACAAGAGAAAACGAAATATACGCATGCTGTTTCGAAGACACAAGGCCTGGTACATCTAATTGTACATGTTTTCTTCCCTTGCAGCTGCATCCTATTATGTGCTGAACAGTAGGATGTTTTCATCACAGCCGTTGACCCCTTCCTCCTCCTATCCTCTCAGGCAGGCTAATAATTAAAACCAATTGCGGGTTATGTCAGTGGTGAAAAGGATATTATTTAGCCCACGACCCTTAAATTAGCTTTGGATCTTACTCAGTCATCAGTTTGTAGACATTCCAAGCAATTCAGTTTCAAAGATTCTGCATTAGTCCACAAATCACCAGCTCACTTTTTGAAAAGAAATACACCATGTGAATAATTCAAACTGTGTAACATGCCAAACATTGAGGAAGAGAAGACAAGTCGGCTGATTTTCCATTGCATGCCATGTTATTGCTTTAAGTGTATTGTTTTATTAATTCAGTTCTGAACAGGAATGTAGTAACTTTGTGTTTTTGTCTATTGTCTCTTTTATTGATTGCCACAAAGCCTTTCTGTAATATGGAACATTGTGGCATGCTCCTTTGCCCAGTCACTTGGAAGCGAGTGTCTTCTACATAGGGTGCCCTGATGGTTGAGAGGATCTACTTTGTGCCCGCGCAAACACACATTCAAGAAGCAATAAGTCCCATAATATCTGCCGGCAATGGAGAGGCGGACATTTTTACATCAGTCCCGGGTTTTGGATGGAATATACAAGTTCCCGTGGACTCCATGAGCTCCCTCCACCAACTTGGCCTCCCCTGGCCAATCAAAAACATCTGAAATTGTGAAAGTCTAGATAAACACCTGGGCCCCCAACAGAAGATACATGTACATTTGAAAATTATATACCTCGAGCCCCTGGGCGTAGTGAAACCACATGCGAAGGAGAAAACAGAGGAAGGCAAGTTCTTGAACTTAAGAATTCTTCCAGCTAGTGTCTCAGCTCTAGGCCAGCGAAGCTGTCCCAGAGAACTCGGCTTACTGCCTGATGCATTTTATGCAGCCTAGGACAAGATTTAGGGTGTGGCAGATGGACACGGTCATAAATGTGATGGATATCCCGTCCCCCTTATTACAAGTTCATTATATCCTAATTCACTTAGAATAATGATGATGGAAATATCGGTCACATTTGTGACCTGTATCCGTCTCCCAACTCTTATTCCTTTTTTCAAGTGATGCACCTGTAATAAGGCAGATGAGATGTCCATCACATTTGTGACGCAAGACCTGTCTGACAAACTCTACATTTGGCCCTTTCTTGGTTACTTCTTCACTGTGCTGGCTAACCTAAACAAAGCAGCATTGAGGTGGAGACCAGCTACCAATGCATGACCAAAGTTTGATACCGATTTGTTGAGATTATTGGCATTCGTGTAGTGCACAATCAGCCATTGGTTCATAGTTTCCCTTGCTGGCTGTAGTCAAATTTGGTTCATGAGAATATACTATCAGTAGGGTGAAAGTAAATGCTGCTCTGTAAAGCAATGTGTGTATCATCTTTATTTAGATGTTGTTTAAAGCCTTCTTTTTTTGATGGTTGAGACCTGAAAGACTGTCCCAGATTGCTAATGCATCTTCACTTATGCAATCACAAGGAAATTTTGTGGTTCCATTTTATTAACCTCAATGAGTGAGCATGCCTCTGCTTATACCTGAGTGGAGGGAGGTGATAGCCCAAGACAGTGCAACCAACAGCCAGTCATCAAATATATAGAGTGGTTGATGCAGGGTACCGTTAATCAGATGGTATTTCCCTCTACCTATTGTCCGTAGACCATCAACACCCCTTTGTAAGAATCATGTAATGGTATTTATTATTATTATTATTATTATTTAAAGATTTGTAAAGCGCCTGGTGACCCGAAGGCATCCCCGCGCTGTCAGGGCTGAGTCAGTCAAGAGGGGAGGGGAAACTTACTTTGGGAAGAGCAGAGTTTTAAGATGTTTGCGGAAACGCAGGTGGCAGGGTTCCAGTCGCAGACTGCGGGGAAGGGAGTTCCAGCGATTGGACGCCTTGACGGAGAAACGACGGCCTCCGGAGCGCACCCTCCTAAACCTGGGAACAGTCACCAGCCCTTCATTGTCCGAGCGCAAAGATCTCAGAGCTTTGTAAGGGGTTATCATGTCTCCCAGGATCGGAGGACCTTGTCCGTAGAGGAGCTTGTGTGTAATGCACATCGCCTTAAATTCGATCCTTTCTCGGACTGGTAGCCAATGCAGAGCCTTAAGCGCAGGTCTGGCAGAGGTTCTGGGGGGGAGACTCATCAGCATCCGGGCTGCTGCGTTTTGGGCTCGTTGAAGCTTGCCCAGAGTGGCTTCTGGGGCTCCTAAATAGACAGCATTGCTGAAGTCCAAGCGTGCCAGGACCAGTCCTTGAACCAGGAGTTTCCTGGATTGGGGGGGAAGCAGGGGAAGGATCTTGCGGACTGACCTCATAAGTCCAAAGCAGGTTCCCACTGTTTTAGTCACCTGGGTCTTCATGGAAAGGTCCGTTTGCCTGTCATATGGCCCATTGGGACATTGTTGTTTTCTCTAAATTAGCATGAGCATGGTGCGGATTGCCCACTGCTTTGTGCGGGTTACTACAATACTTTGTTTTTTGCAACTGTCTCTATTGCCATTTTCACATGAGAAACCATCCTTTTACAAACCTTCACAGGATGGCAATAGGCCACCAGCTTGCAGCTAGTGATGGCCTCCTGTCTTCTACACCCATTCTTCTGTGAATCCCTAGAGATTGACCCCTTGTCTGCATACATACATAGTAGAATCTCCAGGGCATCTAGAGTGGTGGAACAACTCTAGTCACTCCCACAAGTCCGTACCACAAATCTAGCCTACAATAGGTTATGCAAGCAACCCCTGAAAAAGGGGATATTTCAGAGATTACCAGGTCAATGCCACAGCATGCTTGAAGTGTGGTACTTCCTTTAGAGGAAGTTGACCTAAATGTGAACCATTACTTGGTTACATTCTTGCCGATATGAAGTGAGCTACTCTAAATCTTTGTCTTGTGCCATCCTGGAAACTCTAGAACCCAAAGTGGGATGGTCCATGATTTAAAATGCAAATGACATACTTGTATAAAACCAGTGCCCCCAACACCTCTTTGCTCCACATCTAAACATACATTCTTCAACCAAAATCATATAAGAAGAATTGTTCATGTTAACAGTGCTCATTATCTCGTATTTTCCTCAACATCCGGGTGCCTCTTTGGTGGGGATCATAATTGCTATGTTGCAGTATTTAATGTGCTCTTGTAAATGCATATTCTCGCTTCCAGCCCGCAACCCGCACACTCACATTCACAAGTACTCTGAACACAAAACAAGCTACCAGGCTAGCCCTGGTGAAGCATACCATGGGCAGATCCATTAGGGTATTGGATTTGCTTATGGGTGGTGAGAAGTTTAACATCAACCTGAAATACAGCAAATTTGGGCCATATTAAAGCAGAACCTGTAGAAATTCACGTTCGAGAAACCTTTTGCAGCCAACTGCATCACAGTTCCTACCACTGACGACTCCCTTTCCCGAAGGGCTGGGCTACATCAACTAAGTGATTTTATGATGAGTTTGCACATTATGATATATACTATAAAAATCACCATTTTTATACACTCATCATAATTAATTAAATACATATCTGAACTCCACCATTACACTGTTTACTCAGCCTGTTACACAGCTTTCAAGTCACTGCAAGTGAAAATCACTAAGAGTTGTAACTTTAGGCAAAGACTTTAAATAGTTCTACACACGTTGTGAAAATCTCCTAAAATGGCAATGACTTCAGCCACAACAAGGTGCATGTCAAAATCCCTTCACATCCATAGAGCAGAAACGTACCATAGCCATATTCCAGAAAATGTACCTAACCAGTAACGTTTAGGTTTAGTTTAAGACCAATTTACAGCATAACAAGCCTGTTTGATTTACTCTCCTTGTGAAAACAAATTTGATGGAGTAACCATGTCTCTCACAAATGTATAAATACTTTTTTTGCCCATGTTTTTTACACATATTACATGTTTTATTGTTTGTGTTTGTAGTTGTAGCACACCTGTACCACAGTTCAGGGTATCATAAATTATGGTATTACAGAGACTGAGCTTTGCCGTAAAACTTTAATGGGGGGAGGCACTCAACCTTCCATGTAGCAGGATAGAGCACATCTCATGCAGATTCGTTCTATTTCTCAACCATCCCATTCAGATATTTTGAATTGATTTATAGAATACAGGTCCTTGGATAACTTAAATACATGGTGAGAGGCTCTTTAAATATACTTGAAATTACTTTTGCCAACCATAGTCAACCGGGCTTTGTTCAATATTCCTCTGGCATAAGATTTTATTTTCAATTATCTGTAATATTCTAGGTTTAGGCACTTGAATTTGGAAGGAACAAAGTAACATTTAGAATTCATTGCATCATAGTTTCTGTCAGGAAGTATGGGTTACTGCTCAGTTGGACTTTTAAAAGTCAGGTAGCAACAGTGCTACTTATGGATAGTTTGCAATCACAGAAAACTAGATGCCTTGACAGTAAAAGGTGCTACGTTGTCGAGCAAAGAAGTTAACCAAGTTGTCAGATGTTGTAAATATCAACAGATCATTTTAATGAGACTCTGGAAAACGACCTAAGTGATTAATTATTTTTGAATATTTAAGTACTAGCTTGGGAAGATGAATGAATCTCTGCTTCTCTCTCCCTCTTCCTGTTTTTTGGAATTCGTTGGCAGGGCACAGCTGCGGGAGTATCTCATAGAAAGCTCATGACAGGAGACAATGCACCCTGTCCCTATGAGTAAATACTTTTGATACAACACTTGAAAGGAGATCAAGTGTCTACATTTAACCTCATCGCAATATATACTTGCCGAAGTCGAAACATGACTGAAAACCAAGGACTGAGCTATATTTATGACGAAATCAATGCCATCCTTTCCGGCCTTTCCCTACTCCAAAATAGAGAACTCAAACAAATACTTGCCCATTGTTTTTCAAGCTACTAGTAGAGATCTTTTGAGTCACACACAATGGCTTCTTTTAGAAAGCTGCAGTATCCTAGAGGTCCCTTGAGGTAGACACAAATGCGTGCACTACCAGGTTGCAGTACCTTTACCCATTACAAGCGGTCGCTTAAGTCAGGTTCAAATACCTGCCTCAGTAGTCTGAGGTACTTTAGGACATTATTAAACGTCCCACAGCCGCCCAGCACTGTTGCTTGAATCTTCAAAACACCAGAGAATTGTGAACAGATCCCCTTATATGTCTAAAGTGGTTGAAGTTAGAAAGAAAAAGTCAAAATACTACTGCTTTTCAGGGCAGATCACAGAAAGGGCATGGCCTTAAACTACATTTGGATATTCACTTTCAAAGGGTAAATATATTTGCTTGTTTTCTATATTCTAACTAAACGAGCCTCTGAGTACAATTCCTGTATTTTCTGAAAGAAGTTACCCTGACATTGATAGTTATTACCCTGTCCTTTTAGACATAAAACAACTAAAATCTCTAGCAGAAGCAGCAATATTTGTAACTGTTTTACTCTTATGAGGTTTTTATGTTCAGAGTTGTGCTGGTGATGGGCAAATATCAAAATATATCAATGCAATTGAAATCATTCAAACCTGCAGGAGACACACATATGGTAACCTACCCCTTGAAGGCCCATCAATAAAATTGAATGGGCATGGTGATGGGACAATGTAAATTTCCATGAGATGTCATGTGTTTGCCAAGCAAAATTATGAAAACATGACAGCTAAAGGCGGAAGGTGGCCAATCTAAAGCCCACTCTCTCTGTACTGCTGTTTGTATAAGTTATTGGCAACATGAGGTGTCCCTGACAGCTGAGCCAACCTGTAGCAAGATCTAAAAAGCCACAAAATCCAGGCTGCCAACTATAGGCAGTTTCTCTCCTAGTTAATAAAATATCTTGGAACTTTACCCTAGCATGCTTTCAAGAGTCAGTGGACACCCAGAACACTGACAGAGGGCAGGGATGAGCTAGATAGACCTTTGGCCTATTTGTTAGTACTGTGAAGGATGCGTAGCTAAATAAAGATTTATGATTTGAGGTATTTTTATATCCAAAAGTATCCCTTTATGTGACTGACGAACCAAATGTACTTCTGTTACTTCCTACTGCCAGATTAGCCCATTCTTTGGTGGTAATATTGATCTCACTCCATATTAAAACCTTAACGTGGACCCTAATTATATGAGTGGGACACCTGTTTTCTGTTCCCTGCATAAACCTGTTTGTACAGGGTTCAGAATTATGAGTTGGAACATTTAATGCTTCCGGTAATAACTGTGTGCTAAATTTCGCACCCACTGTCAAACCTGTCGAAATTTAACACGGGAGAAGAGTATGGTATTTACGGTACCATGCGGATTTGGTGCGGTTAAGCACCGAAAACACGTATGTCATTCCCCAGGAAGTCATAGTAAATGCTATTAATTGCATCCAAAAAATACTGTCCCCTAGGGTATCGTTATTTATTGGGTGCAATAAAAAAAACTCAAAATCTGGGCCTTTGTGTATGTTTTGGTCACAAGGATGAATAAAGGGAATAGGTTTTGAAAGGTCTAAGGCAAATGTGTGTTTTAGCATTTAGCCTTCATATTACCTTCTTCAAACACCTGCACTCCCTATTAGAAGATTTAGGAGCTGATGCTCAAATAGTTACAAAATCTCCAAATCTGCTTCTACTGCAGACAGGGGATGCTGCACTTAGCTGTCAATTGAAACACTTTTGCTTGATTCAGCAGGGTTGTCTTATACTTCTACACATGATGTAATGCCATTACAGGAAATGCTATGTTCATCTGCTTGATCCCTACTGCCACTCTTTGGCCATTCATATGGCCGAAACTCCGGGGAAGAAGAACCCACAAGAACTATGGTTCTCCCTGGAAGACCCCTCAGCCATATTGGAGATGCATGATATCATGAGGGAAGCATCAACCTGTGCTTGCTTCTCAGAGTGGATATTCAAGTTTACAGAGCATAATTCTAACATGTAGCAGGAACATAAGTAATCTGAAGGGCTGACTAAGAGGTAAGAATGCTCTGAAGGTGGGGGTGTCTCAGTCCAGTGCATGCACAATCTTGGCCTGCTTCTCAGACAGTGCACTCTGGTTAGTGTGATTAGCATCAAACCCATTGGGAAACAACCATAACAATTGTTAGCTTTCACTTGAGAAATAGAATAGGATCATCACGGATGCACTAGAAGCCTTGATGTGATATGCTTTTTTGGGGCTGGTTTAAAGTTCAATATATTGGAAATGTGTTGTTTTGAAAAACTGCAAAGACAAATAAAATGGCATAAATATAAAAGGATGCACTAGAAGCTACAGTCAGAGTTACTAGTAGGAGTGCAAACTGCCTATTTGTTAAATAAATCTGTACAGACCTAAGAAGGTGAATTTCGGACTTGGAAGATGATTATGCCATGACCACCAGGAGGTTGCTTAAGATGGTAAAACAACGTACACACATTGCATTGAGAAATGAAGATCTTGAAGCCGCTCCCACTGCAAAATGTAGGGATACTTGGCTTAGCAGAGGCAACAAATATGAAGTGTCTAGACTCGTATGTTGAAACTGTTCTATTGGAACTACTCTGTAAAGCTGATTTCCCAGACACTATCCTGGTTGAGCATGCACATCGCTCGCTCAGACTGAGTCCTTCGCCAGGGGCCCCCACGACTCATAATTGAGAGGCTTCCAAACACTCAAGACCACAATTCAGTGATGCAGCTGGTGCAGGAACACAGTCCACTACACTACCAGGGCACAATGGTTTCCATACATCTGGACATTACACTTGCAGCCCAGGAGGCAAGCCACAAGTTCACAGAGCTGAAACGCAACTTGCTATTTAGTGGTCTTAAGTACTCTATGCTATACCCAGCCAAGCTAAGGGTGGTGCTGATGGTAGGGTTTGTGTATTAATGAGGCCACCAAGACTTGCAACAAATACCTAAAGAGACATGATTCACCCCCAGGTCGAGTTCGTCACTCCGAGGTGTGTGATGATCCACCCCAGTACATGGACCATAATTGCTACAAACCATGGTTTTGCTTCTATTTGTTATGATTTTTTCTTTTATTCTACTGCCTCCAGCAGATGTATGATTGTGATTTTTCACAGTGAGAGGTTAGGCTGCAGACTTGCTATCTTCCGTAGTGTTTATGACCATGTTCCTATTGTCTCATGTTAGGAACAGTAATGGGTGTGATTCTTAGAAATAAAAGTTTGGCAATGCAGTGTGAGGAGGAGGGTTGTCATACAGTTTCCACTTTCTCAGTAGGAACTGTTCATTTGTTGGACAACATAAACAATGGGATGATGCCAGGCTGATTCCATGCACCCACTCAGGATATTTTAGCCTATAGATCTGCTAACTCACTTTGCCACTATTGGACATGGCCCTTCTTAGGGGATTTCCCTAAAACCCTTTGATTTTTCTCCTCCTAGTTTTTGCTAATTGTCTTTTTGTGGCCTTAGGACTCTGGGCGCTTTCCCACTGTGATGCAATGTGAAAGCATGCGCACCCTTCCAAACCATGCTAGGAAGTGGTGCTTAGTTGATTGGTTTAGGTGTTGTACCTGTGAGTACCCTGTCTAAAGGTATACCACATACCCAGGGCAGGTACTGAACTGGCTAATAGTGCGATGCAGCACTGATTGTGCCACCCACCAGAATAGCCTTTCAAACATGTATCAAGCCTGCCATTGGAAGCCTGTGGGTGCGCAGTTGCACCTATGCTCATGTTGGCATTTCTAACCTATTAGCCAACCCAGAATAGACCTTACGCTGCCACCAGAGCACCCTTAGTGTAAGCCCTGAGGAGTGGAGCAAGTGGTAGATGAAAGGCAGGGCAGGTACACATGGGTGTTCCCTGCCCAGGTAGTAAAAAAAAAAACTTGAGTTTTCCCTACCTAGGAGGTCAGCTCTTCCATGGGACAACACAAAGGTTTTGCTGACTCTCTTTTAGTGGCCTTAGTTCTCTGGGTACTTTCCCAATGTAAATGCACTGTGAAGGTGTGCGCACCTTTCCTACACACGTTAGGGAGTGGTGCTTACCTGATGTTATTAAACATGCCTCAAGCCTGCCATTACAGTTCTGGGGTTGCGCACTTGCACCTATGAGGTTTTTAAATGTGTCAAGCCTGCAATTGCAGGCCTGTATGTGTGCAATTTCATGTATGATCAGGTTGCCCTTTCAAAACCACTAGCCAATCCTGAGGGGGCCTTTCACTACCACTAGGACACCCTTGGGGAAAATCTTAAGGGGTGATGCAAGTGGTAGATGAGAGTCAGGGCATGTACCTTTTAGTTTGACTCCAGTCCACACTGGAGGCTGGAGAAGCACATCTGTGCACTCCCCAGGGACAGTGATTAGCAGTGGGCATACAATTAGAACAACAGACCTCTGCCATTTGATGGCCTGGCTGGATAGATTGGAGGGAGAAGTTTTGACACTTGGCATCTGAGAAGCCAGACCATGGCCCCACTAAATATTAAGACCTGCCTTCCATGGCCCCATGGCAGACAGTACTGAAATGTAGGGGAGACATTTGTGGTTCAAAGGAAAACTCTCCAAACCACCCCCAACTTCAAATGCACACTACTGTATAACTACTGGTGCCATACTTTAGAAGGGTAGAGCTGCACTTGTGGGGACGTGGGACTGGAGATCCTGAAACTGCTTGGTACACACTGCCAGAGGAATCTGTTGTGCACAAGGAGGATTACTGTCATTAGAAGGGAACGTTTACCCGTCATGAATAGTGGATGGCCTGGGCTGACTACACTCTGCTGTGTGGCACCCTGAGTTGTGCTCTCCAAGGGCTTGTTGGCTTGCCCTTTGTTTTCTGGTGGAGGTCTCAGGGACATCAAAGATCTCCAACGCGGGGTCCACACCATCTACTTGTGACACCCGGAGAGCGATGCCCTCTTAAGTGCCCACATAGTCTGCTGGATCCCAGTGGGCAGCGCAACATGAGCGTGGAACTAAGTATTGTGCTTGGAAACTGGAGTTCCTTGTATGGAGCCTCAAAACTACTGCCCGCATCTAAGGAGTGTGGCCCCTGCATTGTGGGCCCTCAACACACACCTGTTCTGGTACCTTCAATAGCCAGAACAGGTACAGGCACACTGTAGGATTGCCCATATTCTTTCTTTTCCACAATTTTCTCATTCACCAGATCCCCAAACCTCGGGATCCAGCCAGGCCTTGCCGATACTTCCTTCACTTCACCAGTGGTGATGAGTTTTACTTGGACGTTGCTTCGTTTGTCCCAGAAACTTTTTGGTTCCTATAAAACTGTCAGTCATTCATTTAGCTCAAATGGTGTTATTTTCACCACTGTGCTGGGACTGTCGTGGTGTGGGACGGACATCTTTGCCCCAAACAGGATTTCATAGGGAGTCTGACCACCCAGGGATTTTCTAGGCAGACTGTTAAGTGCCCTCAGGACCCCATATGATGATTGTCCCAACTGCAACCAGAGTCTAGTACACTAGCTGTTAAAGGCTTCTTTAAGTCCAGTTTTTTTCTCTGCACAACCAAATTTCCCTATGGATGGTATGGGGAGGTTTACCGCAGGGTTACACACAAACTTCCCATGGCATCATTGTAAGCCCTGGAGCTGAATGCCGGACCTTGGTCGGGACGTAGCTTGCGAACTGCGTATGTCAGGATAAAGACTTGCAGATCCTTTATAATAGTTTGGGCATTAGCAGACCACGTGTGGCCATACCCACAGGAATTGAGAGCAGGAATTCACTGCAACCAAGATGCACTTGTGATCCACATCTGATGACAAGGGGTGCAATGGTCCAGAGAAACACAAGCCAGAGACTTGTTGGAAATCAGTGTAGGTGTCTGTGTTGGACATGCCACAGTGAAACCCTTCATCTGCTGGCAGATGCTGCATTTGAGGACAAAGTCCGTGGTCTGTTTGTAAAGAACTGGCCACCAGTAGTGTTGCTTCAATAGTGAAATTGTAGCAGCCACCCCAGTGTGTGCAGATGCAAAACACTCCTGTGCAGCTTGAATTAATCTTAACCTACAGTCTGAATTTGGTATCACTCTAGTCCCCACTCCAGGAATGTGAGCAAATGGTATGTTGGTGCATCTGACTTGTAGGAGTACTTCAGTGGAAAACCTTTCGGCTAGTGGGCGTCATTGCGAGCAACTATGACAGCCGTCATTATTTTATTGTATATTCTCATACTTGAGCGAGTTATTGCAGTGGCTGCAGCAATGTGCACTGTTGCATTTGTGGCTTCATCCACCATGGAATTCCCTGCAATGTGTATGTCAACGCGCTGAAGTCTCAATATGTGGATTACATGAGTCCGTGGCAAGTAATCTTTCAGCTTTGCCACCTGTTCCAAAAAGATCTTGTACACCCTTTTGAATCTCTGTATCTATTCTGGCTCCAGTAGTGTAATCATTAATTGTAGGACTGGACACAGTAATACAAATAACACACACTATGAGTGTGGGGCATCTGGGATCTATATTTTCTAGTGCCAGTTTTAGAGCCCTAAGTTCAGCCAACTGTGCAGTGCAATAACCAAGTGACTGCGAGTATGTTTTTTCAGGAGACATTTCTCCATCCTGCATGCGCCCTTTCATGGCAGCGCATGCTACTGAATATTGGTGCATTGGCCCTACAGCAGGCTGGGCAGAACCATCAGTATAATGATATAATTGTACTGATCTAGACACATTATTTCATTAGGAAGAGAATATTCTTGTCCATACTGCAGAAAGGTTTGTGTAGTGTAGAGTCCAACATGGATGCAATGCTTTTGCGTTTAGTATGCTAGCTCTTCTGACAGACTCTAAGGTCAGTACCGGGGTCACTATAATAATTTTTTATTCCTGACCCAGTGCTTTCAACCTCACCACAGAAGTCTGTACCGCTGTCAGAATTGTTTCTGTCGGTGCAAAACACATTTCAGCATATTTATATAAATGTGGTTTATATACAATCGGTATAGTGTCCCTTTCATTGAATGTTACATTGAAGTACGGTTACATGGATCATCAGGTTGGTTGTGTTTATACGTGTGTGTAAGTGTTTTGAAGCTAGCATGTCAGCTTGTATTGAACGTAGAATTTGTGTGTGTTTAGTCGTCCAGTGTGTGCTTGAGAAATCTGGATGTATCTAGTCATAGAATGGTTTAACCAGTCCTACATAATCTGGAATGTAAATTCTGCCAAAATGTAGGAATGCTAATTTTGATTGTAACCTGTTCAATGTAGTTGGTGGTTGTAAGAGCAAAGACTCCTCTAAGAAATGTGTCACCTGGCGTTTGTCTTCACTTGACAACTCATATCCCGGAAAGGGGATATTGAGATTGACAATCTTTGATTTTCTTCAATTAAATTTGTAGCCCATATGAGCATATCCCATGACTTTGTGATCTACTGTTTCCAAGTGCACAGAAAGGTCATCATCCATCAAATATATGTCTTCAACATAGGACAATGCCTGCTCATCAAAATGTTCTAGAAGTCCATCACCTTGGCTGAAAACAGATTGGGGCTATTCGTATACCCCTGTGGCAATAGACAGAACAGTTTATGAGAACCCAGCGTGCTGAATGAAGTCAAATATCTTTCAGACACACTGGGCCCGATTCACAGAACTAACTTAAGACAAAATCCTAAACTTACTACCATTTTGGTATTCACAGAAGGCACTTACTCATTTTGGTATTCACAGAAGACACTTACTCACTTCGGTATTCACAGAAGTTAGGAGTCCTAACTTTAGGACTCCTAAATGTCTTCTGTGAATACCGAAAGTCTTAAAATTAGGATTTTTCTCAGTTTAGGAGTCCTAAGGTTAGGACTCCTAACTTTACAACTACTAAACTGAGAAAGAAACTAATTTTAAGGCTTTCGGTATTCACAGAATGCATTTAGGAGTCCTAAAGTTAGGAGTCCTAAACTTAGGACTACTAAATTGAGAAAAATCCTAATTTTAAGACTTTCGGTATTCACAGAAGGCATTTAGGAGTCCTAAAGTTAGGAGTCCTAACTATACTACTACTAAACTGAGAAAAATCCTAATTTTAAGGCTTTCGGTATTCACAGAAGGCATTTAGGAGTCCTAAAGTTAGGAGTCCTAAATTTAGGACTACTAAATTGAGAAAAATCCTAATTTTAAGACTTTCGGTATTCACAGAAGGCATTTAGGAGTCCTAAAGTTAGCAGTCCTAACTTTACTACTACTAAATTGAGAAAAATCCTAATTTTAAGGCTTTCGGTATTCACAGAAGGCATTTAGGAGTCCTAAAGTTAGCAGTCCTAACTTTACTACTACTAAATTGAGAAAAATCCTAATTTTAAGACTTTCGGTATTCAGAGAAGGCATTTAGGAGTCCTAAAGTTAGGACTCCTAACTATTCTACTACTAAACTGAGAAAAATCCTAATTTTAAGACTTTCAGTATTCACAGAAGGCATTTAGGAGTCCTAAAGTTAGGACTCCTAACTTCTGTGAATACCGAAATGAGTAAGTGCCTTCTGTGAATACCAAAATGAGTAAGTGCCTTCTGTGAATACCAAAATGGTAGTAAGTTTAGGATTTTGTCTTAAGTTAGTTCTGTGAATCGGGCCCTATATTTTGGCAGGAAAATCTATTCGAGATATCTAGTGTGGTTTTGTATTTTTTACACACTATGGGCCCGATTCACAGAACTAACTTAAAACAAAATCCTAAACTTTCTACTTTTGGTACTCACAGAAGTTAGGATTTTGTCTTAAATTTGTCTTAAAACAAATTTAAGACAGACTTAAGACAGACTTAAGACAAACTTAAGACAGACTTAAGACAGACTTAAGACAGACTTAAGACAAACTTAAGACAGACTTAAGACAGACTTAAGACAGACTTAAGACAGACTTAAGTTAGGATTTTGTCTTAAGTTTGTCTTAAGTTTGTCTTAAGACAAAATCCTAACTTCTGTGAATACCAAAAGTAGTAAGTTTAGGATTTTGTCTTAAGTTAGTTCTGTGAATCGGCCCCTATGTTGTTCATTAGTTCTGCGCTGTGTTCGTTTTGTACTGCAAATGTGCAAGTAGCTGTGTTTAGATGTATGTAATCTAATACTAGATGATAGGAGTTGTATGGTTTTTTTACAGGATACAAGGGATTCATTGAAGAGGTGCAACTTTCTATTACACCCTAGTATTCAAGTTGTCCTAACTTGTTTGTTGTAGCCTAATATTTAAAGGGGGTATGGTCTTTGAAGTTAGTGGGTCGACCTCAATGGTATTTCATGATATGGGGAACCGCCATCCCACCCCAACTCTTTAGTATAATGCAGGAGCTTGCACTTATGCCCACTCCTTGGCGTATCAATGCTTTATATGTTCTGGAACGAGGTTGGAGAATGCAGGATAAGTTACCGTCTCTCCATTTGGGCAGTACATGATGAATTCTGGTGGTCAATCTTTTTCAGCCAAGAGAACATCAGTGGCTTCCTGTAAAGGAGACATACCCTGTGATTTAGATTTTTCCTTGTATTTCTTACTATCCCACTTCTTGTTTGTGGAAGATTGTGGGTGCTTGCTTAGAGTTATCCTTTTCAGAATTACTCTTTAGCTGTGGTTTACCAGATCTGGCTCTCAAATCTTTCTACCCAGCGTAGCATAGGTTTCTTCTATAATTTTAGGCAATTCACGCTCCTGTTGTCCTGGAGCCAAATGCCTTAGGCGTTGCTGTATAGCCAATGCTTCGGCTTCCCCTTTTATGTTACTTAACATAATGGCAGATACAGCGTCAACATTGCCCATCAGTTTCATCCCCAAATCTGGGGCAGGTGCTGCCCCATACTCATTCTGGTTCTTGCAAAACAGCTAATGAACGGGTACCATGTATTCTAGTATATATTGCAGCAAAAATTGTACCTCAAGTGGTGCAGTCCTCCACAGGGAGACCCATCCCCATCGGCAAGCTAAATGTTAAAATCCTGTGTTTTTCCTGCGGTCGTGTATGGTGAAACACCGCTTCAAGCTGACTTGTTTTTTTTGTGCAATTCAGAGCGGGATCTCCTCCCATCTGATTGGGAACCTTACCCATGACAGCATTTAGTGTTTGCTGGCTGATGCCCGGTGTAGCCAATTGTGGTTGCGTAGCTTGAGCAGTCCACCCAGGATTAAGTGTCAATGTTCGCATAACGAACTGTGTCAAACTTCTGTATATTGTCACTATATGTTTTTGTAGTCAAAGCAATTGTATTGCTGATACATTACCAACATCAGAATGCAGTGTGTATCTGGCTAAGGCTAGCCATGCTGCTCCCTCATTGCTAAGGGGACATAGTCTAACATTTTCTGTTGTGTGTGGCAGGGTATCATCAAACCAATTTCTGTGTTCTTCATGTGTTAGAGATATTTCTATTTCTTCATGTGGTGTGTAGTGGTTTGGAACTTCATCTTGTTTGTGTTTGTGAAATAGCCTTGTTGTGCTGTCTGCTGCTGGGAATGTAACCTATGAATTGAACACCTCTGTCCTATATTCTTCGTGAGCCTCAACCACAAAGGTCACATCTCAACCTGCAAGTGGGAGACCATGTTGTATTAGTTTCTGAGTAACTGCATGTCTGCAGTTCTCAGCATTTTTAAGAGCTGCTAGGTCTTCTGTGTCAGACATATTTCTAAAATGGAATCAGAGAGGGTAACACAATAGGGAAATCCATTGTAAAGTTCAAGCTTGAACAACCTACAGCAATGCATAGGGGTTACCTACTCAGCTGAGAAGGATAGTCCCTATCACCATGGATGTCTTCAGTTGTTAGGTGTGTAAGGGTCTCTGGGTATGCAAAAGAGAAATACCCAGGAGATCCATTAAATAAGAAGCCAATCCACCAACAGTGGCGGTTCCATATGGTACAGTTTTCACTTTCTCAGTAGACACAGTTTTTTTGTTTGACAACATAAGCATCGGAATGGTGCCAGACTGATTCCTTGCAACCCCTCAGGATATGTTGGCCTTTAAACCTGCTGGCTCACAGTGCCACAATAAGTCCCCCTAAACCTGGCAAGGTAACAATTAATTTGGGCAACCTCAGAACATGACAACCCTAACTCCCCAAGGATTCATGGTAACAAATCTAGAACCTTTTTGGTTAGTCACTCGTGTTCGCTCAGATAGATACACAAGAAATACCAAAAGGGGCGTTTTCAATATTTATCAATTCATTGTGGTCTTGTATGAAATATACGTGCCGCAATAATCAATAGATAGAAGCAGATAAAAGTGATTACCAATTTAAGGGCAGTGAAAAGAATGAACAAGTGCACCATCGTGCTAGAACTGTGTATAAATGCTGGCATTTAAGTACTGGATACAGTGTACCCCTACACTACACCACACTGCAAAGCACCCCTGACTGTGGTGCTACACAAAAGGGTTACAAAATGTGTGAAGTAGTGTGTATGTTGAGTGGAAACTCAAACATAATGCTTTGGACCAACCTATCAATCCAAGTACAGTGTTTCTACATCGCCTTAATGCATTGGAAAATAGACTTATTTTTCTAATATTCTTAATGCTACACCAATCATGAGATGTGGGACGTGGTGCAATTCTGGAGATACTTCAAAGTGTATTTCTTTTCCCATCGCAATGTGCTCAACCACCAAACTTAAAAATTGATTCATCCTGTGCATATAAGAATGCCCTCATAATAGAAGGGCACATACCTGTCTTCCTCTTTCTTTGAAAGGGCAGATATCACTTAGATGACATTTAGCAAGAGTAAGCAAAAATACACAACCAAGATAAAGATTGAGATCTATAATGGCCTAATATTTTTATAATAATTAAAACCAGTCACAATAAAGGAGGGGTAAAGAAGGGGAATATTAGGCCATTATAGATGTCAATCTTTATCTCGATTGGGTATTTTATCTCGATTGGGTATAGGGCCATGTAGAAGAACACATGACACCCTCCCCTTGGTCAGGAAGGAAGCTCAGAAAGGGATGACACAAATCAGAAGATAAGCAAACTCAATGCAGCGCTAAGAATTTATTGTTATCACGGGTCAATAAATGACAATTTGAAAAGAAAAAAATATCCAATTAATGTGTGTTGGAGTAATCCAATATGTAAGCAGCCATTGTAGATGCAAAGGACTCTATGATAGGGACCCCTTCCATGTGGATAGATAAGTCTGCTGCCTATTATTAATTTTCAAAGAGCATACATGATCCTCAGCTCCAAAAGAAGCAGAAATTATCACAGAGCAACCTGCGTTGACTTCAATGAGACTCTGATCTAGCAATCGTTGTGCTGATGCACAGGAACTCACATTGGCAATTTGCTCCAGACTCTGACTTTGCTGAGGTCTCAAACCCAAGGAACAGTCCTGATAATGGCCACTAATGGACTCATCAGCAGTTTGAGATCCAAGGCAGTGGGCGTCTATGAAGTCACGCATATGTCCAGTGCTCATTGAAAGGGGCACCAGATGCAGTGAAATAGAGGATGCACGCAGGTGAAGTAAGCATGACAGAAGGTTAAACACCAGTCCAGATACAATGCCTGCAAAGGAATCATGCCAAAGAACTGAAGCATGAGCTCACGGTAGTGCTGGTGCAATACCAGGTCTGAAGGGGCCGCAGAAGGAGCATCCATAATGTAACAGCAGTAACAGGAGGTGAATGCAACAAATGAGGAACAGCAGTACCGGGAGCCCACTGAACAAACTGCAAGAAATAGAGTGCATAAAAGCAGGTATTACTCCAAATATAGTTTGCACAGAGGTAACGAGGCCAGAGCCTACAAGTTAAAAAAATGGGCTACACACACGCTATCAGAAGCATTAAATATTTGATTAATCAATTCACCAAAATGCAGGGGAAGATGTGTATTCAACAATGACTGTATTTCAACAGTACTTCAGGCCACCTTCAATTCAAGAGTCTTGCAGGCCGATGTAAGAGCCACTTCTTTTTGAAACAATAATGCTTTGAGTCTGCTCAGCTTGTTGAAATCTGCTTTCAAAGTCAAAATGGAAGGCCACAATGAGCTATCTACTACTTAATGCAGAGATGGAAACAAGACGTTGTTGCAGCTAGTGACTAACTGAGAAAAGGGACACAATATACGGGACTCCCGCCCGCATACGGCAACGGTCTTGATTATTAAGCATAAGATAGCTTCCATTTGAAAGTACAGTAATGAAGGGAAGAATTGTGGGAACTGGAGTTCCTTTTAATTAACAAGCCAAATTAGGCACTGAAACATTACAAGTGCAGTGGATTTTAACGTGTTGACAAACAAGTGAATGACCAGCTGTGGAGTTGCACTCCTCTCCTGTAAGAAAAACGTCTCTATCAGCACGTTCACAGCAATAGGTAAACAGCAGGGACCATAACTCATGGGTATAGCTGCTCCCAAGGGGTTTATATCTATCAATTGAGAAATGTTTAATGCATGCTGTAAACTGAAATGTAGATATGGGCAAGGTGATAACTCTGTGTATTAACCACACTGTTGAAGGCATTTCGGCTATAGTGAATGAGATTTTTTCCAATTTCTCTAAATGTATCATGGTATATGTTGCGTGTTTCATAACCATTGATTGTTTTTTGTGCGTTAATTTAAAAGGCAAAAACAAAGCAGTTCAATTCAGATAATGCCAAGGAATGCTTCCATTTTTGAGTGTTTGAAGTGTCCAACTAAACTGCATAATGGATCAGAACTGACGCTGACCATGATACAATGCTGACCCATCATTCTGTACAATATCAATAACAGATGACACAATGCTGTTCAAATTATAAATATGAGATGATAATGTATCAATACTGTTGTCTAGTACAGCAAGTACTTTATTTAAATTATCTTGATCAATTTTTCTCAAGTGCATAGCAGCCTCAATTTGTGACAATTTCCAAATTTCATTGCAAGTCGCGTATAGAAATCTTTTCGAATGAGGTGACTTGGGACTTAAAGAAAAATCAGATAAATTCATGTCCTGGGGTAGAAGAGCAAGATTTTGTTTCACTGCTGACAGTGTGGCATGTTCTAACCATCGCTCGTATAGCTTACTGTTTCATAGGTCAAATGTAATTCTGTGTATATTCCTTTAATGGGTCACGCTGCTTTGCTGATCACTGCATGATGTTATGTTGTTCTTTCAATGGGGTTCTACATTCTGTGTGGAGCTTCAGTGGAGGAGTGAGACAGTTAAGGCATTACAGCTTGGGAAATGAAACACAGAAGATGACTTTACAATGCTGCCAATAAAGGATTATCTTTGTTCAATATTTATGGAACAAATCGATTTATTAACATTGGCGACGACGGGAACCACTGAGCAGCATTGGAAACACAGTGGTTGGACCATTTGAAGTTTTTTTGTTTTTGCATTTTTTTTAAAAAAAAGAGAAGAAGAATATCTGCGGCTGTTTTAACTTTCTTCGTGATTTGATTGCACCTGCGGCAGAAAACGAGGCGCCAAAAGAAGAAGAATCGACGCTTTATGGCCATTTTATGTGGAGTTAATTTGGCATATAGAAATTTCTAAGGAAAACGAAGTGCTTAAATAGAGGGAACTACGAATTCAGCTTGTTTTCAGATTTACATGAGGAATCATTTGCGTCTACATCGTTCGTATTAAATTTGGGAATCGGTGATCTCACACAGTAAGGCGAAAACTTAGTGGATCGGCAAAGTTTGAAAATATACATTACCGCGAGCTGTTGGATCATCGTTGCTGGGTGAGCGAGCCGGAGTCATCTTCAGCTCGTCAGTCATCGTCAGCACGTCAGGCATTTACGTGTTTGCGCGTACGGACACCACATGCTCTAACCAAGCAACGAAGATAACACTTCAACGAGTTCTACACGTCGCGTATTCACGCAAGTGAGAGCACACGCACAGACGCCATATTAGTTGTGTATCCATGGTAACAGAACCAACATATTTACGCATAAGATAACAAAGCAGGAAATTTTAATAAGCTCAAATTTAAGCTGAACGCGTTGAGCGGAATTACAAACAACTATAGAGGAGGATCTGGACTTTGGAGTATAAGCTTATTTTGTCCAGTCTACGCATGTTGGATGGTGAGATGTATCATATTTCAATTCAAATTCTTTATTGATAAACACCAAGTGCACAAAAGGTTTAATATATTTTTTTTTGGTACAAGACTGGGTATAGGTTACAGTTAATGTTTAAAATATATTGGTGTTTAATCATCATTTTTTTGTTTGTCCTATTCAAACTGGTTGACCTACACATATTCATATTTTTGTTGGATTTTTTTTTTTATTATTTGGGGTCAACATGCAATTCGACCCACCAGCAAAATTTTTACAAATTAAAGGCGATCCACCCATGCCTTGGTCAAGGTGGAAGGAGGAGTTTTTCAACTACATGAAAGCGATTGATGGCGAAAGAATGGGCGCAGAAAGGAAAAAGAGCATTCTTTTACATTGTTTAGAGTCAGAAGGCCAATTAATTTTCAAATCTCTTCCCCAAGTTGTCACACAAAACGCAGGTAGTGGTGATTCAATGAATGTGTACACAGAAGCACTAGCTAGATTAGAAAAAAGGTTTAAACCAAATGTAAGCATTGCGTTGAATCGTTTTAAGTTTTATACCAGAAAACAAAAGGATGATGAATCTTTTGATGATTTTTTAACATCACTGAGGTCTTTGAGCATGCATTGTAATTTTGGAAACATGTCTGACGAAATG
Source organism: Triturus cristatus (assembly GCF_964204655.1). Taxonomy (NCBI): domain Eukaryota; kingdom Metazoa; phylum Chordata; class Amphibia; order Caudata; family Salamandridae; genus Triturus; species Triturus cristatus. The sequence goes on from NC_140589.1 coordinate 748,916,085, forward strand.
ATACGTGACCAAATTATAGTCCATGTTAAGTGTAAAAAAATTCAAGACAAGCTATGGGTCATGGGGGATCCAAATCTAAATGAGACCATTGCCACAGCCAAGGCCCAAGAACAATCCGATCTATGGATGGATACATTAAAGAATAATACTGAAAAAAAACCAAAAGAGGATGAAATATGTGCTATCAATCACAAATATCTTGCTAAATGGAATCCAACGAATGAGAGACAGTACTTCAATCGTCCAAAACAATATGTTCATCAAAAACCGTTTGAGGGATCTAATATTCAAGGAATATGTTATAGATGTGGGAACAAATCCCATTATGCTTCATATTCTGGGTGTCCAGCGTTAAAGAGAGAATGTAAGATTTGCAATAGAGTTGGACATTTTAGTAACATGTGTAGAGACAGAAGCCAACAGTATCATAGACAAGGATCCATATCTACCGTGTCTGAAGAAGAAATACCGAATGTGAGTACTGAAATCTCACAGGGTTTCGTAGTTTCTGTAGTGGGGAACCTCACACAAGGGCAAATCTCGCCACCCAAAGATGTTTTTCAGGTATGCGGTGTTGAATTACTACTCATGGTAGATTCAGGTTCCCCGTGGACAATCATTTCGCATGAATATTATATTGAAACGTTAGCAAACCGCATACCTATTGACAAATTAGAAACACCAGACATAGTGGCTGAAAGTTTCTGTGGAACAAGAATTGATTTTTTGGGTTTTTTCTGGGTAAATTTACAATTTCAACACAGAGAAGCAATGGTCAAGTTATACATATCTCAAAAAGGAGTCAATGTGTTGGGTTGGTTGGACCAATGGAAACTAGGGATTATTCTTAATGCTAGATCTAAGGTACCCATATCTTTATGTGAGGATCAGCTTATGAACACTATTGCTTTGGTTGAGATTTCACAAGGAAAAGAAACAGATCCCACAGATAAAGGGAAAAATCTTATTGGCCGTTTTGGTAGTGTGTTTGCAGACAAATTAGGCAAACTTAACAAATTTTCACACAAGATATTACTGAAATCCAATAACAATCCGGTGGTGCAAAGACTCAGGAATGTACCTATCAACATCAGAAGCGAACTCAAACAAATGCTAGATGAACTACTCAAAGATGGAATTATTGAACCCATCGAATCATCTGAATGGGTTTCTCCCATAGTTTTAGTACGAAAACCTGATCAAAAGTTGAGGTTATGTGTGGACTTAAGAGCATTGAATGCTAACATCATAATTGACTGCCATCCCTTACCTAACATCAATGAACTGGTTTCTCTTTTGGATGGGGCTAAAATATTTTCGACACTTGATCTCAGATCGGCTTATCACCAAATAGAACTTACACAAGAATCCAGGAAGTACACAGCGTTCATTACCCCACAAGGATTATATCAATACACACGCATGCCGTTTGGGCTCGCATCCGCAGCTTCAGTATTTCAAAGAATCATGTTTCAAATTTTCAGGGATAGTGATTCTTATGTAAAATGTTTCCAAGATGATATCTTGGTCTTCTCAAAGAACACATCGGAACATGGAGTACATTTAGAAAATGTTTGTAGACTGTTAGAAAAAAATGGTTTAACTCTCAAAGCACACAAATGTGTACTGTTTAAGGAATCTGTAGAGTATTTAGGCCACACGCTTTCAGGAGATGGAGTTGTTCCAAAAATTTCAAATGTAGAAGCTATTTCTAAAGCTCCACCTCCAGAGAATAAGGAACAACTGCTTTCATTTGCTGGAATGTGCGAGTACTACAGCAAATTTGTTAATAATTTTGCCACAAAGATGGAACCTTTGAGAAAATTGCTTAGACAAGGAATTGAGTATGTGTGGGGTGATGTAGAACAACTTTCATTTGAGAACATCAAACGAGATATTATAAATGCCCCCACACTTAAACCTTTCCGAATTAATTTTGAATGTGTTATCACGGTGGATGCAGGCTTATATGGTTTGGGTGCAGTTCTCTCGCAAAAAGGAAAATCTGATGAATGGAATGTTGCTTTTGCGTCTAGGACACTTAACGAGTGTGAACGCAAGTATGCAGTCATAGAAAGAGAATTGCTGGCTTGCGTGTGGGCGATCGAACATTTCAGGACATATGTGTGGGGTTCCAGATTTGTTTTAAGAACAGATCATAAACCTTTGGTAAACATACTATCTGTGGGAGGTGGTTGGAATTCCACAGCCAGGATCGCCAGATTGATGTCAAGATTACAAGAATATAATTTTACCACTATACATGTGCCAGGGAAGAAAAATGTCATGGCAGACTGTTTATCACGGTTACCGTGCAAGCAAGGTGAAATTAAGTCTGTTATGGATGCTGATTTTGTGGTTACTATTGAAGATGTGTTACAAGGAAAATTTCACGGTATATCCGAATTGCTCTGGAAAGAATGTGAACAGAAGGATGAGAATTGGGCATTATTGAAACGTTATATAAGACATGGTTGGCCTAGGAAAGATAAAATTGGTCAAGAACTTCTGCCGTTCTTCAAGGTGGTTGAAGAATTAGAGATTGATGGAGATTTTGTTTTTAAATCAGGGAAGTGTATTCCCCCTGAGAGTATGTATGAGGTGATTTTGGGCATTGCACACAAAACTCATCCTGGCATTTCCTCCATGAAGAGGTTGATTAGGGATCATTTTTGGTGGCCGGGTATTGACAGATTTATTGATAGGAAGGTCAGGGAGTGTCCTGAGTGTGTTTCAAGTGAAAAAATGCTTAAAGTTTATACTCCACCTCTTAAGTATGTCAATTGGCCTTCCGAACCATGGAAAAAAATTGCTTTTGATATTTCCGGACCTTTTCAAATATTCCCTGATTCTGCACGGTATGCATTGGTAATGATTGATTACCACTCCAAATGGCCCGAGGTAAAGTTTGTTCCGAAAGCTACTACTAATGCTGTGATTAGTTTTTTTAAAGACATATTTTCCAGAGAGGGTTGCCCATCATGTTTGGTGACAGATAATGGGGTTCAACTTACTTCGCTGGAAATGGCTGAATTTCTGAAAGAATGTGGGATTAATCACAGGCTTACTTCATTATATGAACCACATGAAAATGGTCAAGTGGAACATTTTAATCGGGTTTTGAAAGGCTTTGTCAGTGAAGCAGTGAAGTATGGTGCAAACTGGGTTAGTGCATTAAGGGAACGTTTACGGACATATAGAATTACACCGCACACTACTACTGAGGTTAGCCCGTTTAAGCTTTTTAAAGGTAGAGAGCCTGTTTCAGAAGTATTGCCGTGGTGGTTGAGAGAAAAATCCTATTTTTTTGTTGCTAAAAAGGTAGATCTGAGGGAGATTGCGGAACGTGTGGAGTCAAAACAAGTCAAAACCAAAAGGTGGTATGATAACAAATGGAGAACAAAATTTCATGATTTCAAAATAGGGGATTGGGTAAGAATACGTAAACCTGGCTTAATTTGTAAAGGTGATAACAAGTTCAGTGATCCGGTGCAGATTAAAAGAGTTTTTGAGTGTAGTGTTATGACACAAGATGGGAAAGTATGGAATGTAAAAAAGTTGGTTAAATGTTCCAAAAATGTATCCACAAGGAAATTGTCATTTGATATGGAAAGTGTACAAGATAAAGATGATTCTATTGCTCATAGAGTTAAAGATGGTAAGCGTATCAGTAATGCACCTATACGCTATGAGGATTTCATATAGTTCAATGGTTATGTTTTAAGTCTGTTTTTTTTTTCTAGTCCTATTTTGAAAAAGGGGGATGTGTTACATAGGTCAAATGTAATTCTGTGTATATTCCTTTAATGGGTCACACTGCTTTGCTGATCACTGCATGATGTTATGTTGTTCTTTCAATGGGGTTCTACATTCTGTGTGGAGCTTCAGTGGAGGAGTGATACAGTTAAGGCATTACAGCTTGGGAAATGAAACACAGAAGATGACTTTACAATGCTGCCAATAAAGGATTATCTTTGTTCAATATTTATGGAACAAATCGATTTATTAACACTTACTCACTAAATAGGTGGCAATAGTGTTTGAATGTGGTGATTGTGAATATCGTGGATCAGGTCTACTTCCTTTGAACCTGGATGTGGATATAAGAAAACGTAAATGACAACCATTCATGTCTACTGGCCACAATAATCACCCACCAGGAGGTTTAAATGATGAGTTAAATGCACCATTGTTCATCATACCATTTATCTGGTCTTCTGTGTAACTTGTGTAAGATTGCCAATTATCAAAGTGGGCAATGAAAGAAATTGTCGGGGCTTTGAGTTCTTTAATTTTAACCAATCCTAGACAAGTAGTTTGTTGGATCCGTTCGTTTAGGAGGATAATGTGTGTAGAAATCAGACAGGCTCAAAATAACGTTTCTGTACCCTGGACCTTCCGGGATCTGGTACCCCAAATTGATTTCAGATTAAAATTGTCTTTCCAATAATCATAACCCTTAAGCACCAGTTGTTCAACAAATGAAACTGAATGCATCAGCCTTGTCTGACTAACCATATACTTTTTCGACTGGTTTGGAACCAATTTAAAAAAGTTTGATGGTAGGTCTAAAAGGTTATAACTTGTAAAATATGTATGCTTGTCTGCCTGCATTTTGAACTTCCTGGTGGTGGAGTTGGATAATTTTCCCACTGTTTATATTTATAATGGGGACACTGTTCACTTGCAAAAAATGATGTCCATAATAGTGATAGCAGAACATCTCAGCATAATTTGAGGAATTAAGATATTAATCTTCTGATTCAAATAGAGTATATTATTTCAATTTGAAAAGCTTCGATTTCACAGTATCAACATCGCAATCATCTGGCTGTCACCTCAGTACTATTAAATAACCCATAGAAACTTGAAACACTCATGGAATCTGGAGTGGCTGAAATGTTGAAAAGGAACATATCTCTTTTTATCTTATGCAAAGAGGAATGTGGAGCCAGCACCCAGTCAACCAGTTCTGTAGCAGGACATTCTGGGAGGTAAAGGCCGTTGAGCAGGAGAAAATAAAAACAGTTACAAAACCAATCCACATGAATAAGAGAACCAAACAAAAGATGATCTAAATATATATCCATGGAGGGACTAGATAAGTGCAATTAAACCAAGAAATAAAAACACAAATCTGCTCTGGAGGTGGATGGAGAACAGAAGACTCTGAAGAACTGTCCGATGAGAAATGGCGTAGATTCATGAAGTGCCTGGAGGCACTCAAATGGAAAATAGGTGGTTGCGATTCAGCAGTCAGTTCCGAATAAAGTAACTCAAAAAGTGTTTCTAGCGGCGGATCAGTATAAATGACATTCATTGTAGAAGATGGAAAAGTAGAAACAGGTATCAAATCAACAGAAGTCTCAACCTCTCCCCGTCAGCCAGGGAGAAGCAGCAACTGTGGTGCTCATGGGCTGCAAAGGAAAATCTGGTGAGGGACCACTTCTGAGAATACTATGAAGTATTGGCCATATGGTGAAACTTGACATGTTCAATGGAGACAAAGAGATTTTCTTTATGTCCTGGAAGGGTTGGCAAAACCACAGTTCGTGTACCATGGATTCCAAGGACTGTAACAGGAGCACCGTACGTTGGGCCAACTTCCTTCTTGAGGGCCCATTTTTTCCGAACACTGTCTCCAACTTTGGGAAGCCAACTGGATACAGGAATTAGAGTGCCTGCCTTTCAAGAGAGAGGCTCAGGCAAATGTTTGTGAGCTAGGGCATCACAGCAGTTTTTTAAATCTTGCAAGACAGTACAGTAGTTACCTACATCAAAGGTTTAGGCTGCCCCACAACGTCTGGACCATCAAGGTCTAGAACATACATCTCAAATGCAAAGAGCAATCCACCCACCCACTCAGAGATCTTTCAGGGAGATTATTTAGTGCTCGCTGAACCCCATGAAGATGAGTCAACTAAACACGCCCTAAACCTAATACTCTACCTGTTAAGGATTGCTTTACATCATGGTTCATTCTCTCCTAAACAGAATTGCCCTCACGCCTATACAGAGAAGACAAATGCACTTGCACAGTCATGTACTTCATCGAATCACGGTACGTCTTAGAGGCAAAAGCCGGACCTTAGTCCAAGTGGAATGCGCAACAGGCATAAGTTCCGAAAAAAACTTGCAGATCTTTGATACCAGTTCGAGTGTCAGCCGAAAGCTGTGGCCAAACCCAGAGGAACCTGGAGCAAAAATCAACTGCAACCAAAATAAATTTGAAAGCAGAATCAGAAATTAAAGGACCGCAATGATTTAAGTAGGCACAGTCAAAGGGCGGATTGGAAATAAACAAATGTGTCTGTGGTGGACGAGAAACAGTAGAACATTTAATTTGTTGACAAATGTCACAACCTAAAACATATTTTCTGGTTTGCTGGTATAAACTATGCCACCAATAATGTTGCTGTAAAAGTGAGATAGTGGCAGCCACTCCCACGTGTGCGGAGGCGACTGCTTTATGGGTGGCAAAAATTAAAGAATGTCTGTGGTCAAGGTTGGGGATCAATGATCACCAACTCCAGGTATAGTCAAAAAGGGGAGATTTTGTTCATTTAAAAAATAAGAGTATTTGATAGGAAAACCTTTAGGTATAGTGGTGGTGGCATGAAAAGCATGCAGGGCAACCAAGATGTCATTATCAACGCATGTTAAGGAATGCGTAACTGATGCTGTTTTGCATGTGGCTACTGCAGATTTGGCTGCCTCATCAGCCAGAGAATTCCCTACTGCATGTGCTCCCACACATTGATGACCCAAAGTATGAATTACATGTGCATGTGTCAATTTATCTTTAAAATCTGCCACCTTAACCCAAAGCATTTTATGCTTGATTGTGTTACCTTTGATATCCTTAAAGTCATTTTGTTGCAAACCTGCGCATTATCATTAAATGATTGTACACAGTAAAATTAATCACAAACTTTATAAGTGTGGGGAATTCAGGATTCGTATCTTTCAATGCGAGAAGCAAAGCTTTCAGTTCAAGCAACTGTGCAGTACAGTCTCATAGAGACTGAGTGTGAGTAATAGTCAGTTGAAAAATACCATCAAACATAGTAACTAGAGCAATAGCGCATGCCATAGAGTATTGGTGTTTAGAACGTATAGCAGGTTGTGCTGTACCATTGGTGTAGATGATACACTTGTATTCATCAAGCAGAAGAAGAGAAGAGGAAACAGGATGAATATGCTCATACTGTAAGACTTCCTGCATCTATAAAGATGGGCTGAAAATAAAGTCGAGTTCAAATGCTGTTAAGAATGCAGCCCATTGAATCCACCAGGGATGAAGGGCTTTTGATTTGGGAACATTAGCTTTCATGACAGTCTCTAAGGCAGGCACAGTAGAAACAAGAATAATTTGTTTACCTTTAGCCAAAAGGATAAACTGTGAGGACAGCCATCTGGAACGCATTTAAACCAAGTAATATCATTTTGACTTATATGCAATACGAATTGTATCTCCTTTGTTAAATGTGACATAGGTAAAATCAATAGAACCCGGTATAATATGGATGACCACATCGTTGTATTAAGACGTGTATGTAAATGTTGCGTTTCAAGAAAGTCAGATTGGAAAGATCTGAGAATCCCAGTGTGACCGGGCATCCAGCAGGATGCTGAAAAAATCAAGACGCATTTAAGCATAAAGTGGCTTAATTTATTGAGCATAGTCAGAAATGTAAATTCTTCTGAAATTTAAAAAGCCAAGAAAAGATTGTAGCTTTTTGAGCATTGTTGTGGCTCGCAACTGTGCACATTTTTGAAAGAAGTGAGAGGCCAAGCCCATACCCTTATTGGTTAATTCGTAACCAAGAAAAAGTACACTGAAGAAAGCAATGTGAGATTTAAAAAAATGTAACTTGCCACCAAGTTCAGCAAACTGCAAAATTATGGAATCCACTTTAGCTAAGTGAGGGTTCAATTCATTATTTTAAGTAGATGTCATCAACAAAGCATCAGGGTCAATTTCAGGGAGAGTTGATACAATTTGAGCTGCAAAAATGCCTGGACTATTTTTATAACCCTTAGGCAAACTGGAGTGTCGTCTCTGGGAGCCAAGGGCGGTAAATGCAGACCAATCACTGCTCTCTAGAGCCAAATGTGACTGAAGAAGCCATTGGAAATATCAAGCGTGGTTTTACGTGTTTTAATAATTAAGGCTGTACTGTGTGTATTTTGGACAGCCAAAGTATGACTATGACTGTTCAAATGTCGATAATCCAATTTTATTTGCGATAAAACTGATCAGGTTTTGCAATGGAAAAAACAGGATTTTTCATCTCTGGCACACAGGGTTCAATTACTCCTTGGCATTCCAATTGAGTAAAAATGACTTTAATAGCCTCTTTGGCTTCATGTTTAATAGGATACTGAGGATGAGGTTGCGGAATGTTCCGTATAGGAATTACATGGAAAGGCGATTCATTATCTCACCCAGCTTGGTTGTGGTATAAAGCAGGGGCCAAAGCAAAGGCCCATTCAGAAGCATAAGCCTGTTTAACAGCATCTGGAACCAGATGCGAAAATGAAGGAAGGACAACATCATCACAGTTGGGACAAGTAAGAATAAAAGGGGGAAGCAAATCTACCTCTGCCAAAAGATTACCATATGCAGAAGTCAAATTGTCCCAAAAGATAGCTTTAATGGTGCATTTAACATCACCGTCAACTTGAATATCTAAGTTAAAGAGTCTGTCAGGTGGTGGTGACTTCTGCCGCACTGTGAAGGAGAGTCACCAGCCAACTCCTGTCTAGGAGAAGGTTTCTCACCTTCTGGGGCATACTTAGCTGTTAAGGCAGCAACTTTATTTTTGTGAAAAAGGAGCTTATAAGGAGGCGGTTAATCGTCCTTCACGATTTTCCCATCAAAAGTGCATTGTGTGTCCATTTTAGGTTGCACATACTCGCCTTGTCTACGATAAGATTGCCCTCCTCTGTGATACTGTTGATCAGATGATTCCTGAACGGAATGAGGAGAACAGGGATCAGGAACCTGAAAGCGATCAGGAGTTTTAATTTTAGAGCAGTCACAAAATTCGTAACACCGTTCAGAGTATTCTGGGGTAGGTGTAGCACCATGAGCTCTATTCTTTTGTTGTGGTTGTTTAGATTTATCACATGGCTTCTTTGGAAATTGTCAGGTAGGATGAGCGTCTTTGTCAGAAGCTGGTTTTATAACGGTGGAGACTGAAGGTCTTGTCCCCTAACTATTATGTCCTAAGGACATATTCACCTGTTAAATGATAATAGGAAACTTACACTCACGGTCTGGAATTGTCACCACACCAAGTTGCTGGCGGATAGTCAAAGATGCTGCTTCACCTTTAACATTAGAAATAATGATTTTGGAGACAAACAGAAAATTTCCACCAAATTTCATCCCCAAATCTAGGGCAGGACCTGCCCCATGTCAATTCTGTATTTGTTTGAGGACGTTCGGTAGAACACCCATCAAGGAAATGCCATTACAGAAAGTATACACTCTGGCAAACATGGTCCTCCCTGTGTTGCAGTTGGATAAAGGGGGAACCAGACCTGTTTTTCCTGTGGACCCGTAAGGGAAGTAGCAGCGTCAATTTGATCAATTTTCTGGGCAATCCAAAATGGAATGTTCTCATGATAAGGTGGGCATTTGCCTATAACCGAATTTACAATCTTCGGACTAACAACACGTCCTGCAGCCTATTGTGCATAAGCAGGTACTCCAGCTCTACCAGGACTTGCCAAAAAGGCACAGGAAACAAATTGTATTAAGCGTCTATGGAGAAGAACGACTTGTTGTGCTGCCTAATTTGGGAAAGTCGTAATGCTTGCAAGACTAGGCCAGGTGGTCCCATCAATACTTAAGGGGCCTATACGAACAATGCTGTAGACATGGGGAAGGGTGTCATTAAACCAAGTCAGGTGTTCCCAGGCCGTAAGAGGAATTTCAAGAAGTGCATAAGGACGATAAGCATTCAGTACGGCAGCAGCGGAATAAGTAAGAATATATTATCATTAGCATTGACAGCCAGAAAGGTGACCCAGGAATAAAAAACTTCAGCGTGGTACACTGCGTTCTCCTCAATCACACAAACTACAGAAGCCCCCGCATTAGGGACACCATGCTGAAGTAAATGTTGAGTAACCGTTGGGTGGCATTTTGCCGCAATGGCTAAGGCCTTAATTAAAAAGTAAAGGATTCAAAAATACTTCACACAAAGGGGTATAAACCTTTTAATATTCAATCTTGAAAAACCAACAGAACTAGGTGGCCCCTAAAAACTGTGGAGTATATATCCCAAGCACCACTACGTCTCCGCAGAAAGTGCAAAAGTATTGTGGACAAGCACAAGCTCTACTCAGGGTTCCCGCAAATAAATGTTATGCCAAACATTGATGGAGCCATGATGCAGGGTTCTACTCAGGAACAGAACTGTGCTTGGGACCATAGAACATTAGTAGAAATGGACTGATTCATCATATCACCTCAGTACCATGAGCCCAAGTCCCACTAGTTATAGTGTCTTACTTGCCCTCCTACTCACAACCAGAGGAACAAGTGAATTGACACCCCAGAACACAACACTCCCGACCCTCTCAGGGACCACGGTGACAGGACACCCCCTTTCAATTGCACAATCATGCTGATCCACAATAACATAAAAGAGACATGAAGGAAGTTTGACATTTTAACTAAACTATCATGCTCTAGAATGCAGTATACGTACCATGCAGAAAAGAACTGCCTGGCAAAAATACCATCACCATTGTCAAAAAACATATATTATGGAAATCTCTGTCATATTATAATACAGAATAGCCTAGTCCCCTTCCCCTTCTACAGAATCAAACTGATAATGCAGCATAGATCTCTGGATTTAGCAGCAGACTCGGTACCTTAGCAGACACAGATGACCATCGTACATCTCAGATACAGCCTTGATCTTCTCTCAGAACATATCTGTCTCGCTCTGTGTGTTACATTGCTGTGCATACCTATATGACAAGGTACACATGGTCATAAACAACAGCTGCATTTTTGTGTTGTGTCTAGGTGCGAGTGCCTGACCAGAACAAAATAACAAGTGATATTGGGCCAGATGCATAAAGAAACCATTTTGCGATTTCCTAATTGCGAATCCATGCGATTCGCGATTAGGAAATTGCAAAATGACATGCATGAAAGTGTGTTGAACACTTTTTGCGATTCCTATGGGATCACAAATGACCTACCTCATGAATATTAATGAGGTAGATCGCAATTTGCAACCCCATAGGAATCGCAAAAATCACAGGGATGGTGGCCTGCTGGGGTCAGCAGACTACCATGTCTGTGATTGCTTTTAAATAAAGCATTTTTTTTAAATGCAACCTGTTTTCCTTAAAGGAAAACGGGATGCATTTCAAAAAAGAAAAATGAAAAGTTTTCTTTTCATTTTTTAAGAGTAGGCAGTGGTCCGCTGTAACAAACATTACATTACAATACACTACTTAAAGTAGGTGGTAAAATGTGAATTTTTTGCGACCGCATTTCGGTCACAAAATATTCCAACATACCGATGCGATTCGGTATTAGGAAGGGATGCCCTAAACACGCCCCTATCATGCACATTATATAGTACAAGATCACAACATTGTAGTATCTGTTCGAACGATTCATAAAATACATCATCAGGGTAGTTCTTTTACACCCTTTCCTCCCTATGCGTCCGGGTTCAGTGTCACTTATAACAGTAAAGTCCCAATACAGGATCAGTCACTTTCCTCTGATTGTGGTTCCTCTCTCGGGGGTTCACAGATATTGCCTCGATACCTATTCCACCCTCCCTATATCCGGGACCATTTCTTAGGGCATCCTCTATGCACGTATACTGATTTTTCAGTCATCATTACACCGTCCATGTCTTGGGACCATCGTCGGAGGGTCGGTGCTAGTTTGGATCCCCAAAGCTGCGCTATATTCCTCTTAGCTATGGCCATCCCCAATGTCACCCAATCTCGAGTTGCATGGTTCAGGTCCGTGGGTTCCCAAATGTTTAGTAAACATCTCTTAGGTTCTGGCTGTATCGCCACCCCTGTCACCGCTGTCATTGTCAGGAGTGATACCCATTATGTCACAATTTTGGTGCATTCCCAGATTTTGTGCCAGAACGTGCCAGGAGCGTCGCCCTCTCGCAGGCAGAGATTGGTATCTGACCTGCCCAGCTTGTACAGCAGTGCTCTCACTACCACTTTGTTGAGTTTAGCCGAGCGACGGTTCAGTTTCGTGGGACCCTGTGGGTTCTTTTCAGTTTTGAAGAGTCCTTGATTATAGTTGTCAACCTGGTCTCAAATAACTTTACCATATAATTCCTCTCCATTCCTTCAGGTAGTTCTACATAGTGAGCATTATTGCGCCTGTTATGCTCTTCAGCCTCTTCTGCTCTGCCTTCTACCAATCAAACACAGTCTTTAAGATTAATAGCATGTTTCTGTAGTGCTTACATATCTACTTTTGGGTATCCGAGCATGTCTTTCATTTACTTTATACAGTCTGCTAGTTTCCTTTGATCCTATTGCAGTAACCCAATGCCAATCACAACTATGTCCATTTTGTGTTCTTATCCTCCCCTGGTAGAAGTGATGGCTTTAAGTATTAGGTCGGGATTGCAAAACAGGTTGGGGCTGTTGTAGGCCACCATGTTTTTTTAAGTCTCTTCAGTGGCTCATGGGTGGGGTTAAAGTAGTCACGTTTGCTGTCCATATGCATTCACCAAATCCTTCCCTCCCCTCAGTTCCCCATGTCGTTTGTGTTGTCCTGTAGTATCATTCCCTTGGACAATAAGGGCCCAATTACGATCTCGCTCGGAAGGACTACGGTCCGCATCTGTCAGGAGTGAGCCCGACTAGTTGCCCCATTTTCCGATTGACCGTAGTGCTGTATGAGCGAGTAAGTACGATGCATATTTAGCCTAGCACTCCAAACAACTTGTGCCTGTCAGCGATGCCTTCTGGACGACTCTAACATGGCTGACTTGCGCTGCACAATGGGGCCGATTTCCAAATGAGCAAGTCCGTTGAGCGCGTCTGTCAGTTAGATAGACTCACTCCTGACGAGACGCTGTGGTTGCCGGAGTCGTACTTTGGGGGTCCGTAGCAGGCCCCCCTTCACCCGTAGCCCTAAAAATCGGTCGCTAGGGGGTACCCAAGTGTCCCCTCAACACATGTGGGGCACCGAGGCGTCCCTGCGACAGGGGGTGCCCTTTTTTGTGACCTACCTATTTTCTCTATGGGAGCCTATGTACAACAGGCTCCCATAGACTTCAATGGGACTCTGAACGACCTGAGTTCGTCAGCGTGCAATTGCATCGTACTCGGAGACCTGGAGCCCTAGTCGTTCGGAAAGCCCTACAGGCCCGAGTCAGCCATAGGACTTTTCCAGAGAGGTCGTAATCGTGCCCTAAGTGTTAAATCAATTAAACAGAGAGGTTCCCCAGTCCTATCTTCGTGAGGTTCATAAAGCTTCAATTATCAGCATTTATGTGGCATCACGGGAGTTCTTACACACAGCAAAAATCATGTGAATTCTTCTGGGGGGACCCATCTTTCTCAGGTCTCTGACTACAGGTATGTGTGGGTAAAGGCTAGACTAGATCTAGTATGCCAATATTTTCAAGCCACCAGTTCTTTCAAGGGCCCAAGATAACTTCTCTATAGTGCCAGCTGTCTCCTTGATAGAGTGTCTGTGGGTACGTGGTCCAAACCCAATCAAAGTTGGGAGAGCTCATCTCTGTGCCTTCCTGGTTAATCATTGGCACTGTATTCAGTTCACCAGGATATAATGTTGTAACTGGATGTAAGCACTAGGACAGTAGGACCCAAAAGGACCAAACACCCTGGCAGGGGAAGGCAAAAGGAGTACCTGGAAAGAGAGGAGTTAGTCAGGAGAACAGCAAACTAGAAAATAGATGCAGAGAGACATGACCTCCTAGAAATATTCAAATAAATGAATCAAATACACACCAACACGTTGTGGTTATTCCTCTGCACTGTCACAACATAGGTGGTAACTCCTTCATTGAGTATATCCATCATTTTGGGTGGGCTGCTACCTCATCTCAGGTCAGGCAAGATGGGCACCCTGTTCTTCAACGACAGCAGCTGCATAGGAAAGTGTTCCATAGCTTCCTCCTGTTGTGTCCTCAATCAGTGGCTATCAGACCCACACCGGGTTCCCTGGTCAGCCACTCTCCACAGCACGGGTCCTGTTGTGGTGTAGGCAGGTTTCAGTGAGCTCCTTAATTTTCTCACTAGCCAGTATTTATTGTGCTTGCTAACATAGGCTTCAGCTCTGGGCTGTTAAAGACATCCCATACACTGCCGTCAATATCATGTTGGATCCTTTATTCACCTTCCAAATGTACTCCAACAGCCAGGTAACCCCATGTGCTCTCCACATGACTCTGTGGGACCCAATGATTAACAGGAGTCAGTGTTGTTAGGGACCATAGCTACAGTCCATGAGCACTGAGAATGCACCCATCAGCACACAAAGCTGTCCCCATTGTTTTATTGTTTGCATTATTCCAAAGGCTGTTATTGACAGTACACAAAAGTGACCATCAACTCCTCTTATTGCTGTAGAACCCCATAAGATGTGCTGCTTTTTCTCCTTTCCCTAAAGGTATTTGTTTGAGAGAGCCACTTCCCACTGATACTTGGAATGGGTTAGAAGCCTTGTTGCTTCTGTGCTGACCAGAACTAGCAATGTAATACAACCAGTGAAATTAAGTATGAAGTTTAGATCTCCCTCCTCCTGCAGCCCATAGACCCCACATCATATTCAAAGTAATCCTTGACCTCTCAATCACTCCATTTTAATGCAGTGAACATCAAACCCAGCCTAAAAAAAACTCTTATTGGATGGTCCACGCTAGCATTGACATATACAGGCCCATCGCCAATATTCTATGCCTAGGAAGCTACTGAAGCTCACACAATCAACTGTAACACCTTCCAGACAGGATTCAGGTACCCAGGGAATGGAGAATACACTGACTTTGAGATGACCGGAAGCAGGTCAAGAAGAAACAAGACTAGGTCCCTCATCCTTCTGACAGCTTGCCCACATTTTACACATTAAAATAATTATCTCTAATACAATTACTCACATACTTGGGAATTCCCAACTCTGATTAGACTGGATACTACTCATCCTGAAAAAGATAAATCATAGTCCACATCACACCCATGAGGTCTATCGCAGCCATATCCTCTATTATGTTCGAGGAGATTCCTCCACTTGTGCCCCTCCTTTTACATATACCCACCACTTTCCATGATTCACTCTTTCAAAATCATATACTACAATTACACTAACACTCCTGTAATTCTCCAAATAAACAATAGAACTATCAATGAATCATCAGATCTTCTTAGCTGCCTCAGGAGGTAGAATGAAAAATTGCACTCCTGAAAATAAAACCCCAAAAACCAAAAATAATATTTTGCTGCAACATTTCAGGTGCAGTTTGAGGTGATGGGTGTATTAAATACAGCACATGTAAGTTCTAGATTCCTGTGGTACTGATGTTATTATGTCTGATGCTTTACAAACCTCATTATTAGAATAGGGATACCAAGGTTTAAAGTGTCTGGTTTTGTGGATATAAAATAATAGATCTTGAAGCTCAATAAGGACACAAATAGCATGTCTAGTTAATACCAGGATGCATTATAACACTCAAAGTACATCCCCAATCATTTTGTACTAGGGTCTTACAAATGTAGTGAAGTACTGAAAACTGACTCCAAGTAATGAGTACATATTAGGAATCCTAAAAGGAAGACTACAGAAAGTAGATAAAGGGAGGATGGAACATGCTTTTGAAAAGGACGTCACAGCCTTTCCCATGGCCAGCTGTTCTCAGGCCTAGATCAACACTCTCCAGGTGATAAGAATCTTAAGTAAGCAGATGGACTCCGACCACAGTCTGGAGCTACAGGTGCTACAGGTGAATTCTGCTTTTCCAAAGGGTGCCACATGGTATGTTCTGCCCAATTGTGACTATGTAAATGAGAATGATGTGACAAAGTGCCTAATACATCTGTCTGGGAGGCAGTACCTTCTCTCCTCTAGGAACTCTGCTACAGTTTCCGATTTCCCAATCAAATTCAAATTATGATGCAGTACAGCGTTTCCCAAACTGTGGTCCGCGATACATTCGCAGGGGGTTCGCCGGACTGAAGTGTCTTCCGACTGTAAACCCTGAAGCGCCCATGTGCTACAAGCTCTGTGAATGATAGCGCAGGTCGGTGGAACCACAACAAAATCGGGCCAATCACCATTTCAGCTTTAGGTGCAAGCTGAAGGGTGATTGGCTTATTTCATAGTCGCACGCGTGCGCGCTCGCTCGCACGGCAGTGAATGTTCCCTCGCGTTTGCGGCCACCCCCGGAGTATTTTGCCACCCAATGTCCTGTCTCCACTACTGCTTTACCTCTCGTTTCAAGGCTAACCAGCATTCCGGCACCTCGGGCCAGCAGAAGGACACTTCACCCGATGAGCACGTGAGTGTTTTAAAATGTAATAATAGAGATAATGCAGGTGTGGATTTTAACAGTGCTAGTGCCGAACGGGTATGTGAAAGTATTTGTAGGATATAATGATGCCAAAAGGTGGACATAGAGGGGGTTCATAATTATCTGCAGAGAATCATGGAAATCTGTTTAATAGCTAATAATTGTTTTAATCATTAGAGATGGCACCGAAATGTGTGTGAATATTCAAACATGGTATTTCCTGATCCACTTCTGCTTTCATTTCCATTTGTCTTAACAAACTAACGGAAGACTAGTCTGGAAGCTTACAAAAAATTGCACCACAGGGATTTCTGTGACCACCCTTTGTAAGGCTGGAGTCCCAGTATTTGAACATTTGTAAAACTACCATATGTTGCTATCTACACATGGGCACCAAGAAGTAATGCTTTGACATTCAGTCCAAAAACATAATTGTGAAGAAGGCTGTGCCATTAACTTGTTTAGGAAAGGTGGGCCTTACTCTCACTTTGTGGGATTATTACTTTTGTTTCAACTGAAGTCTTCGTTTCTGAAGAGAAGATAGAAATAAGTTACACATACTTTCAAGTGTGGCATTTTCAGTTAACATCTCAAAGTGGTATGTAGTTCAATCTTGAATAATTCAGTTCACTGTACTCATCATGGATAACATTATAGCTTTTTCACCTTTAAAAGTAATATACTTTATAATGAATGCGAGTTATATGTTGCCTCATCAACTAACCATTCAGGCTTCTTGAAGCATAAATTCCCACATGTGAGACTGCTGTTGAGGAACTTCCAAATTCACCTTGGGAATTAATCTCATAATTGACACTATTGGGCAATCGGCCCTTCCTTCTGACTCCATTTTGCCTCTTCAGAGTTGTGATGGGAGAGATCAGGGTGGCCATTACTCCTTTAACTGCTTTAGACTAGTAGTCAAACACCATGCAGCAGTTAGTGATGCCCTTCTACAGGTGTCTGAATGATGGAGGCAGTGATGGAGTCAATACTTGGCTGGAGTTTCTGAAGGCTTCTGATTTCCTGTTCCTCTGGCAAGTTTCAGACATGGAGAGCAAGATGTTTGATTGTAAGAATGATGCTGCTGTAATTGGCTCTAGCTGTGAAAGAGTGCCTCCCACACTCCGCTTACAGCTCATGTGGTCAGCGTCAACCAAGTGAGTCTGCGAGTCACTCATCTGATTAAAATAAATTATGAACGTCTTCCAGACTGCTTGATCTATTTTCCGCAATTTTGGGTACAGTCTGATAAATGAGTTGCTTAACAATTGTTTCTTATGCTTTGAAGCAGTTAACTTAGCCTGTCTTGTTGCTCAAGTTGGTGTAATTTCTGATATTTATATCTCCCTCCTCTTCATTGCTTTATTTTGCTCATGAGCAAGTGTCACTCATAGTCACTGAAATGTCACTCATAATTACACTGTATTTATGACAATGTCACACATAGCAAACTGAAACCTTGGCAGCAATGAATTAGCAGCAGCCTTTTTATGATCCTTCTTGTGTGTGACGAGTGATCAGCTTGAGTGCTGGTGGCAGTGGCAGTGACATTATGATTTATTCCCGCCTTCAGGGTTAGTTTCATTAAGTGAAAGAAAACAGCGCAACGCCACAAAACAACAATCGATGGACAAGGCTTTTAAACGGATTTCCATGATTCTCTGCAGATAATTATGAACCGCCTCTCTGTCCACCTTTTGGCATCATTCTTTCCTACAAATACATTCACATACCCGTTCGGAGCTAGCACTGTTAAAATCCACACATGCATTATCTCTAGTATTCAATTTAAAACACTCACGTGCTCATCGGGTGAAGTGTTCTTCTGCTGGCCCGAGGTGCCGGAATGCTGGTTAGCCTTGAAACGAGAGGCACAGCAGTAGTGGAGACAGGACATTGGGCGGCAAAATGCTCCAGGGCTGGCCGCAAACGCGAGGGAACACGCACTGCTGTGCGAGCACGCGCGCACGCGTGCGACTATGAAATAAGCCAATCACCCTTCAGCTTGCACCTAAAGCTGAAATGGTGATTGGCCCGATTTAGTTGTGGTTCCGCTGCCCTGTGCTATCATTCACAGGGCTTGTAGCACATGGGCGCTTCAGGGTTTACAGTCGGAAGACATTCCAGTCCGGCGAACCCCCTGCAAATGTGTCGCGGACCCCTGGGTGTCCACGGACCACAGTTTGGGAAACGCTGCTCTAGTCTAATACGCTCTTGCCCACTCATCCTTGGCAATTAGAACACCCACAGCTACACCTAGATACAATGAACATCTAAGCTCAAACTATATAACCTAATTCCCCTTGCTGCTACCAGTCATCACTGTACCAAACCAACCCACACATCTGCAACTACAATAT
Source organism: Triturus cristatus (assembly GCF_964204655.1). Lineage (NCBI taxonomy): Eukaryota > Metazoa > Chordata > Amphibia > Caudata > Salamandridae > Triturus > Triturus cristatus. The sequence continues at coordinate 748,935,004 of NC_140589.1, forward strand.
CTTTCATTAATATTGGGTAACTTGGGACGCGGGGGGAATCAACACACTTCCTCCTTTAAACAAGCTGTCCCTGTTGTGATAATGCTGTTATTATCACGAGAACAAAGAGAACAAATTTAGTTCACAGAAATCTTTCCTTATGTTACGATATATTCATCAAACTGTATTTTACACTCTATTTAAATTCTATTTTAAACTGCAGTTTACAACTGTGACATTTTTCCCTGTGACAAAAGTTTAGGCCAAAGTTTATCTGTATGTCTCATAGTAGAGAAGAGGGATTTTGCCTGCTGTGAACTTGTACTGCTAACTGGACGTCAGTGATTGACTGACCTGTCAGAGTTCCAGACTTGTCAGGGCAGCGTAAACACTTCAGTGGTGCTGGAACAGTTCTCAGAGTGGGGGTGCGGTCATCAATGCCACTTCAATGAGGTCATAATGATTCTGAAAATCCAATCATCACACAAAGAATCAGTGTAGCAAATTAGCCACGCCCATTCACTGCGACAGAAATCATGGTTTAGCATGTAATATCCCAAAAACATTACTAAAGCATGGTGTGAATGCACACTGTAATTTGCAAGCAACACATTTTCCATTGAAATGGCCACTAAATTTGCACAGGCGCTGCTAAAATTATAAAGCACACAAAAGTTAGTATGTGGAATTTGGGTTTGTGCAAATATTAATCATTTGCACAACACCAAGTATCTTAAATTATTTTGATCTCAATAAAATCGTTTTTCCATCACACAGTGGAATTACAAAAATGTGCTTTATGTGTTTATTTATTTTATTCCTAACTGCTGATATATATTTCGAAATATTTGAGCAATTCATTTACAGATATTTACATTTTGTTGTGTGTTAAAAAATAATGGCATCCTACAGTTTATCCTTTCATTCTCTCCGTACCCCTGCAAGATTGTCATTTATGTCAGTTTACAAAAGCCTCTCAATTTTCAGAAAAAGAAAAGTTCATGCCAATCTCTTTTTTAAAACAAGTAGCGATTTGACAGATTACATAGCCTGACATATGACCTTTATCCCAGAAAATGAGTCAAGATAAAACTCATCTTTATCCTTCCTTCACCTTTTAAACCTGAGCAGGATTATTTTGGAGGTTTTACCAACAAGGCGCATCTCGTGGGAATGACTCGTTAATACTTGAATCGGGTATTTACAGGTAGGACCTAGATCTGAGTGAATTCGCCTAGCTACACTTGTCCTGCTATGTTCTAGAACGCTTAACGTGTCCCAATAAACCTTTTTACCTACCTGCCTAAATTGCCCTACCCTCTAAAATCACTTTCAAATAAAGTCTCACAAAGCATTTAAAAGTCTTACGGACAAGGTTCACCTATTCTGTGTCTCCTTTCATCTCTTTCACTGCACTTTATCTTCTTTTTTTTTAACCTGAGATCTCTGCATCTCATCTTCTTCATCTTTCCTTCCCTCTTGGGGCACTTTTATGTGCAATGTACCTCTCTGACTACTTTTAGTGCCCCTCTCATCATGTACTTTTGAAGGCCTGTGGAGCAGGTTGAACTTTTATTTCAACTTTATATAGTTCACTGAAGGGCTTATAAACACTTTCTTTAGCATACTGTGTGCAGTATAACATCTGAAAGTTAGACCGTGTCTGTCAGAGGGCTTTAATAACTCCAGCTCAGTCCTAAACCAATGCAATTAATATTCTGGCCCTACTCTTGGAGCTTAATTAGCCCAACTTTGCTCAAAGGAGGGGGGTCTTTTAGGAAAAGTAATTAAACATAATTTACTGATGCTTCGCCAATATTTTGTTTCAATTTGAACATCATTCAAAGGCTTCCTGAACATTAATAGGGTGTTAATGAAGACTTTTCATATAGTACAGTGCTAATAAGTCACCTAAACATCAAATACTTCTTCTTTATAGGCGCCTGATGCATTTGAACCCGTTCCTCTGTAGCAGGCAGAAATGTTATGTGTGTTTGTTTTCTTCTGTGACTTTCCACGAACAGGAGCCAGCCATGTGGGAAATCCCCAGAAGGTCACCTTTCGAGAGATGATACAGTGTGCTTTGCCAGCAGGAAATTACAGTGGAGTGCATTAAGCTGGTGATGAGTTGTTTAATTTGTATGTGAGTTCTGTGCGCTTCGAACTTTATTGCTGTACATTCGGCAGGCTTCAATATCGCATATCGCATATACAAAGATGGAGGAAGGTGGGTGTCTGTTTGCGGCCATAACAGACACAAAAAGTGTTCGTTTCAAAATAGCAACCGGAATCCGTGCTTGAAGTTTGATTGGATTTGATCAGTTTTCTGGCCCCTCTGCTCCCTTCATCTGAATTAAACCCTTTCTCCATCTCCAGTACCCTCTTGTCATCTACGGTACCCTGAACTAGTGCATGAACTACAAATGTCAGGCACTCTCACGAATATGTGTAGAGGGCAAAAGTGCATGTGATTATAGCGCAGATGTTTTCCCACAGATTTGTTCACAATTATAACCCGATATTGCAAATACAGGGAGGAGGTGTCAATTGCCTGTATGTTTATGGAACACAATGGAGGCAGATCACAAACTGTCACTGATTAATTTGTTTCTTATGTTATATTTTTTTGTAAAGCGAGACTGTTACCCAAAAGACGGGCTGGAAGCGGATGCTCCGGCGCACACAAGGTAAGAAGAATTATTTTGTCTAGAATAGACAAGTCTTCAGACATTTTTTGAAGAGAAAAGGCCTGTCAATGGACACAGAGACCAGGGTTGACGGCTGTGAAGCAGGTGAAGGAGAGGCCATTGATGAATTCGGCGGTTTATCACAAGAGCTGGATGAAAGAAGCCGAGGGTGCGGGCAGTTTGTTGTTCTTTTCTTGAGATAAGCGGGATCATGATGATTGAGAGCATTAAATGCCACACAAGACACCTATTGTGACTTATGGGGGATGCTGAGAACATTTCTGATCATTTCCTGCATCCATGCCATATAACAGTGAATCAAGCTCTTATTACTCCACGTCTTACAGGAATGCACTGTATCTTGGTATTTGTGAAGTTACAACAACGCGTTCCCATTACCCCGCATGCCGTTGCAACGCAAAACTTTAACCCGACTTGCTGTCGGGGGTGCGCTGGAAGTTGGAATAGTTTAATTTACTATTCCGACTTCAGTGTGTGCAACAGTAGGGAAGGTATTGGAGTTAAATCCAACACCTTCTACCCACTGCTACACACCTTTTGCATTGTAACGGCATGCAGGGTAATAGCATTCGTTGTACCGCTTGCGGTGTAACTGCGTTTCCCGTATATTGGCATGGTACCCTCCTTATTACAGAGCAGTAAGTGGTGCAAAACTCCACAGCGCATTTGACTTTAAACCTTCCCAAAAAATCAAATTTTTTCATGCTTACCTCCTGGAACTGTACTGGCTCCCTGTTGAACAGCGGCTAGCTTCAAGGTTCTCTGTACGGTCCTGTTTCTGTATTGGTAAGGAAGGCAGGGCTTAGTGCAGACATCTTTTACCACAGTATTATGAAAGAAGGTTTCTGGAAGTGGAAGTCTTTGACAAGAATATTTGTGCTTATTTGTTGTGTGGAATTTTGTTGTGGCAGTTATATGTTTTACCTTTTTTCCTTTTAGTGTTGCTCTGTTTTTTTGCTGCATCATTGCAATGTGATGTTGTTGTGTTGTGTTCCGTGTCTACTTCTTTTTTGTGTTGTGTCCTTTTATCCGTTAATTGTGGGGTTATGTTGCTTTGTGTTGTGTATGATGTATTATGCCATGGTGTTTACTTTAGATATGTCAAGAAACACAAATAAGGGCCAGATACACTGACATTAGGAACTGTGATTTCCAAATTGTATTTCCTACCGAATCGCAATTATGAAATCGCAAATCCCAATGTATGAAACTTTTAATTTTAAATTAGCTATTCCTAGTGGGTTGCAAATCGACCTACCTCATGAATGATAATGAGCAAGGTTGCAATTAGGAATCACAGCTGTTACAGGAATTGTGGCATTTTGGGGTCAGCAGAGCACTGTGCATGTGATTGCTTCTTAATAAAGAAATCTTTTATCTTTAAAATACATCCCATTTTCCCTAAAGGTAAACAAGATGCCTTTAAAAAACAGAAACTGAAAAGTTTACATTTATTTTTTAGGAGCAGGCAATTGTCCCTTATACCACTGCCTGCTATCAATTTTTTTTAACATTCTCAAAGGAGATAAGTCTCAAGGGAGCCCCTTCCCGTTTGTGAATGGATTACTACCACTTTTAAACTGGTGGTACAGTATTATTATTTTGTGACCGGAATTCGATATCAAAACAGTAATACATACCATCTAATTCGGTATTTTGAATGGACTTTCTTAACCCTCTTCCATATACCAAATTGCAAATGTGAATTGGGAGTCGGTAACAAGTTACTGAATGACATTTTGCCTTTTTTACATTCAAAAAAATATTTTTGCAGTTGCAAACAGTCCGATTCCGTGAATCGGGCCATGATTGCAAAAATGCTTTATATACCTGGCCTAAATATCCAGATAAACACAGCACATACATTTAATGCCTGTGTTATAAACAACCACTTACTTCTGTCAAAGGTGGTATAGCAGTACTTCTCCAGCCCTCAGCTCTTCACCTACTTAAGACACCAGTCAACCAAAAACTGTGCCACAAACCATACCCTAATTTACCAACTGCAGTGCTCACTTTTTGTGAAACTGCCCCAATTTCTTTTTAGTTTTACCACCTGATATATATAAACAAAAGAAATGCAATTTGACATGACTTGAAGTGCTTGCTAGTATTTCCTGGACTAGGGTGCTCAAATCCTGAAAAAAATAGCACAGCAAGAACTGGGCTAATGTCATGCTTAATTTGTAAAGGAATAAGTGGCAGGGACTAGCATCTTTCTCAGTAGCCTATGGCTGGTGTTGATGAATGTTGGAGGTGACAAATAGCAGGGCTTTCTAGGTTCTCTTTCATCCCTGCTTTCCCCTCCGTCACTTTGTTCATTCTCTTTCTCCTTCCTTCCTTCCCCCTTTTTCTACATTTCTGCTTCTTGTTCTGGGTCAAAGTCTGATGATGAAAAATAAGTCCTGATCACCAAAAATGAGTGTCACTGGGCCCCACTTTCAACCACAGGCCCAGATTAGGCACTGGGTAACATAATGCATATATTGTTTACTAGAAATTACCATCTTTGGCATGGCATACTCCGAGATTGCTGCCTTCTTTAGTTGAACCCATTTTTGGAGGTGTTATGTACTTTGTCCCTGCCTACCAGTAGTAAAGTGTGTGGGCTCTCCCCTTTAAACATGGGAACATTGGCATCCACCTGATTGACACATTTTAATACTTATAAGTCCCAAGTATATGGTACTACCTGTTCCAAGGGCCTGTAAATTAAATGTTACTAATGGACTGCAGCACTCATTCTGCAACCCAAAAAAGTAAGTCCTTAAAGCATGTCTCAGGTCTGCCATTGCAGCCTTCAGTGCGGCTTTAAACTGTTATTTTGACGTATCTAAATAACCCCTGTGCCAAGCACAATCCTTCCTTTTGAATACTTATAAGACAGCCCTAATTTAGACCCTAAAGGGTCATAGGGCAGGGTTCAGGGTATTTCAAAGTTACGACAGTTATATTTAATCTTGTACATGTCTTGCCAGTGAAACACCTACAAAGCAAGGCTGGCTCTCCCATAGAAAAGCACTGGATTACATTATAACTCCCTATAATGGTTAATTTCACTTTGGGACTAACTAGAACAATGATTTATTGACTCACTTGACAAGGAATTGAAAATCCAACCTAATGGTCAAGTCAGATTTTAAATGACTATTTTGAAAATACCACATTAGAAAGCTGACATTTTCCTGTCCAAGCCAAATTTCTTTCTGCGAGTGTCTAGTGTCACCTGACTGTTGATGATCTCCTGAGGTGTGATGTGTATTTCTCCTAAAGGGTGGACTAAGGGTCTGGCATGGAGAGGGTCTTTCTGACAGAATGGCTGGGAAAGAGCTGTGCCCTGATTGCACTTCAAAGTGTAGCCTGGGGCTACACCCAACCCTTCCTCAATTCAGAAGAAGCCACCCTGTCACTGGCAGATGCAGATGCAGCTCACACCTGTGCCTGCCTGCCCTTTGTTTCACTATACAAGCTGAGGCCAAGCCTAGGGGAAAAGAAAAGAACTGACCATAACCAGTTTTAGGGGTAGACAAAGGGCTGTCCCCCACTCACAGACTGGCACTGGGTATGAAAGAGCAGCATTCCCAGACCCTGAAATTAGAACACTATTGGGCCAGAGAAGATTCTGCTGTCTGAAGAAGGAAGACTGGGCCTGCTTGTCTTGAACCCAGGACCCAGTAGTGACTCCATGTGTCAGTTGTCTGATACCCTGTTTGAACTTCAGGAATGCAACAAGCTTCCAGAGGCCTTTCCTCCTTTTCAGCTGACCAGACCCAAATGGACCTGACCTGGTCCCTACTGCTTGCCTATGTGGGAGTGAGTCCTCACCCTTAGGTGCTTTATTCAGGGTCCTGGAGTATTGACTAGAGTCAGAGTGTACTTCTTCCCGCTTAACTGAAGGTTTCACTGGATCCAACGCATAGTGGCATAGAGCAATTCAGGCCCTCGCATGACAGCACTGTGCTGCTACTGCTCAGCAGCTTCACCAGTTTGAACACAGAGAGATACTAAGCATTGAATTGCAGCACCATGCAGTGTCTGATCAGCTGCTTTGCCATATTCAACACAGAGTCATGCAGAGCCTTGCATTGCAGCGCTGAGCAGCTCCTGATCTATGGCTTCAATGGACCAAATGCAGTGTGATGCAAAGCTTTGCATCGAAGCAACGCACAGTCCCGCACTAAAGACAGAAGACACAACTCCCAGCAGGCCAAACCTGATACCGTACAATGCCAGTGCACCATTGCTGGAGGCCTAAACTTGTTGTTTTGTCCCAGTCCAGCATGGGCAGATTCTAGCAGTTGCCGCTTTGTGCCTTTTGACTCTATTTTGACTCTAATCTTTAATAATTATTAACTATAATTATGCTGGTTGAATTTTTGTTATTTTGGTGCCATTTTTATTTATTAAAATGTACTTTATTTTTCTAAATTGGTTTGCAATTGAGCTTGTATCATGTTTCACTTTATTACTGTTTGAGCACTGCATAAATACTTTGCACATTGACTCTAAATTAAGTTGGACTGGTTTTGTGCCAAGCTAAAGAGGAATTAAACACACGTTTATTTATTGATGTTTGTGGTTCACCTTGACAAGGATTGTGTTTATTATTTGAGATGGGTTCTCACTCCTCTGAACTTATAACCCAGTCTATTACAATTGTCTATTCCCATGTATTAGTTATGAAGAAAATGAAGAGCAATTGCTGCCACATGGACTAATCTAATTAACAGAGGTGCTGTGGAAAGATGCATGAGCTGTTGATGCTTGCCATACATGCTTTTATGATAATTCACCAATAGTTCTATGTGTTAAAGTGGACCTTCTAATCCAAACAACTTTAGTTTCCATCACAATATTCTCTCAAGGGCATTGTAGGGTGCTTACTTCTTTTAAAATAAATAAAAGATGTAATGTTCAAAACTACTTGATACACCTTAGAATAAGGCAAAAAACCTATCTTTGTTAGTGTGGATTTAACATTGGCTTGAGAGTCTATCTAAGTATCTACTGTCAAAAAATCTTGGAAAACAAGGATAGAACACCAGTTAACTCAAAAGTTAAAAAACTATGGGGTATATTCACAAGAAAGTGTGATAACTACCGCAAGACTAGCCTAACGCAACTCTCAACATCGCAGCCTATCGCGGGAAAATTTTGCCGTGCCAACCAAGTATTCACAAAGCAGCGGTAGCATGCGATAGTCACCAGATAACGTGTCAAATGTCAGCGTAAGCATCAATGCCACGCCGCAAAAATGCAAAAAGCGAATGAAAAAAATAATGCGATGAGGCCAATCGCGGTACAAAAAGTAGCGAAAACCTGCCACAGGTTTGCAAATCCCACGCGTCTGGCGGGAGAATGCACCATATAAACCACAAAAACAACACACCAGAACCAAGCCAAAGCACTTAGCAACATGGATGCACCCTGCCCCAGCGCAGAAGCCAACGTGAACCCCTCAACCCCCACAGACCACCAGCAAGGAACAATGGGGAAGGGGATGGCCGAGGAGAAGAGGGAGAGGAAGACGGGGTGCAGTCTGCAGCAAAACCAGATCAGCGTCACGGAGGTGACAGAACACTACCAGCAGCTGACCCACAAGTCGACCACCTGGAATGCAGTTGGAGTGCCGAGGAGGCCAATCGAGGAGGCCAAGAGGCACTGGCATGATGTGACAACCTAAACTAGGCACAAACCCGCTGCCAACATGAAGCCTGCAACGGCAACAGGAGGTGGCAGTCTTGCGCCACAGGAGGAGCTGGAGGAAACCGAGGACAGAGTGATCAGTGTGGAGACGGTGCAAGGAGTAGGGAGTATGGACACAGCTCGAGAGGACCTGACACAACATCAACAGGGTGAGTAATGACCAGGGACTGGGGGACGGGGGAGATGGACACAATGGCACACATGCACAACAGGGTGTAGCACACTGCACACCCACAACTACCCTGGATCATGTCCCTCATCCCCTTGGCACACTGCAGCACACACACATAGCAAAAACAGCACACCCACATTGATGACAACGTGGTACAATGCGCAAAGCCGACACTGCAGAACAGAGGACACAACTGGCTCCGCACATGCACAGAAACATGCCTACTACATCTGACAGAGCAGGAAACCATAACATGGAAATGTATGCGTACAACCTCACATCCGTCATGTAGACCAAATGTACACTGTCCTGCAGCAGCAGTCAGCACCTCCCAAACAGTCACAATGTACATTGTCATACAGTCTGCATGTAACCCAGAACAATGTGCCAACATACATGTCAACAAATGTCAACATGCACCTCCCCTTCACATTGCAGAGGAGCACACAACACCTCCAGCAGAGCACAGAAGACAACACATCTGTGATGCCGGAGAGGACCACCACACCTTCGACACCGACGCCCTACAATAGCCCATGGACGTCCCACGCAACCCACCACCATGACCCGGGCAGCCAAGTTACTTAGAGGAGAACACAGACCTGCAACAGACCACACAGCAGAAAGCACCAGCACCATGACTCTTCACCCACCCACACATGGCACCCCAATGCCATGTGTCAGCACGCCAAAAGAAGATGGCTCAACAGGTATGGGTGGGGTCTAAACCCATGGAAGGCAAACTAGATCACATACATTGGTGTCAATTACACTTTAGGGACCACCTACACCCCACAAAGGAGACCCACACTGTCATGGGAACACATGCAGATGCACATTCACAGTACACAACCACGCCCAGGGGCACGCACATATCAGTCACACACCCTCGTTGGCTCTGCATACGACAGCCCAGGCCACTCCCCTTACAAATTGAGTGGGTGACAACAAAGGTACATTTCCAAGCTCAAACCCGATGCCTGCAGTGACATGCCTGCATCTGCTGTACACAGCACAAGGTAATGTCGCAGGGCCCTGGGCCCCCATGCATACAACAAGACCACAAGGACCAATGCAGACATGATGTTGAACTGTCTACGGGCACATGCACCCGGCCCCTTTATTGGCAGGGCCACATGTACAGTGATGCCTGTGCTGGATGTTTGTGGGGTGGGTGCAAGCCAGCCCTCAGGGAGTTGTTGGTGCTGGCAACAAATACAACAGTTAACACAATGAATATAAAACAGACAACACCAGCATCACAGGGACAACTGCGGAGCATCATGGAGGTCCAGAGGGCACACAATGAGAAAACAGAAGTGTCCGTGAGTTGCAACGCATTGAGGTCTGGGCACTACAGCTGAGGGCATACATGTGAAGAAGTCTCGGATTGTGTCCCTTCGAGTTATTCCTGATGCAGATGCAGTGGGGTGTGTTACACCTGCATCATCTTCCTCATCAATGTCCCAGGACTCCCACACTGCTTGTGGTGACATCGCTGTACAACCTCTCCACAGCACAAAACTCAATCAGTAACGCACGATGGCTTGCGGTGCACTGAGTCAGTGGTACCTGGAGTGCTGAGCAGGGTATCAGTCTGATGATGGCATCCGCGACAGGTGTGAGCAACTCCGTAAGTCTGTCAGGACCACCGTTTCGACTCTGGCAGATGGCGGTTGGAGGTGGTCCTGCCGGTGGTGGCATGTGCCTCCTGCGGTGATGCGACGTCCGGGCCAGTCAGGACTCAATTTGGTGTGTGAGCCCTGGTGGACCGCAGTTGAGGCCAGAGGCAGCGGACAGCACAGGGTCACAGACAAATGACACCTCAGAGGCCATCCAATATCTCAGAAGGAGGGGTCCCAGACCTGACCAGCACAGAGTTAGTGGCCCTGGATGCACAGCGGCCGACACAGGCACCCTGCCACGGGACGGTGACTTCCGGTGCACTGAGGTAGGTCCACGCGCAATGAGAGGGTCCTCATCGATGTCGAAGGTGAATGTGGCGGAGTCTTACGGTGGACAGAGGAAGATGTCCTCCAGGGCATGATGCGGAAGGTCTGGATGTTATCCGGAAGCAACAAATGGTGGAGTGGAATGCGACACCCTCCTTTTCACCCCCAATTCGGTATCAGCTACATGAGGATGAGAACTAGCCCCTAGTCCATAGACTCAGATGCCACAAATGTACGATCAGAGAGTGTCCATGAATGTCAGGGAACAGACTTAGTGGCCCCGGTGCTGAGAGGGGATGCAGTCTGCGATGATGCCGGTACACTGATATGAACTCTGCCATCGCTAAATCAAGACTACTGGACATCAGTGTAGGCCAGAGGCAGCGGTCAGCAGTGGCCCACACCCACCTGTCATTAGCTCCCGATGCACAGAGTTAGTGACATCAGGGCAGTTGTAGGTAGTGTTTGATCACCTCCATAACGATGATCTTATTCCCTCCGGACTGCAACGCGTCGTCCACTTACTCCTTACTCCTCCCCTTGCGTGAGATGATATGTTTCTGCCTTTGAATAATCGATGTTCAGTTCCATTTCAGTGGTCTACTCTTGCGCAGCGTTTGCCGAGGGCAGTAGTCCGCGTAGGCCCACAGACACGTGTAGTTGTAATGTTATGTACAGACTCTGCCTTAAATAATGTTCACTGCCATGGTATAATCAAGACTCAGTTCCAAATGTGTGACCTACTTGACCGTAGTGTAGGCCGGAGGCGGCAGTAGAGTACGTCAACGAGAAAGGTCTAAAGCGGGCCTGTGTTGTGGAGGCTGTGATAGTCTGAGAGGCTGCCAAGGTCGCGGGCCTCTAACTTGGAGCTTGCGCAGGCACATGGTGGGCCCTCCTTGACACACGCCTGTGTCGGCAGGTGATCAGTGTGGCCTGGCTGCGCAGGGGCGGGCCTGATGGGTTGGGGGTCCAGCGGGCCGGGGTACGGCAGGTGCACAGGATCGCAGGCAACTCCATTCACAAGGATGGTGTCAGCCTCGTGGCGTGGTCAGAGGCACCACCCTGGCAGAGATATTGGGCTTTCTGAAAGAGGACCACGCCCAGGGCTATGTGCTTTTTATTCACACCCCTATGCTGGCCTGCCATACGCTGGGCCATCACACTCTGCGCACGCTTACGGGGGGACGTAACAGGCAACATTTCCGCAAACTCCCCCACTGGCCGGGGTGACATGGTTGCGTCCACTACACTCCATACACCAGAGGTGTATGTCACCATGGAAATGGGTGTGTTCGGCATACTGCGGTCTGTCTAGCACATCACCGCCACTCTTGGCATTCTGTGCTTTCCCAGTCATGGTTCTCCTGAATCCTTTACACATGCCTGGTTATGTTATGTTAATAGGATTTATAGAGCGCAGCGCTTACCCTAAGGTGTCCTGGCGCTATCAGTTGCCTGGCCGGAGGAGGTGGAAAATCATTGAGTAAATAGCCAAGTCTTCAAACCCTTCCTAAACAAGAGAAGACTAGGAGCATTCCTCAAGGGAAGGGAAAATTATTCCAAGCCACGGATGCGCCAGCCGTAAAGCTCCTACCCCAGCTGGCCTTTTCAACAAAAGGCGTCAAGACTTTTTTCGTGCTAGAGGACCGAAGGGTCTTAGTAGGAACATACCATCTAAATTTGTCCTGCAAATATTGTGGGCCAGACCCATTAAGGGCCTTAAAAACTGTACAGAGGGCCTTGAAGCATACTCTCTGCTTCACAGGAAGCCAGTGTAACCTAAATAGCTCTTTTTTTACCGATACAAATTTCGGGATGCCTGATAACAGCCTCGCAGCCGCATTTAGAGCCATCTGCAGCCTGTTGACCAGATGTAGACGGGCATTCAAGAGAATGCCATTACAGTAATCCAGTCTTGACATGACAAGCACCGTGACCACGGTCCTGAAGTTCCCTTCCGAAAGGTAAGGTTTAGTTTTCCTTAGAATTCGTAGCCACATAAAACAGGCGGAAACCACGGTGCTTATATGATCACTGAAGGTCAATTTACAATCTACAGTTACGCCCAAGTTTTTTTCTTTCAACGAGGGGAGGGGGCAACTACCCAATTCTGCCGGCCAACAATCAGGAGTCCAAACGTTGGGATTGTTTCCAAAAACAATGATCTCAGTTTTGGACGAGTTAAGTTTTAGACAGTTTGAGGCCATCCATCCAGCTATCTCCTTCATACAATCATGAAAGGACACTCCCGTTTCTTTTTCCTTGCCATCCTTAAAAGATAACACTATTTGAGTGTCATCCGCGTAAGATGTTATCTGAAAGCCATGGGATTTCATAAGACCAGCCAGCGGAATCATATAAATGTCAAAAAGGGTGGGACTTAGTGAGAATCCCTGAGGGACCCCACAGGGAAGGTAGAAGGAGTCAGATTTATGGTTGCCCAAATTGACAGTCTGGGATCTGTCGGAGAGAAAAGAGTGTAGCAGTTTCCAAGCCGCCCCTTGTACTCCCACCTTCAACAAACGGTCCATCAAAACCACATGATGGACCATGTCGAAGGCTGCCGAAAGGTCCAACAAGATCATCACAGCCTTCCCACCACTGTCCAGGGCCTTCCTAACTTCATCTAAGGGCTTAATTAGGGCCAATTCCGTATTTTGTTCGGCTCTAAAACCAAATTGCGTTGAGTCAAGTATATGGTTAGTTTGTAGATAGGTGCTAAGCTGGCCATTCATAGCCTTCTCAATGATTTTTGCTTTCATTGGAAGCCGCAAGATCAGCTTATAGCTGCCCGGATCTGAAGGATCCAACGTTGGACTTTTCAATAAAGGGAGAATAGAAGCAGTTTTCCAAACCTTCGGGAAATACCCCGAGATCAAGATGCCACGGATGTAAAACCGCCCCTATCAATTCCGAGATGGTTTTCACAGTCAAGACCGGACAGGGACCTGTGGGGGAGCCAGAACTAATTCAGTTAAAAATGTTAAGAGTTTCTGCGCTTTCTAAAGGGAGAAACAAATCAAAAGTCGGCCCAGTGTAGCAATCTGCCGTACTCTTACTAAGAGAGGGAGTTCCGGTTCCAGATTGACCTATAGAGAAGGAGGAGTAAATACCCCCCACCTTCTGTTGAAACCAGGATGCCAGTTTATTGCACAAGCCTGGGCCACTAGTAACCTTCGGCGAATTGGGTACCGCTAATTTCTTCACTGTTTTAAAAAGTTCTTTTGCATTTGATTTTGCATGGAGGATTTCATGGGCATAGAACTCCTTTTTTGATTCCAACAATAAGTCTTTATAACTTTTAAGACTCTGTTTATAAATTTCTTGTCTGAGTTATTGTATTCCTTCCGCCAAACCCGTTCAAGTTTTTTTCATGCCAGCTTCTGAGTCTTAAGTTTATCCGAATACCAGGGGACAGAGGGTTTGGTACGCCTGGGGGCCCTCTTTTTCACAGGGACTAATATTTTGCAGGCTTTATGTAGCCAGTCAGAGTATCCCTGCACGGCCTTATCAATGTCCGACGTGAGTGTTAGAAAGGAACTCTTAAGTTCCTCTTCAAACCGGGCCACGTCTAGGTCCCTCCAGGATCTGATTTTCAGCGTCCTGGAAGACCCCGGACTAGGTATCAACGCTTTTGTGTCAGACAACTCGAAGATACCCACCCTGTGGTCTGACCAGGCCAGGGGAATAACCTCATATATGGTGATATCGGGGTTGTTCGTGTAAATCCCGTCCAGTGTGTGCCCCTTAAGGTGCGTGGGACCTTCCACCTGTTGTTTCAAGTCCCCGGATTTTATCTAGGTTTAGCGTTTCTGAATCCCCTAGATCCTCCAGAAAGAAGTTAAAATCCCCCAGAACCCTAAATGAATGGCACACATGCCTTCTTCGAGGAGGGTGCCTATTGTATCCAGGAACCCAGCTTCTAGGACCTGGCGGACGATAGAGCAGTAACCCCTTAAAACTTTTCAAATGCTTCATGTTAAAATTAAACAACAATGCCTCCCAGAAAGTATTGGAGGCTGGATGAAAAATGGGGTTCAAAGAGTCCTGGTAAATGATTGCAAGGCCCCCGCCCCTCCTCATGGGTCTGTTCAAGGTGTAACAGACATATCCTGGAGGGGTGGCCTTTACCAGAGTCGGCCCATGATTCTGTGATAAATGCCACTGTAATGTCAAATTCCTCTAGGAATACCGCACATTCTGTGGCATGTTTAACCAGAGACCTGGCATTTATGAGTACACATTTAACTGTACCTTGCTTGGCCTTACGAGTTCTTTCCCCCCGTTTAAAAACATGCCCTTTAACCATCTGCTCAAGAATAATGGGCAGTTGGACGCCGCATTTCAAGCATTCTCCCCCTTGAACTCCTCCGCCTGAACCACACACATACCTTGCACAGCCTAAGGGACCTCCTTCTTTATTAAGCATTAGGAGTTCGTATTTAGAGTAGCTCAGGCAAGCTGAAATCAAATGAACAGGGGAACCGGCCCCGGGCACGGACCGAGCGCGGACGGGCGCAGACGGGCTTGCCCTAGGCCCGCCTTTGGTGCACCAGCGGCGCGTCCGCGCGATCGTACGTGTTATGTAGCCTTCCCTTGAACAGCTAGAACGCTGACCTAAGTGCCTCAAAGATGGCCGCCCGCTCCCCGTGTCAGTGCAAATGAACCAAGTAGCAGCAAACCTCACTGAGCCCCTCCAAAACGAGCCCGTTAGCAGCAGGAACAGGAACAAAATAAAATGTCTTTAAAACAAATGTGAAGGTTAAAATCACCACGGAGTTCGGAAGCGCAGCTGGAGACCGATCAGGCATTCAACACAGTTCCGATCCGGCCCAGCAATACTGGTTGCCACCTCTCCCCACATTTGGCTAGTGTGTGGCTGAGGTGTCATGCCATTGAGGGCTCATGTTCACGGCTTGCCTAGGTTACCATTGTGAGTTGTTCTGTCATGTCTGGTGGGTGGGCATGTTGTTTTGCATGTTGGTTTTGATTTTGTGACGTGTACATTGCCAGAGATGTGAGTTGCATGGTTGTAGAGTTGAGGTGACTGGGGTGTTCATTTGGAACTTGCCAAGGGGCTGTGCATTTCCCTTGGTGCCATCCTGGGGATGCTGGTTGCTGCTGGACTGTCGGAGGATGGAGGAATCATGCACAGTTGCTGGGTATTTGGATGCGAGATTGGTGGAGGTTCCACTGTGTTCGGTTGTTGCCTGCACATTGATGTGAGGCGTGTGATTTCTGTTGCGTTGATTGTATGCTGTGTTGGCAGGGGGCACAGGTATGACATGTGTGCTGTGGATTGCCCCCGGCACATGCGTGCATCCAGCTATGGCGTATGGGCCTTGCTTGGCATCCAGCGGATACCGCGCATTGTGTTGGACGTATAGGCACTGGGGTAAGAAGCTGAAGGTGATGTCCAGGTCAGGTGCGAGGGACTTGGATGTGGCTTGCTGTGTGTCTCCTCCGACTGTGGCGGGTGTTGATTGGGGGTACCAGGGGCCAACAGGTGCAGCACAGCCAGCAGCTTTGTGTGGGGTAGGATGTTGGTTATCCGCTGTGTTAGTGCCGTCGGCCTGTTGAGCGTTGTTGGTCAGGATGCGTACGATGGTCGTCCTTTTGAGCCTGTGGTGGGCAATGACATTGTCAGGTGTTGGGTCTGTGTGGCTGGTGCAATTCCTGGTGGTCTGCTGTCTTTGTCTTTGCTGCCTGTATGGTGGTCCGGGGGGGGTGTTCCGGGTGGGTGTTGCAGTCCTGAGGTGGTGGCGGTGGGTGTTGTGGCCCTCTTGGGTGTCCAGCCCGCATGACCGGTGGCTCCATGGCATCTGTTGCCCTTCCGATGTGACTGTGGGCTGTGCTCCCTTTTGTGGTGCAGGCTGTGGTCCGACTTTGCACCAGGTCAGAGCAGGTGTTATTTTCCTGCTGCTAACATGTCTTATCGCCTGTTTTGTGTTCTTATCGCAGTTCTGTCTGGTCGTTGTTAATGTTGTGGAGTGGTGTTGTCGCGGCTTTGGGCACGGGAACGCCTACTCTGCATCTCATTAGCGATAGTTGCGGGGGTTTTCTGTGGCAATGTTCTTTTGTGCTGCTATCGTGGGTAAACTGGTGCTGTGGGCTGTTAACACCAAATTGTGTATGGGGCGATCGATTTATCGCAACTTTGGCTGTGATAAAGTGCCGTTAACTCAGCGTTAGCTCCTTGTGAATATCCCCCTAATTTTCCCTTAGGAGATGCTTCACACAATCCACCCACACTTGATACCTACACAGATTCACCAACTCTCACACGTTGTCCAATTAATGCTGCACTCAGGATGTTAAGGCACTTATACACATATTTAATTAGTAGTACCAAAAATATTTCAATAAAACATTTACAATTATAAACACATATAAAAAGACATAAAAAAGCCTTTAAAAACAATAAAAATCACAATGATACAAATTTGTTATGTAACCAACTTCCTGGAAAGGAAAATACAATAAGACAGTGACATCTGTCTTGTAGCTTGTTAATTTGAATTAATAGACAGCACCTCGCAGGGAAATTAATTTCCTGTCTTTGTATTACTGCTGACTTTAGCCAAATGTAGCAAAACAAACCAGGATCTATGCATTTTGGTGGAACAAGCACAATCAAGCCACCTTCTTCAGGACACAAAATGGTGTTTGATCCTCTCCTTTTCGTTATATCATATAACACATAAATTGATTCTTTCAACACCTAATGTGGAGAAAACAAAAGTAGGTATACATAAAAAACATATTTACACCTATTCCTATAGCTGCACATATTTTAATTTTTAAGGTGAAATTATACATTTGTAACTCTTTGAAAAACATATCTAATCGTTTCCCCATTATAAACACAAATTATAAGTGCCCAAATAATCCTCATCGCCTTATGCCCATTAGCAAACGCAACCGCAAACGCAACTCACCGGTGCAAAAGCACTCAGTTGGATGCTGCTTCAATAAATTTAGATGGTTCACACATGATTAAATTTCTTTTCTAAAGTTGAGACAAAAACATTGTTCTCATGAGTTGTATTACATTTTCAAATTTCCAGACTGTCTATTCCTACAGTTTAATTTTCTTTTACCTGTGTGACTTCACTGTTATCATTACATGGGAATTTCCAATGTTCATTCAAAAGTCCTTTTCTCCTTCAGTCACACCCTATACATGGGGAAACTCTATTTAGTGTTAGGAAAACCATTATTTCCTACTCTCTATTCACCCATCATATTTTACCTCAATTTTTCTTAAATATTTACATTTATTCCAGGCATGGGATTCTAATTAATTTTCCCCTTCTTTGTTAACATCTCACCTTTTATATTTTTGGAAGGGTTGTGCGATCGCGAGGATTTGTAAAACAACCGAAACCCGTATCCAAGACTAGAGCCAAATTTAACAAAACAATCCAGCGTCAAAGCGTTTCGGTGGAGCGACCACAATCAAGCCACCTTCTTCAGGACAAAAATTTAGTTTGAGCCTCTCCTTTTCGTTGTGTCCTGAAGAAGGTGGCTTGATTGTGGTTGTTCCACCGAAACGCGTTGACGCTGGATTATTTTGTTAAATTTGGCTAAAGTCAGCTGTAATACAAAGACAGTAAATTAATTTCTCTGCAGGGTGCTGTCCATTAATTCAAATTGACAAGCTGCAAGACAAATGTCACTGTCTTATTGTATTTTTCTTCCCAGGAAGTTGGTTACATAACGAATTTGTATCATTGTGATTCGTATTGTTTTTAAAGGCATTTTAAAGTATTTTCAAATGTGTTTATAATTGTATATTTTTTATTGTAATATTTTTGGGACTACTAATTAAATACGTGTATAAGTGCCTTAACATCCTGAGTGGAGCATTAATTGGATAAAGTATGAGAGTTGGTGAATCTGTGTAGGTATCAAGTGTGGGTGGATTGTGTGAAGCATCCCCTAAGAGAATTTAAAAAAAAGAACTTTTCTAGTGTCAAGAAACATTGCAATAATGCTGTATAGTGATTTTTTCTGAGGAAATAATTCCCACCCTGATCGACCCACTATAAGAATGATAACCAGGAGCCAGATTCACAGAACTAATTTAAGACAAAATCCTAAACTCACTAACATTTTGGTATTCACAGAAGGCGCTTACTCATTTGGCATTGTTTTCTTCAGTGAACGTTTAGGGGTTTTGTTAACATAAAGTTCGATCTTATTACCATTCCTAAATATATTGTCACTTTAACCTTTGCATTTTCAGAACATTTTTTTATCATAATCTCCCAACTCCTTCAATAAGCATTCCTTTTGACTGTGCACACTAGGGGGTTAGATGCAGGGCATGTCCAGTGGCCAGGTGCTGCCCAACCCCCACAGACACCTAACCCCTGTAGCCCATGGCCGTTGACTGTGCATGATGTGGGTTGGCTGCAGGACCTGGCCTGTGCCCAACCCCCTGCAGGAGGCCAGCCCCATGCCACACATGGCCTTTGGCCTGTCTCCAGCCCCTGCACTCAACTCCCAACAGGTACCCAGCTCCCACTATGAGCCTACCAATGCATCCGTGTGTGACATGAAGTATATATTGAGGAAACTATGTGACCCTTCTATAATAAATCACATACAATGGTGGTGTAATCTACTATTATGTAAATATTTTGTTGCAGAAGTTAAGAACGCCACATCTCTTTTGCTTTTCCCTCTGTATGAGAAAACAATGTAACCCATTCAATTCCCTTAAAAAATATATTTTTTTCTTTAAAAATGTTTATACGCATTGGAATAGCTTAGACTTATGACCCCACACACCGCTTCAAGAAAGCAGTGACACAACAAACAGTGGTACAGACACTATTATGTCACACCGTCTTTCCTTGGTGTATCACATTAGTAAGTGTTTAGAATATTGTTTTGTGTCTCCTTTTTTTTCTCTTACAGGTCATGGATGCATGAACAAAGTTTTATTGTTCTTTAGTTTTTTTATCACTTTATCAGCTGTACATAGAGTACATTTGTCAGATATTTGCATTATCTTTTGTTTAAAGACCCAGCTTAATAGATTAGTGTTGCTTCTGGTCATGAGGAAATGCCTTTGAATCTCAGGGCAACTAGACATGAAACATGTCTACCACACCGAAACCAAAGGCTTATCATTATGCCTGGTTGTGTGACTTTTATTATTAAACTTGGCACTGACACCCGTCAGGAAGTAATCAGTCAAGGGAGTTCCTGTAGCCAATTTTAACTTCAACCTTGCCCAATCTACCTTCTCCTCTCAACCCACATTAAAAGGGCAGTTTCCTGAGCTTCAGCAAACACCAGGCCTGGGACGGAAAAGATCTCCTTGACAGAGTCACACTCTTGGGAGCATGCAGGGTGTGCAGCCAGCAAGGAGCTAGCTCAAAGATAAACCATACCACCTAGGTGAGTGAGGGCTATTTAATCCTATACATATGGCTATCAATGACTTAAGGGTGACACTGTACATCAGTCAATTCTGACTTTCGAGGTCAGGCAGAACAGCACACCAGAACTACTTACTGATAATTTCATGGGAAGGCTGTGTGCCAGAATGAATTAAAGTTTTCCTCTCCTTTATCATATAAAGGCTTTAAATTCAAAAGTACCTTTCGGAAAAAATAGCATTTCTATAGGAAACGTTTTTAGTTTTATAGGTCACCAAGATGGTGTGCAGGTGTGCAACACTTCTGTCATACATACAGAGGTGCCGATCACGATCCTGTAAAAACCGGGTACGAACCGTCGGACGGAGCATATTCTCCGTCCGACGCGTACCCGGTCGTCAAAATCTACCAACATGGAATTACGATTCGCACGGGAACACCATTTCCGTACGAATCGTAAAAAACCCCGACCGAACAAAATAAACATACAAATGCGATCCGGGAAAGCGCCGACCTGACGTCGGGACGCTCGCAGCCTGCCATTCACGAACCAGGAATTACGATTCGCACCGACGTCATCCCGCACGGTGATTATTTTCCGGCTGCCAAAAACTGCCGGGAAATCAGGACGACGCGAACAAGGACCACCAGTACGCGACGGACACACAGGACGACGCGAACAAGGAGGACCAGTACGCGACAGGACGACGCGAACAAGGAGGACCAGTACGCGACGGACAGACATGGACCCGAACCTACGAGTCATCCCGGCCCTCATAGCAATCGACCTCCTCTACAGGTTCGGACGCAGACGCCGCAGAAGGTCAGAACAACTAAGGGAGGGGGGAAAGTGGGGGTGGGGTGGGGGTGGCAGGACCAGGGCAGGCCACAAACCCCCCACCAAAGTCACACAGCACACATGCCCTGGACATACCTGACTCCCATGCCCTGGTCACTACGAGGGGGTGGGGGCGTGTCCAGATAAGCCACAACGGAAGTCCGTCACGACGCGAACAGGCAACACAACCAGACAGGTATGTCCCGTACCCACGCCTGAAGAGTGTGGGTACAAGTCGAACCACGCCCACACCCACGTCACCCCAACAATGGCTCGTACCCACGTGGCAAAGGCCTGGGTACGGCCCGCACAAGCATCACACAGCGTGGGGACGGATATGTACGGACCCTACCCCCACCCCGTATGCATGGAGCGTACCCCCACCCCAACAGCGTAAGTACAACCCGTACCCACCCGCGTACGTATGGAGCGTACCCCCACCCCAACAGTGTAAGTACGACCCGTACCCACCCGCGTACGTATGGAGCGTACCCCCACCCCAACAGTGTAAGTACGACCCGTACCCACCCGCGTACGTATGGAGCGTACCCCCACCCCAACAGTGTAAGTAAGACCCGTACCCACCCGCGTACGTATGGAGCGTACCCCCACCCCAACAGTGTAAGTACGACCCGTACCCACCCGCGTACGTATGGAGCGTACCCCCACCCCAACAGTGTAAGTACGACTCGTACCCCCACCCGCGTACGTATGGAGCGCACCCCCACCCCAACAGTGTAAGTACGAACCGTACCCACCCGCGTACGTATGGAGCGTACCCCCACCCCAACAGTGTAAGTACGACCCGTACCCACCCGCGTACGTATGGAGCGTACCCCCACCCCAACAGTGTAAGTACGACCCATACCCACCCGCGTACGTATGGAGTGTACCCCCACCCCAACAGTGTAAGTACGACTCGTACCCCCCACCCGCGTACGTATGGAGCGCACCCCCACCCCAACAGTGTAAGTACGACCCGTACCCACCCGCGTACGTATGGAGCGTACCCCCACCCCAACAGTGTAAGTACGACTCGTACCCCCCACCCGCGTACGTATGGAGCGCACCCCCACCCCAACAGTGTAAGTACGACCCGTACCCACCCGCGTACGTATGGAGTGTACCCCCACCCCAACAGTGTAAGTAAGACACGTACCCCCCACCCGCGTACGTATGGAGCGCACCCCCACCCCAACAGTGTAAGTACGACCCGTACCCACCCGCGTACGTATGGAGCGTACCCCCACCCCAACAGTGTAAGTAAGACACGTACCCCCCACCCGTGTACGTCTGGAGCGCACCCCCACCCCAGCAGTGTAAGTATGACCCGTACCCACCCGCGTACGTATGGAGCGTACCCCCACCCCAACAGTGTAAGTAAGACACGTACCCTCACCTCGAATGCATGGAACACATCCACCTCCGTGTATGTCATGAGCGTACATATTGTGAAATCGGAGAGGTGGGTGCAAAGTCCTCCCAGCAGTGCCCTGAGACAGGAGGGGTGGGTGCAGAGTCCTCCCAGCAGTGCCCAGACACAGGAGGGGTGGGTGCCTATCACTCCCAGCAGTGCCCTGAGACAGGAGGGGTGGGTGCAGAGTCCTCCCAGCAGTGCCCAGACACAGGAGGGATGGGTGCCTATCACTCCCAGCAGTGCCCTGAGACAGGAGGGGTGGGTGCAGAGTCCTCCCAGCAGTGCCCAGACACAGGAGGGATGGGTGCCTATCACTCCCAGCAGTGCCCTGAGACAGGAGGGGTGGGTGCAGAGTCCTCCCAGCAGTGCCCTGACACAGGAGGGGTGGGTGCCTATCACTCCCAGCAGTGCCCTGAAACAGGAGGGGTGTGTGCAGAGTCCTCCCAGCAGTGCCCTGACACAGGAGGGATGGGTGCCTACCACTCCCAGCAGTGCCCTGAAACAGGAGGGGTGTGTGCAGAGTCCTCCCAGCAGTGCCCTGAGACAGGAGGGGTGGGTGCAGAGTCCTCCCAGCAGTGCCCAGACACAGGAGGGATGGGTGCCTATCACTCCCAGCAGTGCCCTGAAACAGGAGGGGTGTGTGCAGAGTCCTCCCAGCATTGCCCTGAGACAGGATGGGTGGGTGCAGAGTCCTCCCAGCAGTGCCCTGAAACAGGAGGGGTGTGTGCAGAGTCCTCCCAGCAGTGCCCTGAGACAGGAGGGGTGGGTGCAGAGTCCTCCCAGCAGTGCCCAGACACAGGAGGGATGGGTGCCTATCACTCCCAGCAGTGCCCTGAGACAGGAGGGGTGGGGGCCTATCACTCCCAGCAGTGCCCTGAGACAGGAGGGGTGGGTGTAGAGTCCTCCCAGCAGTGCCCAGACACAGGAGGGATGGGTGCCTATCACCCCCAGCAGTGCCCTGAGACAGGAGGGGTGTGTGCAGAGTCCTCCCAGCAGTGCCCTGAGACAGGAGGGGTGGGGGCCCATCACTCCCTGCAGTGCCCATGGAACGCAAAGGGTGGAGTAGTCACAGATACCATGCCCATAAATGTCAGTCAGGTGCACAAAGACTCTGCAGTACATGTACCACATGTGTTCGAGGCTGGGAGTATACGCATGCATAGCGCAGAAAAGAAGACATGTACACATGAAGTCATGTCAATAGGCCACATACACAAGTACAATGACTACCAAGGATGCCACGAATGATGCAGGTGGAGACATCGCTCAGCATGCATGTGCAAAGGTGAAGGACTACGTCACACACCCAGCTAATGGACACACAGCTCTGTCCCAAAGTCAGGGGACACCCTGCAGGGAAGAAGTCTGGGTACACAGAGGTAGGAATACACCTTGGGACTATTGCAACATGCAGCAACTGCTTACATGAATGGACAAAGGTAGCTAACACCGTGTGATGGCACACAGATCCCAGGGTCCCCCCTATGAGCAGCACACTACTACATTTCCCACACACCCAACACATGACCAACACCCACAACCATGTAGCAGCCCCACCAACAGCAATGCCAGCAATGCAGGAGTGTTCCAAGGCCAAAAATAAATAGCTTTATTCAGCATGAGAAAAAAAGTAGTATGACGTAAGTCCAATTTTAACAAAGGCCATAGGGCAGTCCAGGAGTCCCAGCTGGATGGGGGACACAGTGGGATGCGTGTCCCCTAGCTTGCCTGCACAGTTACAATCCATCGTCTTCCACAGGGGTGAGGGCATCATGTGGGGGGGAAGAAACAGGCACCGCAGGGACAGGAGGGTGAAGGGTAGGCGTTGTGGGTGCAGAGATGGAGGACTCCACCACAGGGGGTGGGGCAGGGCCAAAGGCGGAGGCCAGGATCTCGCTGCACACCTTAGCAAGGTCCTCCAGGGACTCCCCTGCACCCGAAGGAACCACAGGCCCCAAGGAGGGGGGGGGGTCAGAGGGATGGGTCGCAGCGCCACTGGGGGAGGGTGTGGACAGGGGGGGGGACTCAAGCACCCTGACCGAGGACTTCCTTGACCGCTTGCGTGGTGGCGTCACTGTGGGGCTCAGGGACAGAGCGGCCATGAAGGAGTCTTTGGGGGAGATGTGGCCAGGAGAGCTGAGGGGAGGGGATTTGGAGGGAGTGGATTGGGTGGAATGCGGACTCCCACTCTGGCTGCGTGTCACACGTTTGCCCCCCAACCCAGTGGGTGTGCCTACTGCACCCTGTGTGTGCGTGTCAGGAGGTGTGCGGTGGACCTTCCCTGCTGGTGTGGTGCCTGTGTCTGTTGTGGTGGGTGCATGCTTACGTCTGGGTGTATGTGGGACAGGCATGGGAGTGGGAAGTGTGGAAGGAGCAGGAGTAGGGGGTGGGACGTAGCGCTGCAGGAGACCCACTGCTGCAGTCAGTGTGGAGTCTATGGACCTCAGCAAGTTGCGTTGGTCAGCCTGCGATGAATGAATGCCCTCCAAGTATGCCTCCATGTTGTTGAGGACCTGGCTGTGGCCATGGAGGACATTAAGGATCGCAGTCTGACCAATCTGCAACTGCCGCTGGATGTCCACAGACTCAGCATTGGCGGCAGCAGTGGAGACAGGAGCAGGGGGTGCGGTGCCTGGCAGGAAGGAGACATGTGGGGACCGGGCACGCTGGGAAGGGACACGAGCACGTGGGAGGCGGCTGATGCCAATGGAGGGGGCGGTGCCAGATGTAGGGCTGCTGTCAGATGGTTGTGCAGCCACCGCCCACTCGGAGTGATCACCCTCGGACCCGTCAGCTTCATAGTCTGTTGTGCCAGTCGACAGGTCCCCGGGGTCACTCTCCACCGCCTCTGTCCCACTCGAAATGCCAGCACTGATGTCACCGCTGGCACTGGTGCTCGGTCCCTCCGCGCCGTCTGTGTCCATGTCTCCCTCCGTGTCCCCCGACGATGCTGTGGACAGGGTGAAGAGACAGGAAGTTATCATACACCTGTATACATAAGTCACATGAGTCAAATCTACGTAGGTAACAGTGCATAGCCTGAAACAAAGGAAGAGTTATATCTACATCACAAGGTACATATGTAGGGCATGCAAGACACAGTTTTTTGACCCACCATGCCATTGAAAATCCATGGAGAGCATCACACAATAGCAAATGAGATGATATGGAATTTTGACTGAGGAGCATGGCCCTGGGGACAATCCAGCACTGCATCTGCACCACACAGCGTGGCAGGAAATTGGGATGAGCAGGGACAAAATCCAGGAACTAGAGGCACATGCAGCATAGGTAATACTGAGAACATGGCCACCCTGACTGGCACACTGCACCTTGAGTGTATGTCCAGCCAAACATCACACACTGGGCAGTCCTAGCAAGGAGTTATCAGGTCTTGACATGTCAGACATGCCCGCACCACCCACCCCCTACATGAGACAAATCAATGGAGACACAGGAAGCACGTACATCTCTTAGTCTGGGTGAAATACACATGGGATGCTAAACTTCTATATTGCACACAAACTACCCAAGGTGCGGCTGTGCAAATTATCATGTACAAATGGGCAGCATCAGATGATTGCAACAAGACACAAAGGCAATGGCCACCGTGAGCATGTAATAGGAAAATCAGGTCAGGCTGTACAGTGGACACTTGTAATACATCTCACGTCAATATACATGTTTGCAGGGGACAATGGCACAGAGCACAACCTATGCTGTAGACACAGCGATTGTCGACATTCTCGGCTTACACACATGAGACCTAGGAAAAGATGCCCCTGGGGACAGTAGTGGGCACACAACTCCATGCTCCTGAATGGGAATGACTGCGACACACGCTAACATCCCTGCACTAGGCCTAACGCACAATCATGCACATCATGTCACAGGCCACCACATGGGACATGCCTGCTGGAAGGCCTGCCACTCGAGAGATTAACTCCCATGTCTGGACACAGCATTAGTGCCAACTGACATGGAACCCACAAGTCCAGAACTGGACAGGGCACAGGCAAGGTCACACAACCTGTTACACACCACCCCCACACATGATGCTGCAGGCATTGTACACTTGGAGAAGGTGTCAGGCAACATAACCTTGTGATGGAGTGACTACACACAGACCAGGGAACACATTGCAAGGAGGGGAAGGGAGGCAGGAGAACACTGCAATACTGAGGGGAACATGATCTGCACAGCACCATAAACCCTGGAAGTGTATCCATGGAACAGTGCACATACAAATGCTGGTGAAACACAACAAACACACACATGTACCTACCCCTTTCCGGCTGCTGCATCTCCCGTAGACGCCTGTCCAAGTCAGGAAAGACCACCGCCAGCACACGTTTCTGGATGTGGGAGAGACGGCGGCGCCCGCGGTTCTTGTGGCTCTCAGGTGAGTCCCCCAGCAGGAGCCGTGCGATCCTCCGCGTCCAGCACCGGATATCCTGCCAGCGTTTCCTCACCTGGGGCAGGCGCCGCTTCCGACCATCCGCACTCCTCACGGCGCTGACGGCGTCCAGCCATATCTTCTCCTTGGCAGAGGCGTCTACCTGTGAGGATGGACAAGTGACACTACATCAATACACCTGTCACATGTCACAGGGACACAGATTAGAACACATTCACTGTTTACAACAAGGCCTAGTATGCATCCAACGCATTGCACCTTTGTCATAGGGACATGATCCTCTGGGGGAAGGCCAAAAGCAGTACGTGCCATTGAAAGGACACAGGTGGAATGAGGGCAACTACACAATCAATGATCCAGGCTCACACTGTGCATCACACCCACCCCTCCTGTCTCAGGGCACTGCTGGGAGTGATAGGCCCCCACCCCTCCTGTCTCAGGGCACTGCTGGGAGTGATGGGCCCCCACCCCTCCTGTCTCAGGGCACTGCTGGAAGTGATAGGCACCCATCCCTCCTGTGTCTGGGCACTGCTGGGAAGACTCTGCACCCACCCCTCCTGTCTCAGGGCACTGCTGGGAGTGATAGGCACCCACCCCTCCTGTCTCAGGGCACTGCTGGGAGACATCAGGCATTCCCACCCCTGGGACCCCCCTACAGTACATAGCATGTGGGTCACACCTGGACACAATGCCAGAAGTCACAGTCACGAAAAAGGGGCACAGTCTGTGCCAGTGGACACTGCACTCACCTGATAACCTGGTCGCCCATACAGCATGGGGTACTGTGGGAGGATCACATCCACCAAAGCCATGTTCTCCTCCAGGGTGAATGGCTGTGACCTCTCCACAGCCCTTGACATGGTTCCAGGGAATCAGTAGCAGCAGCTGGGTCGTGGAATACAGAGATGTGCAGGCAAGTGCTCCCTCATGGGACCTGGCTGCCTTATATCTGCCTTGCTGGCCCATCTCATGCACAGGGGTACAGAGTGATTGGTCACTCACATTTGCATCCTATGTTTCCTCCAATCCCTTCAAACCTAGCAGTCTGTGGGTTCTCTATCGGTTTCATTCTCCTGCATGATGTCAGCCCCACAAACACATTGCAACAAAGTAGAAGAATTCCAACTGACTTCTGCTGTGCACCTTCCAGAACAATTTAGAAATTTGAACTTGGTCTCCATGACAACCAGCATGCATGTAGGCCTTAATACTTGTCCCCTATGTAATTTTCAGCGTCACACACAGGTACGGTGCGTTTCGGGGCCCAAGGGCACCCCAAATGCATTGCAACGGCCCCTACACGCGTGCCTACGTTCACTATCATTATGGGTCTCCTCGCGTATTCGTACTCGTCGTGGTACGGGCCGTACACATGCCTGTACGCTCACTATCACTACGAGTACGCATACGCGAGGCCACCCATAGTGATAGTCAGCGTACAGGCGTGAGTACGGCCCTATCACTATGGGTGGCCTCGCGTATGCGTACTCGTCATGGTACGGGCCGTACACACGCCTGTACGCTCACTATCACTACGAGTACGCATACGCGAGTCCACCCATAGTGATAGTGAGCGTACAGGCGTGTGTACGGCCCGTACCACGACGAGTACGCATACGCGAGGACACCCATAGTGATGGGGCCGTACTCACGCCTGTACGCTGACTATCACTATGGGTGGCCTCGCGTATGCGTACTCGTAGTGATAGTGAGCGTACAGGCGTGTGTACGGCCTGTACCACGACGAGTACGCATACGCGAGGACACCCATAGTGATGGGGAGTGTACAGGCGTGTGTACGGCCCATACCACGACGAGTACGTATACGCGAGGACACCCATAGTGATGGGGAGCGTACAGGCGTGTGTACGGCCCTATCACTATGGGTGGCATCGCGTATGCGTAGTCGTAGTGGTACGGGCCGTACACACGCCTGTACGCTCGGCATCACGATGGGTACACATACGGCAGCACTCCCATAGTGATATGGGAACATACACAGGCCCTCTTTGCAGCAGTACAGCGGTTTTCACACATCACAGTGGTGACAGGCGGCACACAGGTAGGGATAGGGCGGACATACTTGTCCATGGATGGACATACTTGTCCATTAATTGACATCAAGGCATCATCTGTGCATTACTACATGTGTGGGGCACAGGTGTGATGGCCTGTGATGTGGCACATGACTCCTGAGTGGAGAAGGCACCAGATGTATGATGAGATGTGTACAGATGTACCGTGTGATGGTGCAATGTGTGCCAGGCATGGCCTTGACTCCTTTGACATGTGTGCATGTCGTACTGCACACTTGGGGTTAGCGTCACTGGCATGGCACGGACACCAACACACGGAAGTGTCCCCTGATGCCCGGTACAGGTTTTATCACACCTGACTTTTCACTATCCACGGTGCACAATGTGACTATGTCATGTATGTGTGGGGGCTTCCCATCAGGTTGATGTTGGAGCACCCTCAAAAGCTGCAGCCGTTGCAGCAACCAACATGTGTCTGTGTGTAGATTGTCATTGCACACTGTTCCGCACACCATGCCACATGTGGTATCGGAAGTGAGGTGCACATGTATGCATGGGACACGGAGTAGCGTAACAAGGACATGTCAGCATCCTCACAAGGAATGTGTGGTGAGTCATGACATGTGCACCTTCATGGCAAGGTGTGTGGGCTGTCCTAGTGGAATGTCATGTGACCTGTGGATCCAGTGTTCCGCTACCAGTCTCTGCAATCGGCATCCTACTGCTGCTGATGTGTGGGCGTATGTCACTCCTGTCTTGCGTCTGGCTGTTCACTTGCACTGGGACACATCTATTCCCATGGCGTGGCATGGGGAGGTTCTCAATCTCCGTGTATAGCTGGGTCTTGGTAGGAGGGTCACCTGGCAGCCATACGTGTCCTGGGCATGTAGCACATACCTGACTCCCTATGTAGCATATGTGTATTGACAGATTAACATGTGCTCAGTACATATGATTTGTTGTCGTAGTGCCCTCACTCTTCCTTGTCATTTCCTAATTACTGCAGAGCGCCGCCTCTTGCCCGACCTATTCCGGAATTGGCTGCCATGCAGGAGAATGACAGCATCCGGCTCTACCGCTTCACCCAACCGTTGATTGTGGAGTTGACGGCGAGACTGGCACCACACCTGCAACCGCAGCACAGGTATCCTACGGCACTGACACCCCAGCTGAAGGTAATGGCTGCCCTACATTTTCTTGCCACGGGTACCTTTCAAAATACCATAGCTCATGTTGGTGGCATGTCCCAGAGCATGTTCTGCCGTGTGCTGCATGATTTCTTAGAGGCCATGTTGATTCACCTGGATGACTTCCTCAAGTTCCCAACCCCTGAACAGATGACTGAGGTCAAGCGTGGATTCTATGCCCTGGGAGGGATGCCCCATGTCATTGGGTCCATAGATGGAACACATGTAGCTTTGGTACCACCACACGCACGGGAGGTGGCGTACCGCAATCGAAAGCACTACCACTCCATTAATGCCCTTGTGGTGTGTCAGGCCAACATGGTGATTTCACATGTCTGTGCTCGTTTTCCAGGATCAGCACACGATGCCTACATCATGAGGCGTAGCAGGATGCCTGAAATGATGATGCAGCTGCGCAACGAACGGGCATGTGTTGTTGGTGGGTACAGTCTGTCTGTCCTGTATTTTGCATAACCTACCAGCACGACCGCGTCACCACTTCTAACGATGTCCATGTGCTTCCCATGTAGGGGATGCTGGCTATCCCAACATGCCTTGGCTGCTCACACCTCTCCGCAACCCCATCACGCCGGCCCAGCTCCGCTACAACACCGCCCATGGCCGGACAAGGCGAGTGATCGAGAGGACGTTTGGCCTGCTGAAGAGCCGATTCAGGTGCCTCCACAAGACCGGCGGCGCACTCCCATATGCCCCGGCGAAGGTCTGCAAGATCTTCATGGTCTGCTGCATGCTGCACAACATGGCAGTTGAAAGAGCTGTGCCACTCATCCTGAATCAACATGACGAGGACCATCCACCCGTGGAGGACGAAGGGCTTGGCAATGTGGCTAGTGATGTGGAGGATGTGGAGCCGCAAGAGGACATCCGGACTCGGCTCATACGCGACTTCTTTGCTTAGTGGTGAGTACCAGTGTCTGAGTGTGCACGCATTGGTCCCCGTGTGGCATGTGTTGTGATGTGTGTGTCCACCTGCATGTATGGCACGTGAGTCAGAGGTGTGTGTGGGTGTGTCACTGGAGTGATGGTGGCCGTGATGGTAGTATTTCCCCAGTCATAATTGTGACCTAGCATGTTGTCATCCATACATGTGTCGAGTCAATGCACATGCAAGTGGCTGTGCTTTTTGTGGCTGACTTCTTGTGTGTCTCTCTTCCCCAGGTACTTGCGCATGCCGTCTGCTGCTTGCATTGTTGTGGCACTGCTATTCCTCCTGGACACGACATCGTGGGCTGACTCAGCGTTACAGGCACGGACACGTTTGGAAGTCTCCATAGGGTAAGGGATGCATCAGGGGTGTATTGGGTGTGGCAGGTGTTCACGATGTATGCACACTGGCCCTGTCGATGTTTGGTTCCTCTGCAGCCATGTGGCATCAGCATGGGACAAGACATGCAGCTGTGTACACCTGAATAGATGGTCTGCCTGGTAGACAGTCATCAGTGATGGGATAGGGGATTGTGATGATGGCATCAATGTGTGTGACACTGCCCTCGGACACATACGGTTAGCATTGGCTTGACATGGTGTGGGACTTCCACATCAGCGGATCAATGGTGTATGGCAGTCTCTCCGTGAGCAGCTGTGGGTGTTGAGCTGTTAGCCGAGGCTTGTGTGCCAGTTCCATGGCGAACAC
The DNA here is from genome assembly GCF_964204655.1 of Triturus cristatus. Classification (NCBI taxonomy): domain Eukaryota; kingdom Metazoa; phylum Chordata; class Amphibia; order Caudata; family Salamandridae; genus Triturus; species Triturus cristatus. The sequence continues at coordinate 748,966,462 of NC_140589.1, forward strand.
ACATTTGTACTGCAGAAGGGGGGTTCCAGTGTTGGACCCACATGTTACTCCACATGATGTGTTCATGTGTACTTCAAGTAGCCTCTGCACTCCCGAAAACATGACTAATAAAGGTGTCCCTATGCCTCCAAGGTGCCTCTTCTCAGTCAATGCTGGTGTGTTGCCACGGTGCATCCAGCATGTCTGGCATGGTATTCCCTGATTGTGGCTATGTGTCAATGTAGGAACCTGGGGTCACCAGGCCCTATAGGCGGTAGCGTGGCACGAGCCGGTCGGGCAACCAGAGGGCTATGTGTTAAGCAACCATACACCACACGCTTCTCATGGACTAGAGTCACACACAATAAGGGACGCCACACCGTTTAAATTATGCAAATACTTCAAGTTTATCCAAGTATAGCCGGTCAGATGCAGTTCAGGAAATAACAAGGTAATACATGACTCATAATACCATCGTAACATTACATTCGACACTCTGGGTGATATCTATGCAGTGCCTAACCTTGTTCTAGCGCTGTGCGCGCTTACGTAAAGTCTTTCCCTGAACCGGCCGTCTAACTAAGTGTAATACTTGAAAGGGGACCCATGGGGTTCACTAACATGGCGCCTGTAGAACGGAGCGCTCCTCGTGATCAAGGGCCCCTAGTACTGTGAAGCAAGGCATATAAACATAGCGCTACGCGCCATCAGTTGTATGTGGATACGTTTGCGTAGAACATTTAATACAACGCGTGACTCGTAATCAGTCGCATATCATTACCTTTGAGCAGAGCATATAACACAGTGCGCTACTCGCATTTCTGGGCAGGTAATTACTTTCGAGTAGAGCATATAACACAATGCGCTACTCGCATTCCTTGGCATGTAATTACTTTCGAGCAGAGCATATAACACAGTGCGCTACTCGCATTCCTTGGCATATAATTACTTTCGAGCAGAGCATATAACACAATGCGCTACTCGCATTCCTGGGCATATAATTACTTTCGAGCAGAGCATATATCACGATGCGCTACTCGCATTCCTTGGCATGTAATTACTTTCGAGCAGAGCATATAACACGATGCGCTACTCGCATCCCTTGGCATGTAATTTCTTTCGAGCAGTGCATATAACACATGGGGTTACTCGCCGTCCCGGTCTCTCCGGCTGAGGAAGCAGAGTCGGTGGCGTGAAGCGCCACACGAGAGCAATGTCAGTCAGTACTTTGAACGGCTTCCAGCGGGGAGGATTACTGGACTTGAGGAGCGAGTCCCTATGCTCCGGTGCAGTTCACAGAGCACCGCGCTCAGTATTACAAAAGGGGGGACACGGACAGGATCCCTCGGTGGGGTCTCTCCGTCCCGCAGGCAGGGGAGGGGATTCCCACGGAGGGGACAACCCGGGCCAAGTGCGGTGTGGTTTCCAGACCAGCAGGGGGCGCACCAGGGGGGATCTCGGCCTCCGGGCTTACCTCCGTCTCGGCGTCAGCAGGCGTCCGTCCTCACGACGTTGGGGGAACTCGGCCCCGACCTTACACTTCTCCTCACACGGCTGCGACGGCAGCGACGGGGCCCCGGACTTCGCCTGGGCCTCGCGACACAGCAGGGCACTCCTCCAGGCCTCCAGGCCGCGGCGGTGAGCACGCTGGCTTCGTCGTCGCAGGGGGGGGGCTCAAATTAAGGATGGGGTAAAGTGCTCAGCGGAGCACGCTGCCGGGGGTCCCAGACCAGGGCAGGGAACGCGGGGGTCACAGCGCTAGTACCTGGTCGATCCCCGGTGACTTGGCAATCGGCTTAGTATTTTGTTCACTAGGGTAGCTTGGACACGCAGTCTCAGCTCTGGCATTCAAGGCTTACAGCTCGCTCTTGTCATGCAGTCTTAGTTCTTAAAGTTAGGTCTCAGTTCTCAGTTGACAGATGAAGTCTTTTGGCGCAGATGTATCTGGCGCCCTTAAGGGGTTATGTTACAGGGGTAGGGATGGAGAGGGCGACTAGGTCCTTCCTAGTCAGGTTGGCAGAGAGTCTCTGGGTCCTCCTACTACTGGGCAAGATCAGTGGGATTCACAGGGCACCTCACTCACTTAAGAGGCAGTACCTAAATCCTGTCACTCTCAGAGGCATAAGTCCCTGGCTAGGCCCTACCGCCTACACTCCTGGTGGATTCTTCCAGCTCTGCTTCACCCCAATGGCCAACTCACCACAAAAGTTTCCCTCCCACTCTTAAGTAGCTCTAGGTCAGGTGACCTCTAGCCAAGGCGGCAAAAGTAAAACCCCACCTCCCTTCTAGAAGGTTCCAGCTTCTTCCAGGAGCTTCCCCACTCTAACTATGGGACAAAAAGGCGGGCTGGTGTCGCAACATTGTTGTGGGTCCCAGCCAGCTCCTGGCAGCTAGGGTGCTACTATGAAAAACGACCACCCTGCAGTAGCAGGGGTCTGTGGCAGCCATCTTGGGCGAAGTAAGCACCTGCACCTTAACACTACAAAAAGGAAAAAAATCAGGGAAAAAGGGCCAAGTCCAACATAACCCCCTTCCAGCCGAAAGCCAGGGTAGACCGATCAATGCCTTGATGGTCTTCCCTGCTTGGGGCGAGAAAAGGTGGACGCAGGCCCGCAACGGCAGGAGCACCCGCAGGTTCTCCTCCGCTCTGGAACCCGATGGTTCCCTAACAAACCTCCCTGGACCAACGAAACCACCCCACTGGGGCTCCCTAGCTAGTTGTAGCCAGGACCGGCCCCTGGGCCGTCCAGATGTCTCTGGCCCGGGTGATCTCGCGGAGTGGGGGGCAGTAGCCCCAGGCCTGTAGTGCCCGTTGACCACTCCGGTCCTCCTCCTTGCAGTCCTAAACTGCCTCTGGTCCTTCCTCCTGGGGTTCACACCCTTAGGCTGACCAGCCTTCAGGGGCGAGGCTCTCCTCCCCCTAACTCTCCTTCTGGGGTTCCTCACCCTACCCTGCGAGGCACCCTCAGACCACCACTGTCTCCTCAGTCTAGGGCCTTGACCCTTCAACTGATTCCTCAACCTAGGGTCTAAACCCTTAGGCTGAGCCGTTGCCCGAGGCGAGACCTTCCTCCCTCTGCACCCCCTTCCAGATTTCAGCACCCTCCTAACGGGAAAAGTACCCCTGGAAGTCAATTTCGGGGGGACCCTGTTAGCAGAGGCCCCACCCGCCAGGTCAGGCAACCCCTGAGCCTGGCATCCCAGCACAGGATCTAAACCCTGCGACTGGGCCAACCCCAGAACCTCAGGCGCGCTGGTTACAGTCGCCCTGGGTCCTCCTGACACTAGGGGCTCCCCTGCACTGGATGGCACATCGGAACAGCCTAGGCTCCCAACCTGGGGCTCCCTTGCGGAACTCTCCAGGCCCTGAGACTTCGGTTGGGGCACCTCGGGACACCTCCCCGTCTCACGCCTTCCTACAGATAGGTCGTGAGGCCCTACAACCCTCTCTCCCTGGGACCTAGCTGGGCTATCTGCCACTTCTCCCACCTCGCGGGGTTGGGAGATCCCTGCACCACCCCCTTCAGGTTCACACCCCAATGCCTCCTCAGACACCCTGGTGATGTCATCCTGGGGTAAATAAACTTCTAGCTCCTGTGGAGCTTCCGGTATGCTGCCACCAGTGTCCACACTGGACACACTCATCTGGAGGGCACGCAGCTCCAACTTCTTCATCCGAAGCTCGTGCGCCATCCTCCTCTCCTCCATTGCACATTTCTTATGCTCTCTTTCTTGTTCCACTCTGGCCCTTTCCCTTTCTTTCTCCTGTTCTAATTTGGCCAGCTCCCATTTTAATTGCCTCTCTTCCCTCCTGTCCTCGTACTCTTGCGGAGACGCGCTCCTCCTGGACCCTGTCCTACTACTGGCCCCAGAACGTCTTCCTGGGGGCACATTCTCAGACATGTCTACATTCAAGATGTCTAGGACTTCCTGGGCGCTCTCCCCCTGAGGTGCCTCTGGCGCTTCCTGTCCCTCATCCCCTCTCCCGTCTGGGTGGGCCTCTACCCATGCCCTAATGGCGGTACGGAGTTCCGGCCCTTTGGCCCTCCGCATCCCAGGCACCCCCAACTCCTGCGCGAACTCCCTTAGTTGCTTCGCTGTGTACCCCTCGAGGTCAGCTAACCGGGATTCCATTCTGGCAGGTGGGGACCTAGACACTAAGGTGAAAATTCCTAGGGTGTAGGCAACAGTCAATAGCTAACCAGGCTTCTTGCACTCTCTACCTGGACAGTGGAACTAATGATCCAGCAACAATGGTTTCTGAGCTGTGGAACAAAAAAAATGTAGGATAGGCGATTAATTGTGGCGCCCTTCGCCTCACGGAAGGGTGCTGTATGGTCACAAGTCCCAAGGATCCCACCGCTGGCCAACAATGTAGGAACCTGGGGTCACCAGGCCCTATAGGCGGTAGCGTGGCGCGAGCCGGTCGGGCAACCAGAAGGCTATGTGTTAAGCAACCATACACCACACGCTTCTCATGGACTAGAGTCACACACAATAAGGGACGCCACACCGTTTAAATTATGCAAATACTTCAAGTTTATCCAAGTATAGCCGGTCAGATGCAGTTCAGGAAATAACAAGGTAATACATGACTCATAATACCATCGTAACATTACATTCGACACTCTGGGTGATATCTATGCAGTGCCTAACCTTGTTCTAGCGCTGTGCGCGCTTACGTAAAGTCTTTCCCTGAACCGGCCGTCTAACTAAGTGTAATACTTGAAAGGGGACCCATGGGGTTCACTAACATGGCGCCTGTAGAACGGAGCGCTCCTCGTGATCAAGGGCCCCTAGTACTGTGAAGCAAGGCATATAAACATAGCGCTACGCGCCATCAGTTGTATGTGGATACGTTTGCGTAGAACATTTAATACAACGCGTGACTCGTAATCAGTCGCATATCATTACCTTTGAGCAGAGCATATACCACAGTGCGCTACTCGCATTTCTGGGCAGGTAATTACTTTCGAGTAGAGCATATAACACAATGCGCTACTCGCATTCCTTGGCATGTAATTACTTTCGAGCAGAGCATATAACACAGTGCGCTACTCGCATTCCTTGGCATATAATTACTTTCGAGCAGAGCATATAACACAATGCGCTACTCGCATTCCTGGGCATATAATTACTTTCGAGCAGAGCATATATCACGATGCGCTACTCGCATTCCTTGGCATGTAATTACTTTCGAGCAGAGCATATAACACGATGCGCTACTCGCATCCCTTGGCATGTAATTTCTTTCGAGCAGTACATATAACACATGGGGTTACTCGCCGTCCCGGTCTCTCCGGCTGAGGAAGCAGAGTCGGTGGCGTGAAGCGCCACACGAGAGCAATGTCAGTCAGTACTTTGAACGGCTTCCAGCGGGGAGGATTACTGGACTTGAGGAGCGAGTCCCTATGCTCCGGTGCAGTTCACAGAGCACCGCGCTCAGTATTACAAAAGGGGGGACACGGACAGGATCCCTCGGCGGGGTCTCTCCGTCGCGCAGGCAGGGGAGGGGATTCCCACGGAGGGGACAACCCGGGCCAAGTGCGGTGTGGTTTCCAGACCAGCAGGGGGCGCACCAGGGGGGATCTCGGCCTCCGGGCTTACCTCCGTCTCGGCGTCAGCAGGCGTCCGTCCTCACGACGTTGGGGGAACTCGGCCCCGACCTTACGCTTCTCCTCACACGGCTGCGACGGCAGCGACGGGGCCCCGGACTTCGCCTGGGCCTCGCGACACAGAAGGGCACTCCTCCAGGCCTCCAGGCCGCGGCGGTGAGCGCGCTGGCTTCGTCGTCGCAGGGGGGGGGCTCAAATTAAGGATGGGGTAAAGTGCTCAGCGGAGCACGCTGCCGGGGGTCCCAGACCAGGGCAGGGAGCGCGGGGGTCACAGCGCTAGTACCTGGTCGATCCCCGGTGACTTGGCAATCGGCTTAGTATTTTGTTCACTAGGGTAGCTTGGACACGCAGTCTCAGCTCTGGCATTCAAGGCTTACAGCTCGCTCTTGTCATGCAGTCTTAGTTCTTAAAGTTAGGTCTCAGTTCTCAGTTGACAGATGAAGTCTTTTGGCGCAGATGTATCTGGCGCCCTTAAGGGGTTCTGTTACAGGGGTAGGGATGGAGAGGGCGACTAGGTCCTTCCTAGTCAGGTTGGCAGAGAGTCTCTGGGTCCTCCTACTACTGGGCAAGATCAGTGGGATTCACAGGGCACCTCACTCACTTAAGAGGCAGTACCTAAATCCTGTCACTCTCAGAGGCATAAGTCCCTGGCTAGGCCCTACCGCCTACACTCCTGGTGGATTCTTCCAGCTCTGCTTCACCCCAATGGCCAACTCACCACAAAAGTTTCCCTCCCACTCTTAAGTAGCTCTAGGTCAGGTGACCTCTAGCCAAGGCGGCAAAAGTAAAACCCCACCTCCCTTCTAGAAGGTTCCAGCTTCTTCCAGGAGCTTCCCCACTCTAACTATGGGACAAGAAGGCGGGCTGGTGTCGCAACATTGTTGTGGGTCCCAGCCAGCTCATGGCAGCTAGGGTGCTACTATGAAAAACGACCACCCTGCAGTAGCAGGGGTCTGTGGCAGCCATCTTGGGCGAAGTAAGCACCTGCACCTTAACACTACAAAAAGGAAAAAAATCAGGGAAAAAGGGCCAAGTCCAACAGTCAATGTGTCGAGTAGCAAGATGCAAGCTGTGTGTGTGTGCTGAGACTGTGTATTGGGCATGATGTCCATGACTGTGTGGGTATTGTGACATGTGCCATCCCCATGCATCCAACGTTGTCCATGACCCCATTCTCTGCATCCACTGGACTCAAGCTTGCAGGACATGGTTCTGCCACCTGTCTACACATACCTGGGTGCCCCCCAGGACACTGGACTGGATCCCTGACCTCTGCGCATGACTGTTGCTGTACTCAATGTGTCTGTCAGCACGGTTGTTCGGCCACCCCCTCAGCTGGTTGGGCCCATCACGGGTGTGTATGGTGCTCAATGTCTGTCTTGCCTAATACACTGTGACCCATGTGTCCTGTGCCAGACTCAGGCCCCAGGGTGTGGATGGTTGAAGACAATAGATGACTCAGGCATGTTTAGACTTTACAAGACACATGTTAGGTAATTATGCAACCAGCAGGCATCTACTCTTCATAATGTGATTTATTATGGGGGGGGGGGGGGGGGGGGGACAAAGTGAGGGGCCTTCCGGGAGTTTGGAATCCAAAGTTCAGTAGGGGAGTTGGTGTCCTTGCCATTTGAAATCCTCACAGTCCATGCCACAGTCTTTGTCAACATTGGTCAGCCAGTGACCAGCAGGGCCATGTGGCAGAGAATGTCTCTTGATGCTGTGATGCTGTTGGTCCAGTGGCCCAGGTGCCAGGCCAGGTGTCCTGGGAGATGGTGATGTAGCGCCGATCCTCACGGTCCTTTCTGTGGACGACCCGGCCTCCTGCGGGGACCCTCAGCAGCAGGCCGTGACGACGTCTGGGATGCTCCATCGGATGTTACCTCCTCCTCCTCCTGATCCCTCCCTGTGGGTGATGATGTTCTCCGCCTTCTGGCACAGGGAGGGTCGGCCATGTTGTCGGCCATCCGACGGTGTGTATCGTGAATCCCCTGGAACGCCGTCACTTGCTCAGCCTGTCTGTCCTCCATCCTCCGTTGGTGTTGCAGTAGACAGGCATGTTGCTGGGCCTGCTGGGTCTTTATCTCATCGAGGGTCCCCTTGATCTCATTGAGGGTGGACACAACCTGGGCCATGCCCGTGGTGTCCTGCCGGTATGTGTCCATGATGTCACGGACATGGGCAAATACCGGTTCCCCAGCCAATTGGTCAGGCTCGCGCCTCCGCCGTCCTCCACTCCCACCACCCCTGCCCACTTGCACCTGGCCTGCAATTGTGGGTACATCGGGTCTCCGGGACCCCTGAGGGGTGGCATTGGCATTGTCGCCTGCCTCCTCCTGGGTGCCCGGGACACCGTGTCCCTCCTGGCCAGCCTGGCTGCATTGTGGTGTTGGGGCAGGGATCCTGGGTGTCTCCTGAAATGTGGCAGGAGTGGGGGTGGTGGTTGGCACAGTTGTACCTGATGCAGGTGCTGCAGGTGGTTGGACACCAGAGGTGCCAGGTCGGTCGGGGTCGTCCACAGAGTGGTGAGAGTGGTCGCTGCCGGTGGGATCGGGCTCCCGCAGATCCGGGTCCTGTGAGTCTTCCCCCCCAGTGTTGGGGGGTGAACCACGACGTTGACCTGTGTGTGAGAGAGACAATGTTAATTTTGGTCCATGCAACATCCATGTTTCATCTGTTTCAAAGTTGGGACATTTCCTCTTGGAATTGGGATCTGTCTTGCATTCCACTCACAGTGCACTTGTGCATGGGTGTGTCCCTTGGGAACCACTTTGGCCCCTTTAACTATGTGTGGCACAGTCTTACTTGCTGCGTCAAGTGTGACTGCAGTCAGCAGTGGAGTGGGCAGGTGTGGCGAGTCATGCATTGGCGCCTTCCGTGTAGCACTGTACATGTGCACATGGAGTGGATCCACACACTTATATGATCCAGGTAGCTGTCGTTGTGCTCGTGAACAGGTTGTGACATGGCCCTGTGTTTTGCCATGGGGAAGAGGGGGGGTTCTGGGACTGGCCACCCTTGTCTACATGCACGCAGTCTACCTGCTGACGAGCAGACATTCGCACACGCCACACGGCTGATTTGCTCTCCCTGTGTCTCGCTCCCTCTCTGTCCCCCTCTCCCTCCCTCCGTGTGTCACCCTCCTCCCTCTGTCCGTCTTCCTGTGTCTCCCTCCCTCTCTGTCCCCCTCTCCCTCCCTCTCTGTCCCCCTCTCCCTCCCTCCGTGTGTCACCCTCCTCCCTCTGTCCGTCTTCCTGTGTCTCCCTCCCTCTCTGTCCCCCTCCCCCTCCCTCTCTGTCCCCCTCTCCCTCCCTCCGTGTGTCAGCCTCCTCCCTCTGTCCGTGTCCCTGTGTCTCCCTCCCTCCCTCTCTGTCCCCCTCTCCCTCCCTCTCTGTCCCCCTCTCCCTCCCTCTCTGTCCCCCTCTCCCTCCCTCTCTGTCCCCCTCTCCCTCCCTCTGTGTGTCACCCTCTGTCACCTCAGGCCAGCTTCCTGGGCACACACTGTTAGCAGATCTTTGAATGGGCCTTGGCTTGTTGAAGTGAGTTTGTTTCTGATCTCCAGGCACCCATTGGGTGTAGTGTCTGTGTGTGCGCTGCTGCTGTGGTGGTGTGTGCTGCCACTCTTTCACAATGTTGGCTGTTCATTAGCTGCTGTCATGTGCGAAACAGTGCCTTCACCCCCATGTGTTGATGCAAGGCGTCCGCCATTTGCTGGCAAGTCATTCCTGTGTTGGGACACACTGTTTGTCTGGCTGTGACCTAGGCCATATGGGCAGTGGGCATTGTTGTCTGCTTCTGAGTTGCACTATGTGATTTTTGGTGCCCAGCCTCCCGCCATCCGGGTTACCGTGTCATGTGTTGGTGTCTTCTGTGGCCTGTGACTTGACATTGTCCAGCTGGGTGCATGGGGCATGGTGGCAGCAGTGGCATGTGTGTGTTCATGGAGTGTGGTTGAGTCATGCGATGGCTTGGGGTGGTTGCGTGCCTGTTAGTGATTTTGGTTGTGGATGCCGTTCCCCCCATGTGAGGTGCGTTGTTTGTGTACTCACCCGGGTCTCGGAGTCCTTCTAATCCTTCGACTGCCTCCACCGGCAGTATGGCCATCACCCTCTCCTCCCAGGGCTGGTACTGTACGGGTCTGCGGGAGGGCCCTCCTCCGGTGGCGTTGGCCTGGTCGTGTTCCTCCTGCCTCTTGGCTCTGACCCTCCTCCGCAGATCGTACCACCTGTTCTGGCATTCCTGCCTGGTCCTTCTGGTGTCCCCAACAGCATTCACAGCATCAATGATGGTCTGCCACATGGCTGTTTTTGCTACCATGCTGGTGTTTCTGACCAATGTTCCAAAGAGCTGTGGCTCGACTCTGAGGATTTCATCAACAAGAACCTCCAACTCTCGGTTACTGAACTTTGGATTCTTGGTAGTGGGCATGGTGAGGGGTGTGGGTGTGGATGGTGGGGGGGGGTGTGGATGGTGGGGGGTGTGTGTGGATGGTTGTGGGTGTGTGGGTGTGGTTGTGCAGGTGTGTGTGTGTGTGAATGTGATGAGGGTGTGTTTGTGAAGGTGGTTGTGTGGAGATGTGCAAGTGTAAGGTGTGGTGAAGCTTGTAGTAAGGTGCTGGTAGTTGTCTGTGGTGTCTAGCAACAGTGAGTCTGTTGCAAAGGCTCATGGTTTGTGTGTGTGAGCCCTTTTTATTGGTCCATTGGTGGGTGTGGCTGTGTTTGAAGTTTGGGTGGGTGTGTTATAAGGAGTGGTGGTGTTTAGTGCCTCTGTTTGTTTTTGGCAGTTGCAGGTCAGTGTATGTGTTTTTTCAGTGTTTGTTGGCCATGTTTAGTGGCTTTGTGCCATTCGAATAGTGTATTCTTGTGTTGTTTTGGTTTTTCCTGGTTGTGTACGTGCGTTTTGAGCGTGTGTACGGTGTGTACATGGGCCATTTGGTTGTACGGTGCTGGCCTTGTGTGTGGCTTAGTACGACTCGTACATGCGGTTGTGATGTTGGGGCCTGGGGTGCGCTCCGTACTTAGGAGGTTGTGTTGGGGGTGCGACTCGAACGTACTGGGGTGTGGGTACACGGTGGTACGACACGTACAGGGGTGTGGGTAGGACTCGAACGTACTGGGGTGTACATACACGGGTGGGGGTTCGACACGTACAGGGGTGGGGGTAGGACTCGAACGTACTGGGGTGTAGGTACACGGGGGTATGACACGTACAGGGGTGGGGGTAGGACTCGAACGTACTGGGGTGTGGGTACACGGTGGTACGACACGTACAGGGGTGGGGGTAGGACTCGAACGTACTGGGGTGTACATACACGGGTGGGGGTTCGACACGTACAGGGGTGGGGGTAGGACTCGAACGTACTGGGGTGTAGGTACACGGGGGTATGACACGTACAGGGGTGGGGGTAGGACTCGAACGTACTGGGGTGTGGGTACACGGTGGTACGACACGTACGGGGTGGGGGTAGGACTCGAACGTACTGGGGTGTACATACACGGGTGGGGGTTCGACACGTACAGGGGTGGGGGTAGGACTCGAACGTACTGGGGTGTGGGTACACGGTGGTACGACACGTACAGGGGTGTGGGTACGACTCGAACGTACTGGGGTGTACATACACGGGTGGGGGTTCGACACGTACAGGGGTGGGGGTAGGTGAGTCCCCCAGCAGGAGATGTGCGATCCTCCGCGTCCAGCACCGGATATCCTGCCAGCGTTTCCTCACCTGGGGCAGGCGCCGCTTCCGACCATCCGCCCTCCTCACGGCGCTGACGGCGTCCAGCCATATCTTCTCCTTGGCAGAGGCGTCTACCTGTGAGGATGGACAAGTGACACTACATCAATACACCTGGCACATGTCACAGGGACACAGATTAGAACACATTCACTGTTTACAACAAGGCCTAGTATGCATCCAACGCATTGCACCTTTGTCATAGGGACATGATCCTCTGGGGGAAGGCCAAAAGCAGTACGTGCCATTGAAAGGACACAGGTGGAATGAGGGCAACTACACAATCAATGATCCAGGCTCACACTGTGCATCACACCCACCCCTCCTGTCTCAGGGCACTGCTGGGAGTGATAGGCCCCCACCCCTCCTGTCTCAGGGCACTGCTGGGAGTGATAGGCCCCCACCCCTCCTGTCTCAGGGCACTGCTGGGAGTGATAGGCACCCATCCCTCCTGTGTCTGGGCACTGCTGGGAGGACTCTGCACCCACCCCTCCTGTCTCAGGGCACTGCTGGGAGTGATAGGCACCCACCCCTCCTGTCTCAGGGCACTGCTGGGAGACATCAGGCATTCCCACCCCTGGGACCCCCCTACAGTACATAGCATGTGGGTCACACCTGGACACAATGCCAGAAGTCACAGTCACGAAAAAGGGGCACAGTCTGTGCCAGTGGACACTGCACTCACCTGATAACCTGGTCGCCCATACAGCATGGGGTACTGTGGGAGGATCACATCCACCAAAGCCATGTTCTCCTCCAGGGTGAATGGCTGTGACCTCTCCACAGCCCTTGACATGGTTCCAGGGAATCAGTAGCAGCAGCTGGGTCATGGAATACAGAGATGTGCAGGCAAGTGCTCCCTCATGGGACCTGGCTGCCTTATATCTGCCTTGCTGGCCCATCTCATGCACAGGGGTACAGAGTGATTGGTCACTCACATTTGCATCCTATGTTTCCTCCAATCCCTTCAAACCTAGCAGTCTGTGGGTTCTCTATCGGTTTCATTCTCCTGCATGATGTCAGCCCCACAAACACATTGCAACAAAGTAGAAGAATTCCAACTGACTTCTGCTGTGCACCTTCCAGAACAATTTCGAAATTTGAACTTGGTCTCCATGACAACCAGCATGCATGTAGGCCTTAATACTTGTCCCCTATGTAATTTTCAGCGTCACACACAGGTACGGTGCGTTTCGGGGCCCAAGGGCACCCCAAATGCATTGCAACGGCCCCTACACGCGTGCCTACGTTCACTATCATTATGGGTCTCCTCGCGTATTCGTACTCGTCGTGGTACGGGCCGTACACACGCCTGTACGCTCACTATCACTACGAGTACGCATACGCGAGTCCACCCATAGTGATAGTGAGCGTACAGGCGTGTGTACGGCCCGTACCACGACGAGTACGCATACACGAGGACACCCATAGTGATGGGGCCGTACTCACGCCTGTACGCTGACTATCACTATGGGTGGCCTCGCGTATGCGTACTCGTAGTGATAGTGAGCGTACAGGCGTGTGTACGGCCCGTACCACGACGAGTACGCATACGCGAGGACACCCATAGTGATGGGGAGCGTACAGGCGTGTGTACGGCCCGTACCACGACGAGTACGCATACGCGAGGACACCCATAGTGATGGGGAGCGTACAGGCGTGTGTACGGCCCTATCACTATGGGTGGCCTCGCGTATGCGTAGTCGTAGTGGTACGGGCCGTACACACGCCTGTACGCTCGGCATCACGATGGGTACACATACGGCAGCACTCCCATAGTGATATGGGAACATACACAGGCCCTCTTCGCAGCAGTACAGCGGTTTTCACACATCACAGTGGTGACAGGCAGCACACAGGTAGGGATAGGGCGGACATACTTGTCCATGGATGGACATACTTGTCCATTAATTGACATCAAGGCATCATCTGTGCATTACTACATGTGTGGGGCACAGGTGTGATGGCCTGTGATGTGGCACATGACTCCTGAGTGGAGAAGGCACCAGATGTATGATGAGATGTGTACAGATGTACCGTGTGATGGTGCAATGTGTGCCAGGCATGGCCTTGACTCCTTTGACATGTGTGCATGTCGTACTGCACACTTGGGGTTAGCGTCACTGGCATGGCACGGACACCAACACACGGAAGTGTCCCCTGATGCCCGGTACAGGGTTTATCACACCTGACTTTTCACTACCCACGGTGCACAATGTGACTATGTCATGTATGTGTGGGGGCTTCCCATCAGGTTGATGTTGGAGCACCCTCAAAAGCTGCAGCCGTTGCAGCAACCAACATGTGTCTGTGTGTAGATTGTCATTGCACACTGTTCCGCACACCATGCCACATGTGGTATCGGAAGTGAGGTGCACATGTATGCATGGGCACGGAGTAGCGTAACAAGGACATGTCAGCATCCTCACAAGGAATGTGTGGTGAGTCATGACATGTGCACCTTCATGGCAAGGTGTGTGGGCTGTCCTAGTGGAATGTCATGTGACCTGTGGATCCAGTGTTCCGCTACCAGTCTCTGCAATCGGCATCCTACTGCTGCTGATGTGTGGGCGTATGTCACTCCTGTCTTGCGTCTGGCTGTTCACTTGCACTGGGACACAGCTATTCCCATGGCGTGGCATGGGGAGGTTCTCAATCTCCGTGTGTAGCTGGGTCTTGGTAGGAGGGTCACCTGGCAGCCATACGTGTCCTGGGCATGTAGCACATACCTGACTCCCTATGTAGCATATGTGTATTGACAGATTAACATGTGCTCAGAACATATGATTTGTTGTCGTAGTGCCCTCACTCTTCCTTGTCATTTCCTAATTACTGCAGAGCGCCGCCTCTTGCCCGACCTATTCCGGACTTGGCTGCCATGCAGGAGAATGACAGCATCCGGCTCTACCGCTTCACCCAACCGTTGATTGTGGAGTTGACGGCGAGACTGGCACCACACCTGCAACCGCAGCACAGGTATCCTACGGCACTGACACCCCAGCTGAAGGTAATGGCTGCCCTACATTTTCTTGCCACGGGTACCTTTCAAAATACCATAGCTCATGTTGGTGGCATGTCCCAGAGCATGTTCTGCCGTGTGCTGCATGATTTCTTAGAGGCCATGTTGATTCACCTGGATGACTTCATCAAGTTCCCAACCCCTGAACAGATGACTGAGGTCAAGCGTGGATTCTATGCCCTGGGAGGGATGCCCCATGTCATTGGGTCCATAGATGGAACACATGTAGCTTTGGTACCACCACACGCACGGGAGGTGGCGTACCGCAATCGAAAGCACTACCACTCCATTAATGCCCTTGTGGTGTGTCAGGCCAACATGGTGATTTCACATGTCTGTGCTCGTTTTCCAGGATCAGCACACGATGCCTACATCATGAGGCGTAGCAGGATGCCTGAAATGATGATGCAGCTGCGCAACGAACGGGCATGTGTTGTTGGTGGGTACAGTCTGTCTGTCCTGTATTTTGCATAACCTACCAGCACGACCGCTTCACCACTTCTAACGATGTCCATGTGCTTCCCATGTAGGGGACGCTGGCTGTTGGACTTGGCCCTTCTGGCAGGTTCACCCCTGAACTTTTTTGCTTTTTACTGATGACTTGGTGTGGTAATTGTTTGGTCTCTGCGCACTTTCCCTGTGTCCCAGGGTAAAGTGCGTGCGCGCTCTGAGTGCATGTGGTGAGATAGGCCTGCCCTCCCATAGGAATGCATGGGGAATGTATGTGTCCCTAGTAGTTCCTGATGCGTGGGGTGTGCAGGCCCGAGTTTGGTATGTGCGGACTCGTGGGAGTGAATGCTGCGCGATGATGTGTGCGGCGTGCATGTACCTAGTGTGGAAGTGCCACTTCTAGAAGTGGGCACTTCTGTGTGCAGTGTGTCTGTCGCGTGATTGGCTGGTCATATCATGTGACGGGCTAGGGATTCCCCAGAGTCAGGATGAGTCACCCAGTGGTGAATGGGGAGATCAGCAGCTAGATGGGTGGGAGGAGTACACCTGGGTCCTGAATAGGACAGGGTTTTCCACACACAATGCTGGCCCCGCCCCCTGTGGTGCGACTGACGACCCTAGCCCTGCCAGTGAATAGAGTGAGGGGCTGAGCACATCAAGGGTGCTCCCCAACCAGCTGCGACTGGTTTTCCCCCTCACCCTGAACCCAGAACAAAGGGTTTGACTGTATAAAAATGGGGCTGTGTCCCCACAGAAACTGTTCTCTGCCAGGATCTCACCTGAGGGGGGCTGCTGCTGCTGGACCAGGGGACCGCCACTTGGAATACCTCCCTGCCTGGAGGCCCAGTGAGCTGGCTCTGGGTCCAGCCCTTGCCCCCCCCCCACCCCTGCTTGGCTGTATGCAGGGAAGGACCTTGCTGGACTTTGTTTTATCCTCCTAAGCGCTGGGAGCGCTTTATTTGTATCCCTGAGCGCCTGAAAGTGCTTGTTCTGGACTTGTAGCGCTAGGAGCGCTTTGGTTGTGGCCCCAGCGGCGCTACGAGCGTTCACGGGGGGAACCCCGACGTACTGATTCCCCCGTTTTGGCCGAGATCGAGCGGGTGCCCACCCCGCTGATGGTGCCGGTTTACGTGGCCTGATCCTTGCGGGTGCCTACCCCGCTTATTTTATTATTTCTATCGCGGGTGCCCACCCCGCATACTATCGCCGCCTTAAGGGGTAATTTGCGTATAGCGGGTGCCCACCCCGCGTTAATGTGTTGGAAGCGGGAGCCTACCCCGTCATCGACTTGGTTTTAAGTGAAGACGGGAGCCTACCCCGCCTCAAGGAAATCACCGCCGACTGGCCCGGGAGCCGTAGAAGCACCGTAAGGAAAACACCGCGCTGTGATTGGCGGCCGCAGGAGGCGTCCCCTAGCAACCAGCTTCGGCCGACCCGCATCATCCGAGACCAAGGAGAAGGCGACCCGGAAGTGGGGAAGGGCGGAGCGGGGCTCTTTTGAGTCCAGAGAAAGCCCGCCGCCCCAGACCAGCCGGAGCACTGTCTGCCCCCGTTTCCTCCTTCGACGCAGGCGGGCCTACCAGGAGAGGAGCGGAGTCCCCGGAGAACAGCCCGGTGAGTAGAACAGGGCTGGGGGGACTCCGTGAGTGTGCTGTGGGTGCCGGTCCCAGACCGGCCTACTTCTCGTGCGCTTCCCCGCCCCCTTGGTTCAGTCAAGAGCGCGAGGTCGCTCCCACGAAGGGGGCAGTGTGCTTGAGCCCCCAGAGGCTCCAACGGTTTTGGGCGCATTACTGTCGAGCCTAGAGGGCTCCATCATATGGGGGCATTTCTTTGCTAATAAGAGCGGCCCCGGAAGGCAGTGGGCCGCTCCCCCGTTATTTAGGAGGCATTTCCTGTTGTAGAGCCTGCGAGGCTCCGGGGGCATTTCGTTTGTGACTGAGTGGCCCCAGATGGCAGCGGGCCACTCCCACCTTGCCCCACAGTGACGTACAGAGCCACGAAGGCTCTAGGGGGCATTTTGTACAGCTAGAGCCCAGGAGAGGCTCCACGTGAGTACTGCATATTTGTTTAGGAAGGCACAGTGGTGCCCCAGCATCTCTCCAGTTTCCCAGCACTTAGTGGGCAACTGCTCCGTGTAGGTTGTGCTTTGTGCGCCCTGGTTTGCGCAGCCTGCGCCGGCGCGCCCTGACTCTGCTGGGGACAGGGCGTCCTAGCCCCAACGAGGCCAGTTGGCCTAGGGACTGCCACAGATAGTGGCTAATGTGGGTTTTTGCGCCATTGTTCCTTTCCTGCACCTCTGAATGTGTTTATGCGTCATGTGCTTTGCTTTACACCTCTGAATGTTATGCATCATGTGTTTATGTGCTTAGACCCCTACAGGTATTGTGATACTTAGGTGGTTGTTTTCTCCCTAGTACAGGTGGTGCTAGTGAGGTCCTGATTCCCTGCGCAATATTTTCCTAAGGTGGTTAGGGTTGCGTAGGTGGTACTTACCTGATACCAGTAGTTACTGGTTGTGTGCTACATATGTTATTTTATACTACAGTATTATTCCTATGTTCTAAGAGTGCTAATTCCGGACAGCGGTCCAGGTGGCCCTGTCCCCTGTATATATAATCCCTTGTAAATTCTGCCCGTGCCTGTTGGCTCATTGTAGAGTGTGTGTTTTTATCTAATGTGTTGTGTATAATACAAAGGCTATTTTTATAGAATACCTTGTGTGGAGTTTCCTTTGTGGTGGGCCTTGGGTGTTGTTGCTGGGTGCGCGCGCAAACGCTTTACACATCGCCTCAGGGATAAGCCTGACTGCTCGTGCCAAGCTACCAAGGGGGTGAGCAGGGGTTATCTTTGGCGTGTAACTCCCCAGCCCTGACTAGAGTGGTGGTTTCTGTCTGGCTTTGGCGCAAGCCCTAGCCAACCGGAAATCCCATTTCTAACATTGGTGATCAGCGGTGGGATTTGGACTTGCGTTTGCGCTGTACCGCAGCGGCAACTGGCCGCACTACAAAACTCTGCATTTAGATAAATCACATGGTATAGGGATTATTGTTTTAAAATTGTTTTTAAATTGTCATTTCTTTGGAAATGTGTTTTTGTGCACTGTGAGTTAGGTGTCCCTAGCTCGGGAGGGTAGATCATCCCCCTTAGTGCATTGTGTTTTCTGGATTCACCAGAGGGTGGGATCCAGTGGTGGCAGCGTAATAGTGTCCTGTACATTTGTCCCCCGCCCTGCGCCCAGAGTTGGTACCTGTGTCACGTGGTGGTCAGGTTGAGGAATCAGGGGTGGTAGAAACTGCCTTACCAGTCCGAGGGGAGGGTTGTGTGTGTGGATGAATGGTGTGTGGCACTAGGCAAGTGAGTGTGAGTTCTCTGGGTTAGAGAGCTTGCTGAATCTTTTTGTGAATTGTGTGCTCCTGTGTTAAACGCAGACCCCTAGGTTCCCTGTGTGATCTTTTCTCTAGAACGTCTGCCAGAATGGAGCCTGCTTTTGATCTCAGTGATCTAATTTATTACAGTATGCAGGAGTTGGAAAGGTTCTGTAGAGAGAGAGGCATAGGGGTGAGAGAGTCAGACACTATGTGTGAACTTAGGGGCCACATGATCCAGTGGGTTAAGAGGCAAAGGGATCTTGAGCGCAGTACAGAAAGGGCCCAGGCCTCACACCTGGAGGGTGGTGGGTCTGTGGGGAGCCCTGAAGATTCAGAAGAGGAGGTAGAGGATGACAATACCTGGACGCCAGTAGAGAGTGAGGACCCCATAGGTAGGGCGTCCCTTGCTGGGTCCAGCGTAGGAGGCAGCGCCTCATCCCTTTCCCTGTCCCCAGAGGAGTGGGAAGATAGGAGGAAAGAAAGGGAGCACCAGCTGGCGTTAGAGAAGCTCAGGTTAGAGCATGCTCAGGCTATGGCGCAGCTGGAGGCCAGGAAGCAACAGCGAGAGACTGAGTGGGTCTTGGCGCGGGAGAGGGTAGAGGAGGCTGAGAGGGCCTCCACCAGAGGCAAAGTAGCTCTGGAGGGTAGACTATCCCCTGCGCGCAGTTTTAATTTTCTGGACTCCCCAGGGAGGGTTGAGTCCAGTGGTAGTAGCGATGTAGATTCCAGTGTAGGAAATCCCAGTCCCCCCAGTCTGGTACCTGTTCCCCAGGAGGAGGAGTTAAGGTTGAAGTTCAGGGGCAGTAGGAAACTGTCTCACCAGTCTTGGGAGGAGTTTGTGGATGAATGTGAGGATGCCCTGTTTGATTGGATAAGAGTTCCCGCAGAAGCTGATTATGATAAACTGTGTGATCTGATTCTCAGAGAACACCTGCTCAATTGTTGTGCGCCGGGGTTGCGCCAATACCTGTTAGGGTGTGGAGTGTCTGCGCCATTTGAGCTTGGAGATGAAGCAGAGCGCTGGGAAAGGGCTAGAGGTTCTCTAGAGTCATTAGGGAGTGACTCCAAAAGTAGTGGGTCAGGTATCTTCCAGCCCAGCGTGGTGGAAGAGGCTCAGTGTAGCCCAGCTAGGTCCCAGGATAGCGAGGAGGGTGTAGGGGCTCACTGCCTGGCTCAGTGGAGCAGGAGTGAGAGGGTGACCGAGGGTCCCCAGACGCACGAAACCCTGCCTCAGGACTTGGATGGTTTCTTGAGGGAACACCAAGTTGGGGACCTAGGCTGTCCTGTTAGCCCATTTGAGGAAGATCTCCTGGTGAGTAGAGGACCTGGAGCACCTGTAACCAGGGCTCCTGTGGTTCTAGAGTCTGGCAGTACCGCTCCGGTAGGGAGGGTACAGGAGTCCAGTGTGAGGAGTGATTGGGGGATGAGTTCCCCAGTGGAAGAGCCTGTGGGTCAGGGACTACCCAGTTGGGCTAGGATCCCGTGTAGTGGCCAGGGTGGCACCACTTCTGTTCTGGGGGATCTCCGCGCACTGTCAGGTGGACAGGGGACGGGAGATCAGAGCCAGACAGACAGTCGCTCGGCATATGTGTCCTTTGATAGCCTCAGGGGGATGGAGTGGAAATCCCCAGAAGTCCTGGAGTGCCAGGCAATTATTCCACCAAAGGTTCTAGGCCGGAGGTTGGGAGGCCAGGTTCAGGATCAGCCTGACCTGAAGGGTGGGACGTCTGTTACCAGCGTCCCGACCAGTTCTTCTTCCAGAGGTACCGCCCCAGTTGGTAGGGAGCAGGGCTCTGGAAGGGGGTGCAGAGGGTGGGAGAGCCCACCTCTGCCCCCGGTACAACCTGAGGGGTTAAACCCTGGGTTGGAATGGCGTTCTAGGTGTACCCCTCGCCAGAGGAGGAGGAACCCTAGGAGAAGAGGTAGGGGGAGGAGAGCCTTCCCTGAGGCTCCTGGTCCGCCTGAGGGTGTAGACCCTAGGCTGGAGAACCAGTGGCAGTCTAGTCCTGTCTTTCAGAGAGGAAGAGTGGAGAATGGCCGCTATGTGCCAGGGGTTACTACCCCCCACTCTGTGGTTAGGCAAAGACCAGTGGCACCTGGGTGGCCTAGGGCCTGGTCTTGGCCGCGGACAGCTTGGGAGTACCAGTGGGGTAGCCCAGTTGGTCCAGACAGTGGTGTTAGAAAGAATTCCATGGGTTCACCGTGGCGTAGAACCGGAGGGTGTCCCTGCAGTTGCAGGCCCGCGTCCGTGTTCTATCGCCCCAAGCAGGGAAGTCCATCACGGTGGTGATTGGTCTGCCCTGCGTTTTGGCTGGAAGGGGGTTGTGTTGGACTTGGCCCTTCTGGCAGGTTCACCCCTGAACTTTTTTGCTTTTTACTGATGACTTGGTGTGGTAATTGTTTGGTCTCTGCGCACTTTCCCTGTGTCCCAGGGTAAAGTGCGTGCGCGCTCTGAGTGCATATGGTGAGATAGGCCTGCCCTCCCATAGGAATGCATGGGGAATGTATGTGTCCCTAGTAGTTCCTGATGCGTGGGGCGTGCAGGCCCGAGTTTGGTATGTGCGGACTCGTGGGAGTGAATGCTGCGCGATGATGTGTGCGGCGTGCATGTACCTAGTGTGGAAGTGCCACTTCTAGAAGTGGGCACTTCTGTGTGCAGTGTGTCTGTCGCGTGATTGGCTGGTCATATCATGTGACGGGCTAGGGATTCCCCAGAGTCAGGATGAGTCACCCAGTGGTGAATGGGGAGATCAGCAGCTAGATGGGTGGGAGGAGTACACCTGGGTCCTGAATAGGACAGGGTTTTCCACACACAATGCTGGCCCCGCCCCCTGTGGTGCGACTGACGACCCTAGCCCTGCCAGTGAATAGAGTGAGGGGCTGAGCACATCAAGAGTGCTCCCCAACCAGCTGCGACTGGTTTTCCCCCTCACCCTGAACCCAGAACAAAGGGTTTGACTGTATAAAAATGGGGCTGTGTCCCCACAGAAACTGTTCTCTGCCAGGATCTCACCTGAGGGGGGCTGCTGCTGCTGGACCAGGGGACCGCCACTTGGAATACCTCCCTGCCTGGAGGCCCAGTGAGCTGGCTCTGGGTCAAGCCCTTGCCCCCCCCCACCCCTGCTTGGCTGTATGCAGGGAAGGACCTTGCTGGACTTTGTTTTATCCTCCTAAGCGCTGGGAGCGCTTTATTTGTATCCCTGAGCGCCTGAAAGCGCTTGTTCTGGACTTGTAGCGCTAGGAGCGCTTTGGTTGTGGCCCCAGCGGCGCTACGAGCGTTCACGGGGGGAACCCCGACGTAGGGATTCCCCCGTTTTGGCCGAGATCGAGCGGGTGCCCACCCCGCTGATGGTGCCGGTTTACGTGGCCTGATCCTTGCGGGTGCCTACCCCGCTTATTTTATTATTTCTATCACGGGTGCCCACCCCGCATACTATCGCCGCCTTAAGGGGTAATTTGCGTATAGCGGGTGCCCACCCCGCGTTAATGTGTTGGAAGCGGGAGCCTACCCCGTCATCGACTTGGTTTTAAGTGAAGACGGGAGCCTACCCCGCCTCAAGGAAATCACCGCCGACTGGCCCGGGAGCCGTAGAAGCACCGTAAGGAAAACACCGCGCTGTGATTGGCGGCCGCAGGAGGCGTCCCCTAGCAACCAGCTTCGGCCGACCCGCATCATCCGAGACCAAGGAGAAGGCGACCCGGAAGTGGGGAAGGGCGGAGCGGGGCTCTCTTGAGTCCAGAGAAAGCCCGCCGCTCCAGACCAGCCGGAGCACTGTCTGCCCCCGTTTCCTCCTTCGACGCAGGCGGGCCTACCAGGAGAGGAGCGGAGTCCCCGGAGAACAGCCCGGTGAGTAGAACAGGGCTGGGGGGACTCCGTGAGTGTGCTGTGGGTGCCGGTCCCAGACCGGCCTACTTCTCGTGCGCTTCCCCGCCCCCTTGGTTCAGTCAAGAGCGCGAGGTCGCTCCCACGAAGGGGGCAGTGTGCTTGAGCCCCCAGAGGCTCCAACGGTTTTGGGCGCATTACTGTCGAGCCTAGAGGGCTCCATCATATGGGGGCATTTCTTTGCTAATAAGAGCGGCCCCGGAAGGCAGTGGGCCGCTCCCCCGTTATTTAGGAGGCATTTCCTGTTGTAGAGCCTGCGAGGCTCCGGGGGCATTTCGTTTGTGACTGAGCGGCCCCAGATGGCAGCGGGCCACTCCCACCTTGCCCCACAGTGACGTACAGAGCCACGAAGGCTCTAGGGGGCATTTTGTACAGCTAGAGCCCAGGAGAGGCTCCACGTGAGTACTGCATATTTGTTTAGGAAGGCACAGTGGTGCCCCAGCATCTCTCCAGTTGCCCAGCACTTAGTGGGCAACTGCTCCGTGTAGGTTGTGCTTTGTGCGCCCTGGTTTGCGCAGCCTGCGCCGGCGCGCCCTGACTCTGCTGGGGACAGGGCGTCCTAGCCCCAACGAGGCCAGTTGGCCTAGGGACTGCCACAGATAGTGGCTAATGTGGGTTTTTGCGCCATTGTTCCTTTCCTGCACCTCTGAATGTGTTTATGCGTCATGTGCTTTGCTTTACACCTCTGAATGTTATGCATCATGTGTTTATGTGCTTAGACCCCTACAGGTATTGTGATACTTAGGTGGTTGTTTTCTCCCTAGTACAGGTGGTGCTAGTGAGGTCCTGATTCCCTGCGCAATATTTTCCTAAGGTGGTTAGGGTTGCGTAGGTGGTACTTACCTGATACCAGTAGTTACTGGTTGTATTATTCCTATGTTCTAAGAGTGCTAATTCCGGACAGCGGTCGAGGTGGCCCTGTCCCCTGTATATATAATCCCTTGTAAATTCTGCCCGTGCCTGTTGGCTCATTGTAGAGTGTGTGTTTTTATCTAATGTGTTGTGTATAATACAAAGGCTATTTTTATAGAATACCTTGTGTGGAGTTTCCTTTGTGGTGGGCCTTGGGTGTTGTTGCTGGGTGCGCGCGCAAACGCTTTACACATCGCCTCAGGGATAAGCCTGACTGCTCGTGCCAAGCTACCAAGGGGGTGAGCAGGGGTTATCTTTGGCGTGTAACTCCCCAGCCCTGACTAGAGTGGTGGTTTCTGTCTGGCTTTGGCGCAAGCCCTAGCCAACCGGAAATCCCATTTCTAACACTGGCTATCCCAACATGCCTTGGCTGCTCACACCTCTCCGCAACCCCATCACGCCGGCCCAGCTCCGCTACAACACCGCCCATGGCCGGACAAGGCGAGTGATCGAGAGGACGTTTGGCCTGCTGAAGAGCCGATTCAGGTGCCTCCACAAGACCGGCGTCGCACTCCCATATGCCCCGGCGAAGGTCTGCAAGATCTTCATGGTCTGCTGCATGCTGCACAACATGGCAGTTGAAAGAGCTGTGCCACTCATCCTGAATCAACATGACGAGGACCATCCACCCGTGGAGGACGAAGGGCTTGGCAATGTGGCTAGTGATGTGGAGGATGTGGAGCTGCAAGAGGACATCCGGACTCGGCTCATACGCGACTTCTTTGCTTAGTGGTGAGTACCAGTGTCTGAGTGTGCACGCATTGGTCCCCGTGTGGCATGTGTTGTGATGTGTGTGTCCACCTGCATGTATGGCACGTGAGTCAGAGGTGTGTGTGGGTGTGTCACTGGAGTGATGGTGGCCGTGATGGTAGTATTTTCCCAGTCATAATTGTGACCTAGCATGTTGTCATCCATACATGTGTCGAGTCAATGCACATGCAAGTGGCTGTGCTTTTTGTGGCTGACTTCTTGTGTGTCTCTCTTCCCCAGGTACTTGCGCATGCCGTCTGCTGCTTGCATTGTTGTGGCACTGCTATTCCTCCTGGACACGACATCGTGGGCTGACTCAGCGTTACAGGCACGGACACGTTTGGAAGTCTCCATAGGATAAGGGATGCATCAGGGGTGTATTGGGTGTGGCAGGTGTTCACGATGTATGCACACTGGCCCTGTCGATGTTTGGTTCCTCTGCAGCCATGTGGCATCAGCATGGGACAAGACATGCAGCTGTGTACACCTGAATAGATGGTCTGCCTGGTAGACAGTCATCAGTGATGGGATAGGGGATTGTGATGATGGCATCAATGTGTGTGACACTGCCCTCGGACACATACGGTTAGCATTGGCTTGACATGGTGTGGGACTTCCACATCAGCGGATCAATGGTGTATGGCAGTCTCTCCGTGAGCAGCTGTGGGTGTTGAGCTGTTAGCCGAGGCTTGTGTGCCAGTTCCATGGCGAACACACATTTGTGCTGCAGAAGGGGGGTTCCAGTGTTGGACCCACATGTTACTCCACATGATGTGTTCATGTGTACTTCAAGTAGCCTCTGCACTCCCGAAAACATGACTAATAAATGCCTCCAAGGTGCCTCTTCTCAGTCAATGCTGGTGTGTTGCCACGGTGCATCCAGCATGTCTGGCATGGTATTCCCTGATTGTGGCTATGTGTCAATGTGTCGAGTAGCAAGATGCAAGCTGTGTGTGTGTGCAGAGACTGTGTATTGGGCATGATGTCCATGACTGTGTGGGTATTGTAACATGTGCCATCCCCATGCATCCAACGTTGTCCATGACCCCATTCTCTGCATCCACCGGACTCAAGCTTGCAGGACATGGTTCTGCCACCTGTCTACACATACCTGGGTGCCCCCCAGGACACTGGACTGGATCCCTGACCTCTGCGCATGACTGTTGCTGTACTCAATGTGTCTGTCAGCATGGTTGTTCGGCCACCCCCTCAGCTGGTTGGGCCCATCACGGGTGTGTATGGTGCTCCATGTCTGTCTTGCCTAATACGCTGTGACCCATGTGTCCTGTGCCAGACTCAGGCCCCAGGGTGTGGATGGTTGAAGACAATAGATGACTCAGGCATGTTTAGACTTTACAAGACACATGTTAGGTAATTATGCAACCAGCAGGCATCTACTCTTCATAATGTGATTTATTATGGGGGGGGGGGGGGGACAAAGTGAGTGGCTTTCCGCGAGTTTGGAATCCAAAGTTCAGTAGGGGAGTTGGTGTCCGTGCCATTTGAAATCCTCACAGTCCATGCCACAGTCTTTGTCAACATTGGTCAGCCAGTGACCAGCAGGGCCATGTGGCAGAGAATGTCTCTTGATGCTGTGATGCTGTTGGTCCAGTGGCCCAGGTGCCAGGCCAGGTGTCCTGGGAGATGGTGATGTAGCGCCGACCCTCACGGTCCTTTCCGTGGACGACCCGGCCTCCTGCGGGGACCCTCAGCAGCAGGCCGTGACGACGTCTGGGATGCTCCATCGGATGTTACCTCCTCCTCCTCCTGATCCCTCCCTGTGGGTGGTGATGTTCTCCGCCTTCTGGCACAGGGAGGGTCGGCCATGTTGTCGGCCATCCGACGGTGTGTATCGTGAATCACCTGGAACGCCGTCACTTGCTCAGCCTGTCTGTCCTCCATCCTCCGTTGGTTTTGCAGTAGACAGGCATGTTGCTGGGCCTGCTGGGTCTTTATCTCATCGAGGGTCCCCTTGATCTCATTGAGGGTGGACACAACCTGGGCTATGCCCGTGGTGTCCTGCCGGTATGAGTCCATGATGTCACGGACACGGGCAAATACCGGTTCCCCAGCCAACTGGTCAGGCTCGCGCCTCCGCCGTCCTTCACTCCCACCACTCCTGCCCACTTGCACCTGGCCTGCACTTGTGGGTACATCGGGTCTCCGGGACCCCTGAGGGGTGGCATTGGCGTTGTCGCCTGCCTCCTCCTGGGTGCCCGGGACACCGTGTCCCTCCTGGCCAGCCTGGCTACATTGTGGTGTTGGGGCAGGGATCCTGGGTGTCTCCTGGGATGTGGCAGGAGTGGGGGTGGTGGTTGGCACAGTTGTACCTGATGCAGGTGCTGCAGGTGGTTGGACACCAGAGGTGCCAGGTCGGTCGGGGTCGTCCACAGAGTGGTGAGAGTGGTCGCTGCCGGTGGGATCGGGCTCCCGCAGATCCGGGTCCTGTGAGTCTTCCCCCCCAGTGTTGGGGGGTGAACCACGACGTTGACCTGTGTGTGAGAGAGACAATGTTAATTTTGATCCATGCAACATCCATGTTTCATCTGTTTCAAAGTTGGGACATTTCCTCTTGGAATTGGGATCTGTCTTGCATTCCACTCACAGTGCACTTGTGCATGGGTGTGTCCCTTGGGAACCACTTTGGCCCCTTTAACTATGTGTGGCACAGTCTTACTTGCTGCGTCAAGTGTGACTGCAGTCAGCAGTGGAGTGGGCAGGTGTGGCGAGCCATGCATTGGCGCCTTCCGTGTAGCACTGTACATGTGCACATGGAGTGGATCCACACACTTATATGATCCAGGTAGCTGTCGTTGTGCTCGTGAACAGGTTGTGACATGGCCCTGTGTTTTGCCATGGGGAAGAGGGGGGGTTCTGGGACTGGCCACCCTTGTCTACATGCACGCAGTCTACCTGCTGACGAGCAGACATTCGCACACGCCACACGGCTGATTTGCTCTCCCTGTGTCTCGCTCCCTCTCTGTCCCCCTCTCCCTCCCTCCGTGTGTCACCCTCCTCCCTCTGTCCGTCTTCCTGTGTCTCCCTCCCTCTCTGTCCCCCTCTCCCTCCCTCTCTGTCCCCCTCTCCCTCCCTCCGTGTGTCACCCTCCTCCCTCTGTCCGTCTTCCTGTGTCTCCCTCCCTCTCTGTCCCCCTCTCCGTCCCTCTCTGTCCCCCTCTCCCTCCCTCCGTGTGTCAGCCTCCTCCCTCTGTCCGTGTCCCTGTGTCTCCCTCCCTCTCTGTCCCCCTCTCCCTCCCTCTCTGTCCCCCTCTCCCTCCCTCTCTGTCCCCCTCTCCCTCCCTCTCTGTCCCCCTCTCCCTCCCTCTGTGTGTCACCCTCTGTCACCTCAGGCCAGCTTCCTGGGCACACACTGTTAGCAGATCTTTGAATGGGCCTTGGCTTGTTGAAGTGAGTTTGTTTCTGATCTCCAGGCACCCATTGGGTGTAGTGTCTGTGTGTGCGCTGCTGCTGTGGTGGTGTGTGCTGCCACTCTTTCACAATGTTGGCTGTTCATTAGCTGCTGTCATGTGCGAAACAGTGCCTTCACCCCCATGTGTTGATGCAAGGCGTCCGCCATTTGCTGGCAAGTCATTCCTGTGTTGGGACACACTGTTTGTCTGGCTGTGACCTAGGCCATATGGGCAGTGGGCATTGTTGTCTGCTTCTGAGTTGCACTATGTGATTTTTGGTGCCCAGCCTCCCGCCATCCGGGTTACCGTGTCATGTGTTGGTGTCTTCTGTGGCCTGTGACTTGACATTGTCCAGCTGGGTGCATGGGGCATGGTGGCAGCAGTGGCATGTGTGTGTTCATGGAGTGTGGTTAAGTCATGCGATAGCTTGGGGTGGTTGCGTGCCTGTTAGTGATTTTGGTTGTGGATGCCGTTCCCTCCATGTGAGGTGCGTTGTTTGTGTACTCACCCGGGTCTCGGAGTCCTTCTAATCCTTCGACTGCCTCCACCGGCAGTATGGCCATCACCCTCTCCTCCCAGGGCTGGTACTGTACGGGTCTGCGGGAGGGCCCTCCTCCGGTGGCGTTGGCCTGGTCGTGTTCCTCCTGCCTCTTGGCTCTGACCCTCCTCCGCAGATCGTACCACCTGTTCTGGCATTCCTGCCTGGTCCTTCTGGTGTCCCCAACAGCATTCACAGCATCAATGATGGTCTGCCACATGGCTGTTTTTGCTACCATGCTGGTGTTTCTGACCAATGTTCCAAAGAGCTGTGGCTCGACTCTGAGGATTTCATCAACAAGAACCTCCAACTCTCGGTTACTGAACTTTGGATTCTTGGTAGTGGGCATGGTGAGGGGTGTGGGTGTGGATGGTGGGGGGGGTGTGGATGGTGGGGGGTGTGTGTGGATGGTTGTGGGTGTGTGGGTGTGGTTGTGCAGGTGTGTGTGTGTGTTAATGTGATGAGGGTGTGTTTGTGAAGGTGGTTGTGTGGAGATGTGCAAGTGTAAGGTGTGGTGAAGCTTGTAGTAAGGTGCTGGTAGTTGTCTGTGGTGTCTAGCAGCTGTGAGTCTGTTGCAAAGGCTCATGGTTTGTGTGTGTGGGCCCTTTTTATTGGTCCATTGGTGGGTGTGGCTGTGTTTGAAGTTTGGGTGGGTGTGTTATAAGGAGTGGTGGTGTTTAGTGCCTCTGTTTGTTTTTGGCAGTTGCAGGTCAGTGTATGTGTTTTTTCAGTGTTTGTTGGCCATGTTTAGTGGCTTTGTGCCATTCGAATAGTGTATTCTTGTGTTGTTTTGGTTTTTCCTGGTTGTGTACGTGCGTTTTGAGCGTGTGTACGGTGTGTACATGGGCCATTTGGTTGTACGGTGCTGGCCTTGTGTGTGGCTTAGTACGACTGGTACATGCGGTTGTGATGTTGGGGCCTGGGGTGCGCTCCGTACTTAGGAGGTTGTGTTGGGGGTGCGACTCGAACGTACTGGGGTGTGGGTACACGGTGGTACGACACGTACAGGGGTGTGGGTACGACTCGAACGTACTGGGGTGTACATACACGGGTGGCGGTTCGACACGTACAGGGGTGGGGGTAGGACTCGAACGTACTGGGGTGTAGGTACATGGGGGTATGACACGTACAGGGGTGGGGGTAGGACTCAAACGTACTGGGGTGTGGGAACACGGTGGTACAACACGTACAGGGGTGGGGGTAGGACTCGAACGTACTGGGGTGTACATACACGGGTGGGGGTTCGACACGTACAGGGGTGGGGGTAGGACTCGAACGTACTGGGGTGTAGGTACACGGGGGTATGACACGTACAGGGGTGGGGGTAGGACTCGAACGTACTGGGGTGTGGGTACACGGTGGTACGACACGTACAGGGGTGGGGGTAGGACTCGAACGTACTGGGGTGTACATACACGGGTGGGGGTTCGACACGTACAGGGGTGGGGGTAGGACTCGAACGTACCGGGGTGTGGGTACACGGTGGTACGACACGTACAGGGGTGTGGGTACGACTCGAACGTACTGGGGTGTACATACACGGGTGGGGGTTCGACACGTACAGGGGTGGGGGTAGGACTCGAACGTACTGGGGTGTGGGTACACAGTGGTACGACACGTACAGGGGTGTGGGTACGACTCGAACGTACTGGGGTGTACATACACGGGTGGGGGTTCGACACGTACAGGGGTGGGGGTAGGACTCGAACGTACTGGGGTGTGGGTACACGGTGGTACGACACGTACAGGGGTGTGGGTACGACTCGAACGTACTGGGGTGTGGGTACACGGTGGTACGACACGTACAGGGGTGTGGGTAGGACTCGAACGTACTGGGGTGTACATACACGGGTGGGGGTTCGACACGTACAGGGGTGGGGGTAGGACTCGAACGTACTGGGGTGTAGGTACACGGGGGTATGACACGTACAGGGGTGGGGGTAGGACTCGAACGTACTGGGGTGTGGGTACACGGTGGTACGACACGTACAGGGGTGGGGGTAGGACTCGAACGTACTGGGGTGTACATACACGGGTGGGGGTTCGACACGTACAGGGGTGGGGGTAGGACTCGAACGTACTGGGGTGTGGGTACACGGTGGTACGACACGTACAGGGGTGTGGGTAGGACTCGAACGTACTGGGGTGTACATACACGGGTGGGGGTTCGACACGTACAGGGGTGGGGGTAGGACTCGAACGTACTGGGGTGTAGGTACACGGGGGTATGACACGTACAGGGGTGGGGGTAGGACTCGAACGTACTGGGGTGTGGGTACACGGTGGTACGACACATACAGGGGTGGGGGTAGGACTCGAACGTACTGGGGTGTACATACACGGGTGGGGGTTCGACACGTACAGGGGTGGGGGTAGGACTCGAACGTACTGGGGTGTGGGTACACGGTGGTACGACACGTTCAGGGGTGTGGGTACGACTCGAACGTACTGGGGTGTACATACACGGGTGGGGGTTCGACACGTACACGGGTGTACATGCAGGGGGGGTGTACATTAACGGGGAGTACGACTCGAACATATGGATGCTGGGGGATGTGTTTGGCGTGTATGCAGGCACATATCTCCATGGTTGCAATGGGAGTTTGGTGCGGACGGTGTTTTTACCATACGGTTGTGCGTTCGGACGCACGGGTGGGATCGTGATTCCTCGGTCGGACTTGACTTTTCACGTTTGTACGGTAAATCGTCCGAGGACGTGTCGGACACATTTTCCGACCCGAGGACGTGTGGGGAATGATTCCCAATGCGGTTCGTATGGACTTTTTACCATGCAAATCGTGATTGCCAGTTCGTACGGGACTTGTACGATTCGTACGGTAAAAAGACCGGATACGAGTCGCACGGGGATTTTTTTTGCCGGATCGTAATTGGCACCAGAATGTTAGTGCTATAATTGTTCATTATATCACTATAGAATGCTGCAGTAGAACACTGAGGAATCAACTGATAGGCTTCTGCTGCAGTAGGAGTACGTTTTACTCAGAATAGCAGATTTTATTCTCTTAAGGCCAAGGCAGATAGTATGACATTATAGAAAATGTGCTCTCATTTCAGCTTCTGAGGCCCTTCCATAATGACTATGAAAAAGTTATGATAGAAAACAGTCTTCTCTCAAATATAGTTCATCAAATCCTATCAGCGGGTCAGCCTTTTATAAAGGGTAAAAAAATCCCAGAAACCCCATGAGAATTCCTAAAATGAGTGAAACACAGCTATTGATTTATTTATATGGTGGCAAAATCTATTATCTCCCTTTATATTTACTTCTTTTTGTGACCCTTAAAACCTGGTATTTACTACAATGCAATTCCATGGGAATCATATTCCTGAGTATTCCTGAGTAATGTAACGACTACCACAACTTGATGACCCCCATATATATATGCTGTTTCCAGCAGGACATTGTATGCACTTTAAACTGGCACTACAACTCCAAGAATACTCTGCGCAGTTTCATACAGAACAGCCCATCAGGGGGCGCACAATCAAGTGTTTATAAGAGCTGGTTGTTTGTGATTCCATCTCACCGTTACGAGCCTTTGAAAAAGAAGATAAACTTCGATAAACTCATCAGGCGCTTAAGGTAACACGGCTGTGAAAGAGATCAGCGGGTCGGCGTTCTCCATACCTTTCTAGGGGTCTGAAGCTTGCAGCTCAGGGGTTTTCTCGAGTGCCCCTCATGTTGTTGGTACAAGCTGGAGCATGGATATTAGGCGGCGGCCAAACCGCAGAGAGAGCACCACCCTATGTACATAGGGGGCCTCTTTGGTTGATATTTATCAGCCTCCACAAAATCAATCACCAGTGTGCTTATTTAATAAATTTATGGATACCAAAGGGGATGATGGACGGAGTGCTTGAGCAAATCAAACACAAACCCCCAGTCAACTGATCTGGGTTTAATCCATCATCATTCTTTCCACCACCCCAGTTCAGACATGGCCATATGCAAATCAGTCTGACCCTGTGCCTCATGGGAACAGTCTAGCCCAGACTGTCAGGCCATGTCTTCCCTGGACTGGAAACAAGCATCCTGGGACTAGTTTCGGGTTCATAACCCTCATCAGCCAGGCTATCATGAATCCAGTGGCAAAGTGAGCAAGGGACCCACGTCTGGCCATGCCCTGCCAACTTAGGGTGAACAAAGCGATACCAAAGGGGATGATGGACGAAGCGCTTGAGATAATCAAACACTCACCCCCAGTCAGCTGATCTGGGTTTAATCCATTATCATTCTTTAGCTCACTCCACCACCCCAGTTCAGACATGGCCATATGCAAATCAGTCTGACCCTGTGCCTCATGGGAACAGTCCAGCCCGAACTGGGAAGACATGGTTTGGCAGTTTGGACCCCACCTGCCATGCATGGCTGAAGGCTGGGTGTTGCCTTTCCTTATAGTGATAAAATATTGTTTTATGTTTTTTAAAAAACTAGAAATTCGTTGAAAAAAAACTAAGGTTAGAGTAACTTTATAGATAGGTGAATATGTCAGTGACAACAGTAAAATTTTGCACTCAACACAGAAACTTACCAGTTAATTTTAGCAGAACTAACTATAACTTGTAGCTACTCACTGTTTATGACCTCACATATTACATCCCTCAGGACATTTTTTATGACATCATTTATGACATGACTGATGATATCTTAAATGACATCATTGATGATATCACTTTTTAGTTTGAAAAGAGTAAAGTTTATTAAAGTAAAAGGGGAGGGGGAAGAGAAAAGGAAATACAATAAAGATACATATGTACTATACTACAAAAACATAATTATACATGAATGATTGGTTGTTTTAAGAATAGAGAAAAAATATATGGAAATATGAAACAATTCTGGTAATTTATCTGAAACATAACAGCAAAGTTCTATTGGATCTATGCAAGCAATGTTAAAATTCGAGAGAAAACGGAATGTCAAGGAGATTTTGAAATCTCTTGTTCTGAAATATTACGTGCATGTGAAAGCGTAGCATGAGAATCGATAAATGTCGTAACGTGGGACCATATACATAAGCGTTTTACAGCCTGAGACAATGGATATACATAAACAGTGTCCAATCTATCGTTATGACATACAGCATACCACCAGGCCTGAAAAGAGAGATCAGACAAATTCTTCCCATGTTTGGGAATTTGTTGAAATGCTACTCCCAAAAGTAAGTCTAAAATATGCATGTTTAAAGGACATTTAGACCAAGTCATCAGAAAGAGAGCCCAAAACAACATTGACAAAAGAGAAGGGCACCACATAGCGAAAAAGTAGGGTAATTTGTTTCCAAACACTTTTCCAAAAGTTGTGAACAAATTGTCAAGTAAAAAGTAAGGGGCATATTCACAAGGAGCTATCACCAAATTAACGGCACTTCATCGCAACCAAAGTGGTGATAAATTTACTTCCCCATTTACAAGCTGGTGCTAACAGCCCACAGCACCACTTTACCCATGATAGCAGCCACAAAAAACATCGCCACAGAGGCCCCCCACAACTATCGCTAATGAGATGCAGAGTGGGCGTTCCCGTGCCAAAAGCCGCAACAGCATCACACATCAATATTCTCAACGACCAGACAGATCTACGATAAAAACACAAAACAGGCGATAAGGCGCGTTAGCACCAGGAAATCTACACCTGCTCTGACCTGGTGTAAAGTTGGACGGCAGCCTGGACCACAAAAGGGAGACCAGCCCAGGGCCACATCGGAAGGGCAACAGATGCCATGGAGCCACCCATCATGCGGCCCGGACAACCAAGGGGGCCACAACACTCTCCGACCCCACACCCAGGCCCGCAACACCTCCCCCCCGGGACCACCCCCAACCCCGGACTAAGAAACTGCCCACCAACACCATGAATCCCAATACAAACATTTTGCATGACGTTGCACAAGCAGGAAAATCAACAGACATGCCTGGCCAGGAAATGGAGACTCAGTCAAACAGCAATGCAATCACCAACACAAAACACCATACAAACAAAAGCCGAGACAACCATTAGGATGAGTCCTAGTGGCTCCTCACTGGACAATCCATAGCACACAGCCTGGAAGACCAAATCCAAGAGAAGAAGGTGTGCCATGCACCCAACAAAGGAAAGACAGGGAGAGAGCGAGGGAGAGAGACGGAGTGAGATTGAACAAGCAGTGCACGGCCCCTCTGGCATCTGGCTCCACATGCCAACATGCGTGTGTGTATTGCCATCCGTACACCAATTAGCCCAAGGCCGTGTCCCAATCTCAGCGCCAAAGCCACATCACATTCCGAAAACGCAAGTATTAGTCAGACAAACATCAGGGATGGAAGCTCCATTGTTCCAATGCAGAAGGCAGGAGAACATCTGCACCTCTGACCTTGGTCCAGAACGTGCCTGGAACACCCTGAGAGAGATGCCATGGCAGACGGGGATGACTCCCACACCACGCATTCAGCAAATTAACTATACGACTCATCCACACCCCACACACATAAGCCCCTGCCTGTGGTATCCCCACATGGGATGCACTTGACACTCACAGAAACAGCAACCCACTCTCCCCAATGTTGCACACACATTCGAATCATTGCTCAGAACTTTGGCATATCCTCCACACAACTGCCGCAGTTCAGAAGAGTGCCAGTTCCACGAGACGCAATGGCAGGCCATACCGGGCACATGCACAACTCCCGGCACGTGGAACAGTACCGTGCACATATGCTGCATTTACTGGGCGCAGTGCCACTGCCAGTGCTGCGGATCAGTTACCAGCCCAGCTTCCGCATTGCCTACGTCACATGCGTCCAGCCCTTGTTCCACTGCCGAACATGCACGTTCGAGTGTCCCATGGATGTCTGCCTTTCCACAACTGTTGATGAATTGGACTATGACTTGTGTCTGTGCCCCCTGTTGGATCACGAACAGGAGTGTAACTGAGACAGCCGTGCATGAAATGCCCTGACATACTGCGTATGTATTAGTAGTTGTGCATGGGAGATTGCACAATTCCTCGTCTGCAGTGACCACATCGATCCCCTATTGGGCTGTGTTGCGGATTGGTGAAACGGCGTGGGCTGAGCACACCTGCCCAGACCACTTAATGGATTGGCTCACCCTGGGGTTCCTTGAACACGACAACAACGTATTATTGGAACACATTTCACATGAAGTTGCATGGGCATTCTTGGACGAGTAACTATGTTTCTGCAGCCACATCCAATTGTCACCCACAGCACATGTCCCAACAACTTGTTGCATCGTGGGGATTACTCACACATCCCACCACAACAGAGGATACGTCTGCCTACGTCCGGGCTCTGGATGCATGTGCATGGAACAACACGTGTGTACACACACCTGTGCAAGGTGATACAGGTCCATGGCCAGTGCAACACAGCATCGTTTGGCAACATTGCCAATTCGGACACACTGCTGGGGGAGAGCACACACATGGCAATGTAGCACGACATGTGAACATGTCAGACCCTCACATCTGATCACTGTCAGCAGAGCAGACAATTGGCGCACTCTGGAGGCAGAGCACTATGCAGATCCCATGGGCAGTGAGTCGTGTCCCCCCCACACGGGGCAATGGGCAGATACCAAACAACTCATGACTCATCCAGCAAGGCAAGGTGGGCTGAGAGCATTGCCATCCGTGATGAATGTTGTCCATTTTAGCCCCAACTTTTTCTGAACTTCGACATGTACCCATGCTGCGTGTAAGTGTCTTAAGCATGTCCCTGCCTGTTGTGGCCGTTGCCTCGTCCATACTGACACGCATATGCCAATAAAGTCTATGCAACTCCACTGGTGTCTAACTGTGAGGTGTGTTGTTTGGATTGTCCAATCGTGCGCCACAATGGGCATCGTCCCTACACAGGGAGGCACTGACTGACGCATGTGCAATGGGGGGTGTCCCTTTGGCAAGCTCCACCTCAGTGAGCCAGACATTGTTATTGGATAGGTGCTGGACGCCATGTGCACTTATGTGACTTCAGCAATGTAAGTATGGTGTCCAACCTCTCACCATGTGGAGTAATGTTATGAATTGTAACAGGACGTGTCCACACAGATGTATGTGGGTATGTATGCGACGTGAGGTTCAGTTGTCACATGTGATGTAGGACACCACTTCTGGCCTGCTACCGATTTGGTCATTCCTACACACAGCCCTATTCAATACAAGGACGTGTGCCTATGTTGGGGGGTTGTGAGATTGTTGTTGATGTGCAATGGGGACACAGCTAGTACTCACCTTCACAGTCATCCAATTGGCCATGTGTCTCAGGGATACACATGTACATAGATGTCAGTTACCAGGGTGTACCTTCATGTGCAATCATTGTACCTACATCCAGCCATAAATTCATACGTAAGTTAACATAGTGATGACACATCTGTGTGATTTAGAATGTTTCAGTCAGGTGATTGCGGGAGCTGGGGCTGTACATAGCCATGGAAGCCCAGTGGTGGGCCTACCAGAGTCCTTTGGGGATTGCACAGTGATTGGGAAAAGGGAGAGTGCAGTCCACAGCAGGATTGCTGAATCCCAATACAAACATTTTGGATGACGTTGCACAAGCAGGAAAATCAACAGACATGCTTGGCCAGGAAGTGGAGACTCAGTCAAACAGCAATGCAATCCCCAACACAAAACACCATACAAACAAAAGACGAGACAACCATTAGGATGAGTCCTAGCGGCTCCTCACTGAACAATCCATAGCACACAGCCTGGAAGACCAAATCCAAGAGAAGAAGGTGTGCCATGCGCCCAACAAAGGAAAGACAGGGAGAGAGCGAGGGAGAGAGACGGAGTGAGATTGAACAAGCAGCGCAAGGCCCCTCTGGCATCTGGCTCCACATGCCAACATGCGTGTGTGTATCGCCCTCCGTACACCAATTAGCCCAAGGCCGTGTCCCAATCTCAGTGCCAAAGCCACATCACATTACGAAAACGCAAGTAGTAGTCAGACAAACATCAGGGATGAAAGCTCCATTGTTCCAATGCAGAAGGCGGGAGAACATCTGCACCTCTGACCTTGGTCCAGAAGGTGCCTGGAACACCCTGAGAGAGATGCCATGGCAGACGGGGATGACTCCCACACCATGCATTCAGAAAATGAACTATACGACTCATCCACACCCCACACACATAAGCCCCTGCCTGTGGTATCCCCACATGGGATGCACTTGGCACTCACAGAAACAGCAACCCACTCTCCCCAATGATGCACACGCATTCGAATCATTGCTCAGTACTTTGGCATATCCTCCACACAACTGCCGCAGTTCAGAAGAGTGCCAGTTCCACGAGACGCAATGGCAGGCCATACCGGGCACATGCACAACCCCCGGCACGTGGAACAGTACCGTGCACATATGCAGTGCTGCGGATCAGTTACCAGCCCAGCTTCCGCATTGCCTACGTCACATGCGTCCAGCCCTTGTTCCACTGCCGAACATGCATATTCGAGTGTCCCATGGATGTCTGCCTTTCCACAACTGTTGATGAATTGGACTATGACTTGTGTCTGCGCCCCCTGTTGGATCACAAACAGGAGTGCAAGCGAGACAGCCGTGCATGAAATGCCCTGACATACTGCGTATGTATTAGTAGTTGTGCATGGGAGATTGCACAATTCCTCGTGTGCAGTGACCACATCGAGACGCTCCCCTATTGGGCTGTGTTGCGGATTGGTGAAACGGCGTGGGCTGAGCACACCTGCCCGGACCACTTAATGGATTGGCTCAACCTGGGGTTCCTTGAACACGACAACAACGTATTATTGGAACACATTTCACATGAAGCTGGGCATTCATGGACGAGTAACTATGTTCCTGCAGCCACATAGATGTCAGTTACCAGGGTGTACCTTCATGTGCAATCATTGTACCTACATCCAGCAATAAATTCATACATAAGTTAACATAGTGATGACACATCTGTGTGATTTAGAATGTTTTACTCAGGTGATTGCGGGAGCTGGGGCTGTACATAGCCATCCAAGCCCACATCACATGGAAGCCCAGTGGTGAGCCAACCAAAGTCCTTTGGGGATTGCACAGTGATTGGGAAGAGGGAGAGTGCAGTCCACAGCAGGATAGCTGTGTAATTGGCCAGCAGTGAAGAAATGGCAGTCCGCGTCGGGGTCCGGGTGAAAGTCGCAGAGTGTTCCTGGGGTCACTATGAGGTGTTTCCCAGGCCATGATGCATAGTTCATAACCAGGCAGGGACAGACCATACAGCAGTGATGGCTGCTACTGCCTCCTTACTCACACAGTAGTTCACATCCCCTTCTTACTCCCCTGATACAGGTTCTGTGTCCGGTGTGTCCGGTGTGTGTGGCGGGGTGATGGCTGCATCACTGTGTGCCACTGACACATCAGGGGTCGGAGCTGTGTGTGTCGATGTTCCAGCTGCAGTCATGTGGGAACGGCTCAGTGACAGCAATGGCAAGATGAAGTACTGCAGGGCATTGAAGTCCCTAGCTACTACTCGCTGGTGTCCATTCGTGTCAGACAAACTTCCAGCCTGCATCCGCTCCATGGTCTCCATTGACCTCCGCATCTGTCCCAACTCTGTACTGTCATGGCTGGTGTCTGTCTGCCCACACAGGTCTTGTGTACGATTCATGGCACCAGCAAAGTCAGCCAAGGTCTGTGGCGGAGCATGGTGCGGACATGGGGTGTCTGATAGGGACTGTACGTGGTCCATGATGGGATTGAGACACCCACATGTGGCATCGAGTTTGGCAGCCATGAGCTCTAAACCCAACCGCAGCTGTTCAGACAACTCCACCTGGGAAGACCACACACATTGTATGTGCTCCATGTATTGGTCAGGGGGGTCCTGGGAGACAGCTGTGTTGGTGTGTGTTTCCTGCTGTGTTGTCTGTGCAGGTGGTGGGGTCACCTCGAGGCAGCTGGCCTGCCCTGCTCCTGGTGATGGGGTGCAGAGGCTGTCCAGTATCTGTTGGAGGGTATCTTGACATATGTGCAGGTTGTCCTCTACATCATCAATGATGGGGTTTGTGTTCTGCTCTGCAGTAAGTGTTGATTGTCCCTCTGCATTGTTAAGGGGAGATGCAGGTTAACAGAGTTTCACATGTATGTTGTTGATTTGAATATGTTTACATTCAGACTGCATGCCAATGTACATTAGGACTGTTTTGGGGGAGCTGGCTATTCGATGGCAGTCAGTGTGTTTTCTGAATACATGACGGATGTGTGGTGGTACCCATTTATTATCATCACACTGAGTCAGGCAATGCCAGATGTGAGTGGATAGTTACTACGCACGAGTAGAACCTGCTGTGGGCTCTGTCCTGTGCTGCTGGTGTTCCACATTGTACCACATTGCTGTTGTTGCTGATGTCCTGTGATTGCTGTCTGTGTGTGCTGCATTGTGGGAGAGTTGCCCCTGCAGCTCTGATTTCGTGTGGCCTTCTCCTTTTGAGGTGGAGTACCTTTGAATTGTGTGCTTTTGGGGGCCTGATTTGCTTTTGACTTAGGTCATATGTGCTCTCGGACAGATTTTGTGGCCTGGTGCATTGTTTGTCTGCTGCGTGTATTGTAAGGCATGGGTTGTGGGTGCACGTGGACATGTCTGGGTGTGACCTGCTCCTTTACAGATGTGATCCGCACTGGGTTACCTCCATGTCGATTCCTGGGCCATGTAATTTTTTTGGGCTGCTGCCATGCTATCGGACATGCAGTGTTACTTGCATAGTCAGTGTGGGTCACAAAGCCGCTGCTTTGCTGGATTCGGCAGATGTGCATGGGTCGGTTGGGATATTGGTGAAGGGGGGCCCCTCTGTGCACATTGTGGATGGGGGACTACTTGGCATTTCTATGTGTGCTGCAGTGTGCCAAGGCAATCAGGGACATGTTTCATGGTCATTGTGGGTGTGCAGTGTGCTACCCATACTTGTGCATGTGTGCCATTGTGCCCATCTCCCACCGTCCCCTCCGTTCCTGGTCGTTACTCACCCTGTTGCTGTTGGGTCAGGTCGTATTGTGCTGTGTCCAGGCCCCCCAATCCTGCCACCGCCTCCTCACTGCTGACTGTGGCCACCATTTGCTCCAGCTCATCCAGCTCCTCCTGTGTCACAGGAGGCCCACCTCCAGTCGCTGTTGCTGCCTCCCTGTTGGCGGCGAGCTTATGTTTGGTCTGCCTTTTCAGATCATGCCAGCGCCTCTTGACCTTCTCTAGTGACCTCCTTGACACTCCGACTGCATTGACGTTGGTAACGATGGCCTGCCATATTTTGGTTTGGGTTGCCAGTGCCGCAGTGGAGGTGCCGAACAGTTGTTGATGGTGTTGGGTCACCTCCGTGACGAGGATCCGGTCTTCCTACAGACTGAACTCCGTCTTCCTCTTGTCCTTGCCCTTCCACGAATGCTGGGTTCCTGGCTGGTCCTCCGTGGGGTTTGTGGTGTTCGGCTTGTCCTCTGCACTCGGTCCGGGTGCATCCATGTTGCTAAGCAGTTTGAATTGTTTTTTGGCTTTTTTTTTCTTTGCTTTTATGTTGCTTTTTCCCGCCAGACGCGTGGGATTTGCTGGCCTGTGGCTGGTCTTCGCTGATTTGCGTACCGCAATTGTCCTTATCGCATGATTTTTCGTGTTTCACATTTTTAGGGCGTAGCTTTGATTTTGACGCTGACATTTGATGCGTTATCTGGTGTCTACCGCATGCTACCGCCTTGCTGTGAATTCCACGTTGACTCGGGGTTATTTTCAAATAATGGGCTGCGACATTGAAAGTTGCGTAACGCTACTCTTGCGGTAGTTATCACACGTTCTTGTGAATAGACCCCTTAGTGTTTTAAGTCTGCATCCGTAGACAAGCATGACCAGCATACATCAGGTAGCTCAATGTTTATCCTATGGAGAAAAGTGGGGGAAAGAAGCAACCTATTGTAAATAAAGAAAAGTGTCTTTATCTGCGTGGTGTTAGCTGCTCTAGATGTTTTTCTAATCTTAAGCCATAGCATATTGCAACAACTGATATTTATTTGAAAATGAGACGGGAAAGCCAAAATTAATTCTAGCTTGGTGAAAGGATATCATTACATCCTTTGGAATTAGCTGATGGACCCAGAGAAGACCCTTCTGTCTCTATGACTTCCAGTAAATGGTTTTGCCTGTAATCGTTATACGGTTATTATGCCATATGGAGGATTGTAAGAGTGATTTAATGTCGGTGGAACTATCTAATAAGCAGGTATCTAATAGTTTGTTTGTATGTTTAACAATGGGAGTTGATAACTTCTGAGGCTTTCGAGTAAATGATAAATATTCTTGTAAGAAGAAGGGGGCTAGATCTGAGTGTTCTAGGATAACCCAGAGAGGAGAGTCTGGTGAGGGACCAGTGAGCCAATGAGATGATTGCCATAAGTTAAAGGCTTTATGATAAGTAGGAAAATCAGGAAAATGAACGCCACCTTCTGATTTAGGACAAATACGTTTCGTCATTGACCTTTGTGCTCTTCTTTAATTCCAAAGAAAGGAAGATAGTAAGAGTTAATTTTTTAAAGAACTTTTGGTGTATAGCAACAGGAATGTAAGAGACACTAAAAAGAAAAATATGACATAACATCATTTTTATTGTGCCTAACCTTCCCCACCAGGACAAATATAAAGGATGCCATTTGTCAATTAGGGAAGAAATCTTTAAGGAACATTTGTCTAAGTTAATGGAAATTAATGAGTTAATTGAATTAGAGAAATATACACCTAAGTACTTTATATGGTTAGTGTTCCAATTGAAGGTAGTTATTTTAAAATCATCATTGAAAGTAAATTTAGTTAAGCGTAAAATTTTGCATTTGTCACTAATGAGTTCATAACCAGAGACAGAAGAATAAGCCTGTGTCTCAGAAAGAAAAGCGGGTAGAGAAGAGGGAGGATTCAAAAGAAATATCAAAATGTCATCTGCATATGCTGCCAATTTAATGTGTGTACTCTCATATTTGAAACCTTGAAACTCAAGATTTGGACGAAGTCTGGATAGGAAGGGTTCTAACGCTAAATTAAACAAAAAGGGGGATAAGGGACATCCTTGCCTAACGCCTCTTCCCAGATTACAATAAGAAGAGGTAAGGCCAATACCAAATATAGCTGCTTTAGGATTTGAATAAAGGAGAGAAATTAAATTAATAATTTTAGGACCAAAGCCAAACCATTTAATTGTCGAAAAAATAAAATGCCAATAAACTCTATCGAAAGCTTTTTCCGCATCTAAAGCTATAGCCGCTAGAGATTCGGAAGAATGAGAAGATTAGGAGAGTATATCAAAAAATAGACGTGTGTTATCCATGAGGAAACGACCCTTCACTTTACCTGACTGCTCTTTACATAAGCGATCAGGGAGAAGGGATTCTAATTGTAAGGCCAGGGATTTTGAGAACATTTTATAATCTATATTCACTAATGAAATCGGTCTATAATTTTTACATAAACGTGGGTCTTTATTTTCTTTGGGTATAAGACAGATTAGGGCCTCCAAAAAGGAACCTGAGGCAGTTTTTGTTTGCAAAAAAGAATTTATAAGTTTATGTAATTTGGGAAGGAGAAGTTGGGAGAAATGTGAAAAAAATAAGACAGTAAAACCATCTGGACCTGGAGCTTTATCTTTCTTAAGGGTGAGTAAAGCATTGCGTAATTCTGTCAATTAAACATCAAGAGGCATATCAACAACAACCGGCGATAATTATCGCTAAGCGCACTTAGCGCTCGGATAATTATCGCCGGCTAGCGTTGATTTTTATCGCTGAGATAGCGTGCTATTAGCAACGCTTATCTCAATAGCGATAAAAATCCTCACGCTAAGTGGCTAACGTGAGATTATCGCTGGAAACCCAGCGATAATCTCACGTTAGCTTGTTGATAGGGACAGGCAAACTTAGCCATGATATCCTCCTTCCATAGGATATCATGGCTAAGTCAGAAAAATACCAGACGTAAAAAAGCAGCGTTAACCGTGGTTAGCGCTGCTTTTTTTGTCTCTAACAGGGTTAGCGATATTCTTGATAATAGGAGAAATGTCGCTTAGCGACATTTCTCCTATTATTTTACTCTGGAACGCCCCCTTTGCATCTCATTAGAGATGCAAGGGGAAGCGTAGAGTAAAAGGGTGCTAACATGCGAATTTGCATGTTAGCACCCTGTTGTTGATAGGGTGCTAGTTTTATCTCTGCTTTTTTGGCTTTTAAAGCCAAAAAAG
This sequence comes from Triturus cristatus, assembly GCF_964204655.1. NCBI lineage: Eukaryota > Metazoa > Chordata > Amphibia > Caudata > Salamandridae > Triturus > Triturus cristatus. The sequence goes on from NC_140589.1 coordinate 749,009,347, forward strand.
CAGAGATAAAGCCCTTGTTGATATGCCCCATAGTTCCAAAGAATCAAAATCTAAATGAATATCAAGAGGCTTATCAACAGAAGAAAAATAGTCCAAAATGGATGCATTTGTAGGTGTAGTATCTGGTGTGTATAGGGAATTGTAAAAAGTATAGAATTCTTGCAAAATCACTAGATCTTTATATATAGGTATTTGCTGACCATCAAGGATCGATTCAATGTTATATTTGTGTTTTTTAACTTTAAGATAATTTGCCAATAATTTGCCTGCTTTATTTTGGCCGCCATCAAATTTAGCGCTAGATTTGAGCAAATATAAAGAAGCACTTTCAGTAGATTAGATTCCCTATTGAATTGAAGTTTAGTGGCTATTAGGTCTGCTAAACAATCCTTTGACCTAGTAGTATAATAGGGATGCTCCAATCTCTTTATCTATGATAAAAGGTCAGTGGCAATTTTTTGGGCATTATGACATTTCTTGGAAACGTAATTAATGATCAAATCGCGGGCAGCAGCTTTAAAAGCGTCCCATATGACATGAAAGGGAAGGGTGTCTGATTCATTAAAACTGAAATATTCTTTAAAAAAATAGGTGAACGAGGAGGTAAAAACAGGGCAAAGCAACAATGAATTGTTAAAGCACCAACGTCTAGGAACAGAAGGCTTATGAAAGATGTCTAGAGAAATGGATACGGGGACATGATCCGAAATCAAGATAGAACCAATATCAGCAGACTTTATGGATCGGGAAATGTCATGAGAGATAAAAATATGGTCAATGCGTGACTGTGTTTGATGAACTGGGGAGAAGTAAGTATATTCTCTCAGGGTAGGGTTACACAATCTCCAAGCATCCATTAAATGACTGTACTGAATGGAATGTAGGAATAATTTGTAAGCTTAAGAGGATGATAAAGAAGTGGAGGAATTACGGCCTATGAAAGGATCTATAGTTTGATTACCGTCTCCAGCCAAAATCAGATTGTCATGAGAGAGTTGCATCAATTCTTCTGCAAGATGGGACCAAAAAAGGCAATCACCTGCAGTTGGTGCATAAATATTAAACAAAGAGAGTGGAACCCTTCCAACCAATACATTTGTGAGTAACCAATGACCTACATCATCTTGAGATATGAGTTTAACATGGAGACATTTATGGAATAATGTAACAACACCATTAAGCTTACCAACACCTGGGGAATAAAAAACTTCTCCAACCCAATCGCTTTTCCATTTCAAAGATTCAGACTCTGTGAGGTATGTTTCTTGAATCATAGCTATATCAGCTTTCAATTTAGATAAATGCGATAGCACACATTGTCTCTTGATCAGTGAATGCTAACCACGGACATTCCAAGCTACAATATTTAATTACATCTAATAACCATTAGTAGAACAGCTTGAACTAGACCAGATATGATAAAAACTTGATATATGATAAACTACAACTTTGTGTAAGTGAAAAAGAAGTGTAACAATATATGAAGAAGGAGAAGATAAACAATTGAAGTAAAAAAATAAGACAAAACCAGATACTGAAAAAGGATACAAATAGAATATAAGATTGATGCAGAAAAAACCACAGCGTCATGTAGATGAAGAGAAAGGAAGTATGGATTAACTCATAAGGAAAAGAAAAAGGTATCAGAAATGAAATGGTAGAGAAAAAGCAAATGAACCAGAGAGAAACTAGAAGAAGGGAGAGAGAAGATCTACGCAAAAGAAGAGTGACAGAAGAAGGGAGAAGAGAACTAACACAAAAGGAAAAACACATACCTATAAAAATCCCAAAATGAGGGTGGGGGGTGAAACCACATGGAAAGGCGATGCGTTCGGATCTCACGGGAAGGGGCACAAGGACGATTGAATACGACATGGTACGAGATGACAGGATAAACAAACAGTAGAGATGCCTATAAAAGGAAATAAAAACGATTAGGTTACAAAATTATTACAAAACAGTTACTTTATATGAGAAATAACCACAAAAGACAACAGTAAAGATTGAAGAATAACAATATCAATATGTCAGAGCAACATAAGATAGGAACAACCTGAACAAAATGAAGGAAGAGTAATAAAAAGGCAGATAAAAAGGGACAGAACAACAACATCAGAATACATGCATATTCTCAACCAAATTGAGAGGATGAAGCGCTGGATGTGTCCATAGATTCAATTCTGCATGCATGGAGCAAACATTTCAGCTTAACTGGCTCTTCGTAGGAGGTTGTCTTGTTCGTATAAGTGGCCTTAAAAAGGCATAGGTGGAAGAGGCTATATCTAGTACCAAGAGCATGGAGATCTGGCCTCATGTGTAGAAATTCTCTGCGTCTGTCCACAGTGCTCTTAGCGTAGTCCTGGGAGATAAACAATGTATGACCCAGCCAAGAAATGCGTGGTGATTTTTTAGATACATGCGGGGGGGGTTGTTTTTCCCCCCGGGGCTTTGACTCTGTCCACTCGACATTTGGCTTATTTGTTTGCCTGCGATTGTCCTTGATTTTATACTGACGTTTTTAACTACTTTATTCTTTTAATTTAATTGTGGGTGTAGTTTGGGGTAGTTTCACAGTGTGCTAGCTTCAGAAATTGGTTCCGCTTACCCGCACTTGCATTGCAGCCCACACTAGCTGGAGGCATATGTCTCGCTCAGCCGCCATCTTGGGGCAGGCGTGCTTGAGCACCTGGGGGCATTAGGGGAACTCTCTATAAAGCATGCGCGCTGCGCGAATGCGCAGCGGACGCGCGCAGCGGGCGTGCCACTGGTGTGCCAAAGGCACGCCTAAGGCAAGCCCGTCTGCACCCGTCCGCGCCCCGGTCGCGGTTAGGTCGCATGGTGCAGCCCAGGAGCATGCTGTGCACAGGGCGTGGAATAGAGAAGAATTATGTTTTATTGGTGAGTCCCTGACTAGATGTCATCATGTGTGGTCGGTGCTGGATAATATTGATAAGATCTGTACCTGCTGTAAGTTTGGTTTCAGGCCTTTAGGGGACTTCCTCAGCCTTCCCTTGTGTATTTCTCCTCCCCCTGTGACTGTACATACTATTAATGCTGCCCTGATTAATGCTCGCTCTATGGTCAAGCATGCATTGGATATTTTTGAGCTTCTGGTGGATCTTTGATTCATTATCGAAACCTGACTTAATGAGTTTTCTGCCCCAACTATCTCCTTAGCCATCCCTACGGGCTTTAAAATTGCTAGGATGGACCGAAAAATAGGAAGGGGGTGGGGTTGCGGTTGTCCATAGAGAATGTTGGGTTTTTACTCAGTTGAATTGTCAGGGAGTGGTGGAAAGTGAAGCTCTTGATTTTTCCCTCTATATTTCCCCTCATTTGTTGTTGAGAGGCACACTAATCTATTGGCCCCCCGGGGCGTCCAGCTCATTTCTTAAGATGCTGGATGAAGTTATTGCACAGAGATCCCTAAAATATTCTAACTACATTTTGCTGGGTGATTTTAATATTCACCGTGAGTGTAAGGAAGCTCCTGAGACACTTTCCTTTTTAGAATCATTGGACTTTGCCCAACTAACTCAGTGGATCAAATCCCCTACACACAGTGGAGGGCATATTATAGATGGGATTTGCTCTAATTTCCCTCTACTAGTGTCTGATCCTTTTCCTGTTACGTGGACGGATCATTTTTTAATTCCTTTTTCTTGGTCCACTCAATTGTCCTCTGTTCCCATAAGTGTATTAGTGAGTGGACCGCCCCCTCGTATCGAACCTGAGACATTTCGGACAATTTTAGATGACACTCGGTTGGATTTGCCAGGGAACCTCTCCGAAGCTGTAAATGGATTTAAGCTATGGCTTTCTGCTGCAGCGGAGAAATTTGTCATTCCATCTGATCGTAAAAAAGCTAGAAATTCACCATCCCAACCTTGGTTCTCCAATGAACTTAAATTGCAAAAATCTGTCTGTAAACAGTTCGAACGGGCGTGGAGACAGGTGTATAGTTCCCCAGCTAAATTAGCTCTTAGAAATGCTCAGAAAATATATTACGCTATGGTAAAGACGGCCAAGGGGGTCTACTTTGCGGAGCGTATCGCATAATCAAAAAACAACTCTAAAGAAATCTTCTCAATTGTGCAGAGTTTTCTGGATCCTACAGCTGAACACAGGCCCCTACCTGGCTCAAATGACTGGTGTGAAAAACTTTCAGGTTTTTTTTTGCAATAAAATGAAATCCATTCAGGATGGTTTAGGGTCCTCTAGCCAGCCTCTGGAGACACAATTGTCTCCCATGATGTCTAAGGCAACCATGGTTGGTCCTTTTCTGACCACTTTTTCAGTTATATCCCCTTCCGACACTCTGGCGATACTTAAATCGCTGAAGTCAGGCTCTCCTACTGATCCTTGCCGTGCTAGGCTTCTAGCAGCGGTGGCTGAGACAGTGAACCCGGAAATTAACAATATGGTGAATCTGTCTCTTCAGACCGCCACGATTCCATTTGAGTGGAAGCAAGCTAAGCTCCTTCCATTATTGAAAAAACCCTCCCTTGATCCTGAATGTCCTGCCAGCTACCGTACCATTTCCCTCCTTCCGGCTGTGGCTAAGATCTGTGAGAAAGCTGCCCATAAACAACTCTCTAAGGTTGTTGAGACCTCTGGGGCTCTCCACTATGCCCAGTCAGGTTTTAGAGCTGCCCATAGCACCGAGACAGCTCTGGTCGAGGTGACTGAGGCAATTAGAGATTGCCTGGATGCGGGCAGCAAAGCAGCACTCGTGCTTTTAGATCTTTCGGCCGCATTTGACACCGTGCCACACCAACAACTTTTGGCACGGTTGTCCCAGATTGGCATCTTTGGGCTGGTGTGGAAATGGATCGAATCGATCCTTGCCAATAGATCGCAACAAGTGTGGCTGCCACCTTTTTCTTTGACCCCGCGCACTTTGGATACGGGGGTCCCGCAGGGTTCTACACTTAGTCCTCTTCTTTTTAATGTCTACATGACTCCCTTGGTTTACCTAGCTGAGGAGCTGGGAGCGAAAATTATAGTCTACACTGATGATACCCAGCTCCTCTTTACATAGAGTAAAATGGATTTCTCTCCCTCGATTGCTAGGGCATGCCTTGCAGAGGTCTTTAAGTGGTTGGCTAAGGCCCAATTAAAGTGCAACGAGGAGAAATCTGAAGTGCTTCTTTATGGGACCTTTCCTTCCAATTTTAGGGAAGAGATTTGGCCTGTTGGCTTTCCTCTTCCGAATGCCTCTGGCTGTCCAGCAAAAAACCTGGGGATCTGGTTTGGCCAGGATCTGATATTTAACATCCAGATCAGCAAACTAGCGGGGGCGTGTTTTGGGATGCTCAAACAACTTAAGAAGTTCCTGCCGCTACTTCCTAAAGATGCTAAGGAAATGGTTACACGGGCACTTATTCTGTCTAGGCTGGATTATGCCAATGCATTGTATTTTGGACTTCCAGCCTACCAATTGAAAAGGTTACAGATCGTACAGAATGCAACGGCTAGAACCTTACTGGGCTTGCCAGTTAGATCCAGTGCCAGCCAGAATCTTCGTACACTCCACTGGCTCCCGGTTGAACAGCGAGTTCGGTTTAAGGCCTTGGTGCTGGTACATGGGGCTCTTTATCAGACGGGGCCTTATTACCTCAGAAGGCGTTTTGCGTTTTATGAGCCCCCCCGGCAGCTTCGCTCGAGGGGTCAATGCCTCGTGGTGGTCCCTAGGTTCCGTCTGATGAGGCTAGGTGGCTGCTCTCTCTCGGTGAAAGCAGCCAGAAATTGGAACACCCTGCCCTTTGAGTTACAGAACATAGATAATCCTAGGCTATTTAAAAAACAACTAAAAACTTTACTTTTTCATTAAATGCCTTTTGGATAGGAGTTCTCGGTGGCTCACAAGCATTCTTCCCTCTCTTGCTATTAGGCTCCCGCGCCGGGACACTTTTTTAGTATCTGTGCGCGTTATAAAATGAGGATAACATAACATAACATAAAGTGCAGAAAGAGCCTTAAGAAGATCTGTGTATTCCAAGAAATAAAGAATTACACCTCTTGGACGAGCATGACCAGAAGTATTAGAATGTAAACGACCCAGTCTGTGTGCACGTTGAATATTCAAAACAGTACCTTCAGGTGAACTCAACACTTTAGGTAGAAAGCTTTTGAAGAAAGTGATAGGATGATCCCCCTCCATATTTTCTGGCAAGCCATATATGCACAGATAATTTCTTCCTGTTTCTGTTTTCCAAATCTTCGACATGTTTTTCCAGGGAGGAGACCTGTGATTGTAGGAGATTAACTTTACTTTCCATAGCGTTGTGAGAAGAGAAGCTTTGTTCTACCGCAAGGAGACGCTCGTCCAATTGGGACCATCTGACTGTTAGAAATTGAAGTTTAGAGTTTGTTTCTTCCATAAATGGTTTTAATGCGCGTATTTCTTCCAGTAACAGGTCATATGAAACAGGAGATGGTGATTTTGTAGGAGATGGAGGATCTTTTTAGAGGCGTTTGGGGTTAGCTTTGGCAGAATTTGTTACGGAGTTTATTTGTGGAAACATAGAAGGAGATGTGCCGACTTTTGATTGAGAGGCTAAAATAGACTCCATTGCAGCAAATTTCGTAAAGATTGTAGAGTTTTTAATAAATCGGTGAGTAGGAGAGAAAGTAGAAGAAGTAGGTCTCCTTAACCTGCCCATAAGCTGTGAAAAAGCAGAGATTTCACAAATTCAGAGTATTTGGCGTAAAGGTTCAACTACAATGGCAAGCGCAAAGTATTAATTGGAGTAAACAAATTGTGCCAATTATGAAGAACACAGCTTTTCTATAGAAGCCAAGAGGAAGGAAATTGAAAGAATGTCTCTTGCCATTAAAACAAATTAAATAGAATCTCCAGAAGTACCGAAGTTAGGAAAAAATGGGTGGACTTCTCATGACACAGAGGCTGTAATAGTAAAAGTGTTACTCAATGAGGAGTATAGTCCCAGTGTTGCAAAGGCGTAGTGACCGCACACATAAAAAGAAGGAAGAAACGGTCGTTTGTAAAAAATTTGAAGGCTTTATGTTGCGGAAATAATTATATCGCTTAATAGAAACTGCCTTGAGGAGGTGCGCTGAATCAGGACACAGTTCATTGATGAAAGCGCACATTGAAGATGAAACAGAACGTAGAGCACTTCATTTAAAAATTAAAAGTGAGGGGTTGAGGCCGCCGCATCATGGAGAGAGAGAGTGATAGTTGACACTGAAGAATTAAATATTTTTACAGTTGAAAGAAAAAGTACGGCATGAACTGCGAGGAGCCTTAAATTAAAGCATTACGACATTTTGTACTGAATTGGTGAGCGCGCTCATTTGAGCTGAAGTAAGAAATGCAGCATGTCACAAGACGAAGGGACAGTGAGGATTTGAAGATTTGAGGCAACTGCAAACAAAATAGTGGGCGCGACTGAGGAGGCAACATAAACATTGGAATACCTGGTATTCTTTGATGATGGTGCGCCACCAGCACTGTCAGATGAACGTCGGGCAGTTCATGATCCTGAAACTGCACTTCAGGTGGAAAAAGGGTCACAGGACCAGCGAAGAAAAGCTGCCAGCCGGTGACACCGCGCCAGAGCTCACAGAGCCGCCACCATGTTCCGTGGGCATCAAGCCACGCCCCCCATTGATTACATCACTGAGGACATCATCCAATATTCGCTTGTTCACATTACTCTATAAACTAGTATGGCATTATAGGCTTGAAAGTAAGTTTAAAATAGCTTGGAATAATATGAAGTATCATTAATGCCATCACATACTCAACTACGTTAGGTGTGGGAAGCATGTGTGATGTGCAACACTAACCCTGTACCTTACACTTTACAGGTAGCCTAGTTCACATTAATAATCAAGCACAGATATATCAGAAACTCTGATGGCACACGGTGTTCAATATGTGTGCAACTGTTCAGAGAAAGCCAAGCTCCTCAAGATACTCAATGTTTGTTCCAAAATTAATGCCCCACTATGGACAGTGTATATCTGTATCTAACCCCTCACTGTCACAAAACCTACATTGAGAAATGAAGATGATATAAGCAGAAAAGTGGGTATTGTAAACAGTATTTACTCTATGGAGAGAGTTTACTTTATACCACAGTGTTCTCCTGAGAAATGCACTATAGAGTAGTAAAACATATATATTTAAGAACAGTGTACACTCTTTGCGACATTTGACAAAAAATACACTATTCGCTTAAAATAATCAAGCAGCCACATCCTCAGGGGCAGAAAGGCCTTCAGGGGGTCTTAGGATATGGGTGAAAAACACCATTATGGGCCTTTTGAATTCCCCCGATATTGCATGCATTAGCTTGGCCATACACCCGGATGCAACATATTACATATACAATGTATATTGTAGACTGATTAGGAATAGGACAGAATCAATTGTTTTAGGCCAATTGAATAAGCACTTAGCTTCACTTCCAGTTTCAATAAGGAAAATAGTAGGGGGGGAGACTTTAATTGTCAATTTGAACCATTGCGTACAGATCGCAATGTGTTGACAGCAGATGAGGATGCAAGGTGGTCTACACAAGAGTTGGAAATTTCCCCAATTTGGAAATGGTCCCCTTTAGCAGACCAAATGAATGCACTAACTTTAAATCAGGGGCTTTGAGCCTGCAATGGCAGGTCAGTCTCCGATAAATCAGGTAATCACACATTTAACTGGGTGAATCAAACCAGCTTAATTGACTATATAATGCTGTACTTTAAGTTATGGCTATTTGTTGTGGACATGGTAGTAATACCAAGACCAGATAACAATCACAATGCGTTGACTCTCAAGTTAAGTCTGTCATTTAGTGCACAACATAATTTATCTGGGGAGCCGTTTGATAGAAGATTGAGAGTAACTAACAATGGACGTAGAGTCAAATGGAGTACAATAGGACATTCCCAGGAGAATGTTAGTGAGATCTTTAGGACGGTTGTCTTAGGTATGGAGGATATGGCTCTATTGATCAGCTCAGGGAGTACCTCTGAGTCATATGAGGAGTTAATCGAAATTCACATTCGAATGTATACGAATCTGAGGAGCTTATTTTTAGCCAGAACAGGGCATTCAGTGGGTAGGAAGCGCCCCATATCTTGGTTCATTAAAGCATGTCGAGTATCTAAGTCTGCTCTGATCACTGCGATCAAACAGAGTGATAGATTACTGATTCAGGTTGCTAGGCGGAGTTATAAGATTGTGCTAAAGAGGGCTAAAAATAATGGGATCAGGGAATTTGGAAAGCGTTCCTAGATGCCACCAAAATAAAAGGCCAGTGTTCTTTTTGGAGCATGGTAGCAACAGGAAGCAAAGATGGCTATAGCACCATAGAAAACAATATTGCAGCTAAAGACTGGGTGGTACATTTCACCAGTCTATATACGCAGAAGGGAGTTCAGCAAGTTAACACAGGAGGACAGTTGGGGGTAGGGGAAAACCACAAACAACTCAGTGTATAAGGGGTGGTGAAGCACAAGATTGTCACCCATGAGTCCACCACCTACGCACAAGAAGATGAGTCTAGGAACATTACAGTGGAGGAAGTTAACGTGGCAATAATAGGAATAGTCCCAAATAAAGCACCAGGGATAGACAAAATTCAGGGCCATTTATTCTTGAGTGAGATTGAACTCTGGAGCGCCTATTTTGCAGTCCTGTGCTCGGCAATCTTGAGGGGGGCACCCTTACCACATACCTGTGCTGGGGCCGAAATAATCCCCATCTTTAAAAGGGGGTCACACGACTTGCTGGTGAATTATCACCCAATAAGTCTTATAGACAGTACACAAAAGCTTTTCAGTGATCCAAGGTAGACTACAGGATTGGCTTGCTGATGATGAGGTTTTGACACCCCTACATGCAGGCTTCAGAAAGTCAAAAAGCACAATTAACCACGAGTTTCTTCTACACATGTTGTACTGGAATACAGTTACACTGTGAGGAGGATGACTTTATGTTGTGTTTGTGGATTAGCCCTCTGCCTTTGATTTGGTGCCAAGATTAACACTCTTCCAGGCCTTTCTGGAATGGGAGTGCCAAGCTATTTGTTAGATACCATAGTGAGGCTATATACTAACAACTTTGTGCAGGTAAGACACGGTTGAGCAGGAGAGTTAACCCATCCCTTCCCCGTAACTAGAGGAGTCAAGCAAGGGTGTGTGTTGTCACCCACTCCGTTTACACTCTATATTACTGGCCTTGTTAAATTTCTGGACCAATGTGAAAACGACACGCCTAGATAAGAAAACATGAGGATCCTTGCCCTCATGTTTGCTGATGATACTTTATTGATCTCCAAAACCCTGATGGGGCTTCAGAGACTTCTGGATCAGTTTGACTGCTTCTGCAGGATGAAGGGATTGGAGATCAATGTAAGCAAAACAAAGTATATGGTGCTTAATCCTGGGCCTTCAACCATGACACATCTCACTCTGCCCCATTTGAACTTGTCGGTACATTTGTGTTTCCAGGCCTCACACTTACAGAACACCTGGGGTGACAAGCTCACATTATACAACGCTGATTAAAAACCGAGCAAGCAGTGGGAGGTATTCTCAAAATGTCATGTAGTTTGCAGTGTCGTCCTATTCTACCAGGGAGCCAAATTTACAATCTTAAAGCCTTGGGAACTGCTGCCTATGGGGATGAGCTGTGGGGACATGAGGGTACACCTTATTGGAAATGGTGGAAAGTCACTTTTTGCGACAGGTGGTCGGTTTACCATTAAGCACTCCCTTGCTCCCACTTAGATTGGACCTTGGGGCAAGAAATATTTCAGATGAATTGGCACTGTGCTCCATACTCTATTGGAGGAGGATCTGGGGCACCCCAGAGTTTTCTGTTTATCGACAGGGGTTAGAGGAAATCTTGTCCCAAGTGGGCTCAAGCAGAATTCCCTGGCTAAAGCATGTAAAGGGTGCAATTATAGCCATCGGCCTTGAGGGTCTATGGAATACCCCAGTCCAGGCTGAGGGTAGTTCCCAAACACATATTAAAACTGCATACTTGCAAGTTAAAGATAATCATAGGGAAACAGTCATCACAACGTGGCTGTTTCCCCTCATACCATTAGATCACAAGTGTTACAACGCATGCGATGTAACTACATTACTATGCATTTTTTTACATCAAATGTGTTTTTACCACTCATGCGATGTAAAGAAATATAGGCTATCTGCCTCGTTGTGAGGAAACAAAGGCTCTTCGGTTTCCTCACAATGAAGTGCACCGCCCCTCAGACACAACGTGCAGCAGGGGGGGAGGACTGGCTTCAGGGGAGGGTCATGCAGGGAGTGGTGTTTTAGGGTAGTGTTGGGGGGTTGTGCAGGGCAGTGTTTAAGTGTAGGCAGAGGACTGGGGGTTGGAGGAGGGTTGTGCAGGAATTAGTGTTTTAGGGTTTAGGGTAGTGTAGGGGGTTGTGCAGGGCAGTGTTTAACTGTAGGGAGAGGATTGGGGTTGGGGGGTCGTGCAGGGGATAGTGTTTTAGGGTGTAGGGTAGTGTCTGGGAGGTCATGCAAGGCAGTTTTAAATGTAGGGAGAGGACTTGGGGTTGAGGGAGGGTCATGCAGGGGGTAGTGTTTTGGGGTTTAGGGTAGTGTTGGGATGTTATGCGGTGTACACAACAAAATACCTCTAACACCATCAATCAATGATTCTTTAAGCCTCAGTGGTTATCTCAATTAACCCTGGGCTACCATTAATTTATGGGATCATTCAATATTTCATAAAATGCAAAGAAGAAGTTACCATCACATAATATTTAAAGACATGCCCCGTTCTATTGTGGAACAAACAGTGTTTTATACACAAATACAAAAACACATATACACTTATTGCATTACAAACATAACTGTAACATAATTAATTAAACAGAAAACAAATAAACGAGCCACCAGGTTGGGACGGTGCTGGTGCACATTTCTTATTGACAACAGTGGTCAGTCCTACGTTTTATCATATAATTGGGACTCTGTAGTATTTGGTCCTCAATTTTTTCTTAACTTGGGTCCTGGAGAGGTCAGTGATTTATTAGTGAACTCTAATTATAGAGCAAGAACTGTTCTGCTCAAGTATGCATAATATGCAAAGATGTCTCCAGATTAGGTAGGTCTGAACCTCTCATTATGATAAGCCAACGCGTTTCGACCTTGTGTTGTTGGGACCAAAGACACTCTTTCAAGCGAAGGTCTTCATCAGGGCAAGGTTTTAAGATGGTAGGACTTTTAAATGCCTGCATGAATGAGACAGTAATTGGGAAAACCTGATAAGTGGCTAAGGCAAATTACCTATTAGGTACATTAACTTAATTGAGTGGAATTAGGGTCATGACATACCGTTTTATGGCTCACATGTGAGGATAGCGTGGTACTCCTATATCTCTTTGTATAGCTTAACAATCAGGTCGGCATTCATCAGATCTGAATTATGGGGGAGGAAAAAGAGGGAAAAAAATAGGGAGAAAGAGAGAGCAGAGCCCGGTTGGTATCTATGCGGTTAAGTAGTGTTGGAGTTTTCAACTATTTCTAGACCCCACTATGCAACTTAGTGATGACATTTATCATGCTGGCACCTTCCATGCTGGAAGGATTAATTGATAGTGCTCGTTAGCATCATGCTGGGGCGGGTGTGACATTGGCCTGCAAGCATATCTTTTATTTTCAAAGAGGCGAAGAACGTGCGCGGCACTTTCAAAAGGTCAGTGCGCTCGAAATGTGCCCCTATGGTGTAGATGTTTCTTGTGAGAGCCAGAAGACAGGGGTAGTGTTTTAAACAAAATGAACGGCTTTCCTGAATCGGTGCCATGCAGAATGCTTAATAATCATCAAACGCCCAATCACAGTACCTTGGATTGTTTGTATATTCATGGCGGGGCTCTTCTTACTCGGAAACGGACTCCCGATCTACGGTGCCTCAATGATATGGCCGCTGGATCGGTTGTAGCTCCATGTTGGCGTTATCCCTTGCGTGTCGAGTCCCCGATCTGCAATTAATGGGTTTAGGGTAGTGTCAGGGGTGTTGTGCAGGGCAGTGTTAAAGTGTAGGGAGACGACTGGGGTCGGTGGATGGTCATGCAGGAAGTGGTGTTTTAGGGTAGTGTGGGGGTCATGCAGGGCAGTGTTTAAGTGTAGAGAGAGAGGACTGGGGGTTGGGGAGGGTCATGCCGGGGGTAGTGTTTTAGGGTAGTGTTGGGGGTCGTGCATGGCAGCTTTTAAGTGTAGGGAGATTGGGGGTCGGGGGAGAGTTGCGCAGGGGATAGTGTTTTAGGATTTAGGGTAGTGTGTGGGAGGTTGTGCAGGGCAGTGTTTAAGTGTAGGGAGAGGACTGGGGATCAGGGAAAGTCATGCAGGGTGTAGTGTTTTAGGGTTTAGGGCAATGTTGGGGCGGTTGTTCAAGGCAGTTTTTAAGTGTAGGGAGAGGATTGGGGGTTGGGGAGGGTCGTGCAGGGGGTAGTATTTTAGGGTAGTGTCTGGGGGTCGTGCAGGGCAGTGTTTAAGTATAGGGAGAGGACTGGGGGATGGGAGGGTCATGCAGGGGGTAGTGTTTTAGTCTTTAGGGTAAGTAAGGTCTGAGGGGTCAGGCAGGGTAGTGTTTTAGTGTAAGGAAGTTGGGCAGGGGTAGTGTTGTAGTTTTTAGAGTAGGGTCGGGGGTCGTGCAGGGTAGTGGTTTAGGGTAGGGAGAGGAATCGGGGTTGGGGGCGGGTCGTGCAGAGGTACTAAATTAGGATTTAAGGTAGGGCAGGTAGTGTAACTTACCGTATACCTTTACGACGCATGCCTTTGTGTTGTAATGGCATGCGTGGTACAGGCATATTTGTGGTAAAATTTTACAATGTAATTGTAGGTAGGGGTGGGCGGAACTTGCGAAATTAACTTTCGCAAATTATCGCGAAAATGTTTAAAATTATCGCAAACAAGCGGAAATATCGCGAAGATGCGGAAGTTTTTTTCCGGCATGTTCGGGAGATTTTCTGCATGGTTGCGGGTCGCCAACTTACCCATGTGGTTGCTTGCGGGCGCGCCCATCTTGTTTTGAGTTGTCTCGCGGTGAAGAAAGACGTGATCGCGCGACGCATGACGTCACTGCGGGCGCGAACTGTCGCGAGACAGCGCAAATGGCTAAAAACAATACAACATCTCATGGAGAACGCGACCGGATCAAGAAAACTTGTCGGCGAACGCAGGGATTCAGGTAAGGTGATCGCGCGCGAGAATGTATTAATTTACAGCGCAAGCAAGAAACAAATTATCGCCAAGCTGCGGAAACCGGAAATTTTGACATTTTCGCGCTCTCCGCGGAACGCGAAAATGTCAAATTATCGCAATTTCTGCGAACGGAACAAAATTTTCACCCAGGCCTAATTGTAGGTTGTGGTAAATGACAACACGTATTAATACCCACGTTATAATGACACACGTGGTGTTAGTACGTATTGTAATGTGTCATATTCATAGTCATATGTATATCCAGTCAAGCCATGGAACACTAACAAATGACAATCTCACAGTTAAGGATTCCTTCAAGCTAGAGGACTTCCTTGATGAAATAGAACCTCCTCCAGCCAGGCGTCTTTACTTGCGGTATGGAACTTTACCTGTCTGGGTTTTTACTGCAAAGCAACTCTTGCCGCAACAATAGCCGCAACAACAGCTGCAACCACTGCCCACAATAGTAGTTGGTCCTCCTGAAGTAGGGGCAGTTCAGGAAATCGAGCTTCCTACAGAGGAAGAAGAGCGAGCCACTCTTTCAGAAGATCCATTGTCTTCCAGATCCCCAGCAAGGAAAAGGAGGGTTAGTCCATCAACTTCTTCTTCAAGCCCCCCTTCTGATGATCTACATGCCACTTGAAATCCACCAGCTCAGTCTAAGAGTGAGGCATGCCACGCGACAAGGCTAGAGAAAAGGAAGGTTCCAGAAAGCCTTAGAGTTATGGAGGTAGAAGTAGAAGCGGAGGATAATGGCAGCAAGTCATCATGAACATCACTTCCGACCCAGTGGAGATGGAGACCGACATTATTACCCCATCCCAAGTTGCTGTGAGGGTTGTGGCACGGATACCACCAACACATGTAACACCAATACTACCTCCAGCTTCCATATTTGCATTTGCAAAGACCCGGCAGGGACCTACATCCAGCACAACCACCACCTCAGTAGGTAGTGGCACTGTACATTCCAGGCACACCCTCCAGTTCATCCGGCATTGCAAGTGGCACCTCTAACAGCACAAGAAAGTTCACCTCCTCAGTTAGGGACTTCATTTTGGTTAGTAGTGAGGAGGAGAATGTTGCCATATGCTCAATTTCTCGACATGGTGTTTGTCGGGGTAAGCTTGGTACAAACTATGGTACCAGAGGCCAAACAACCCATCTGAAAAAACACCACTTAATCCAATGGGATTCGCACCTTAAAAGCCAAAAAACTGCACCCTTTGCTGTTAGTGGTGATGAAGAAGTAGAAGAAGATATGATTGCAGTGGAAGGTGAACAAGAGGGAGACATTTTCTCTGGTACACAAAGTAGCCCTGATCCCAGCGGTGCAGTGGTACCGCCCACATCCTCATCAGCCTCAGTAACATTTCAGTGGCACCGTTGTAAGAGTCAGGCTGAGATACCAAGGCAGCAGAGTACCGCAATGAAAAAAAAGTGCGTTGTTGAGCCTAACTGGGTTCAAGAAGTCACCTGCAGCAGCGGCACCAGAAAGAAATAAAATCCAGGCCTACCATTGTCAGCATCTTTAGGTCGGAGGGGCGGTACGAACGCAACCATTCAACGGCACGTTTGTACAATGCGAAGCTAGCGAAAATGTTAGCGCTGGACATCCTCCCTTTTTCTTTTGTGGAAGGGGTGGGTGTTCTGGAATTTGTGAAAGCTATCTGCCCAAAACGTAAGGTTCCCAACCGGTCCTATTTTGCCAGCGTTGCTGTTCCAGCACTACATCATGATGTGCTGGAATTGCTTGGACAAGCATTGCAGCAGAGTGCTGTTCACAATATCCACCTGAAAATAGACATGTGAACCAGTTGCCAAGCCACTGATTACATGTGCCTAACTGCACACTGAATCTCTTTTGTGGGGGTTAGAGAAAAGATGGGTGTCGCTGACACTGCTGAGACTTAATGCAACTCGTAAAAATGCAAGTGTAGCCATGTTCGCCATGGAGAAATCTCGTACTGCTGAAAACATTTTGGGGATCAGAAAGAAACCACTGTGCACAGTATCTTTTTCTGCCGAATTTAATGTGTCACAAAGGTGTTGGATTATTCCGCTCTGTCAGAAACTGGGAGTTAGGGAACATAAGGAAGCACTCAGGATTTTTAGATACAACACATGCAGGTTGTCAATCTTCCATCTCTCTCATTTTCTGATGAGTGTGTGGAAAATAAGGCACAAGTTAATCATCCCTTATAAGAAAGTTGTATAAGTGGCAAACAATAACATGCCAGTTGTAGAATCGTTGGAGAAAAGGAAGGGTAATACTTGTATAACAGAATTAACCTTTTAGCAGGTGAATACCCTATTTTATTGCCTAGAAAGCCACATTCGCTTAGCGTTAGGATAGCTGGATTTGCAATTACGTTAACAATGAATTTAAGCCTTGGGAGGTCTTAGGCACCCTCAAACAAATTGCATTAAATTCTTACGCTGTTTACTGGTAATATTATCATATTGAATTTTGTACATTTACTGCAAATGTCAAATGTTTTATGTATGTTTTATTCTATGTGCTTTCATGGCTTATAAGCCAAAATAAAGTTTAAAGTAAGTAAGGAAGTAAAATAACCAAGGCCTGGAGGTGATAAATATCTTACTACCTGCAGCCTTCATACTGTAGTAAGCTCCCTTCTGGACCTACGTTGTTCTCCCTTAGTTCTGCATATTACACGTTTTACACTGCCTTTTGTTTCATGCAGGCATACATAATACATTTGTTTATTGTACCACCATATTATTTTAGAAATACACTGCACATGTTATTTGTTAGGTAGTTCTCCTTTTTGGGATGCAGTCTGAACATTTCATACAAGGTCAAACAACATAGCGCACTGTTTTCATGACATTGGTCAGCAATATCTCGTAATGATTACAACACAACACAACAGCTCAGCTACTGTTTTCCAACATGCTTGTGGGAAGGAGGAACAGACCGCCTGGCTTTCATACTTGCCATAATTGCAGAATATGTAAATTTGGACTCAATAAACTACAAACACTCACTCTGGAGACTGGCAAACAAATCAAATCCTGGATTGACTGTAACAGCAAGTTCACTGTTCATATAATGCGGTGCCCCTGTAAACTACCTTACATTGGCAGCATGGTGAGACAAGAACACTATTGAAAAATCCACAAATATATCTCTGCAAATCTTCTAGCTAATCACTTCCACCATGTACATCTGGCCAACAAAACGTTCAATTTTGCAGGGATATAGACAGTCATCAGACCACACAGGGATGGTAACCGAGAACAAAAACTCAGAAGAAGAGAAAGCAAACTGATCGATAAACACAAGACTGTAAAATGTGACCTTAATAAAGATGCTGAGATGCACCACTGACTAGTGGATCAATAGCGACCATGAAGTTACCATGTACTATGCAAAACTGCCCAGCCCCTTCGGCTGCCCTACGGAGACATTTAGCCTCATTGCTCTAAGACCTTTTATCCAAGTACCAACTCTCCATGGATACGTATGTTTGATCTGCCTTTTATTTTTTACTCCTCCTATGATGCATCACTAGCAACACGCTTCTTCCATCTTACTCCGTACGAGTACCACCGTGCTGGGCTGACTGTTGTTGGCCCAGGTTTCTACGCTTTTTTCACTTGTTTATGCTTAATACGTTATTTTACCCTTTACTTACCTTTTACTTTTCTCTCTACCTTGACGATACTAAGAGCATCACCTTGTAACTTTATATCTTCTCCATCTGACCTTTTCTCATCGCTACTTCTCATCTTTGTATTTTGCACTACTTGCACTTGTACATGCTGGTACTATGTGTCTAATTGTTTTGCTAAACACTGAACATCTACGTTTTAGATCCCTTCCACTTTGAGAGGTTTGGGCTCAAATTATTATTTTATTTTTTACATTCCAATGGAGATATATTTTCAGTCATTCTCATTATTGCCACGTCTGCCCCAAACACTTAGGAAGATGCCTTTCCCCTTTCCATTATGACACTCATGCTCGCCACACTTACACATCCGTCCTGCATGGAATAATTTTCGGACTTTCAATCTTGTACCTAATCTCACCCTGGGAACATGTCTTTCTCTGTCCCCCACTTCTCTCTGTCATGAACACACTCCTATCAACAGCCTTGAAAAACCCATTGCCTAAGGGTCATTGTGGGTGAATCACATGTTGGCTGTCCTTGTGCACATTTGTTCCTGCCTTCACAAGAACAACATTAAACTGATTCTACAAAATTCAAATTGATGACCTATATTTATTTTTCCATTGGGAATTTGATTAAAAACAGACTTTTTTTCCAGCTCTGTCCACCTTCCCAAAGCGTTTTCCAACTTGGCACTTCATATCATATAAATTGAAACTTGCTTTTCTGAAAACAGAGAGGAAGATTCTTGCAGAGGGACAGGTCATTGAACAGGTGCCCCAGCCATTTGAAAACTGAATTTACACTTACGATGCAGACTACCTAACTACAAAACACCAGGTATGGGGTCCAGTGCTAATCACAGAGATCACTAATATATCCCTGTGCTCATGTAGTGTACTTGAATTTGGCATACAGAGGCACGGTCTAGATCTCAAAGGAACTTACTTCACATGTTGGCTTAAAATTAAAAGAAGAGATCCCAGGACATTGAATCCTATAGCAAGAACATTTACTAACGGAGAAGAGCGCCGCCAGACTCTACGTGGGAGACTCTCTAGAACAGCTTGGATTTCAAGGCCTCCAGGAGACCTCAGGGACCCACAAAAGCTTTAAAAAACTTGTGAACAAAATGGTCAAAAGAGCCTCCTTGACGAAGGACAAATCAGCACTATCAGCGAGGGCCCATGGATTGTTCACACTGCAAAGTTATACAAGAACAATCCCTCAACCCTACTTAGACACAGGTTTCTCCAAAATCACCAAGGAGAAATACTTGCAATATTGCCTAGGTTTACTACCTTCAGTATTCCATCCCCCACCATGGAAGTGCCCTTCTTCATCATTAGGCTGGATGTTGTGCAGAGAAGAGAGAGAGAGGATATTGTCCACCTGCTATGCATATGTAAGGAACTGCTGCACGAATGAAGAGTATTGCTGAGAGCACAGTTTAACCTCAAAGAAATGCGGACATATAGGCTTGTGGTAACTGCATTATTCTCTGGTGAGGATGTACAACTGATCTACTGCGTGGTAAAATTCCTAAGAATAGTTGAACGAAGACTAAAAACTATAGACAGTGAAATGTCTCACCAGTCATCAAATTTAACAACCGTAAACCACACAGGAATAAACTATAACAATCCGTTAGCCAGATCAGCAATGTTCTTAAGATTTCATAAACTTACTAACTGATTTCTCTCATAAGACTTGCACAATAATGCATTGAGATAAAGTAATTTACAGTTATATTCACAGCAGCTTTGCACAGAACAGTGTAATTTGCACAAACATTAATCTCAACTGACTGGCCGAGGCAGTCGATTGGAGCACAGTATTTTATCCTTTTACATCACAAAGCAAAGGCAGGGATTGATCCTCCGTACAGGGGGGTGGAAAAAATACTCCTTGCAGATAGCTAAAACACCTCATTTTAGTTGCTTCTTTTAATATGTAAAATATACAGGGAGACACGAGTTATTGAATTATCTCCTAATTGTACAATCAGTGACCTGTATTGTATATTTTAGTATGTGCACCATTACAAAGATTTTAATTAATGAAGCAAATAAAGTTATCTATCCGAGCTCACGTAGTGAGGGTAGTCTTAGACAGATATATCATTTACCATGTTAGGGCTTTTCATTGTATACAGTTTGTTAGGAATGTTGATTACTTTGCTTAGTTGTATAAATTCTAGTTGCAGCACACTTGCTTCATAATAGCGAACAATAGTTTCAGTAAATATTGTAAATTTTCCTTGTGTCTTTATTTTATTTATTATGGACATGCATGAGTGAAAAGCAAAAGGTGATGATCTGTTTTCACGGTTTCCTTAGGGACTAGAGTGTAGTGTTCTAGGTTGCCAAAATTACCTGCTACTATGGAACGTGAAGGAGCTTAGGTAAGGCACTGCCCCCACCCCACCACGTGTACCTGCATCGGCTGCGACTGGTGAACCCTTACACCCATTAGCTGGATACAGGCTGCACAAAATTATGTTGAAAAGTAAAATGGTAGTTACCCACCACTATGTAAACTTTAAAACAAAATAACGCATTCATTGGGTAATGCTTCCTCAGAGCATCAGAGACCACCACCTCTCTGAGGCATTCATATTAATTATGGAGGAGAGCCATATTATAAGCCCCAGAGACCATCAACTCCCCTAGGCTTAATATAAAAGGAATGGGGCCACTACAACCCCCTACGGGCCCTGGGAACCACCACCTCCCAGAGGCCACATCACTTAAAAAACTAGAAGTGGGCCGCCTATCGCCCGCTCCTGGGCCATATACAGCCCCAGGTGACCACCACCTCCCTGGGGCCAGCCCATGCAGCTCAAAGGAGAGGGGCCAGGCGGCCCCCTCCTAAAGCCAAAAACTGGCCCTGGGAACTACCAACCCCCAGGGCCGGCTCATGCTATATGCTGGGGTTCCCACAACAGGACATAAATGTTTGCTTTGACTTGGGAAGAGCTTTGGCAACTCCCGCTAAGTCAGAGCATAACACAAACTCCTTTCTCAGCAAGCCAGAGCAGTGAAACCGCTCCCACTTGCTGAGAGCTGACTTTTCGTCTGTTTCCCTGCCAGCTGTCAAGTGGCCAGGGAAACAGATGAAAGGATTGCTCACACAGATAGGGAGTTGCATGCTTAGCAGTTCCCTGTCTGTGAGAGCAATGCTGGCTCCCGCAAGAAGCAGGGAGCTGGATGGGACTGATGGGGCATTCAGGCTCCCCCTTGGTCTCAGGAAAAAAAGCTGAAAATTGCAAAATTAAGGTGTAAAAATTAAGGGGAGAGGAGTTGGCCTAACAGCTAGGGCGGACGACCTGGAATCTGAGGAACTGAGTTTGAGTCTCTGCAATGACGCTGAACATCCTGTGATTCTGGGCATATCACTTAATCTTCCCGTGTCTAAGAAAAATGAATGTGTGTCCTCATGTAACATAACAGAGGCTATCTAAAGCGCTCTGCTACCTGATTCGGGTCAAGTTAGCGCTATATAAAACTCTGCAAAAAAAGGTCGGAAACTAGCAGAAAGGGGCAAAATAAAGGTCAGAAATTAGCAGAAATAGGGAAAATAATGATCAGAAATTAGCAGAAAGAGGCAAAATAGAGATCAGAAACAAGCAGAAAGAGGAAAAATATTGGTCAGAAACAAGCACAAAGAGGCAAAATAGAGACCAGAAATGAGCAGAAAGAGGCACAATAGAGATCAGAAACAAGCAGAAAGAGACAAAATAGAGCTCAGAAATTAGCAGAAAAAGGCAAAATAAATGTCAGAAACGAGAAGAAAAAAGGCTTAATACAGGTCAGAAGTGAGCAGAAAAAGGCAGAACATGAGCAGAGCCCACTCAGGCTCTCATGCACCCACTCACAGAACAACTCAGAAACTCCCAGAGCCACTCACATACCCACTCACTCCTGCACCCACTCACAGATGAACTCAGACATGTACACCCACTCACAAAGTCAAAGCCCATTTACAGAATCAATCATACTTGCTTCCACCCACTCCCAAAGCTACTCAGAGGAGACTCACTCCCTGACTCACAGACCCTCTCAAAGACTCACACACAAACTCACAGACCCACTGAGACACCCATATAACTGCTTATTGCCCCACTCATACTCTCTCACACCCACTTACAAACCTACTCAGACACTCAAACACCCACTGAGACAGTCATGCACTCACTAACAAACTTAATCTCAAAGGTTAGTAGTTACAGTCTGGAAATAAAATTAAAAAACCTTAAGTTAAAATTCAAAGTTTACAGGGATGTTCTAGTTTTTTAAATAACGTAGAAATGCCCAAAAAAAACACAAAAGCTACAGGGACTTAATAGTTAGGAAATAGAATAAAAAAAACCTTAGAAATTCACCAGAAAAAAACAAAGGTTACAAGGATGTTATTGTTAGACTCAGATTCCACTTGTACAAAACCAGTGAAATTCAGCACTTATGGCTACCTGAGCTATAACTTGCGACCCCGTAATGCCCTGCTTATGACCTCACATATTACATCACTCCTGACATGGTCAGTGACATCACTAATGACATCATTGATGACATCTCAAATGACATCACTGATGACATCATCCAGTGAGTGTAAGTGTTTTGTAAAGTTTTCTGTAAGTTCATGATATATATTAAAGTACTGGATTAGAGAGGGGGTGAGGTTCTCGAGATACCACACAGGCGACCCAGACGAACGTACTGGGTATTTATCCACAGCACTTTGTGGGTACAATATTTCTACCTGATGCCCTACTTTGAAGTCTAGGAAGCTTCTAAAGGTATCTACCCCTAGGGTGTCAGGCTTCCTCTTATTCCCTGTCCTTGTCCCCAGCTTGTCTGATGACAAAATTGCCTAGTAACAAGCCCTTTGTGAGAGTGCTCAGGCAGAGCCTTTGTGAAGTGCAGGTATGGTAGGTGACAGCTCCTTCCCCTCATTAACTCAGAGGGGTCCATCCTGCCAATACCTATCTTCCCTATGTCTTACTGTCTGGGAGTAAAACACAAAGACCACCCGCCAGTACACCTAATCATGTAATCCAGGATCAGGCTGTATGCACCAAATGGTTAGGGCAAGAAAATACCAACTTTCTAAAAGTGGCATTTTCAGAATTATGATTAACGAAATCTGACTTTAAAATTAGAGAGGGCTTTTAATTACATTTATTTAAACACCATTTTCAACCTGTCTACCTGGTCCCAATTGAAAGTTACAATCTATAATAAGGCAACTCCAATGTTATTCCATGGGAGAGGTAGGCCTTGCAATTGGTGAAAAGCAAATTCAACAGTTTTTCAGTACTAGGACGTGTAAAACTTAAAAGTACATGTCTAACATTTTAAATACACAGCACCCAGCCCTCTGAGCTGTCCAAGGCCTACCCTGTGGGTTGACTTATTTGCATTAAACGCAAGGTTTGGGCCTGGCAAAAGGTTCATTTTGCCAGGCCGAGTTAACAGTTTGAAAGTACTTTAGCACTGGTTAGTAGTGGTAAAGTGCACTGAGTTCTAAATCCAGCATCAATGAAGCCAGTAAAACAGGAGGGTTGAAGGCAACAGGTCAAGGGAGAACCACAACAAGAGTACCAGGTCTAAAAAGAGTTCCTGACAGGAAATTGAGAGTGCTAGCCCTCCCTACCTACACTGAGGTGCCGATTACGATCCGGTAAAAACCGGGTACGAACCGTCGGTCGGAGCGTTTTCCCCGTCCGACTCGTACCCGGTCGTAAAACTTTACAAACATGGAATTACGATTCGCACGGAAACACCATTTCCGTACGAATCGTAAAAAACACCGACCGACGAAAATATACATACGAATGTGATCCGGGAATGCTGCGACGTGACGTCGGGACGCTTTCAGGCAGCGTTTCACGACCCAGGAATTACGATTCGAACCGACAGCAGTCCGGACGGCAATATTTTCACGGCACCCAAAAAGTGCCGGAAAAGCGAAGTACGGCGCGAATCGACCAGAGTAGGTGGCCCGGTACGCACCGTACCCCCCCCAGCCCCCGCACGTACGCGCCGGCCCCCCCCCATCCCCCGTACGTACGCGCCGAACCCCCCCCAGCCCCCATACGTACGCGCCGACCCCCCCCACACCCGTACGTATGCGCCAAACCCCCCCCAGCCCCCGTACGTATGCGCCGACCCCCCCCCACACCCGTACGTACACGCCGACCCCCCCCACACCCGTACGTACGCGCCGAACCCCCCTGTATGTACACCCGTGTACGTGTCGAACCCCCCGTGTACGTTCGAGTCGAACCACCCGTGTATGTACACCCGTGTACGTTCGAGTCCTACCCCCCCGTGTACGTTCGAGTCCTACCCCCCCGTGTACGTTCGAGTCGAACCCCCCGTGTACGTTCGAGTCGAACCCCCCGTGTATGTACACCCGTGTACGTTCGAGTCGTACCACCACCCGTGTATGTATGGTGCGTACCCCCAGCGCTTACACGCTGGGGGTACGCACCGTACATACACGGGTGGGGGTACGACTCGAACGTACACGGGTGTACATACACGGGGGGTTCGACTCGAACGTACACGGGGGGTTCGACTCGAACGTACACGGGGGGGTTCGACTCGAACGTACACGGGGGTTCGACACGTACACAGGTGTACATACAGGGGGGTTTGGCCGTACGTACGGGTGTGGGGGGGGGTCGGCGCGTACGTATGGGGGCTGGGGGGGGTTCGGCGCGTACGTACGGGTGTGGGGAGGGGTCGGCGCGTATGCGGGCACGTCTCCATGGTTGCTATGGGAGTTCGGTGCGGACGGTGTTTTTTCCATCCGGTTGTAACATCGGACGCACGGGATGGATCGTGATTCCGCGGTCGGACTTCACTTTTCACATTTGTACGGTAAATCGCCCGAGGACGTGTCGGACACATTTTCCGACCCGAGGACGTGTGGGGAATAATTCCCAATTCGATTCGTATGGACTTTTTACCATGCGAATCGTGATTGCCAGTTTGTACGGCACTTGTACGATTCGTACGGTAAAAAGACCGGATACGAGTCGTACGGGGAAATTTTTTACCGGATCGTAATTGGTACCTGAGTAGGCATCAAACTGCTCTGCTTCACTACACTAAGAATGTCAAGTGCTACAATGTGGTATTTGATTCACAGTAAGGATACAATTGTGGAATTTTTACATGTAATAAGGACTTACTTTATGTTAAGAAAACAGCAGACCTACTCCGTTGAGGTGAGTAACCTTAATTTATTTTGGCATCAGTAAGCTCTGCTCTGCAGGGTTTACAGCATACTCTAGTTTCTTTGTACTGCTGACATTGCTTTTAAGGCTGTTACGGTAACATACTATTTTATTTCACACACTCAAATTTCTTTTTACCACTGACATTGTTTTTAGTGCTGTTACTGTGACATACCATTTTATCTGCGTCTGATCTGTTTATGAAAGTGTCATATCCGATTACGTTTATTTTACCTGTTGTTGCTCACCTGACTCTCTGGTCCACCACCTGATTAATTCCGGTTTGCGTGGAGAGAGCTTGGGGGAGGTTTCCTCATACTCCTTCAATCTGACTCATTTCCAGGTGACCGCCATCTTGGGGGTGGGCATTGTAGTGTTCCCCTCACTCCCAAAAGACAAGCTCATCTGCACCTGGACGGCACCAGGCGCCAGGACTCCAGATCCGCTGACCAGATACTCAGGGATGGAACTTCGTGCCCTACCCCAAAATGGAGTTAGCCACTCCTCATGACTGGTGCAGGAGCTCTAACAAATACAGGTGTCATGTATGTAACTTCTCCCGCAGCGCAGGTGCTTGGTCAGGGCCTGTCTCCTCCAGAGCTCCCACTAGAGAAACAAACAATAGGCAAACGGCCACAAAAGTGCACCCCTGCATGCTGCTTAACACTCGATACCTTATTAAGAACAAATACGAATTTGCAGACCTTATGTCCCAGCATGATCCTGACGTCACCTTCCTTACTGACACCCGAGCAGATAGCACGTCTGACCCAGACATTAAGATCGCTAGTCCAAATGGTATCAACATTGAAAGGCTAGATAGAACAGGCAAAAGAGGGGGGAGGTGCTAGTGATTGTATACTGCAATTCGCTTGAGGCTATTTTTACCCCAGTAGCTCCTTGAAATGTGTGAGATTTATTCAGTTTAATACTGAAACTGAATGCTTCACAGTCTAGATAAAATACTTGGGAAATGTCGGCTCTCATTGTCTCTAAAATTGATTAATGTAATGCCCTCTACCTAGGCACTTCCAAATTACTGATAAAAAAACTGCTGTCTTTGCAGAATGCTTTAGGAGAACTCTGCTGAGGATTTCCAAGTTCAAACCTGTCTCTCGCCTTTTGCTTGGCCTTCACTGGTTGCCGCAGGAGAAGAAGATCTCCTTCAAGGCTCTGTGTATATTGCACAAGGATCTTCATGGCACCGGTTGTCAGATGTGCTCTCCACGAATGCACAGGAGCAGAACGCCGCAAGTTCCCAATGCCTCACAGCGATTTCTCAGCCACAAGCGTTACTGAAGCCTGTATGCCGATGAAACCTCGGGGGGGGGAAAGGGGATGGGACAGAGAAGAGACAGTCACACTGCGTCTTTTTCTTTCTTCTATCTCTGACTCCTT
The DNA here is from genome assembly GCF_964204655.1 of Triturus cristatus. Taxonomy (NCBI): domain Eukaryota; kingdom Metazoa; phylum Chordata; class Amphibia; order Caudata; family Salamandridae; genus Triturus; species Triturus cristatus. The sequence goes on from NC_140589.1 coordinate 749,035,843, forward strand.
CTTGTCTTCTGCTTGTGTTTACTGGACCCTTATTGCTGTGGAAAAATAGACATAATTAGATCATGCTCCCTTTTCTCTATCTGTGTTTACTTTCTCTTCTCTACCTACCCAGTTTTAGTGTGACCTATGCTCCTCTTCTTTCGCTTATATTATTTGACTTGCTGACACTTTCTTGTTGGCTGAAATTAATTACCATAATATTATTATAAATGCTCTTGCTCTAAGTCTACTGTGTTTCTTTTCTAATGCTCTTTTCCATGTTTTTTCAGGCTCCTCACCTCAGCGTTTTCTGCAGTCTACAACTAGGAATCTTTTCTTGAGGAAACTGCGCATGCCCGTAGAATTCCCACTAAATATGAACAGTCTTACTTCAGACATAAGTAGAAACAGCTCGTTTCCGCCAAATTTGCTGCACGACGAAAGCTTCCCTCACTAAACTTTCGTGACGCAGTCTTCAAACACCATACTCTCCTCTGGGTTAAGGTGAAGTGCGCAACGGAGCGGGCACTGCAACTGGATCCTTGTGATTGCTCACAACAACTAGAGCACTGACCTTCTGCTCCAATTGTCGGCGCGTGTCGGCCATTTTAGATTCTGCACCAGCCTTTCTCTTTTTAATTCTCCACACAATGCTAAGTATTTTTACCCAGTGCTTCCCTCTGACACCTCGCCTAGCAATCCTGACAGTACCCTCCCTCAAAGTACCTTCTCTCTGTCTTGGTTTGTTTGGATACTTTCTGTGAAAATCTTTAATTAATCGGGGGGCATGAATCTCTGAGGACAACTCGCAAGATCTCTCCTCGGGTCCATAACCCTTCCAGTCTAACAAATAGTACAATTTTTCCTTCCGAATCTTAGCATCCAAAATTCGTTTCATCTCATATTCCTCCCCATTCTCAGTATAGATTGGTTTAGGAGGTTTTACCATTCGTACCTCTCCTGACACTTTCTTTAACAACGAGACATGAAATACTGGATGAACTCGTAACCCCTTGGGTAATTTTAACTGATAATTCAATGTACATATTTTCTTCTCAATTGGATAAGGGCCTACAAATCTTGGCTGAAACTTCCTATTTCCCTTGAGTCCTAGATTCTTAGTGTTCAACCAAACCCTATCTCCTGCTTGTAAATCTGGTTCTTTCCTTCTTTTCTTGTCTGTATAATATTTGTAATTTTCCTTAGCCTTGTTTAAATTGTCTGTGGCTGAAGTGTGCACCTTGGTCATGTGATCAACTATATTAGTAACTGCTGGAACATCCACCTCTTGAAAATTTAACGATAGATTGGGATGTCTTCCAGCGTTCAAATAAAATGGAGAATAACCAGTGGAAACATTTTTTGAATTGTTATGCGCAAACTCCGCTGCCCAAAGGTAGTCTGGCCAATCACCCTCTTGGTCCAATAGACTCAATCTAAGGTACTGCTCTAACTCCTGATTTGTTCGCTCTGTTTGACCATCGGTCTCTGGATGATAGCTAGTTGTGTACCTAGTTTCTATGTTTAGCTTCTTAGTAAAAGCCTTCCAAAAGTGGGATAAGAATTGAGAGCCCCTATCAGATACTAATACCTTGGGTATCCCATGTGCTCGAACTATGTTTTGGCTGAAAACGTATGCTAGGGTTCTAGCTGTGGGCAACCCCTTCAATGGTACAAAATGGGCCATTTTAGTAAAAGCATCCACACATACTAATATGGTATCAAACCCCTTACTAGATGGTAAATCGACTATAAGATCTAGGGTTACTGTATGCCATGGGAAAGGTGGTGTGGGTAAAGGCTGTAGTAGGCCCTTCGGAGCTTGTCGCTCTGGTTTTCCCCTTGCGCAGATCTCACATGTGGTTACGTATTGATGAATATCTCTTATCATATTCGGCCACCAGAAACGTCTTCTCACCAAATCTTCTGTTTTAGAAATTCCTTTATGACCTGCCAAAGGACTGTCGTGACATTCCCTCAAGGCCTTTTGTTGCTTTTCAGTTGTGGACAAATATTGAGCTCCATCGTGATACGGCAACCCTCCTCAAATTTCTCGTCTAGGATTTTCTGTCACCCAAGTACTCATCTCCTCCAGTGTCATTGCATGTTGATCTCCTTTTTCTTTGGTGTCTTGCAAAACTGCTCCAATTACTCTCTCAGCTGGTATAATCTTCTGATCCATGATCTCCTCTGACACTCCCTCGGTTCCCAACCTGGATAAAGTGTCAGCTTTCCCATTTTGTGTACCAGGTCGAAAGGTAATGATGAAGTCATAATCGGCAAAATACAGAGACCAACGCAATTGTCGTGGTGTTAACGTTCTGGCTGACTTCAAAAATGTTAAATTTCGGTGATCTGTATATACTGTGACCACATGCCTAGCACCCATCAAATAGTGTCTTCATTCCTTAAATGCGTCCTCGATGGCTAAGAGCTCCTTCTCGGTTATTGTATAATTGCCTTCCGCTGGGGTCAACTTTCTTGAACGGAAGGCCACAGGATGCAGTTGACCAGTAACCTTATGTCTTTGAGATAACACCCCTCCTAAAGCCAAATTGGAGGCATCTGTTTCTACGAAGAAAGGTTCTGATGGATCAGGGTGGAGTAAAATCGGCGCTGATGTGAAATCTTTTTTCAGCTGGACGAAGGCTTCTTCTGCTTCTTTTGACCACTCGAAATTCTCTCCTTTCTTCAATAATCTGGTTAAAGGAATCAGCTTTTTAGAAAAATCTTGAATGAATCTCCTATAGAAATTCGCAAAACCAATGAAACTTTGAATTTCTTTCATTGACTTTGGAGACTCCCATTCAATCACTGCCTTAATTTTATTTTTATCCATAGTGACTCCACTAGGTGCAAGCACAAATCCTTGGAATTCCACGGAGGAGACGTTAAACGCGCATTTTTTCTAACTTAACAAATAAACAGTTTTCTCTCAGTTTCTGCAGCACCTTCTTGACTTGTTCTTTGTGCTCCTCCACAGTTTTTGAATATATCAGAATGTCATCAATATATACTATTACATTCCGGTCAATGAAATCTTTCAACACATCATTAATGAAATGCTGAAAAGCAGCTGGGGCATTACATAAGCCATTGGGCATCACTTGGTATTCAAATAGCCCATGCTTGGTTCTGAAGGCTCTTTTCCATTCATCTCCTTCACGAATTCTAACAAGATGATATGCCCCTCTTATATCCAATTTGGTGTAGACTTGTGCTCCTTTCACTTGGTCTAATAGCACAGAAATTAAGGGCAATGGGTATCGGTTCTTAATTGTTATTCGGTTGATTGCCCTGTAATCTATGCAAGCTCTTAACTCTCCATTTTTCTTTGGAATAAAAAAAAGGGGGGAAGAGACTGGGGATTGAGATGGCCTAATGAATCAATTTTCGAGGTACTTATGCAAATAATCCTTCAGATGTTCATCTTCTCGTTCCGTTAAAGCATAAATTCTACTGCATGGGAGGTTAGAACCGGGTTCTAAGTCTATTTTACAATCAAACTCCCTATGAGGTGGGAGTTTTTTTGCCTCTACCTCATTAAAAACATCTCGAAATTCCTGGTACTCTTCAGGTAGTTCAGTAGTGGTTATCACACAGATTGTTGCCTCTTTTTCACTTAAATGAAACGCTGGTGTGCTCTCTCGATTTCTTTTGCATTTCTCATAACAATTCTCCTTGTAATAACTTGAGCTCAAGGTTATTGATAGAGCTCCCCAATCTATGGTAGGATTGTGTTCTGTAAGCCATGGCAGCCCCAGAATTAATTGAAACTGTGGAGCATCTATTAAATTGAATTGTAAAGTTTCTAGATGTCCTTCCTCCGATTCCATCTCCACTGGCTCCGTATGACTAACGATGGGACCCGATGAGAGATTAGTCCCATCAACAGCTCGGACTGCCTCACTTCTTTTCTTCTTGATGGACCTCAATCCAATCCTTTCAGCAAATTTTAAATCACAAACATTTCTGGTGGCTCCGGAGTCCACCATAACTGTCACTTGTTTTAAGATTTTCTCTCTATATCGCAAGGTCATAGACAAAACCAAATGCGGAGATGCTGACTGCAAGGTATTAGCCAAGGAATGCACTTCTGGAGCTGTTTCCAATTTTGCAACCACCAGTCCAACTCCATTTACTGGTGGTGCAAGGCGTTTTCCGCCGGTTTGGGTTTGGGTTTCTTAGTGCAATTATGAACAAAATGCCCACTACCTCCACAATACAGGCATTGCTTATTAACTCTTAGGCGTTCTTTTTCTTCGTTAGAAAGTGGACCCCGAATCGTTCCAATTTGCATGGGTTCTCCCGCACGACTAGAATCAGTTTCTCTGCCATTTTCTGTCTTAGCTCGATCAAATCTTGGAATATGTGATCGAAAATCTCTCCTTTTCTCACCTCTTCTTTCACTTTGACGAAAGTCAATTTCTAAAACCAAATCAATCAACGCTGATATTTCCGTGGGTCGATTAGGCACTTGTGACAAGGCATCCTTTAATTCATCCTTTAAACCTCGATAGAATACCGCTGCTCTTTTGTTCTCAGGCCAATCCGTATCTACCACTAACTTATTAAATTGAGCCAAATAGCAAACCAGGTCGCGGTTACCTTGTCTAATTTCCAATAATTCATTGTCTGTAGCTTGTGAACACCTTCGCCTGTCAAAAATTCTGAGAAATTCCCTTTTAAATTCTTCAAGGTCGTATAAAATGGGATCATTTCTGGTAACCAAAGGCATTGACCAGGACGCTGCATCCCTACTCAAATATGATTGAATAAATGCCACTCGAGACTGCGCATCAGGGAAGACCGCTGGATGACACATAAAGTGTAGAGTACATTGTGTCAGGAACACCTGAGCCTTTTGTGGATCACCATTAAATCGCTCAGTTGGGGCTAACGGAATTACAGGGGACAAAGAGTGAATAACTTGTGTCGTAATCTTGGGCTGAGAAACAGGTGCATCACTAGAAATTCCTTCTGGGGAGGTAGCAAATTTTAAACTGTGTCCTGACACTAATCCACTTACTTTTAAGGTCAAGTCAGTAGTCTCTTTCCTGAGCTCCCTATTCTCTTCTCTGACTGAAACTAATTCTCTTTGTATTCCTTCTAGGATTTCACCTAGCTTCTTAAAATCCAGACCTTTCGTCATTCTGCTCAGGTGCTAATTAATACGTGGGCACTTCACTCTGTCAGATGTGCTCTCCACCAATGCACAGGAGCAGAACGCCGCAAGTTCCTAATGCCTCACCGCGATTTCTCAGCCACAAGCGTTACTGAAGCCTGTATGCCGATGAAACCTCGGGGGGGGGAAAGTGGATGGGACAGAGAAGAGACAGTCACACTGCGTCTTTTTCTTTCTTCTATCTCTTGACTCCTTCTTGTCTTCTGCTTGTGTTTACTGGCCCCCTATTGCTGTGGAAGAATAGACATAATTTGATCATGCTCCCTTTTCTCAATCTGTGTCTACTTTCTCTTGTCTACCTACCCAGTTTTAGTGTGACCTATGCTCCTCTTCTTTAGCTTATATTATTTGACTTGCTGACACTTTCTTGTTGGCTGAAATTAATTAACATAATATTATTATAAATGCTCTTGCTCTAAGTCTACTGTGTTTCTTTTCTAATGCTCTTTTCTATGTTTTTTCAGGCTCCTCACCTCAGCGTTTTCTGCAGTCTACAACTAGGAATCTTTTCTTGAGGTAAGTATTAATCTATTTATTCGGTGTCATCTAATCTCCTCCTCTGCTTCTCTCTCTTTATCTTTGTTTTCTTAATATCAGTAGTGCTCGGCTGACTTAGTGCTAATTCTTGTCTGTGGAGTTACTTCACTCTGAAACTTCAAAACAATTATATTCTAACTCAAAACTCGTTGTGAATGTTGAAAACAACCCCTCCTCAAAAAGGCATATTTCGCTTGTGCTGACGCTAGAACTTCCTTCTGTCAAAACGTGACTCTACTAGAAGTCTCAGCTATTTAGTACACTGTACGAGCGTGCGCAGAGGTTTTTCGGAGCTCACTGGAAACTACACATGCCTGTAGAATTCCCACTAAATATGAACAGTCTTACTTCAGACATAAGTAGAAACAGCTCGTTTCCGCCAAATTTGCTGCGCGACGAAGGCTTCCCTCACTAAACTTTCGCGACACAGTCCTCAAACACCATACTCTCCTCAGGGTTAAGGTGAAGTGCGCAACGGAGCGGGCACTGCACATGGATCCTTGTGATTGCTCACAACAACTAGAGCGCTAACCTTCTGCTCCAATTGTCGGCACGTGTCGGCCATTTTAGATTCTGCACCAGCCTTTCTCTTTTTAATTCTCGACACAATGCTAAGTATGTTTACCCAGTGCTTCCCTCTGACACCTCGCCTAGCAATCCTGACACCGGTGCATCTTTTTTCCAAGAACGGCTCTCTGGTACACGCCTAGCACAAACCTCAGATCTAGCTCTGCGCATTTGGTCATGGTCCCAAGAATTAATAGAGTAAACTGGGATGGCAGAACACTTGCTTATCAAGGGGGAAAGCTATGGAATTCCCTGCCTCCGGCACTTCACTTGCAACCCAATCTGCCGCTTTTCAGAAGGCAGCTGAAGAGCTGACTGTTCCCACCCTAAACAACTGAGTCACCCATGCTACTCCCTCAGCCTGATGCCCCTCCTTGGCTCTTGATCCGATCAGCTCTAAGACACCCTTGGGTAATGCGCACTTTATAAAATTATCTTCATTCATTCATTCAAAACCTAGAAATTCACTAAAAAGCAAAGGTTAAAGGGACATTATAGTTATGTGACAATGTCAGACACGGTGTTACATTTTAAAAATGAAAGACCACTGGAATTCACTATAGTTCTGTGAGCTAACTATTACTTGCACCTTCACCATGCACTGCTTGTGACCATATATTACTTCACTCATGACAAGTTCGAAGACAACATCAATGAAATCAATCATGACATCTCACCTGGCAGTTTGAGATGAACTGTTCCGGTGAGGTGCTGGGTCAGTACTGATTTGCAAAGGGCGGGCCTTTATCTAGAGTGGTATGGTGGGAGAAAAACAATGAACTGGAATGTGGCCCCATGTGATTGTCAGTGGCTGAGATTAACTCAAGCATTCTATGCATCACCTGCTGTTATTGAGGTTTATGTCCTAAGTCAAAGGATGCCCCGAAGTGGATCCCATGCTCACTGTGCCAGAGGAATCAAGCTATGCCTCACGTATGAGCTCTAAGTAGGTTGAATCAGGATGGGGTTGTCACTTCTCAACGGACTGCACCCATGAGGAGCATAGTCGGTATTGACTTGCATAGGGCGGGTCTTCGTGCATAGTCGGTATTGACTTGCATAGGGTGGGTCTTTGTCTGAAGTGCCATGATAGGTGAAGCTTTGGCAGTTCCTTTAGCAGGAAGGTCTTTAAAAAGGATTCCAAAAGAAGGCACAGAGATTAAATTGATTTATTTTAGGTGGAGACTTCCATGTACGGAAATATCTTGTCTTGAATAACAGAAGATTCCTGGCTGAATTATGGTATTTCAGTGTATTTTGATCACAACTTAACCCTTCGATGCAAGTAGGGAATGTGAGCGGGACAACCCAAGAGCTCTTACATGTTCTGAGTCCTGAGGAGAACCCCCCCCCAAAAAAGAAAAGGTTTTGAAATGCGTCAGCATTTGTTTTTTACCAAACAAGTGCATCCAAAACAAAAGAACATACTGGAGATTGGATTTTTCATTATTTTCAGTGGCATGGGAGCAGTTAAGTCTCACCGAGCTCTGTAGAAGCACTGTTTGGGCTGGGCCTAGTTAATTAGGAGTGGAAAAGTAATTAAAAGATATTAAGCTCCTTATGGGCATGTTGAAAGCCAGAACTTAAACAAAGAAAAGCTAAAGATACTTTCAAACTGTATTTGTGTGTATAATTGTGTTAAACAATTCTTTTTTCAAATGTGTAATGTTTTGTATTGGTGACGCACATTTAAGTATTTGCTTGTCATTGGAATATGTTGGTATATATTCGTCTAGTATATGTATAAAATCAGAGAAGGTTATGTGTTTAAAATCAAAGAGAATCTTTTGAAAATTTTACAAAATTTTCAAATAAATGGTGATCATAATAATTAATGTGTGTGCTCACTAATTGAGAGTGTGAAAGAGTATCAGTATTGGCAAGTGTGATGTTTGTGTATTTTCAAGTGGACTAGCCTTACTGATTAAGGGCCTAACCCTGTAAGTTTGTTACTTTTAAGCAATTTGGCATTTTCCTTAACCAAATGAGCCATTCTGCCAGTGTATAGGGTCACATGACCGTTAAAAGTTCCCCTGTGTTGTGATGTGTATGTGTATTATTTCCAGAAAGAGAACAGCAGCAACCTTGAGTGTGGGGAAGGATATTTCTCACATGAGCAGGTTGACTTCGAGGGTTGTACTCAGACCATCTTGAGCATCAGAGGGTAGACGAAGGTCTGTACCCAGTCCCTGCTTCACTTCTGAAGCTTCCTGCCCTGTCACTGGAAAATGAAGCTCACACCTGGGCCTACCTGCCCTTTGCTTCACTAGTCAGGGTGGAGCTAGACCCAGGGGAAAGACAAGAACTGGCCAGGACGATTTAGACAAAGGGGCTGACCCCCCACACACAGACTGGCAACAGGTTTAAAAGTGGCCCCAGTAAACCTTCTCATCAGAATACTCCAGGACCTGTGGAGACTTAGAAGGACTGTCCTGCTAACTGCTCAGCTGACCAGTACCAACCGGATCCTGCAGGTCCTGGCCTCTCAGCTTTAGAATGTACTCCTCCGACCCTAAAACTATAAGAACTAGACTCCAGGTGAGAAATTCGAGGTTCTGGGATCTTCACGTCAAAAAGAACCATCTCTGATCTCCTCCCAAACGAGAACAACATGGGACCTTCATCTCTCTGCTGACGAGACCTTTCCGGATACAGACCATGGGCTTCATTACCCTGAGCTATACATGTTGTCAACAACTGCCCTATGTTTCCCACCAATGTGAAGTACCCATCGTCAACCAGCTGTTTGCGCTGACGATGACTGCACCGTCAACGTCAAGTCCCAACCGAAGCCTGAGGCTTCTGTACCTGCAGTCGATGAGTCCCTCTCCGTATCCTACTTGCAGCCTGACCACCAAGACCTCGTTGAAGAGTGTTTCTTGCTTGGAAAGTGGACTTAATTTAATGGTAAACTTTCGACAGGGCAAACCTGGTTCTTATGCTCTCATGCTTTATCGCAGTAGGCCTTAACTTTTGACTTTGACCTGGCCCAACGAGACAAAATAACCACGCAAGGAGCTTTGTGTTTCTTGGTGCTATTTTAAATAAAAACTTTAAAAATTTGCATCTCTATTCTAATTATTATTTTTTTTGTACATTTTTTCATTTTATTCATTAAAATGTACTCTGTTTTTCAAAATTCGTTTGGTATTTTTCATGTGTTGGGTTTTCACTTTATTGCTGCATAAATACTTTACACATTTACACACACACTAAGTTAAGCCTTGTGCCAAGCTACCAGCGAGTTGAGCCCAGGTTTATTTAGTGACTTTTGTGTTTCGCCCTGACAATGTTTATTATTATTTCACCACTCTCAAATAAGAAACCAATTTCCTACAGTGTTCCAGCCCTAAGATGCAGATATATCTGCTATTGAACATGGCGATAGAACGCCTTTGATACTGGAATGGTCTTTGTTGTTCATAGACTTGTGACTGCTTCTTCCACGGTGAACAGTTCTTGCATTTTCTGATGATAGTGAGTCTTTTGAATATTGCATGTCAAGTCTTCCTCCACTTTAATGAAACCTTTTGTGGTGTCAAATATAAAACTAAAATCATTTCTCAAGGCAGAATGAATTTGACATTGAAATGCTCAGTGTTGGAGTTGTCAATTTTGTTTCTGTTGGTGTCCAGAATTTTCCTTTACTGATTCCGTCGGCCCTATTACAATTGTATCGTGTCCTAATTCATTTGTAATAAGGCAGATGGGATATCCTTAATCCCTTGTTCTTTATCAATATATGTGTCCTCTTTCTGACATTTCATTGAGCCTTTTGCACATGTTTGCAATTTTAAAATCATGCACGTTTCTTCATGAAGTAATATCTGTTTTTTATTGCTATCTCTAGTTCCTGATTCTAGCACTGACAAAACTGCCCATTGGATGTTTTTCTCCGTGTATTTTTTTTGTGTAAGATTTTTTAACAGTAGGCCATTAGCTGTTTTGCACCTCACATTCAATTTGTGTTGTATTAAACGCTTTCATACTTCCAGGTGGTGTGTGCCTATTTATGCTTTGTCATATGGGCACATGTTTGCATAGATTGCCCTGTTAACTGTTAAAAAACAGGAAGCCTCTCAGATGTGCTGTCATTTGCAGAAATACTGTCCCAATGTCTTCACTGCTTGCATTATCTTTGTTCAAAAACGCCATTCATTGTCAATAACATTCGGTGCACATATCCGATATGTTCATTTACCATCATGATACGAGTGGCAATAATTTATTCTAACCTTCACTGCATAATTTATTTCAATATGTGATTTCTCTTTGTATCTCCTTTCCATTGTGTCCCCAATTCATTTTGGACAGATGTCCTTAATCAGGAGGTTGTTAATCCCCAGTTATTATAAAAAACACACTGTGGCAAGCTGTAAATCAAAAAAAGAAAAGAAAAATGTAATCAAAAGAAATGTATGCATTTTTCAACCAGTGGGTCCTATGACCTTATTGAATAGACCAAAAGTGAATCTACTAGATATATCATAGCCGCAGTCACATTTACTATCCATAACACAGAATAAAGAAAAACATCTTTAGGGTTCCTTTTTAGATGGTATCATTGATGTCAAACAAAATATTCAAAAACATTCTACATGTGCTTTAATTCATTCTCATAAATACTCTTGCATTGCACAATGAACACCATTGAAATTGCTTCGAAAGGACAAAGCTCACAGTGCTTACTAGATTCAAAGGTTGATGGAATTACTATTATCGCCATAATGGAATGCCGCAATTCAAGGAACATCAGCTATTATGGTCGAATACTTGTGAAAAGAATTACAGACCCTGTTATAATCATTTAAAGATGGAGTCACAAGGTTACCGTGCATTCTATGGATACAACTCACTCAGTAGCCGAGGAGCACATATGTAAATACAGAGTTACAAGGGTACCGCTTAATACATGGACACTGGTCAAGTGCTTGAAAGTCATTAGTCTCCTGTCTCCATAGTATTTAACTGATTGAAAGTAGCTCAAGAGCACAGTGTGTATGATAAGTACTTATCACAGTGCCGCTTCAACTAGCTAAGGCGCTCGAGTCGGTCAACGAATTGCAAAGAACATAGTCAGTGAAGGTTGAAGTCAAACACCTCTGAAGTGCGAAACAACAGGACCTCATGTCTCCTGGCTTCTCTCAACTGAACAGACTTACAATTTGAACAAGCATTGGCAATGCCAATAGGTCTGGCTTTAGAAGAATGTGTTATGGTAATGTTATGTATTACAAGAAGTTAGCATGGGAATGGAGATGTATTTGTGTAGAACTGTTGAAAAAAAATGAAGTAGATTAAAAGGTCAGGTCACAGCTGCACTGCCAAGCAATACCTGAAAATCCATGTAATGATTGCCCTCCTCCTATCTGTGCTTCTGGCAGAGAAAAACGCCATACATTATCTCATAGTCCAAGACAAGTTAATTGCCTGTGTGTTCAACCTCATGCAGCTGTATAAATAAATGATGAGGCAGCAAACTGCACGTTATAAATAAGTGCCTTATGGTTTTTTCTCCCAGTCTTAGATTATCCTAATGTTGCAAAAAGTGTTGATTTGGATAAAAGTCAATGCTATTTATTAAAGAGAACCCGCAACCATGGCATTACATTTTAAATTCTGAGTTTGTGTTTCTCCAGATCATTCACTATTAAACTCTACTGCCTACTAGTCATCATGTGACTCCTACACCTTGTAGCCCTTAGTCGGTTGTAACATTTCTTATACAGTGATTTACACACGTATAATTAATTCTCTTTGTGTGATGTGTGTGATGCAGGGGCAGCTCCTCTACTAAGGTTGAGGAACTTTGCCCCACTGCCTTTCAGCACATCAAAAAAGGAAAAACAGAATGATAATAGCACAATGTTATTATCATTGTATTTTTCTGTGTTGGGCCACTTTTGTGGGGCGGGGCTAAGCTGCTTACGGGGAGGAGTGGTGGCACCCTCCTAAGTGTGCATGAAAGTTGGGGCCAGTCATACATTCATACTCATACCAGTGTAGGGTGTCAGAGCACTTTACATCACAAGTGTCATGGCTGCTCCCGTGAAGCAGTAGTGGGGTGGGGAGAGGCGGAAGTGGTAGAACATTTTTATAAACATCACTTACCTGCTTGCTGGCCGGCAGGCTGGTCGGCTGCCGCCTCTCTTCTCTCCTCTCCATCCTCTTCCTGGCTTCTGTTCGAACAGGAATCAGGATAGGCTCCCCTAAGTCAAACACAATTCTGCAATGAAGTGTTGTGATTGTTCTGAGTGCCAGCGCCCAGGGTGGAGAACAAAATTGTAGAATTTTGTTTGACTTAGGGGAGCCTATCCTGATTCCTGTTCTTCCACTTTCCCCTCTCCCCACCCCACAACTGCTTCACGGGAGCAGCCATGACTCTTGTGATGTAAAGTGCTCTGACACCCTACACTGGTATGAGTAGTGCTATAATCAAATTAAATGCATCGTAGAGAGACTGTGGTTATGGAGACTTGAGGAGCACTGTTAAAGTGTAGTAGTGATGGAATCCCTGGCGCAGGTGGTCATTGGGGGGCCCCAACAAAAATTGTTACACAGGTAGTCACCAGTGCTAAAGCTGGCCCTGCGCTTGAGGCCAGTTTGCCTCATCCAATGGTACCTCCATTGGCCTTGTTTCAGCAGTGGTAGCTGCAACTCACCAAGGATCGGCAATGCAGGATTTAGACGCACACCAAACTAAGTACCAAACTTCACAGTTTCTCTGCTTCATGCACAAGCACTTTTACCATGTGCTGCCAGCTTTGGAGCCACTGGAATTATACAGCAAAAGAAGACACAATGATGCCGCAGTGTTAACTAAATTATGCAGCCAAAAAAAAGGCTGCAGCGTAATGCAGTATATTTTCTGATACTTTATTTTTTTTCACACATGCTAATAGTCTCTGGAAAGAGTTTGCCTTATAAGTATCAGTGTAACATACAAATGCAGCAGTGATAAAGGTGATCAACCTTTGCAAAGGGCCATCCACTTTGCAGCAACACAAGTCACATTTTGTAGTAACTTTTGATCCGTTTGAGATACAGGCAATTTATTAGTTACAATTGTCAGATTATGCAGCAGATGTTGCATTATGTGGCAAACATGGCAGACCTATAATTATATAGAAAACATTTGCAAACTAGGATAATTTGCCATTCATGTTTGAACTGCTCTTGTAGAAAAAAGGGAGAAGTGCTGATGACAGAAACTCCACGACTCTGACACAAATGGCTTGTGCTTCCACTTTTAAGAGCATTTGGGACATTCTGAGAATGGAAACATATCCCTCTTTGTGAATGTATTTTAATGCCAAAACTCATATTAAACCTTAAATAATCATTTATATCCATTGTTTGAAATAAATGACATAATAAGCTGTAACTGGTCAGTGAAATGCCAAACAAATACTAAAAGTTGGAATGTTTTGCGCATTTTGGCCACGCTTCTGATTTCGTCCACTGATCCCATCATCGGGTTATTCCCGCCCTCTGAGTCTCCGCCCACAGTTCCCCTACTTTTTTCCCCCCACTTTGACCACTGCTCCCAACGTGTGGGTGGAGCCAAAGACCCTCTACTGGTGTTCTCACATAATTGTCTCGCAAAAGCTGTATTGTCAAGCCAGACCATAAAAATGTAATACTCGCAGAGATTACGTCATGTGCATGTAATTACATGATCACACTTGTGTTAGAAAACAGCCTGCCAAAATGGCGGTCATCTTGAAAAGTGTCCACAGATCTAACTAGATAAAATGTTAACTGTAACTAACTGACAATGTCTGAACAAGGAAAAATTAGCCAATCAATTTGGCAAGGAAGACTACCATTTCAAAGTATTTGGTCCTGATGTTCTAAAATCGGATAGGGATAACTTACATGCAAAATGTAGGAGATGTCACTACATGAGAAAAATATCTGAATATATACAGGTTACCCATACCATGTGGTGATTAACCTACAAGTGCATTACTGAATACAACCGCGATATAACAAGAAGCATAAGAATTAATTCAAAGGAAACAAATTGTGAACAACAAAATAAAAAAGCAAATCTGAGTTGGCAGGCAGAGAAATTAGGGAGTGCTGTCCATTATGCCTGTGTTGTCTCCTAATTAACAATCCAAGCATATCATAAGAAGCATAACATTTCTATTCTGCTGAGAACTGGAACAAAGTGGGGAAGATTTGAACCCACTTTTATATGGTATTTTGTACATAGTTGATTAGAAACCGGTTTAGTATGGATTATTTTCATAGTTAATTTTTCCTCTGCAATGCAGTAATGTTCTTTGTGTAAGATGATTGCTCCTCACAGCAGGTATTGACAATGCTGGCTCTAGGCAAGAATACTCAAAACATGAGCACAATAATTGTGTTGCTCTCCACCTAGGTCTCATTAGTCTTCTAGGATGGGCCACTCAAAAACATAAAACAAAGGCCCCACATGTCCCCCATAACTTCTCTTTCACTATCAACTGTCTATGCTGAACCCAGTGATTCTTTTTCTGAGGCATTAGGCTTTTCTGCTGGTGCTGAGTGATGAGGCTAAAATCCAACTGCATATAATATCTTTTCAGAAAATACTCTTAGATACCATTGAAAATAATGTGCATATTAGTTTGTTCAAAAATCTGTGCAGCTCTTATGATTGACTTAGTATAACTTGGGAAAGTATGAGGTCTACAGGAACTACTGCTCTGTTGGTTTAAGTTCATATATGTGTCATAAAGTGTTGAAGTATCTCACAATTGTAGTCACATTTACCTGAAAATGTATGCTTTGAAAGTTCCACCATGGAACCAATATTAAAAGCATATGTATATGATGGAAGATACATCCCAAATGGTTAACCAGCTGTGGTAACCAGCAACAGTGATTGGCTTTTTTTGATTTAAACGTATAACTGAGGCTCATGGCTAATGTTCATTCTGCTGCTGCAAAGATTTACATGTATGTGGACGACCCAACCCAGTTTTTTTCATACTATCTGCATGTTTCTTAGGAACCATAGGGGTCCAGGACCAATTCATCTTATTCCATTTATGTCACAATTTCAGCATCAGATATTTAGGAAATGCCTTCATTTTTATTAAAAAGCATGATATGCATTTACATACAGTTCCACCTTCTGCCTAAATATGATCTGATTTGGTCCAGACGATTCAAATTATATCTATGAAGGGCAGCATTTGTCCCAAAACTAGCATCAGATGCTCACATGTACCACTCTTTGCCAAAACAGTTCCATCTATTTGCTCTAGAAGTGCCATCATATTTCCAAGTGGTGCCGGCACATGCCCTAAAAGTGTAAGCACTAGTCTCAACACTTCCATAATGGAATCAATTGTATGTCCCAAATCCGCTTTCATATGACAAAAAAGAGATATAATAAATTGCAAATTTGATTTTAAATTATATGCACGGGAAGTAGCAACATATGACCCAAATCAGTCACCCAAAGTATTATGTGGCTTTTTTCCCCTCAAAAATGTAATTGCATTAGTTGAAAATTCTTTCATATGCCCCAACAAAGCAATTATACGCCCCTAAAATTCCATCACGTGTTCAGAAAGTACCATCTGTACCCCAAAGGTTCTGCATTATGTCTTGGGTTTAACCATCACATACCCAAAATGTGCCTTGATTAGACCTAAAGGTACCCTTTTTAGGTCGAGCATTCGAGACCTCTTGTTTATACTTTAGTATATACTTATATATTAGTATATACTTATATGTGTATATACTTTGTGGGCTCTGGAAATCAGCCCTAGGACTTGTCTGCTTCCACGTAGGGGCTTTTTTTCTGTTCAACTACCTCTATTTAACTGTCTTAATAGAAAAGGACCAGTAGAGGTCAGTAACATACCAGAATTGCTTTCTGCTGAGGGATTTTCTCAGTTTTTTATTTTTCTGGCAACTGCCTCTATTTAACTTTCTTGATAGAAAACGACCAGCAGAGGTCAGTAAAATACCAGAATCACTTTAGCATTCTCTAGATTCCAGTTCATAGAAACTGTCTTCCACGATCACATGTAGACAATAATATTTTTTTCAAATCTTGTATTTTCCGTGATATGACCACCGAAGGCCCTGATTTTATATTAAAAACAGAGCTGTGGACTATACCATTTCCTGCTGAAAGGCAATATTTCTCTCCATGTGTTCCAATCCCTGGCGTGTCACGCAGTTTGGTGCTTGCTTTCCCATCATGTTAAAGAACAGTAGATGTTTCAAGCACCCAGGCTAATGTGCTGCATAGCTGAATACATATAAGGTCCCAAAGGTGAGACCGATTGCATTTCAAATGCTTGTTTAGCCTACAGTGCCACCATCTTGTCCAAAGTGCGGTCATGCGGCATACAGAGTCATCATATGTCTTTTATCATAAGCATAAACAGCACCAGAGTGTGCTCTAAAGTACTGCATCATGTGTACCATATTTACTTAGATGGGCACAAGAAGTGCCATGCCATGACCCCTCAAGTGCTATCATGTGCCTCAAACATGCCTTATTATGTCCAATGAGTTCTAATTTGTACACAAAATATAACTTTCCCTGCCCATAAAGTGCCATTTTCTGCCCCATAAATGTAATTGTGTTCCACAAAAGTTCTTCCGTGTCCTAATATTGTTATTCTATGTCCCATAAGTGTGAACCTCATATATCTCAAGTATATCACCCTGAAAATACCATATTACACCTTGAAAGTGAGTTTTCATCTCCTTCGAGTGACTACATATGCCTCAAAGAGGCACCCTGTTCCCCAAAATGTTGTTTTTCTAGCCAGTGCTGCCAGCCTATGTAGCTTAAATATGTTTGTAGTCTGTTATGTTATGTTATGTTAGGGCAGCTTATATAGCGCATGGCTACCCCAACAACAGGGCGTCCCAGCGCTTGCAGACGAGCCAGATACACAGCAACCGAGCCAGGAGTGGGAAGAACTACAGAAAACTAGGCCTAAGGAGTGTTAAATAGCCAGGTCTTAATTTTTTTCCTGAAAGACAAATGATTCGTAATAGCACGAGCTTCAAGCGGGATTGTATTCCACAATTTCGGAGCCAAGTATCTGAAGGATCGGCCTCCTGCTCTGCTCCTCTGAATCATAGGAAGTCTGCAGATTACATCAATAAGCCCTGGTATTTATCCAAACATTCTCGCATGTGTCCCATTGTATAGGGGTGGGGATAAATTATGCTCTGCCAGGGGAGTTGGCAGAGTTTTGGCTGGAGATCCGACCAAACTCTGCCAACCTCTGTGTGGCAGAGTGTTGTCTTGCACATGGCTTGTTGGTGAGCCCGAGTGTGATTTGGATCCCCTAGTGTAATTTTTGGTTGCTAGGCGGGCACCCTGCAAGATTTCCCCAACGTGGGCAGTCGCAGGCAGTCGCGACTATGCACAGTCTGAAAGCTGCCTCTCGAGGAGAAAATATACTTGAGTGACAACAAACTCAACTCAAGAAGCAGCATTCTCTGGAATGCTGCATGAGGCCATTTGCGCTGATTTTTCAGTGTGGAACGAGCTCTTGGCACTAAACATCAGCGTGAGCAGCGCAACGTGCCTAATTACGCCTGCTCACGGAACTCCGCAGAGTCTCATGGAGTTTTCTTGTAAATCCACGGAATTCTGCTCACCACTACTAATGATCCTGGACTGTACCTATAATATATATTATTATAATAAAATCATTGATTCTTCCCATGATAATTCAATCTCACATTCTGATGGAAGAATCACAAAATGTATAGTCTCCAGCCAATATATATTGGACCAGAGCACTCACTAATACTGTCATGTCAGTAACTAATCCCAACCACACTCACACAATAGAGTGTAACATTGCAATCATCTATCTCAGTCATCTTACTTACTCACCTTCATTCTTTGCTTATTCCACTTACCTTATTTTTCTCATTCTTTCACCTATAGTCTTGGGAGTGAAATCACACCCACACACATACACACACACATGAATTGGACAGAGCCACTCTTTAATTATCTGTTGGCTGTCCCTGAACATAAGTGCTATGGTGGTGGTTGTGTATGTATGTGTGTGTGGTTCAGTGTACTTGTGTCAAAGACTGTGATCACCGTAGTCTGAAGGAATAAGGCATAGGCCCCATCATATCCTTAGCCCGTTGCTCTGCGCCTGGGCACAGAAGGATTGGGAAGAGTGGAGGCATACCTCGCAGCCTGTTGGACAGAGCCTTCTGCAATGTGATACAAGTGCCAGGAAGATTACCTACTTTGCTCCAAGCACTCAAGTCCCCATAATCTGCTTTGCATGCCATTTTGTTGTAGACAATGGGCTTAACACTTGGCTCTTAGTTTCACAGAGCCCACTATATACAACTTTGGATAGGGTGCATCAGGTTTGGGTACAAGGCTTGGTCAATCAGGCATACCATACTCTTGGCCCTGTACGGGGTTCTCTTTTCACGTACTCATCACCATGACCATACATTAATAGATGGATGGATCTTTACTGTCAGCTGAGACTCAAGGAGTTGAATTCTCAATATTAATAGTTATCAATTATCATTACCTTTAGATCAGTCAATAATGAGAGTTTAGTTAAGTTAAAGGGTTTTGTTCCAAATCTTCTAAGTATTCTTTCAATTATGAAAATATCATTTTCCAAGTTTTATCATTAAAAGTTAACATAATCAGTCAATCCATATTTTATAATATGATAAGTCAGTTTAGTAAGTCAAAATACATCATCAATGTAATAAATGTAAGAAGCTCGTTCCATAAAGAAACTTCCCTATTCTAATCCAAGTTAAGATCAATGCGAGAATGGTGTCAGTTCAGATACCCATGAAGACTCCTGATGAGAGAATCAAGCATAAGCATGATGCTTTAGCAGAAACATACTGGAAAGTACTTTCAGGTCAATTAAGAGCAGCTCAAGTAATAAACTAAGACTTCTCATAAAGAGGTGTCTGAAAAACCCAGTACAAAGTCTCCTTTCACAGGGTCAGGAAAGGGTACACATCGAATGTGCTCTGCGACTAGAAGAAATTGCCTCTAAGCAAGGAACACGCACATATGTAATAAACACGTTTTTCAAGTTGCAACATTAATATTTTTTCTTCTTCATGTTGACCAATAAGATTTCAGCATGCTCCTGGGAACAGTTATACTTTTCATCTTCTCACCAGTGTACAATTGTCTTTAAATCATGTGTCTTTGAATGTTGCAGCACATACTTTCCTGTTTCCCAAATCTTCTTCCAATGAATCATTCTCCCTGTCGTCTACATCTTTTGTGGTGAGAACCTCCCTTTTTTGTGTAGCTTCTGAAACATTTGCAGCAGAGAGAAGAAAAACATCTTGCATAACTTTCCTTTAAAGTGGAAAACAAGCATTTCTGTATTAAGGGGCCTTCACTGTAAATCATGGCACCTTCAGCAATGTCAACTTAACAATAAAACACATTTCATTACTATATTGCAGGCCTATGGTATTCAAGTATGGTTGCTTACTCCAATGTAAGTATTAAACACTCTTCCTTTTTAAAAGTAAATTCAGCAAGTTGCATTTTCAATAAAGTGTTTTCTAAATAATAAAATTCGTGTCAGCAGGCCCAAATCCTCAGAATTAGCTGATATGACCTTGACTTTGTGAAGGAGGAACACCAAACAGCACACATAGAGGGTTCTTTCTATAGTATCTGTTACAAAAAACATAGGAAAAACCAAGTGGGGACTTCTTCTGTTTATGCCTAGAGGGCCTGGTCAGAAGAGGTAAAGAGGTCAGGTCCTGAGTGCAAATGATCTTTAGACGTGTACAGAAAGTACAGAGTGCAGCAGGTGCCTGGTGCCCACCTACCATGTCCTCTCAACCTGCTGCATCAAGCTCCAGACACGTGGCATTAATTTCAGCTGCGCCCTTCTGGAAACGTCTATGGGGCATATTATCAAGAAACGGCTTTAAAATTATCCCCACTTTAGCGGCAGAAAACTGCTACTAAAGCGGCGATAATGGGCTTGATAATATGCTCTATGGAATTCCAATAGAAGCCCATGTTCTGGTGTCAACATGGGCTTCCATTGGAATTCTCTACCTCATATTATCAAGCCCATTATCGCCGCTTTAGCGGCAGTTTTCTGCCGCTAAAGCGGCGATAATTTTAAAGCCGAGCTTGATAATATGCCCCCAGGTCACTAAAACCTTTGGTCCTTTTTTCAACTTCTAGGGGTAATTATTCGTCTTTGCAATGTTTGCTGGTGAGCATTTTTAAGTATATTTGGACATTTTTACCGAATATTATCTTACAATGCGTAATAGCGCTCACGAGTTACAAATAGCTCACACTGAAAGCCAATGTTTAAACAACTGCAGTGAAGACATATATTACAACTCCCTTTACCCCCGCAGTCTTTCATGACAGTTTACAAAGATTAATGAGATTTGGTTTTTCATGTTTCACAAAGCAAATCATAACGTTACTGAAAAGAGATAAGCCACTCTTTTTGTACATGTATTTTTATCTGCCTTGTACAAGCACAAGCTTCAAAGTACATCAATTCTTGATGAGAAAGAAATATCCAGACGTTTTGCCGTCACCATGTGTATGCTACTTGAGTCTCCATCTGCCAACTTTTTAGTCTGTTTGCAGCCTCGCAACTGATTTTCGATCTGACGCTAGACCAAGATTAACAAAGTACCAAAGGTATATATAAAAGCAATACGCCTGTCGCATATGTTGCCTTCAATTATTCCGGGATTTTTAAACAGTAAGGGGAAGATTTATGTTCCCTGGCGCATCCCTGCAAATCAGCATGGTGTGGTACTTTGGAATTTGGGACCGCGTAGGAGGCGGTACCCTACCCCTGTCTATTCCGGTATTAGCGAACCGCGAATGGCCAATGCGGTATGTACAAGTGCTTTGCATAACGTTTTATTGATAAATGCACTTTGTATACGATGTTACACATTGACTTCGTGGGTTCTATCTTGGAGCGGTGGCCATCTTATGGTTGCCCTCACATAGGCTACACATTACGAACAAGTACGGGCCTTTAGAACACATGTGCCTTCCATTTGACTTCTCTGTGACCTGTGCAGCTTGGCTCCGCTGCCCCAGGTCAGTCCGGTCCCACGAGCTGCCCGTCCTGCGGCCACCTGTGATTAGCATCAGGGTTTGACACACCATAAAGCCTCTTCATGAACACAAGCCTCCGGCTAATCTCTTTCACACCTGACTCTTCCTGCTTTATGGCTTGTTTTACAAACAGGAGATGCCCGTGTTTATTGGGGCCTGTTGATATCTGATGTGGGATCTGAGCCTCGCTGGGTAAATAATTGTGGGCTGGCTTAACTGGAATGTGGGATGGTCATCATGACTCTGCCTTTTCGTTTGTAATGGATACATGTGAATGACCATATCGTAAAACAAGGAATGTGTGCCTGAAGCATGATATTTTGTATTTAAGGAGAAGCCCGTTTCTGTAAGTTTAAGCAGTCTCCCGAGAACATACATTGTGTTGTACTTCTCGGACACCTGTAATTGGTCTGCAGCCAATAAATCGATCTTTGACTTCACCTAGAAGACTCTCTGTTTCTGTGGGTCTGAAACAGGAAGAACTCGAAGTCTTAGGGTGTGTTCCCCTGCACCGCTGGGTTCTAAAAACCCAGTACTTCAGTTGGCGCCCAACTCGGGGCGATTTCAGCGGTACCGGTCCAAGCCAGAGGTTCGTGAGGAGCTTCGTGTGGAAATTCCGGAGGAAGGCCGCCACTTCATCGACCCCTGCATGTCGACGTGGTCCGAAAGTCTTTTCTGCGAGGTTCTCCGCGTGCCGACGGCTACGAAGGACTGCTGCCCTGATTAATCGCCCTGTTTTGGACCCTTGACGATTTGGTAGAGCGAAACAATCAAGAGAGTCTTCTGGTGACGCCATCGATCATCGATATTCAGTTAAGTATAAGTGGAGCGTCTCCCAGTTTGTTTTGGTATCCTTCGGGAATTTGGTATCCTTCGGGATCGCTTTGATTTGGAACTTGCAAGTGCCAAAGCCAGAGGACTCGTGTATTCACGAGACTATCGTATTCGATAATCCTTTGAAGTTTGAAACTAGACTAGTGAGCGAAGATGCCTGGTTCTAGTATATTTGGTAATTAGTTTTGTTTGGGTTGTTGAAGGGATTCCCAATTAGAGGATTCATGTCCGGTTCCTCCAATTGGAACTCCAACTTATGAGCTTTATGTAAAACATGGCGTGGGCCCCATTGCATATAATGAAGTATGGATCCGATACACCAGAAAGGACGGTGTTTTAAAATGGCCCCAAAATGGTAGTTTCGATACAGATATCTTAGATAATTTGGAAGTTAAGTTGTTTAAAAAGAAAGCCTGGCCGGCGATGTTTGATTCTTTCCGCCTATGGCAAAAGGAAGCCAAACAGAAGGAAATTAAGCTAGCGAAAAGAAATAAGAGAGAAAGAGGTATATCAATGATGCAAGCAGCTGTGCAATTTAAAGATAACGAGGAGGAACAAATGAATGAGCAATTACATAGACAGCGCAAACTAGGGATCGATAAATGTTACCCTGTTTTGTCACCCCTTGTGCAACATGAAACAAAAGAGAATGAGAAAGATTCCCTAATGTCCCATTTGCTAAGTTCACCACCCCCGTATGCACAAAATGCCACAGCGCCTCCACAGCTCATAAATGTGCAGCCTCCAGTTAGTGTGCCGCAAGCCTTCCCACAGCCGCCAGCTCCTCCTCAGCCGGCTCCTATCCTTACAGTACAGCCCTCTCAAGGGCCGCCAGTTTTGTTACCTGTTGCCCCCGCGCTTCCTGCGACTTTGCCTAGCACATCAGCTGCCTCCCCTGGCGCTCTTTCTTACACTACCCAGGTACCTGTATCTGAATCCGCTTTTCTTCCCTCTGTCTATCCCCCCGTTTTCGCCTCAACTTCTCCTTCAGCACGACAATGACTAGCTAATGTGGTTACTAGTTTAATGTCGCCTCTCTTTGGGTCATCTAGTATGACCCCTGGTTTACAACGTAAGCAGTTGTGTAGTCAGCTGCCTAATCCTGAAGAGAAAGAAGTATTAGATCATATGGCGCGTAGGTGGATTGTTTTCCCTTCACTCTATGAGGTGGATTCAGTTGTTAACGTTTTTCACCAATGGGATTCCCCAAAACAGAGGTATGTGTTTGACAAAATGTGTGAATGCCTCTGTGA
Source organism: Triturus cristatus (assembly GCF_964204655.1). NCBI lineage: Eukaryota > Metazoa > Chordata > Amphibia > Caudata > Salamandridae > Triturus > Triturus cristatus. The sequence goes on from NC_140589.1 coordinate 749,059,307, forward strand.
GGAATTGGAGGATCATGGTTCAAACACAATCCCGCAGGAATTGTGTCGCGTGCGATTTGATTTTGGAACAGGTATAATTGTGGGTCCCGATGTAAATAAAGCGGTTGCGACTTTACTGTCCTTCAGGAATGGCGATTGTCAGCAATCATTGTTCGAACAGGAATTCCCTGTGGGGAAAACAGGAAAAGTGCGACAATACCCTATGAGAGAAGTCCCTCCGGTATGGAAGGAAGCCGTTGCGGCTGATGCCGCTCGAGGTATTGCAGCTGCTCCAGCTCATTTTCGGTGTGTTTGGGTACATGTCCCATGGAAGCGTTCTGAGGTGTTAGCGCTTAAGCAGACATTGCCTGACCCCCGTAAAAACCCTGCAGGATATTATAAGGAGTTATCACAAACTGCAGAATCGTGTGTCATGAATCTAGCTGACATAGATATGTTGTTCGGGAATGTTGTTCCACAGCCTTTATGGGGATCCATTCGTAATACGGATCATGCTGCAGAACTAGGGGGCACATTGGCTAATATCGTTGCCGCAGACACTAGACAAGTTGGTGGTGCAAAACCTGAGCCCCTTGTAGCAGAACTCCCTGGTAGAATTATTACATACATGAAAACTATAATGCCCGCGATGCGCGTAAATTGGGATAAACTATCTGCATGCAAGCAGAAGAAAGATGAGACAGTGTCCGATTTCTTTACAAGGTTTGAAGAAACGTTTATTGACCACAGTGGTCAAGACATGAGTACTGAAGGTGGCCAACTGTTATTTGTGGATACATTTGTGCAGAATCTACTTCCCGAGTTGTGTAAGAAATTAAAAGATTCATGTTCAATGTTCTTGGGCTGTTTCCTCTTCAGCGCAAATACTGGCTACTGCACAGTATTATGAAAATAGAGATAAAGACGAGAAGGATAGAACAGACAAGAAAACGAAAGAACTGAAAACGAAGATCCTTTTACAGCAGGCTTATCGGCCACGTGGAGGACAGAATAATTATAGGCAAACTCAAGGTATCTATCAGCAACCCCAACAGTTTCAGAATAACCAGCAAATGAATGGGTATTATCAACCACGTATCCCTGTAGGTCCCAATCAATGTTCATATTGCAGAGAGGAAGGTCATTTTAAATATAGTTGCCCTAAATTAATGCAGCGTACTAGTAATGCGTATGGCGCAAGAGGTAGAGGTGGTCAGCAAGCTCCTAGAGGCAGAGGGCGTGGGAATGCTCCCCAGAACACGCGTCCTCTTCCGCCTCAAAATACGATAAACAGCTTTGATCAGCAAGCCAACGCGACTGGTAATACAGCTCAGTACTATAATAATGATTATTATGCAGAAGACGACAATGTAGAAGGTAATGATTACTAGGACAGCCATAGACAGAGAGAGGGAGTTGTTTCAGTACCAGTGGATCAGAGTGGACCATATGTTAAGGTGACTACAGCGGGTATAACAGAGCCCTTTCTGCTGGACACTGGTGCTGCAAAGAGTTCAATCATGCATTCAAAACTCCCTGGCGCGCCTTTGTCTGGCGAAATGAATGTTTCAGTAGGTTTTTCTGGCGCCCCAGTTAGGAACCCGATTTCTAGTCCTATGCCACTTTCTGTTGGACCTTGTGAGTTAAAAGCACCCCTCATCCTAACGACCGGTTGTGGTGAAAATCTGTTAGGATTGGATTTGTTAAAAAGATTGCATGCAACGCTATATTGTTCTCCTTCAGGAGTACAACTTACATTAGGTAAGGAAGTGATTTCCCCGATGTATTTCTCTAAGAATGCAATGCCACCAAATTGTCATCCCTTCCGGATGTCCTTTGGGCTACTGGTCCCAATGATGTGGGTCTCTTGGAAATACCGCCATACGTGGTCACTCTAAAAGCCAATGTCAGATTGCCATGCATTCCCCAGTACAAGATCTCCAATGAAGGTCAGAAAGCGTTGTTAGCAATTGTCAGCGATTTGATTAAAAAGGGTGTAATTGAAGAAACAAGAGGCAACATTTGCAATAGTCCTGTTTTACCTGTCTTAAAACGAATGGACCCTTCACAGCCACCTGTTTACAGATTTGTGATTGATCTTAGAGAGGTTAATAAGATTGTTGTGCCACAGTTTCCAGTTGTTCCTGATATAACTGCCTTGTTAACTATGATTCCAGCTTCCGCTGCATGGTTCTCAGTGATCGATTTAAAGAATGCTTTCTTTAGCATCCCAATTGCAGAGGAGAGTAGGGACTTTTTTGGCTTTAGTTTAGGAGGTCGAAGCTTCCGCTTTAAACGCGCTCCACAGGGCTACTGTGAAAGTCCATCAATATACAGTCAGGCTTTAAAAGCGCAGCTTGATGCACTTGTTTTACCTAGTGGCGCTATCCTTATTCAGTACGTTGACGATTTACTAATCGCCGCGGATACTGAAAAGATTTGCAAAGAAGCTACATTGTCATTGTTGCGTCATTTGTCTGCCTTTCATCACAAAGTGTCTCTCTCAAAACTGCAATATTGTCGACAAGAAGTGACCTATTTAGGTCATCTCTTATCGAAGGAGGGAAGGAAACTGACCCCAGAAACAATTCAAGCCATTGCACAATTAAGCGTGCCAAGAACACAGAGAGAAGTGCGTGCTTTCTTGGGCATTACTTCATACTGCAGGCATTGGATACCGAATTTCTCTTTGCTTGCAAAACCTTTGTTAGCATTAACATGTAAAGACACACCGAATTCTATCCCATGGTCTGAGGAGTGTCAGAAAAGTTTTTGGGAATTGCGTAATGCATTATGTTCAGCTCCTGTGTTGGGTACCCCCGACTACAGTAAGCCTTTTACATTGTATGTTCATGAAAAAGATGGTTGCGCATTATCAGTGTTAACACAGCCTTTTGGCGACAGACCGCGTCCATGCGCATATTTTTCGTCAACCTTGGACCCGGTAGCGAGGGCATTGCCAAGTTGTCTGAGAGCTACAGCCGCAGCAGCTATGTCTATCCGACAGTCTGCTGGACTAGTAATGGATAATACATTGATTGTTATGGTTCCACATGCTGGGGACACATTGTTAAACAGGACCAAGACACAGCGCTTAACTAGTGCGCGATTGTCAGGATATGAATTGACACTGTTGGCAAATCATATACACATAAAGAGATGCAATACATTGAATCCAGCTACATTATTGCCGATTCCAGCAGACCTAGATGAGATTGAACAGCATGATTGTCTGTTCAGAACAGAAGAAGAGTCAAAAGGAAGAATAGATCTTAAAGATACTCCCCTGACTGAGTGTGATGGTACCTTATGGGTGGATGGTTCGTGTTTCAAGCTTCCGAATGGTGATACGACTGCTGCATATGCTATCACGACTTTGCACACGATTGTTGAAACTGCACGTGTGCCACATAATTCGGCTCAAGCAGCAGAACTGATTGCCCTTACAAGAGCATGCGTGTTGTCTGAGGGAATGAAAGTGAACATATATACTGACAGCCAGTACGCCTTTGGTGTGGCGCATAGTTTTGGGCGATTGTGGAAAGAACGTGGGTTCCTGACTTTGCATGGAGCTAAAATTCAGAATGGCAAGTTGGTGAATGATCTCTTTGAGTCACTGACCCTACCGCTGCAAGTTGCGATTATGAAATGCAGTGCGCACAAGAAAGTCACTGATGATGTTGGTCGTGGTAATGCATTTGCTGACGAAATCGCGAAAGAAACAGCAAAAGACGTGAAGACTCGAATGTATGTTGCAGGCCCTGCAAGATGGGTTGGTGATGTTGGAATGTGTGAAGACACGATAGAGAGTGTGAAGTCCCTTCAAGCTGAAGCCACAGAGAATGAGTTGAGCAAGTGGAGAGAAAGTACGGGTAAATTGGATGAGAATGGTTGTTGGGTTGACTTGTCAGAACATCGGCGATGGTTGTTACCTGATGCATATGTGCTTCCAGTAGTTACTATGTCACATGGAATGGCACATATCAGCGTGAAAGGAATCTGTAAGCTGTTGGCTCCAGTATGGCAGAATATTGGAATTCCCAAGTGTGCAGAGAATGTGGTCAAGAATTGTATGGTATGTTTGAAATACAACCCTGGTAGGGGAACCCCAACTCCAGCTGGTCATTTTGCGCCCCCATCATATCCATTTGAGGTTTTGCAGCTAGATTTTATCCACATGGAAAGGTGCAACAACTTGAAATATGTACTGGTTGTTGTTTGCGCTTTTTCAAAATGGATAGAAGCATATCCCCTAAAAGACAACACTGCTTTATCCACAGCCAAAGCCCTTGTGAAAGAATTTTTCCCTAGGTTTGGAATGCCAAGAATGGTGTGGAGTGATAATGGGAGTGAATTTGTGGGTCTAGTGATGAAGAATGTGTGTGAGGGGTTAGGGATAAAGCAAAAATTTCACGCTGCAAATCACCCCCAATCAGCTGGATTAGTAGAGTGCTACAATGGCACTCTAAAGCTCAAGCTGGCCAAAATCCAGGCGAGGTCCGGTCTTAAATGGCCTGACGCTCTGCCTTTAGCACTCCTATCCACCAGAATGACCGTACACTCACGAGTGGGACTTAGCCCATATGAGATTATTTTTGGCCGTCGGCCAATGTATGGGGTGTGCCAAGACCGACAAAATTCAGCAAAATCGAACATCCAGTACTGCTTGACTATCTGTATGAATTGACGGCTAAATTGCGTGTTTTACACCAACAGGTGCATGATACTCTCCCCCAGGCCTCTGAAGCTCCAGGACACCCTATCGACCCTGGCACGTGGGTTCTCGCGAAGAACTTCCAGCGAAAGAGCAACGATGAGCCCCGTTGGATTGGCCCTCACCTCGTACTTCTGTTGACAAGATCAGCGGTTCGAGTAAAAGGGAAAAAGAATTGGATTCACGGCGCCCACTGCAAGCGGATCCCTTTGCCTCTACCATATGACCAGTGGGTCCAGGAGGGTATCGCTGATTCTGAAACAGACACTGTACCTCGTTTTGTACCATTTAGTGATGCACGCGTGAGAGGCACAGCTTCAGAACAAGAAAGTGACGATATTTTGCAAGAAGCTGTGCCACCGTCAATTCGATTGGACACCACAGAGCCTGAACTCTTGTTTCAAGACCAGACAGTACCTGGCAGAAATCGATACAACTTGAGACCAAGGCCTATGGACAAATAAAAATTCCCTTCCCTTACTATTTTTTGATATTATAGCTCTCCCATCTGAAAGACTTTTTGATTTTTGTTTTTCGAACCACCATCCGGGTTCAGCCGCAGGGTCGCGGTGCCAAGACTTTGGGGTACAGGCCGAAGACGTTAGGTCAACGGTTCTGGTTGGTCTAGGGCGTTCCCTGGACTGACAGGCGTACTCCTTAGCAGAAGATACTCACCCGCCGCGAGCGGCACGATTAGAGGATGGAGTTTTTCAAGATGGAGAGACCCACTGAGGAAATGAACTTTAAAACGAAAATATGTAAAATAATGAAGAGCAAACGTTTTGTATTTTTATGTCTGTTTATACTATGTAGTATGATAGTGTTTACTGTAGGATTTGTATTCTTCTCCTCTCAAGAGCCCTTTGCACCCACTGAACAGCCTATATCTCCTCCTACTGTCTCTTTGCACTCTTTTCACCCTCTGCCTGAACACGAACAAGCTAGACGGTCTGAGTTTGTAAATAACTCGTTTATTCAATCCTGCACCAGCACCAACTAGTCATGAATACAACCAATTGCTGGGTGTGTGGGTTAATGCCACATACCATTAACAAAGGTATTCCTTATCTATTGCTGCCGTTTAGTTACAATGGATCATCATGGGCATTCCAGACCATGTTTCTTTTTGCATTAGATGCCTACTCCCCTCGACAACCGCGTTCCATCAGACCTAGCACAAACAATAAGGCCTTAATGAAAGGAGTTGCGGATATGAGCAGAGATATCGACGCATACTCATCTATTCCCAAGGATGAATTGAGAGCTTATGTAGGGTGGAACGCGACGGGGTATAGCATTAGTCTGGGTGAAAGGCAGCGGAAAATCTCATCCCCAATTTGGGTCGTACCCCACATAGGTCGATTCTGTCGACAAGGTAATGGTCAGAATCCAAGAGCTCAACTGGGGAGAAGTGACTGTACTGAAACGTACACTTTTCCATCACAGTTTTCCCCTGCGTTTTTGGCTGCCAAGGGTACATATTTCGTCTGCAATGACCGAGCATATACATGGTTGTCCCCTGATTTCTCGGGCACATGTTATATTGCAAACTTGCTACCGCCAACATTCAATGCTTCCTCTGATTATCACAAGACTAGAGTTGTGAGAGGAGTGATTAGTAAGGAGGATACTGCCGGTCAGGAAGCGGGAGACTTCTTTTTGGGTTTCCTGCCGTTTTGGGGACCTATGGTCAATAGTAGGAACCTGAGACAACTGACTCGTGTGGTTGAATCTACTGTTAATGTAACGGCTGGTGCCCTTGGTAATTTGACAGCTGAGCTCCAAGCGGATCGCCTCATGACTTTGCAGAACCGTATGGTTCTAGACGTCATACTTGCAGACCGTGGTGGGGTATGTAAGGTTATCCAATCTAGCTGTTGCATTTTCATACCAGATAACGCTCCAACAGTTTATCAAGCCATCTCCAAACTGCACAAAATATCTGAATCTATACACGTGGATAAAGGAGATTGGTCACTGATGGGGTGGTTCTGGGAACTGATATCTGCCTGGGGTTGGAAGATTCTGATGGTCATTGGAATGATCTTAGCCATTCTTTTCCTGTTCTGTCTGTGTATACAGTGTGCTCCTGCGATATGTGGCCTTTGTGCTACATTATGTTTAAGGAAACCTGTATCGAGGGAAGAGCTAAGCAATAGGATGATGCTACAGCATCATCTCCATGACTTCATGAATATTGACCTAGACTCGGATTGATATGAGTATAGTTATTGCCTATGTAAGGGCAAAAGGAGGGTCTGAGGTACTTTGGAATTTGGGACCGCGTAGGAGGCAGTACCCTACCCTTGTCTATTCCGGTATTAGTGAACCGCGAATGGCCAATGCGGTATGTACAAGTGCTTTGCATAACGTTTTATTGATAAATGCACTTTGTATACGATGTTACACATTGACTTCGTGGGTTCCATCTTGGAGCGGTGGCCATCTTATGGTTGCCCTCACATAGGCTACACATTACGAACAAGTACGGGCCTTTAGAACACATGTGCCTTCCATTTGACTTCTCTGTGACATGTGCAGCTTGGCTCCGCTGCCCCAGGTCAGTCCGGTCCCACGAGCTGCCCGTCCTGCGGCCACCTGTGATTAGCATCAGGGTTTGACACACCATAAAGCCTCTTCATGAACACAAGCCTCCGGCTAATCTCTTTCACACCTGACTCTTCCTGCTTTATGGCTTGTTTTACAAACAGGAGATGCCCGTGTTTATTGGGGCCTGTTGATATCTGATGTGGGATCTGAGCCTCGCTGGGTAAATAATTGTGGGCTGGCTTAACTGGAATGTGGGATGGTCATCATGACTCTGCCTTTTCGTTTGTAATGGATACATGTGAATGACCATATCGTAAAACAAGGAATGTGTGCCTAAAGCATGATATTTTGTATTTAAGGAGAAGCCCGTTTCTGTAAGTTTAAGCAGTCTCCTGAGAACATACATTGTGTTGTACTTCTCGGACACCTGTAATCGGTCTGCAGCCAATAAATCAATCTTTGACTTCACCTAGAAGACTCTGTGTTTCTGTGGGTCTGAAACAGGAAGAACTCGAAGTCTTAGGGTGTGTTCCCCTGCACCGCTGGGTTCTAAAAACCCAGTACTTCAATGGATGCGCCAGGGAAGATGCATCACGCAAGTTTGCCCTTGCGCCACCGCAGATGCGCCGCATTTACAATGCGGTGCATCGTGGCGCAAAGGACAAGCAGATACATGACGCATCTGCCGGCGTAAGGTTGGCGCAGTGCTGAAGTTGCGTCGCAAGCGCGACGCAACTCCAGCACTGTTCTAACCTACCCTATCCCTAACATGGTGCGTCAAGCCTTACGCCTGCTTCAAGCTGGCGCAGGGTTTTGACGCATCAGCGTTGGGAAAGTGACTCAGTGAAATCTTATAGATTTCACTGAGTCACTTTTCAGGGGAGTTCCTGCGACGGAACGCCCCCCCGAGTGGAAACGCCCACATGAAACCTTGCGCAGGTTTCATGTGGCGCAGGGCTTTACACCGGGACGCATCTCCATAGATGCGTCACGATGTAAATGGGGCGCAACATGGCGCAGGGTTTACGCCCCCGCTGCGTCACAAAAGTGATGCAACGGCGGCGTAAAAGTGGCGCAAGTCTGATATAAATCTGCCCCTAACTACTTTTCAATCTGAGGTGTGTAGTTTTACAGATTGCATTAGCTGTATGGTCTTGAAAATTGTAGTATGTAAAGGGTGGTTGTCTAAAAATCTAGGATTTACTAACTTTTCACGCAACGCAGCAAGACAACTTGCTGTGCAGTATTTAGTCAAAGGGAGAAAGCAGAAGTGCCCCACATCTACAGTTCCAGATTACCAAATAGGCAAAGTAGGCACCAGCCTATGGCCCCACTCCTTTTAGGGCTTTCAACAACAATGGATCAATATAATATTGATTTGATCTTGAGATAAAATAACAATAAAGCTTCCCTAAATATTGTTTCCAAAAGATAGAAAATAATGAATCAACTCAGAGAATTTCTTTTTTTTTAAAATTGAAGACTCTATACTGTCTTAATGTAATGTACCTATTAACAACTTAAAATACAGAAACCAGAAACATCAGATTCACATAGCAGTATGCACTGTCTTTTACAAAGCTGCGCAAGAGGAAGCTAATAGGCCCTTGCCTTGTTTTGTAAATATCAACTAGCATTTTGCGCCGTGGCTGTGCCAAAAAATGTGCACACCCATTTTGCAAAATGTTAGTATCTTGGTTCCATTACCTGTTGCCTGTATCACACACATCTGAGTAGCTTTTCTTTTTATTTCTTTTTTCCTATTCTGATAACCGCAGTTTGCCTTTTGCACCTCACACGCAGGACTACAAACTACATGCAGGACACAGGTCTCTAAATGCTACTCAGGCCTGCATGTGACAACTCCACCTTAGCACAAAACATACTGCAAACTATGTTACAATCAGACTTTTGAATTCCCAAGTGCACATAAAAGAATCCATGGGGCAGATTTACAAGGACTGGCGCATCCCTGCATATCAGCAGGGATGCGCCAGGTAAGATGCGTCACGCAAGTTTACCCTTGCGCCACCACAATCGCATCATGACGCAAGGATAAACAGATGCGCGACGCATCCGTTGGCATAAGGGCGGTGCATTGCTGGAGTCGTGTCGCAAGCGCGACGCAACTATCAGGGGCTGCCCATATCTAACATGCTGCGTCACACCTTACGCCTGCTTCAAGCAGGCGCAGGGTTTTGACGCAGCGGCATCGGAAAAGTGACTCAGTGAAATCTTGTAGATTTCTTTGCGTCACTTTTCCGAGGCTTTTTCCGAAGGAACGCCCATCCTGCATACATTAAACCTGACGCAGGTTTAATGTGGCGCAGCGCTTTACAACGTGATGCATCTCCCTAGATGCGTCACATTGTAAATAAGGTGCAACATGGTGCATGGTTTACGCCGCCACAGCGTCACAGAAGTGACGCAACGGCGGCGTAAATGTGTCGCAAGGGGCTTGTAAATCTGCCCTCATATGTCTAAGGCATGACAATCTTGGTGTAGTATTCCCCGAAGCATTTCGCTTTTACTCTTCATGTTTTGCTGAATTCATGTGTGTTGGCTTTATGTACACTTTATAGCTGCTAACCACTTTTAAAGTGCTTGTGCTGTTACCTTAAAACATGGTAAAAATTCACCTACACCTAATTAGCACATTTAATTTTCTTGTAAGTCCACAGTAAAGTGGTACCACATTTACCCAGGGCCTGTAAATTAAATGCTACTAGTGAGACTGTTTCAACACAAAAGGACAACCCAATATTCCCTTGCGGGTTTGGGTAACTGTAAACAGATTGGTAAAGATACCAACAAATGATTTACTTGAAAGCAACATTTCATTTGTACTTATCAATGATACTGATGAATAACATCAATCAATCAATCAATCAGAGGGTTTGTATAGTGCGCTACTCACCCGTTAGGGTCTCAAGGCGCTAGGCGGGTGGGGTGGCTCTGGATCAGTCGAAGAGCCAGGTCTTGAGGACCTTTCTGAATGCGTGCAGGGTAGGGGAGCGCCTCCTGTTCACAGGGAGCTTGTTCCAGGTCTTGGCTGCGATGTAGAGGAGGCTTTCCCACCTGTTCTGCTTCTGCAGATGTGAGGGACCTCCGCCAGGGCGAGGTCGGTGGAGCGGGGGTTTCTCATGGGTACGTGGAAAGATACTTTCTCATTGAGGTATTTGGGTCCGCTGTTGTAGAGGGATTTGTAGGCGTGGGTGAGGAGCTTGAAGGTGACCCTCTTTTCGACAGGGAGCCAGTGGAGGCTTCGTAGGTGTTGGGTCAAGTGTTCAGGGAGTGGGGTCCCGAGGATGAGTCTGGCTTTGGCATTCTGGATGGTTTGGAGTTTGTGTAGAAGAGTCATGTTGATTCCGGCGTAGAGGGCATTGTCGTAGTCCAGCCTGCTGGTTATGAGCGCTTGGGTGATGGTCCTTCTGCAGTCAGGGGGGATCCATTTGAAGGTCTTGCTGAAGATGCACAGGCAGTTGAAGCTAGTGGAGGTCACTTTGTTGATCTGGTGGTTCATGGAGAGGGAGGAGTTGAGGATGATGCCGAGGTTTTGTGCATGGTCCGTAGGGGTGGGTGGGTTCCAGAAGGTGGGGGGCCACCAGATGTTGTCCCAGGCAGAGGTGCAGGATCCAAGAATGAGGACCTCGGTCTTCTCTGAGTGGAGCTTCAAGCAGCTGTCTTTCATCCATGCTGCCACATTCTTCATTCCTTCCTGGAAACAGAGTCTGGTGTCTTCAGGGTTTTTCGTGAGTGAGAGGATGAGCTGGGTGTCATCGGTGTGGAATACAATGCTGACCCCGTGCTGTCTGATGACGGCAGCGAGGGGGGCCATGTAGATGTTGAAGAGCATGGGGCTGAGTGAAGCTCCCTGGGGTACTCTGAAGTTGATCTCGGTGAATTTGGAGAGGAAGGGAGGGAGTCTGAACCGCTGAGTTCTCCCGGCGAGGAAGGATTGGATCCAGTCGAGGGCGGTTCCTTGTATCCCTGTGTCGTGAAGTCTGGCTGTGAGAGTGCGATGTAAGACGGTGTCGAAGGCTGCGGAGAGGTCTAGAAGAGAGATGGGCTGGTAGTTCTTCAGGTCTGCAGGGTCGGCTGTAGGTTTCTTGAGAAGGGGTTTTACCTCCGCCCGCTTCCAGTCGTCGCCGGATGTGAAAGAGGCGTTGATGGTCTGTCCTAGTTCGGGTGTGATGGCGGTAGAGGCTTTGTGCAATATGTGCGTGGGCAGGGATCCTTTGGGGCTATTGATTGGGTTTTCTTCATGGACACAGTGATGTGTTCGACGGTGCAGGGTTCCCTGGGGGCTTTGGAGGAGAGTGGTGTTAAGGAGTTCCTCTGTGACCTTGCTCCAGTTCTGTCATGGCAGGTGCGGGCGGGCTTGGGTGCGATGGTGGTGTTGAAGGTGAAATGGACGCAGTGGTGGCCCATCCAGAGGGGCTCGGTGGGTGGGCATGTTGACCAGCTGTTTCAGTCCGAGTTTGGTGAGGTTGTCAAGGAGAGTGGTGGAGTCTGGGTCGTTGCCACTGCCGAGATGGAAGTTCAGGTCCCCAAGTAGAATGTAGTCCGTAGAGGTGATTGCGTGGGGTGCAACGAGTTCGGAGATGGTAGTTGCAGGCTGGGTGCGAGGTCCTGGTGGTCTGTAGATGAGGGTGCCATGTAGCGTGGTCCTGGGGCTGCTCCGGATCTGGAAATGGAGGTGTTCTGTGTTGGAGTGGGGGCCACTCCTGCTGGATGTGGAGAATAAGAGGGGGGCCTGTGTGTGATTGCGAGTCCTCCTGCTGGGCGGTGGAGGCAGTCCTTTCTCTGGATCCTGTAGCCGTCTGGGTTGGCCCGTGGCGATGTCTGGCCCGTGGAAGGATTCGGTCCAGGTTTCCATAAAGAAGGCGACGTCGGGCGAGAGGGTGTCAATCAGGTCCCAGATTTCTACGGCATGTCGATGCAGGGAGCGCACGTTGAGGAGAATGCAAGTCAGGGTTTCTGCGGAGTGGGCATCAGGCGGGCCTTCAGCGGTTGTGGGAGTTTTGTCGATGGTGAAGGATCTGTGGCAGGGTCTGCATGAGAACTGTCCATGGGTGGTGTTCTGCGAGGATACTGTGTAGTCGGTGTGTCTTCCGGGATTGAGTGCGTGGAGGGTGGATGAGTCATACCGGTGGGGTCTGGGAGAACCAGGGTTCCTGGCGCTGGTCACAGTCGGGTCGAGGATGGGCGCAGGCGGGCTTGTCTTGGGCACGCCTTTGGCACGCGACCGCACAGCGGTCGCCGTAAGTAGGAGAGGGGGCGGGATCTGAGGTGGGAGGCGGTAGCGGAGGCTGTGAGGGGTGGGAGGGGCCGCAGGGGCAGCAGCGGCAGGACAACCATGCTGAGGAAATGGCAATGTGATTAACAATAGGGAGGAAGAGCGCACAATCGGGAGAAATAAACAGGTAGCAGGCACAGTAAAATGAAAAATATGAGCACGGTAGTGAGAAATACGAGAGAAGTCAAATTACGAAAATGTGCAGGCTGCAGGCGCGAACTCTGCTCAGCTGTGAATGAGGCTGCGGCAGTGTGGCGGAGCTGCTGGGGTGAGTGCTTTCTTGGCCCGGAGGTCTAGGAATCACACGCGCTCCCCGCAGTGGTCACCATAAGTATGGGAGGGTGGCGGTATCTGAGGTGGGAGGTGGGAGTGGAGGCTGTGACGGGGTGGGAGAGGCTGCAGGGGCAGCAGCGGCGGGAAAACCGGGCTGAGGAACTGGCAATGTGATTATCAATAGGGAGGAAGAACGCACAATCAGGAGAAAATAACAGGGAGCAGGCACAGTAAAATAAAAAATACGAGCACGGTAATGAGAAATACGAGAGAAGTCAAATTACGAAAACTGGCAGGCTGCAGGCGCGGACCCTGCGCAGCTGTGGACTTAAGGCTGCAGAGGTGAGGCGGAGCTGCTGGGGAGAGTGCTTTCCTGGACCAGAGGTTAAAACATCTCAAAATAATTACATATTATTTACTTTCTGTACTTTTTGAACTTAGTGAAAATGATTTTCCAATTAACAAGTAGTAGTAATTACAAATATTATCATTTCAAATAAACAAAACATAATAAGGAAAATTTAACAATACAAAATTAATTATAAAATTTAATATGCACACTATTCCCATTACAATTAAAAAAAAAACTATGCAAACTATTAAAATTAATATATAAACAATTTATCCTCTCCCATTCAGCACAACACATAAATATTAACACTGGATAAAAATAAAATTTACAAATCTCCCTCCAATAAATGCAACAGTAGTAAAAATGATAAATACACACAGAAAATACTTACAGCACACATTCCAAGCCAAAACAACACCAAAGAAATGATTAAAGAGCAGAGTGGTAACATTTAATATTCCCACTCCAGGAAGTGCAACAGTAGGGAAAGTGTTGGAAAGCGGAGGGGTATAAATTACTATTCACACTCCAATCAGTGCAACAGTAGGGAAAGTGATGGATGGCGGAGGGGTAAAATTACTATTCCCACTCCAGTGAGTGCAACAGTAGGGAAAGTGTTGGATTGCGGAGGGATAAAAATGACTATTCCCACTCCTGTGCGTGAAACAGTACCGAAAGTGTTGGATTGCAGAGGGGTTACATTTATTATTCCCACTCCAGTCAGTTCAAAATTAAAACCAAACAAAATATCATCAACAAAATAAAAATATTTTAAAAAATATATATATGTTAAAATTTTAAAAATATATATTTAATATTACATTTAAAAAAAGGCATATTATAATGTTAAATAGGAAGGGGTGGGAGCACACTGCTGACCTCCCAACACAGTTCGCCCCTTAGCATTATTGTAAATGCAGTTTGCAGTGCACGATTACTTGGTATTTTGCTGAAACACGTGTCTAGAGATGACAGCACTAAACTGCACCAACTTTGGTGGAACACTCCTGCAAAATACCACACCTAAAATGAATTACACAATTTCCATATTTAATTGTCAATTTATAAATTAATAATAAATAACAGCTAATTATTAATTAAAAATAAATAACTTACCACCTCTTGCCTTTATAAACTCAAATCCACACCCAGAAAAAATATAATTAAACAATTATCAAAGTTAATTATCAATTATTTATTATTAATTATCAACTAATTATTACTTAATTAAAAATAAATTACTTCCCACACTTTACCCCTACAAACCCACAACCAGCATATAAAATGTACCCTCAAAAATAAAAAAACACAATTAACACTATAAAATCTCAATTAAATAAATAATAATAATAATAAATAAAAAACAATCATTAAGTTATTATAATTAAATTATTTCCCATCTGATTCCCCTATAAACACACAGCCCGCTACGGAATAAAAAATCGCAAAATGTAATTAAATACAATTAGTAACTACTAAAAATGTAACACATATATTAAAAAACATAAACAATACTTACACAACAAAATACATCACATACAATTAGAATATATACTACAATACATAACACTAATTAATAAATCACTATTTTAAACAAATATATTTTTGCAAACGATATTAATGACTTCTATATTTTTGAAAACAATATTTCCTACCTTAAATTCTATATTCTTGACTCCGATATTCTTGCTGTCGATATTTCTGTGTCACGATATTTTGAACTTGATATTTGTGTAAGTCAACTTTTCCAACTCATTATTCTGTCTGAATACCCTCAAATCAATTTGGACAGATTTATCTACTTAGCATTCATTACCAAATTGTAAAACTGCGGGGTATATTCACAAGAACGTGTAATAACTACCGCAAGAGTAGCTTAACGCAACTCTCAACATCGCAGGCTATCGTGGGAAAATTACGCCGTGCCAACCAAGTATTAACAATGCGGCGATAGTCACCAAATGTCAGCGTTAACATCAACGCCACGCCGCAAAAATGCAAAACGTGAACGCAAAAAATCATGCGATGACGCCAATCGCGGTACAAAAATTTGCGAAAAGCAGCCACAGGCCTGCAAATCCAACGCATCTGGTGGGAAAATGCACTATAAAAGAAAGAAAAAAAAACACCAAAACCTCTGCGTAGCACCATGTATGCACCCGGACTGAGTGCAGAGGACAAGCCGAACTCCACAAGCCCCACGGAGGACCAGCATGGAACCCCATGTTCAGAAAAGGGCAAGGAGAAGAGGTAGAGGAAGATGGGGTTCAGGTCGCAGGAAGACCGGATCATCGTCACGGTGGTGATAGAACACCATCAACAACTGTTTGGCACCTCCACTGCAGCAATGGCAACCCAAACGGACATATGGCAGGCCATCGTCACCAACGTCAATGCAGTCGGAGTGTCGAGGAGGTCAATGGAGGAAGTCAAGATGCACTGACATGATGTGAAAAGGCAGACCAAACAGAAACTCGCCGCCAACAGGAAGGCAGCAACGGCGACTGGAGGTGGGAGTCCTGCGACACAGGAGGAGCTGGATGAGCTGGAGGAAATGGTGGACACAGTCAGCAGTGTGGAGATAGTGGCAGGATTTGGGGGCCTGGACATAGCTCGATACGACCTGACCCAACAGCAACAGTGTGAGTAACGACCAGGGACTGGGGGGACGGGGGAGATGGGCACAATGGCACACATGCACAATTATGTTTAGAACACTGCACACCCACAATGATCATGGAACATGTCCCTGATAGCCTTGGAACACTGCAGCACACACAGAAACACCAAGTAGGCTCCCGTCCACAATGTGCACAAAAGGGCCCCCCTCCCTATCACCAATATCACAACCTACCCATGCACATGTGCTGAATCCAGCAAAGCAGCGGCTCTGTGAGCTTCGCTGACTATGCCTGTGACACTGCATGCCCGGTAGCATGGCAGCATCCAAAAAACATGACATGGCCCACTTATCGACATGGAGGTGGCCCAGTGCGGTTCAAATCCGTAAAGGAGCAGGCCACACTCTGATATATCCACGTGCACCCACAACCCATGCCGTGCAATACACGCAGCAGACGAACAATGCCCCAGGACACAAAATCTGTTCGAGAGCACATATGACCCAAGTCAAAAACAATTCATCCCCTGAAAAGCACACAATTCAAAGGCACCCCACCTCAAAGGGACAAGGGTACACAAAATCACAGAACATCAGCAATGACGGCAATGTGGTACAAAGTGCAACACCAACACCACAGGACAGAGCTCACAACAGGTTCCGCTCATGCGTATTAACTGTCCACTCACATCTGGAATTGCCTGACACTGTGTGATGATAATGTACGGGTACTACCACACATCAGTCATGTAGTCGAAAAACACAATGACTGCCATCAAATAGCCAGCTCCACCAAAAAAGTCACAATGTACATTGGCATGCAGTCTGAATGTAAACATCTGCAAATCTTCAACATTCATGTGAAACTCTGTTAACCTGCATCTCCCCTTTACATTGCAGAGGGACAAGAAACACCTCCTGCAGAGCACACCACACTTCTCATCATTGATGATGAAGAGGACAACCTGCACATATGTCAAAGCACCCTCCAACAGATAATGGACAGCCTCCGCACATCATCCCCAGGAGCAGGGCAGGCCAGCTGCCTCGAGGTGACCCCACCAGCTGCACAAACCACACAGCAGGAAACACACACCACCACAGCTGTCACCCAGGACCCCCGACCAATGCATGGAATTCCAACAGCGTGTGTGGGGTTGCCAGGTGGAGTTGGCTGAACAGCTGCGGGTGGGTTTCGAGCTTGTGGCAACCAAACTCAATGCCATACTTGGGTGTCTGAGTCCTATCAGGGACCACATACAGTCCCTATCGGACACCCCCTGTATGCACCATGCTCCACCACAGACCTTGGCGGACCTCGCTGGTGCCATTAATCAGATACAAGAACTGTCTGGTCAGACAGGCACCAGCAATGACAGCACAGAGTTGGCACAGATGCGGAGGTCAATGGGGACCATGGAGCAGATGCAGGCTGGAAGTATGGCTGCCATGGCTGGACACGAGCGAGTAGTATATGGGAATTTCACTGCCCTGCAGTTCATTATCTTGCCATTGCTGCCACTTAGCCTGTCCCAGATGACTGCAGCGGGACATCGACACACACACAGCTCCGTCCCCTGATGTGTCAGTGGCACACAGTGATGCAGCCCCATCACCTTCGTAGTCTAATGTGTCAGTGGTACACAGTGATGCAGCCATTACCCTGCCACACACACCAGACACACCGGACACAGAACCCGTATCAGGGGAGTAAGATGGGGATGGTAATTACTGTGTGAGGAAGGAGAGAGTAGCATCCATCTCTGCCATATGGCCTGTCCCTGCCTGGTTCTGACCTATGCATCATGCCCTGGGACAATACCTCCCACTGACCCCCAGAACACTCTGCGACATTCACCCGGACCCCGACATGGACTGCCATATCTTCACTGCTGGACAATCACACAGCAATCCTGCTGCGGACTGCACTCCCCCTCTTCCTAATCACTTTTTAATCCCCGAAGGACTCTGATTGGCCCACTACTGGGCTTCCATGTAATGTGGACTTGGATGGCCATGTACAGCTCCAGCTCCATCAATCACCTGAAAGTGAATAAAACATTCTAAATCACACAGATGTATCATGCCTATGTTCACTCACGTATGGCAGTATGGCTGGATGTAGGGACAATGATTGCACATGAAGGTACACCCTGGTAACTGACATCTATGCACATGTGTATCCCTGAGGCACATGGCCAATTGGATGACTGTGAAGGTGAGTACTAGCTGTGTCCCCATTGCACATCAACAACAATCTCACAACCCCCCAACATAGGCACACGTCCATGTATTGAATAGGGCTGTGTATAGGAATGACCAAATCGGTAACAGGCCAGAAGTGGTGTCCTACACCACATGTGACAACTGAACCTCACTTCGCATACCTACCCACACACATCTGGGTGGACATGTCTTGTTACAATTCATAACATTGCTCCACATGGTCTGAGTTTGGACACTATGCTCACATTGCTGAAGTCACGTAAGTGCACAAGTCGGCCAGCAACTATTCCAAACAATAATAATAATAATATTAATACTGGAGTTTGTATAGCGCAAACAGCTACCTCAATGAAGAGGTGTCCCTGCGGTCTAGTAGCAAGTAACACATGCAGGGAAGTTTGGGTACTGGGGCCAGACCTAGTCATTGCTAAAAAGACATGTCTTCAACGCTTTTCTAAAACAGGTCTCTGTGTTAGCTTGGCGGAGGTACCCAGGCAGGGCATTCCACATTTTCGCTGTTCTTGCTGAGAATGCCCTACCACCCAGACGGGCGTTCGCAAAGCGGGGAACACAGAGCAGATTCTGAGAATTTGACCTCAGAGATTGATTTTACTTATAGCAGCAGAGTCTTTGTTTAAGGTAGCTAGGACATTTTCCCTTAAGAGCCCGATAGACCAGAGTCAAGGCCTTGAATTCTATTCTTTTAGCTACTGGGAGCCAGTGTAGCTCCTGTAGGTGCAGAGTGACATGATGCCGAGAGGGAATACGTCTAATCAGTCTCGCAGCCACATTCTGCACTATCTGCAGACATCTAATCTAATATTTAGGCAGGCTGAGATATAAGCTGTTTACGTAGTCCAGCCTGGATGTCACAGTGGCATGGACTACGGATTTGCGGCAGTCTTCTGGCAACAAATGTAGAAATACACGTTTTTTTAATTTGCTAAAACACCTAGCGGAGACCTGTTGGATTTGGGCCAAGAAATAGAGGTCATCCTCCCATCTCACCCCCAGATTTTTTATACTAGAGCTGGGAGAAGGCGGAGGGCCCATTTCTGATGGCCACCACAGGTCTGGAGCAGGCACTAGGCCCTTTCCAAAATACAGCACCTCTGTTTTTCCCGCTTTGAGCATTAGTTTGTTAATATTCATCCAGAGGGCTGTGTCTCGCCAACAGCCTTTAAAATTCTTAAATGTCTCTGCCGTCTGCTCTTGAAAAGAGAAAAATCAACTGGGTATTGTCAGCGTAAGAGATTGCCTTCACACCCCAGTTGGCAATCAAAGAAAAGAGTACAAATTGAAAAGTAAAGGGCTCAACGCAGAGCCCTGAGTGAGGCCACACCATAGAGGTTTAGGTTTTGATGCAAAAGGTAGTAAGGCGACTCTTTGGGTTTGGCCGCTAAGATATGATTTCAGCCAGGTCAACACCTTACCCCCAAAACCCGTATATCTTTTCATCTCTGAACCAGCAGGACATGATCGACGGTGTTGAATGCCGTTGACAGATCCAGGAGCACCAGCAGTGCTGATGCCTCTGAATCTAACGCCCATCTCACTGACTCTGCCACCTCAAGGAGGGCAGTCTCCGTGCTGAAGCCTGCCCCGAAGCCAGATTGTGTATCAAGCAGGGCAGCATTACACTCCATAAAGTTGTTCAGTTGACTCTGGACCAACTTCTCTAGCATTTTTCCTGGAGATCTCAAGGGTCACCAGTAGGTTTCTTTCTCAAAGGGAGAAGGGTAGCATGCTTCCACTTGTCGGGAAAGATGCCAGTTTCAAGGGATGCGTTCCAGACATGAGCTAGCGTATCAGTAAGAGAGTGAGATAGCATTTTCCAGAGTTTAGGGGGGCACCTGATCTACATTTTTGAATTTCAGCCATTGCATCCTGATGTGAAATAGGTAGGAAATGTGTAAACAAAGGAACATCCGCATCTCCCAATGGTGTGTCTGGTTTCTCTGTTGCCTTGGGTGCTGAAAAGAAGTCATAGACCTTTAGGATTTCGTTATCAAAAAAGCTAGAAATGTCTTCACAGAGCTGGAGAAGGTTGCACTTCAGTCTCTATTGCTTTTGGCTTAAAAACGTCAGGCTCACAGAGGTGGAGCTTGAAAAAGGGAGCCACCCCCATTGTACATGCGTCAGTCAGTTTCTCCCTGTGTAGGGACGATGCTCATTGTGGCACACAAGTGGGCAATCTAATCAACACTCATCACAGTTTGACACCAGTGGAGTTGCATAGACTTTATTGGCATGTACGTGTCAGTATGGACGAGGCAATGGCCACAACAGGCAGGGACATGCTTAAGACACTTACACACAGCATGGGAACATGTCGAGGTTCAGAAAATGGTGAGGCAAAAATGGACGACAATCATCACAAATGGCAACGGTCTCAGCCCACCTTGCCGTGCTGGACGAGTCATCTGTTGTTTGGCGTCTGCTCATTGCTCCGTGTGAGGGGGCATGACTCACTGCCCATGAGAACTGCATGGTGCTCTGCCACCGGAGTGTGCCAAGTGTCTGCTCTGCTGACAGTGATCAGGTGAAAGGGTCCGACAGGTTCACATGTTGTGCTACATTGCCAAGTGTGTACTCTCCCCCCAGCAGTGTGTCCGAATTGGTAACGTTGCCAAACGATGCTGTGTTGCTCCGACCATGGACCTGCATCACCTTGCACAGGTGTGTGTACACATGCGTAGATCCACGCACATGCATCCAGAGTCCTGATGAAGGCAGACATGTCCTCTGTTGTGGTGGGATATGTGACCATTCCCCATGATACAACAAGTTGTTGGGACCTGTGCTGTGGGTGACAATCCGATGTGGCTGCAGGAACGTAGTTACTCGTCCATGAATGCCCGTGTAGCTTCATGTGCAGTGTGTTCCAATAGTACGTCGTTGTCGTGTTCAAGGAACACCAGGGTGAGCCAATCCATTAACTGGTCCAGGCAGGTGTGCTCAGCCCACGCCGTTTCACCAATCAGAAAACACAGCCCAATAGGGAGCGCCTCGATGTGGTCACTGCACACAAGGAATTGTGAAATCTCCCATGCACAACTGCCAATACATATGCAGTATGTCAAGGCATCCCATGCACGTCTGTCTTGGTTACACTCCTGTTCGTGATCCAACAGGGGGCGCAGACACAAGTCATAATCCAATTCATCTACAGTTGTGTTCGATAGGCATACATCCATGGGACACTCGAATGTGCATGTTCGGCAGTGGAACCAGGGCTGGACGCAGGTGACGTAGGCAAGGCAGAAGCTCAGCCAGTAACTGATCTGCAGCACTGCCAGTGGCAGTGCGCCCAGTAAATGCAGCATACGTGCACAGTACTGTTCCACGTGATGGGGGTTGTGCATGTGCTCGGGATGGCCTGCCATTGCGTTGGTGCATCTCGTGGAACCGGCACCCTTCTGAATTGCGGCAGTTGTGTGGAGGATATGCTACAGCTCTGAGCAATGATTCAAATGTGTGTGCAATGTTGGGGAGAATGGGTTGCTGTTTCCATGAGTGTCAAGGGCATCCAATGCGGGGGTACCTCAGGCAGGGGCTTCTGTGTATGGGGTGTGGATAAGTTGGATAGCTCATTTGCGCAATGCATGGTGTGGGAGTCGTCCCCATCTGCCATGGCATCTCTCTCAGGGTGTTCCAACCGTGTTCTAGACCAAGATCAGAGGTGCAGGTGTCCTCCTGCCTTCTGCATTGGAACAAAGGAGCTTTTATCCCTAATGTTTCTCTGACTACCACTTGTGTTTTCGGAATGTGATGTGGCTTTGGCGCTGAGATTGAGACAAGGCCTTGGGCTCATGGTGTACCGATGGCAATACACACACACATGTTTGCATGTAGAGCCAGGTCCCCGAGAGGCCTTGCGCTGTTTGTGCAATCTCACTCCGTCTCTCTTCCTCGCTCTCTCCCTCCCTCTCTCCCTCTCTTTCCTTTGTTGGGCGCATGGCACACCTTCTTCTCTTGGATTTTGTCTTCCAGGCTGTGTCCTACAGATTGTCCAGTGAGGACCCGCTAGGACTCATCTGAAGGGTTGTTTTGGCTTTTGCTTGAATGATGTTTTGTGTTGGTGATTGCATTGCTGTATGACTGATTCTCCATTTTCTGGCCACGCATCTATGTTGATTTTCCTGCTTGTGCGACATCAGGCAAAATCTTTTGGAGCCTATTTATGAGCCCTTGCGTCACTTTTGCACCGCCGATGTATCACTTTTTGTGACGCACCAGCGGCGTAAGAAATGAGCCTTGTTGCACCATATTTACAAAGTGATGCATCTAGGTAGCTGCGTCACTTTGTAAACCCCTGTGCCACATTATACCTGCGCCAGGTATAATGTATGGAGGGTGGGCATTCCCACGTAAGTAAGCCTCATAGAAGTGACGCAGTGAAATCTCATAGATTTCACTGCACCCCTTCTAGGGTGCAAATGCGTCAATATCTTACGCCTGCCTCACAGTAGGCGTAAGACTGACACAGGCCCTTTCATATGGGGCTTGCCCCATGTGAAAGGGCACATTGCTGGAGTTGCGTCACTTTTGTGACTCACTCCAGCAATGCGTCACTTTTGCGCCTACAGATACATCAGAAATAATGACGTATCTGTAGCTCCTTGTGACATGATGCGTCATACAGTAAATATGACGCATCCATCATGTCATAAGGAGGGCACACTGAGAAGTGACGCATCGCTACTTTCAGGCAGCGATGCGTCACTTCTCATAAATGAGGCCCTTTGTTTTGGGATTCATAGTCTTGGTGTGCAGTTTCTTTGTCCAGGGTTGGGGGGGTTCGGGGGGTTGCAGGCCTGGGTGTGGTGTTGGTGGGTGTTGTGGCCCTCTTGGGTGTCTGTGCTGCATGGGCAGTTGCTCGGGGGCATCTGTTGTTCTTCATGTGTGGCTCTGGGCTGTGCTCCCTTGTCTGGTGCAGGTTGTGGTCTGACTTTGCGCCAGGTCAGAGCAGGTGTTAATTTCCTGGTGCTAACGCGCCTTATCGCATGTTTTGTGTTCTTATCACAGATCTGGCTGGTTGTTGAGAATGTTGCGGAGTGATGTTGCTGCTGTTTTTGCTCGGAAACTCCTACTCTGCATCTCATTAGCGATAGTTGATGTGGTCATCCGTGGCGATGTTTGTTGCGGATGCCAACACCAGAAAAGTGGTGCTGTAGGCAGGTTGCACCGGCTTGTGAATGGGGCGGTAAATTTATCACGACTTTGGCTGCGCTAAAGTGCAGTTAAATCAGGGATAGTTACTTGAGAATATGGCCTTGTGTCTTTCGGCAGGTTCATGTTAAATGCAAATACAAATATGACCTGTTAAAATTGTAGATCAGATTGCATATCTATCTTGCAAATACAGAGAAGAGGAAAGCACATTATATTGATGCTAAAATGATGCAGAGCTGATGGATTAAAAATAGAAACTGAAATTACAAACTACAAATCAGGACAAATTTCAATTTTTGGAAGAACGTAAACATACTGGCAATTTACTTTTCAAGAAGGACTTTGTAAAACTTCAGGACACTACGCTGTGTATTAAAAAATTTACATTGGATGGACAGAATGCAACAACATGAAACTCACTTTCAAGCAAGAACTACTTTTCTAACTTCTAAATTCATATCTATTCTTTCTTCAACCAAAGTTTAAAAGGAAGATTGGTAAACAGTGTTTGTTTTTTATGGATGATCAGTGTGTAAGACATAATTCACCCTAGCAAGGGTGATGTCTTCAAAATGGAGTCTGAAATGTGAACATCTGTTACATCTATTTCGAGTAATGGACCATTTTAGTATGATATGATTTTTTTGTAATTTTTTGATATATTCATTTATATTAGTTGAGTACCTTCAGCTAGAATAATTTATTAAGTGTTTGGAGTGAGTGTGATGCATGGTATGACTTATTTGTAGTGTAAACTGTGCAGTTCAATTTTTTTCTACACCTCAATGATTGTTTTTTCCCCACTGTTCAACAATAATTATTTATACAGTATGTTTTGTACAATGTACTAGTATGAAAAAACTGAGAACAGTAAAAAACAGAAAGTTATAATTTATACATTTATATTCACCCTGGCACACACTGATGCATTCTCTGAGAAAATCCCTGACTCACTCATATACACACAGGGACCTTCCGGGGCTAACTGATACATATACTGACACACCTATCCATTCGCTAACACTTTCAAAAAGGTAAAGTTATAGTGTCAGCAGCGTAGGCCATAGGTGGCTGCCCAGGTATAGTAATTCTCAAGTTATACCTTGATCTATTATGCTCAAACTTTTTTGTGACCCCACTGCTTAGAAGTCACCACAATAATATGATTTTTCCAAAACACAAAATGAAAAGGAGCATACAATTATATTCAATCCAGTTGTAAAATACAATCAGTATAACAAGTCCATAAGATCCAGAAATATTGAACAGGAAGTCTTGGTGTGTCTGTTTCCAATTTCACTTTATTATAAATGACAAGCGTACATCAGCCCAGCCAACTCGTTTCGTCCAACAGGACTTCCTCAGGGTTGGGTAAATCCTTCAAAGGAACTGGTGTGTTCTTCCTCTACTCCAATACTATTATGCGCTGGGATTCCCCATAACGTCCATATTTTCATACGATAAAAGGATAAATTCCTTCTTATCTGATCTGCTGTGTTCCCCGTCGGAATCAGAATGCTGTATCATCTATACATGTGAACATGTCAGTTCCTTTGAAGGATTTACCCAACCCTGAGGAAGTCCTGTTAGACGAAATGCATTGGCTGGGTTGATGTACTCATGTCATTTATAACTACGAATAAAGTGAAATTGGAAACAGACACACCAGAACTTTCAAAAAGGTACTCATACACACCCTGGCAAACTCTAGGACTAACTGATACATACACTAACACACATGGATTTACTAATGCATTCACTAACAGACTTTTACACTTACTATTACACACCCTGCGACAACCTAGGACTCCCTAATACATACACCGACACATCCATGAACACACCAATGCATTTACTGACATACCCAGTCACTCATACACACACTGGCACACCCTAGGTCTCACTAACAGATACACTGAGACACCCATGGACACACTAGAGCATTAACCGACATTCACTCACTCCGTCATACACACAGTGACACACTATACAACTCACTAATATATACACTGATACACACATAAACAGACTGATGCATTAAGTAACATACTCACTGACTCAGTCATACAGACTCTGACACACCCCAGCTCTCACTAATACATACAATGATACACACCCATAAACACACGAAAACAATACACTGGCATACTCACTCAGTCAAACACAGTGACACACTCTACAACTCACTAATGAATACCCTGACATACCCATGGACACACTGATGTATTAACTGGCATACACACTCAGTTCTACACACTCTGGCACACCCTAGGTCTCACTAATACATATACTAACACACCCATGGACACACTGATGCATTCTCTTGCAAAATCACTGATTCACTCATACACACTGAGACACCCTAGGACTAACTGACACATACACTGACACACACATGGACACACACATCCATTTACTAACACAGTTACTCATACACACCCTGTCACACTATAGGGCTAACTAATACATACACTGACACACCCATGAATTCACTAATGCATTCACTAACACACTCTTGAACTTATGTCTACACATACTGATACAACCTAGCCCTCCCTAATGCATACACTGACACACCCATGAACACACTGACACATTAACTGGCATACTCACTCACTCAGTCATATACACACTGACACACCCTAGGTCTCACTAATACATATACTGACACACCCATGGACACACTGATGCATTCTCTGAGAAAACCAATGACTCACTCATATACGCATTAAGGCCCTCTGGGACTAACTGATACATACACTGACACATCCATGAACACACTGATCCATTCACTAATGCATTCAATCATTTACTCACCTGACACGATCTTGGACTAACTGATGCATACACTGATAGAAAAGTGAATTCACTAATGTATTCACTAACACACTTACTTCTACACACCTTGAGACAAACTAGCACTTCCTAATACATACACTGACACACCCATGAACACACTAATACATTAACTGACATACGCACACACTCACTCAAAAACACTCTGACACCTCCTATGACAAACTGATAAATGCACTGACACACTCATGGATTTCCTAAAACATTCACTAACACACTTACTTATACAAACCGAGATACCCTAGGAGTCACTAATATATAAACGGACACTTCCTTTGACACACTAATACACTCACTGAGTTACTGAGATACTTACTCATACACACAGAGAGACACTTCAACACTGACTGATACATATACTAATACACCCATACACGCACACTTATGCACCATATATACAATAACGGACATGTTATCAAGGTAAAAAATAGAGTCATTAAATGTGGATGGTAGTATGAAAAAAAAGTTAGCAAGGATGAGTATTAACAGCATGTAAATATGCAGCAGCAGACATTGTATTTAGTCCAACAGGCATATTATACCGTAAACAATGGGTTGTCATGTGTGCCAAATTGAGGGCCACAGCTACCACTTTTATGGTTACTGAGGTGGAAGGTAGTGCAACAGGGAACGATGAAACCGAAGGGTGGGATGCAGTTTCCTTCTCACAAAGCATCCTGTGCTATGTTTTCTTATGGACTGTACTTTTTTGCTGTCATTCGAGAAAGTTCTTTGTCACAATTTTAGTTGAAACTTTCTTTTGACCTGATGGTATACTGAAGTACTGCAAGATGTCACTTTCCTTACTCCGTGGTGCTGCATGTTCTTTATACTACTCATTTTCCAGAAGAACAGGATCTTCAGCAGGAACAGATGTTGATGAAGCAGGCATTGTAAGTAGTTTTTGACTGATACAACTGTGAAAGTAGCAGACTCTAGAAGTTATGTCCTTCTTTCTTTGTTTCCTAATAAAGTTTGAAGTGTTGGATGGGGTTTAATGGGAAAACAGGTGTGGTCCCTACGTGTCCAAATGAAATGAGGACATTTTGCTGGGTTTCTCAGCGACTCCGCTGTGCCAATTGCCAAATTTGTGGTACCGTAAAACATCAAAATGAGTGAGTTATTCTGAAAAATAAACATATTATTGTAAATTGTGCATACCCTATTGACTAAGTCATCGGTTGCAGCACTGCGGTTCCGTTGCAATCACGTGTTTGGAGTAAAAAAACATAGAATCTGGCTGACAAGTATGTCTTGCGGGAACCCTGAGAAATACCACGGAACTGAAAAAAACAAAAAAATAATAAAAAGAGAATAACATATTTTCAAGAACAAAAATGCTTACCAATACTTTTCTGAAAACACAGTTTAGAAATGTATAATAAAATACTTTAAAATGTCTTTTAATTAAAAAAATATATATGCATAAAAAATCAAAGAAAAAAAGTTGTAAAAAAAGAACACCTTTGAAAAACATTGTGGGGTCGATTTCGATCCTGTAAAAAGGACCTACGAATCATCGTACGGAGCGTTTTCTCCGTACGACTCGCACCCGGTAAACTGTCCCTACAACCTAGGAAGTACGATTCGTACAGAAAGCCTATTTCCGCACGAATCGTACAAAAGACCGTACGTGGAAAAAATACCTACGATTCTGATCCAGAACAGCTTGTACGCGACGTCCGGACGTATTCAGGCAGCGGTTTCCGGCCCAGCAAGTACAATTCGTCCCTAAGTCACTCCGTACGGCCCTTTTTTTACGGGAGTCAAACACAGCCGGAAAAGCAGAGTTCGACGCGAACCGCTACGCAACAGAGCCCCGGTACGCGACGTACACGCCAGTCCTCTTGGCCTACGACCTGGTGCAACGCATCCGATGCACACGCCGCAGAAGGTGAGAACAACACCCAGGGGGGGTGAGGGGCAGGAAACATACCCCATACACAAACCAAAACTTATAATATGTAGGCCATACATTACCACCAGGCTCTGGTCACTTGGGGGGGCTTGTCCAGCAACACCTGCATACCGCAGCAACGGAAATGGACGTGTACGGTGCGTACCACACGTACCCCTTCGGCACCATTACAACACTGGTACAGACCGTACCCACGTATGAATGCGTGGGTACGGTGCGTACCACACGTACCCCTGTGGCACCATCACAACAGTGGTACGGACCGTACCCACGCATGAATGGGTGGGTACGGTGCGTACCACACGTACCCCTACGGCACCATCACAACAGTGGTACGGACCGTACCCACGCATGAATGGGTGGGTACAGTGCGTACCACACGTACCCCTATGGCACCATTACAACTCAGGTATGGACCGTACCCACGCATTTATACGTGGGTTTGGTCCGTACCACACGCACCCCTACGTCATCAGTACTTTTTGGGTATGAGGCGTACACACGCCATGAATGTGGGCTTAGAGGAATGGCCCAGCATGTCAACATCATATTTGTGTGTGTGTAGGTCCAGGCCAGCAGTGTACAGCTCCAAGGGGGTGCATGGGTGGGTGCATATGACTCCCAGCAGTGGACAGAGATATGAGGGGTGGGTTCATATGACTCCCAGCAGTGGACAAATATATGAGGGGTGGGTGCATATCACTACCAGCAGTGTCCAGACATATGGGGGTGGGTGCATATCACTACCAGCAGTGTCCAGACATATGGGGGTGAGTGCATATCACTACCAGCAGTGGACAGACATATGGGGGTGGGTGCATATCACTACCAGCAGTGGACAGACATATAGGGGTGGTTGCATATCACTACCAGCAGTGGACAGAGATACGAGGGGTGGATGCATATCACTACCAGCAGTGTCCAGACATATGGGGGTGGGTGCATATCACTACCAGCAGTGGACAGACATATGGGGGTGGGTGCATATCACTACCAGCAGTGGACAGACATATGGGGGTGGGTGCATATCACTACCAGCAGTGGACAGACATATGGGGATGGGTGCATATCACTACCAGCAGTGGACAGACATATGGGGGTGGGTGCATATGACTCCCAGCAGTGGACAGACATATGGGGGTGGGTGCATATGACTCTCAGCAGTGTCCAGACATATGGGGGTGGGTGCATATCACTACCAGCAGTGGACAGAGATATGAGGGGTGGGTGCATATGACTCCCAGCAGTGTCCAGACATATGGGTGTGGGTGCATATCACTACCAGCAGTGGACAGACATATGGGGGTGGGTGCATATGACTCCCAGCAGTGTCCAGACATATGGGGGTGGGTGCATATCACTACCAGCAGTGGACAGAGATATGAGGGGTGGGTGCATATGACTTCCAGCAGTGGACAGACATATGGGGGTGGGTGCATGGGACTCCCAGCAGTGGACAGACATATGGGGGTGGATGCATATCACTACCAGCAGTGTCCAGACATATGGGGGTGGGTGCATATCACTACCAGCAGTGTCCAGACATATGGGGGTGGGTACATATGACTCCCAGCAGTGGAGAGAGATATGAGGGGTGGGTGCATATGACTACCAGCAGTGTCCAGACATATGGGGGTGGGTGCATATCACTACCTGCAGTGTCCAGACATATGGGGGTGGGTGCATATCACTACCAGCAGTGGACAGAGATATGAGGGGTGGAAGCATATCACTACCAGCAGTGTCCAGACATATGGGGGTGGGTGCATATCACTACCAGCAGTGTCCAGACACATGGGGGTGGGTGCATATGACTCCCAGCAGTGGACAGAGATATGAGGGGTGGGTGCATATCACTACCAGCAGTGTCCAGACATATGGGGGTGGGTGCATATCACTACCAGCAGTGGACAGACATATGGGGGTGGGTGCATATCACTACCAGCAGTGGACAGACATATGGGGGTGGGTGCATATCACTACCAGCAGTGGACAGAGATATGAGGGGTGGGTGCATATCACTACCAGCAGTGTCCAGACATATGGGGGTGGGTGCATATCACTACCAGCAGTGTCCAGACATATGAGGGTGGGTGCATATCACTACCAGCAGTGGACAGACATATGGGGGTGGGTGCATATCACTACCAGCAGTGGACAGACATATGGGGGTGGGTGCATATGACTCCCAGCAGTGGACAGACATATGGGGGTGGGTGTATATGACTCCCAGCAGTGTCCAGACATATGGGGGTGGGTGCATATCACTACCAGCAGTGGACAGAGATATGAGGGGTGGGTGCATATCACTACCAGCAGTGTCCAGACATATGAGGGGGTGGGTGCAGAGGACTACCAGCAATGTCACACTCCCAGGAGGATGGATGTCTTTCACACACTGCATGACACACCACATGTGGGTGTGGGGACATATAACACATGCATACCCACCCATGGTGGATGCAGCACAATACACACCCTGATTTCATGCCACAAGACTGTATAGTCATGTAACTGCATACAAAACTAAGATAGCCAAAGGGAACACACACTGTCACGCACATCCCAGGACTGATAGGAATGTCCAGGTGCTGGTCCAGCCACCAAGATGTTGTCTCTAATGGAAGGAATAGGGTTCAATGCCACTAGATACAATGCCCACAATTGTGAGTCAGGTGCCCAAATACCCTGCATAACACGTACCATTTGTGTGTTAGGCCGTGATTACACACATGCATAGCGCTGAAAAGGGACAATTTGTCCCTGATGCCATTCCTACATACCCAAAACACACGTACAGTGACTAGCAAGAATGGCACAGATGATTCAGCAGGAGACATCGGTGAGCAGGCATGGCCATTGTTGAAGGGATCCGTCACCAACAAAGGAAATGTGGACACAGGTCAGCACAACAATTGTGCAACTGTTTGCAGGGACGATGTCAGGTGCCACAGAGGAAGGAACACTCCTTAGGACAATGTCTCCAAAGGAAATGAACACACACTACCAATTATTATTTGCACAGACATTGTGATGGCACACAGATACCATGGTCCAACTCATGACCATCATACAAAAACATATCTCAGAACCCTAACACATTACCAGAACACCAACTTCATGAGCCACATCACCAACATCAAGTACCTGAAAAGGCTTTATTCAGCACAGAAAAATAATAACTTAATAAGACTATGTACAAGGCCAATGGCCAGTCCATTTCTCGAGTCCAAGGGTGGACGTAGGGGACCGCGTCCACCCCTACCTTGCCTGCACAAACGAACCTCAAGGTTTGTCGACCAGGGGGGGCATCATCAGTGGCAGGACCAGGCACCGCAGGGACAGGAGGGGGTTGGGTAGGTGTGGGTGCAGGGGTGGACGTCTCCACCACAGGGGGTGGAGCAGCACCAAAGGTGGAGGTGGACACGGCGCTGCACACTTCAGCTAGGGCCTCTATCCTAACCCCTGCACCAGAAGATACCCCAGGGCCAACGGAGGGTGTGGTGGCTGAGGGATGGGGTGCAGCGCTCTGTGGGGAGGGGGTTGACATGGGGGGGACTCAACTCCCCTGCCCTGGGACTTCCACGCATGCTTGTGGGGTGGTGTCACAGTGGAGCTGAGGGCCAGACCAGCCATGTAGCTGTCCTTGGGTGACAGTTTGGCAGGGGAGCTATGGGGAGTGGCTTTGGAGGAACTGGATTGTGAGGACTGCGGACTATGACTGTGGCTGCATGTCTGTTGTCTTCCCCCAGGCCCTGTGGGTGTGCCTACATCCCCCTGAGTGTGCGTGCCAGGATGTGTGCGCTGTGCCTTACTTGTGGGTGTGCTGGATGTGTCTGTTGGGGTGCGTGCACGTGACTGTCTGGGTGTGCATTGGGCAGGCATGGGAGAGGGTAGTGTGGATGAGTACAGGGTAGGGGGGACAGAGCGCTGCAGGGCAGTAACTGCTGCCGTCAGTGAAGAGTCCATGGACCGCAGAATCCTGCGTTGGTCCGACATCGTTGCTGACTTGCCCTCCATGAACGACCCCACCTGTGTGAGCAGTCTAGTGTGGTCATGGAGGACATTCAGCATCAATGCCTGCCCAACCTGCAACTCCCGCAGTATGTCCACAGACTCTTCACTGAGGGCAGCAGGGGTGACAGGGGCAGGGGGTCCGGTGCCTGGCACGAAGGAGAAATGGTGGGACGCTGCACGGACAGGAGGGACGGGAGCAACTGGGAGGGCAGAGATGGGAATGGAGGAGGCGGGGACAGATGTGGGTATGCTGCCAGTTGGTGTTGCAGCCTCCACCTTCTCAGGGAGTTCAACCTCAGACCCGTCGGCATCGTAGCTGCTCTCGCCTCCAGACAGGTCCTCCACTGGCTCCTGCTGACTCCACAGCACTGGCGCCACTGTCACTGGGTCCCTCCTCAAGGTCCATGCAGGTGTCTCCCTCGTTTTCGGTTGATGATGCTGTGGGCAAGGATAAGAAACCAAAATGCATCAGTCACCTGTATACATCTGACACATGAGCACAAAACAATTGGTCACAGTACATATCCGGCAATGCATCATGAGTAACAGCTACATTACTCCGCACATATGTATGCCCTGTACTGCCCAGTTGGTAGACCCACTATGCCACTTGGACACCGTGAAAAAAAGAACACACCAGGACACAACTTGAATGAGAATTACACTGAGAAGCTAGTGTCTGTGAACCGGTGAGCACAGCAATACAATCAAGTCATGCCACCTCTTGTTTACCCTGAAAGAAAAAGTAGTGGTGCACCCAAGGTAAACTGACACACCTCAATACTAAGCCTGGGCAAAGCACTATGCTACGCTCGCGTAGTTTGCGAAGTTCGCGCTACCTCGCACTACGCGAATTGCACGTAGCACAGTGCGAACACGCGCAGCGTAGTGTTGCGTAGTGCTGCGGTCATTTTATGCTTGCTCGCGGTCCTCAACGTCAAGTTGGCGACCGCGAGCAAGCAAAATGACATCCCGGCGAGACTTTTTCCTTGTTCGCGATCAGCAACATCAAGTTGGCGATCGCGAGCATGGAAAATAAACCTCCCGGCGAGATTCCCAACGCGAGGAGGTCAGGTTTCTCATTGCGAGTGGTCGCGTATGCTCGCGACCGCTCGCGATAAGAAACTACCAGTTCGCGTTGAGAAAGCTGCCGCTCGAGTAAAAATCTACTCGAGCAGCAGAAAACGACAGCTCGCACTGTGCAAGATGCCATTTTCAATGATTGCACAGTGCCGGTTGCTTGTTCGCACTGTGCAATCATTGAAAACGACATCTGGCACAGTGCGAACAAGGTACTACGCAGTTCGCGAAGTGCTACGCGTAGCTCGCGTAGTGCGAACTGCACTTTGCGTAGCTTCGCGAAGTGCTACTTCGCGAACTACGCCCAGGGTTACTCAATACTCAACGTGTCACCACACTCAGAGACTTGTAAGTACTTTGGAACACAAAACAAAAATATTTGGTCACCTTGGGACTCAAAATACTTTACACAATCGACATGTTTTGAATGTGGAAAATCCCCATCTCGTGAAAAGAACACTCATGTGCCTGGATGAAATATGTCGCACAAAAGTACATTTACCCTGTCATTAAAGAAGCTGATACCTTTTCTAAGAAGCCACAGTTAGAAACAAATGGTGTTGCAGAAAGTACATATACATGTGCCCACGGAGGTCTTGATGTCTTGATACTCGTTAGTTCGTATCACCAACAACAATGGAGTCTCACAAAATCCAGACCTCAGTGGGAACATGTATATGGAGAATCTGCAACACCAATTAATTCTAACAGTGGCTTCTTTGAAAAGGTGCCAGTGTGTTCAATGAAAGTGGAAATGACGTTTTGCGTGCACTTCCTCGGGAGATATCTTTCATGCAGGCACATCATTGCTCTTAACACAAATCATCAAATTACCACATTTAAAACATGAAGAACTGTTGACAAGTGCTGTGAGTGCCAAGGTACAAATTATTTAGAGTAACAACTTGAATTATGTCATTTGTCACATGGCTATCTGTCACCTGATTACACAGTTGGCTACACATATGACCTACTGCCTGTCATCTGGAGTGGCACACATGTCCACACCCAGGACAATGCATAAGCTAATGGGCCTGCAATTGGTTTGAAAAAAAGCCTAGCTGTACTGTGGGAACACCCTCATGGCAAGCCAGAATGTACACACAGATGTCAGCACACAAAGTCAAAACTGTTTTGCATCTGAACCACACACAGTTGCCAAAAATGTATGAGCATGATACATGTTTGTAAAAAACTGACACAGGCTGCAAAGCACGAACATTAAGCACTGGCCACCATCACAGGGGCACTGCACGTTGATTTTCTGTACAGCCAATTCTCACACACAAGTCAGACCTGGCAATGAAAAATCAGGGTTGCACATGTATGCCCCTCCCGTACACACACACCCATACCTGAGTCAATGTGACTGATACAGGTCAAGAAGTGACACCTCTTATTCAGGGTTACAATAACTGTGCTTGAAAACTTGCTTCATTGACACAACATCACCTTGTGGGGCTGGCAACACATATTTGTGACAAATAACCATCAACAGTTGTTGTGAATAGCCACACAGGCACTGCCCAGTGTGAGTATGCACAAGAAAAATGGTGTATCCCTGTCCAGTGGACACATGTAGCACACATTTGAAAAATACTAACTAGGCCAGGTAACAATGCCACAGAGGCAGACCTATGCTGAACCCACAGTGAATGTGCACAGTGTTGGATGACACACATGATTAGGAGGCCAGGGTGTCTCAGGGGACTGTAGTGGGCACACTGCTCCGTGGTCCTGGAATGAGCTGACTGTACCATGTTTAACCGTCATGGCACTATGCATATCTCCCACTCATGCACACATGTCTGAGGCCACAACATTGGTCATGCATGCTGTAAGGGGGTTCAGTTGAAAGCTCACACTCCTATGTTGAGAATCATCATCAGTGACAACAAATATGGACCTCCAACATAGTGAACAGGTCATGGCACAGGCAAGGTACCAACACAAGTCACAGACCACCCCCCAACATGATGCAGAAAGCT
This sequence comes from Triturus cristatus, assembly GCF_964204655.1. Classification (NCBI taxonomy): domain Eukaryota; kingdom Metazoa; phylum Chordata; class Amphibia; order Caudata; family Salamandridae; genus Triturus; species Triturus cristatus. The sequence goes on from NC_140589.1 coordinate 749,094,354, forward strand.
ATGTGCACTTAGATTCACTGGCACCCTAGATGACCATGTGCAAATGTGATTACACACAGACCAGGGGACACATGTCAAGGAGGGGAAGGGATGAAAAAGAGCACCAGGTGACAATGGGGAACAGAAAATGCACTGCACATATCAACTCTGGGAGTGTATTCATGCGAAAGAGCACTTTCAGAAGCAGGCGACACATAACACGACCAAAAGCCACGTACCTACCCCCTCCTTGCTGCAGTCTCTCCTATAACTGCCTATCGAGGTCAGGGAAGACCACCACCAGGACACGTCTCATGTGGGGGGTCAGGCGTTGGCAGCCGCCGTGGGGTCGAGGAGGGTCCAGCCCCAGCTGGACCCAGGCGATCCGCCGGGTCCAGCACCGGATGTCCTGCCACCTCTTGTGGACCTGTGGCAGCTGCCGACTACGCTCCCCCGCAGTTCTCACGGCCCTGACAACGTTGTTCCAGATCACTCCCTTCTTGTAGGCAGTTACCTGTCAGGATGACAAAGTGACACAACATCAATACGCCTGTTCCATGTCCCAGAGACACACATTAGAACATCTTTGAAATGTTGAACGGGGCATAGGATGCTGACATGAATTGCCTCATTCACAACAAGAAATAGCCCTGTGTGCAAGCGCCAATGCACTACATCGCATTGAAAGTCAACAGGTGGCATGAGGGGTGCAACACACTCACTGATAATTAGGCCTGGGCGGTAAATTCCGTTCCGCTCGCGGAATTTGCGGAATTCGCGTAATTTCGCGTTCCGCGGAGAACGCGAAATTGCTCAAAAGTCTGCTTACCGCGATTTCGCGAAATTTTTACTTGTTCGCGTTCTCAAAATGCATGTTCGCGAGATATTTCTCCCCGAGCACGCAAACAGCAATTGCGAACAGGAAAATAGCATCGCGAACAAGCAATTCCGCGTGTTCGCGGAATTTCTGCGTGTTCGCGGAGATTTTTTACCGTTTCGCGGAGATTTGCGTAACGCAATTATGCAAATTCCGCCCACCCCTACTGATAATGCCACTCACTGTGCAGCACATGCAACAGCAGGCTGATGGCCAGCACGTGCCAAGCAGTCACATGTCCCACTCCACTGACACACCCTCAGCAGACTTGACAGACACACCCAGGCACAGATCACTCGCCTGTCATTGACAACAGCGGATTCAACCCTCACTCTGCACATGTGCCATTTGCCAGTGGGGAGTCACAGGTGTCGTGCTAGCTCTGCAAGTCAGACACAAATCACGGCTTACTTGTCACATCAGATGGGTAGATATGTTGCCTCCACCATGCAGCTGTGGTGCAACACTTCACATAGACACTCACCCACATGACAAGGAACATTCACACACATCAATGTCCACGAGGCCGTACACATCATTTGGACACTCTCACCACAGGTCAACTCAACTCATACACATCTGTGGGTACAGTCACCTGTCACACCGGGGGGACCACTGAATCACCTCAGGACAACAGGAAGAAAAGCAACCAAGGATTTGCCAGGCTGAATTTGTCATGCACTATGCAGTGAAAGTCACTGTAAGCACTATGCAAGTGAGGAGTGCACACAGGAACTACATCATGCTCTGCATGAGAGCCATAAGCATGACCCCCCCGGGACACACTCTAAACAACATTGCATGTGTGTCCCACCTGGACACTATATTGACTGTCACACAACAGGTGCATAGGCAAAGGTAGTGGAGTCAGCACTCACCTGCTCCCCTGGTCTCCCATACAGGCTGGTGTACTGTGGGAGGAGGACGTCCAGCAACGCCTCATTCTCCTCCAGGGTGAATGGCTGGGCCCTCTCCACAGCACGTGACATGGCCAGAGGAAGCAGAGACAGCAGCAGGGTTGTCGACTCTTGAGTCTGTCTTGCTGAGGGGCATTCATTTTGAGGAGTACATAGTGATTGGTCTGAATCATTCGCATCGTACGTTTACTCCAATCCCTTTAAACAAACACCAGTGACAGCATTTGCATCGTTCAAAATTTGAGCATCATGTCAAGTCAACAACCACTTTGCAACATTGTATTTTGTGGCCAACTGACTTTTCCAGGACACCTGATGGACACATTTTCAACTGAAAACTCGGTATCCATGACAACCTGCATGCATTTATGGCCTAACACTTGTCCCTTATGTGTCCCCTATGTAATTTTGAAATCCACACACAGGTACTGTGCATTTCACACGTACCCCTACGGCACCTGTTGTACAGTGCGTTTGACCTGTACGTGTACGCACTAGTAGTACACGTACGTGTACTACTATTGCGTACCCGTAAGGGGATCGCAATAGTAGTACACATACGTGTACTACTATTGCTATCCCCTTACAGGTACGCACTAGTAGTACACGTACCTGTACGCACTAGTAGTACACGTACGTGTACTACTAGTGTGATCCCCTTACAGGAACGCACTAGTAGTATATGTACGTGTACTACTACTGCGATCCCCTTACAGGTACGCAATAGTAGTACACGTACGTGTACTACTAGTGCGTACCCGTAAGGGGATTGCACTAGTAGTATGCGTATGTGTACTGCTAGTGCGTACAGGTACGTGTACTACTATTTGAATCCCCTTATGGGTACGCAGTAGTAGTACATGTACCTGTACGCACTAGTAGTACACGTATGCGTACTACTAGTGCGTTCCCCTTATGGGTACACACTAGTAGTACATGTACGTGTACTACTAGTGCATACAGGTACGTTTACTACTACTGCGATCTCCTTACGGGTACGCACTAGTAGTACACGTACCTGTACACACTAGTAGTACACGTACGCGTACTAGTACTGCGATCTTCTTACGGGTACTCACTAGTAGTACACATACCTGTACGCACTAGTAGTACACGTACGCGTACTACTAGTGCAATCCCCTTACGGGTACACACTAGTAGTACACATATGTGTACTACTAGTGCGTACAGGTACGTTTACTACTAGTGCGATCCCCCTATGGGTACGCACTAGTAGTACACGTATGTGTACTACTAGTGCGTACCCGTAAGGGGAACACAGTAGTAGTACGTGTACGTGTACTACTAGTGCGATCCCCTTACGGGTACGCACTAGTAGTACACGTACGTGTACTACTAGTGCGTACCCGTAAGGGGATCCCAGTAGTAGTACGCGTACGTGTACTACCAGTGCGTACAGGTACGTGTACTACTATTGCGATCCCCTTGCGGGTACGCACTAGTAGTACACGTACGCGTACTACTAGTGCGATCCCCTTACGGTTATGCACTAGTAGTACACATATGTGTACTACTAGTGCGTACAGGTACGTTTACTACTAGTGGGATCCCCTTACGGGTACGCACTAGTAGTACACGTATGTGTACTACTAGTGCGTACCCGTAAGCGGATCGCAGTAGTAGTACGCGTACGTGTACTACTAGTGCATACAGGTACGTGTACTACTATTGCGATCCCCTTACGGGTACGCACTAGTAGTACACGTACGTGTACTACTAGTGCATACCCGTAAGGGGATCGCAGTAGTAGTACGTGTACGTGTACTACTAGTGCGTACAGGTACATGTACTATTATTGCGTTCCCCTTACGGGTACGCACTAGTAGTACACGTATGTGTACTACTCTTGCGATCCCCTTACGTGTACGCAATAGTAGTACACGTACCTGTACGCACTAATAGTACACGTTCACGTACTACTAGTGCGTACCCGTATGACTTGACCGACAGATATCCTAATGTACTACTAGTGCGATCCCCTTACGGGTACGCATTAGTAGTACACGTAAGTGTACTACTAGTGCGTACACGTACGGGTATGCTTTTTAAAATGCATACAATGGTAATACAGGCACACACATGCCAGGAATGGAGGGCTACGAGTCACACAAGGATGTCCATCAAGTACTTGTCATTGCATACTTTCATGTGCAGGCCCTAGGTGTGTTAGCCAGTGATATTGCCCAGGTCATTTCATCTAGTTGCACAATTGATGTGTGATGACCTGTGGACACATGTCATGTGTGATGGGGCACTATGTGGCACACATCACCTTGACACTTGCCACATGTGTGTCTGTAGTCCAACTGTGTCATGCACAGCAGTAGTGGGATGGCACAGTCATCAACCCCCGCACCTGTCTCCTGATGCCAGGGACAGGGACACTCTATCAACTGACCTGTCACGATCAGCGTGCCCCTTTGAGACTATGTCAGGTGTGTGTCATGTGTTCCCAAGAGCTTGATGTCAGTGTCCCGTCAACTGCATCTGCTGTTGGTGCATCAAACAGGGGTCTGTGTGGAGATGGGCATGGAACACATCGACGCACACCATGCCACATGTAGATTCCCACGGCTGTAGGGTCTGTGTGCATCGGATATCATATGTTCCCAGTCATACATGTCTGCGTTGTCATAATGGATGTGTCTTTGTGTTGTCACGTGTACCCCTTCATCGCACTGTGTTTGATATGTACATTTGACATTGCGTGTGCCTTTCAGTCAGCTGTCTGGATGAGATGACATCCTTCCAATGCAGCTATGTGGTGTGTGTCACTCCGGTGATATCTGTGGCTCTTCACTCAGATTGGCCCCCAAATCATTTCAGGGCATGTCATGTTGACTTGACTATCAACAGGTGTATCTGGCTTTTTGTTGGAGTGCCAGTAAGCTGGCATATGTGTCCTATATGTATTGCACACACCCGACTCCATAGTTACTGTTAGACCTGGCACCTTGGCGTGAGTTTCCCTTCCACTTTTTGATGGTGTGCCTCGATTGTTTTGCTGGTGTTGTCCGCTCAGGGCACTGCGCCACGGCTAATCCGTGCCGCAGTGCAAGTGCTCCCTAGGTACAGTGTACCTGTAATTGATGCTCATGATTGGTTTATTGGATTCACTGTCAGTCCCCAGTAAAGTGCACCAGGGGTGCCAGGGCTTGTGAATGCCAATGCTGCTGGTGGGCTTGCAGCGCTGGTTGCGCCACCCACGGAAAGCGGCCTTGTAAAATGTGTCTAGGGTCTGCCACCGCAAACCCTGTGCGCGGTCTGGGACCGTCGCACTGACTGCGCAAGTGCCCCCACTTGCCAGTCCCTAAACCTTCCCTTACCTACATATTAGCCACCCCTCTGGTAGGCCCAAGGGCAGGGTGCATTGTAGGCATAAGGTAGGACATGCCCTGATGTGTGTGGCATGTCTTAGTAGTGAATTACAGCCATTTCCGTTTTTCACTATTGAAGGCTACCTGCTCTCCATAGGCCAGAATGGGCTGCTGGAGTCACTACACGCTGTGACCCCAGTGGACTCAGAGAGCATGATAGAATGTCAAGTTTAGTATGCCTGAACTCAGAATAATAAAATACTTCTTGTAGTCAAGTTTATTTTAATATCCTGGGTTTGTAAATACTACTTTTAGAAAGTTAGTATTTACTGACCTGGCCATTTCAGTCCGCCTCTGCTGTGTGTGTGTGTTCTGCCTAGCAACAGTAAGGAGCAGGGTTGGGGAATCCCCAGAGACAGGTTGGCTGCCAGGTGGTGGGTAGAGAGATGACACCAGGATGGGTGGGAGGAGTACACCTTGACTCTTGAATAGACCTGTGCTCTGCCACCACAAAGCCGGCGCCGCCCCCTGTGGAGCGGCTGATGTCTCTGCCCTGCTGCTGAAAGGAAAGAGCAGAGTCACCATAACAAAGTGCTCCAGAACTGGACTGAGCCAGGCCCAGGCCCCCTGGCGCTGAAGAACAAAAGAATCATGGTATAAAAGTAGGAGCCTGGCTCCTAAGAAATCAGAATCCTGTTTTACCACAAAGAACCTCTGCCCGACTAGAAGGAGAAGAAGACGCTGGAGGAGCTGGCCTGCTGCTTGCCTTGCTGAGAAAGGAGAGGAAGAGACTACTGAAAAGACTTTGCTACTTTGTGCTTTAAACATTCTCCAAGGGCTTGATCTGAGCTTGCCCCCTGAACTGAACCCCAGGACCAGTGGGTTCTCTGTGCTTTTGATCGTCCTCCGATTCGAGCCGTGTGTGCATCCCGCTGGAAAGAGACTGCGCCCCTCATCGCCCCTCCTAGGGCCGTGACACTCAGGAGCTTGCCTGCCGCAACCCCGTGAGAGCCCTGCTCCGTCCGGAGCCGCTCTCTGTCCCCGGGCTAGGTTGCCTGCACCCCTGTCACCGCCTGCCACTGGAGCACGCTGAACGCGCTATCACCCCTCCCGCCGGAAACCGTCCGACGACTGTGATCTACGCCGGGTCATCCAGCTGCACTGACCGTGCCCTGTGACCCCACTTCGCTATCCCCGGACATCTCAGGCCGCGCCGCCCCCGCTGTGGAGACCCCCCCTGCACCGCCGTGCTGAGGGTCGCTGGCCGAGCCTGCCTACCTGCCCACACCCGCTGATCGAGGACCCAAGACCACTTCCCAAGCTGAGAGTCGCACCGACCTGGGCCGACTCTCCACATCACTGAAGAAGTTCCAGTATCGGGCTCGGGGCCCGCAACGCCTTATTTCCCCGTTCGCAGGAGTCGATCTCTGTAAGTACTGGAACCACAAGTAACATTTGCAAGGGACTGCAAAGTATCTATTTGAAGCTACGAACAAAGAACATTTGCCTGCTTTACAACCTGGTGGCATAGCGAAGACGTTATTGGTCTTGTGATAAGTCTGCTGAGATATATATACCTATTTTTACATAAAGAAGCGTATTTTTCTACATATCCAAGTCTGCTGTCCGTTTCTGGGGGGATTGATGTATTTACTGTGTGTGTGATTGTAAGTGCTTAACCAACAACGCCTGAGGAATCGCCTTGGCTGCTCACGCCACGCACCTAGAGGGTGAGCAAGGGTCATTCAAAAGGGGTTATCCTGCGCCCTGACGTAGAGGAGAGGGTTCCTGCTTGACACAAGGGCAACCTTGCGCCAACCAGAGACCCCCGAGTCTAACAGTTACCTGATGTGTATTAGCAGTGTAGCATGTGCTATGTTCATTGACATGGATATTGGCAGACTCTCAATCTTCATTCTTACAAACAATGTCTTGCAGGGCACCGTCTGTCCCAAGACCAATGCCAGACTTGGGTGCCATGAGGGAACGTGCCTGCATCCGACGTTACAGATTCACTCAACAGTTGATTGAGGACTTGACCGACAGATATCCTACTGTGCTGACCCCAAAGATGAAGGTGATGGCAGCCCTACATTTTTTTTGCCACAGGTACGTTTCAATTCACCATAGCTTATGTTGGTGGCATGTCACAGACAATGTTCAGCTATGTCCTGTGTGATGTTTTAGCAGCCATGTTGGAGCACCTTGATGAATTCATCACATTTCCTACGCCTGAGGAGTTGACAGATGTCAAGGGTGATTTCTGTGCCCTGGGAGGGATGCCCCATGTCATTGGGTCAATTGATGGTACACATGTGGCTTTGGTACCACCACAGGCACAGGAACAAGTCTATCACAATAGAAAACATTACCACTCGATTAATGCCCTTGTGGTGTGTCTTGCTAACATGCTGATTTCCCATGTCTGCGCACGTTTTCCAGGATCAGCACACGATGCCTACATTATGAGGCGTAGCAGGGTGCCACAAATGATGCAGCGGCTGCACAACGAACGAGCAAGTCTTGTTGGTGAGTATACTCTGTTTGTCCTGTGTGTTGCGGTATCTTTGGCTCTTACGGCATCTCCTGACCCACTTTTTTACATGATGTTTCCATGTAGGTGACTCTGGATATCCCAACATGCCATGGCTAATGACACCTTTCCACAACCCAAGAACAGCTGCAGATCACAGGTACAACAATGCACACAGGCAGACAAGGCGAGGGATTTAAAGGACGTTTGGCCTCCTGAAGAGCCGATTCCGGTGCCTGGACAAGACAGGCGGGTCCCACCCTTATGCCCTGGAGAAGGTCTGCCGAATCCTCCTCGAGTGCTGCATGCTGCACAACATGGCAGTTGAGAAGGCAGTGCCACTCATCCTGGATCCGGATGAGCAGGAACATCCACCCGTGGAGGATCAAGGGCTTGCACACGAGGCTAGTGATGAGGAGGAGGAGGAGGATGATATCCGGAGTCAGCTCATACGCAACTTCTTCTCATAATGGTGAGTCACTGGGTATGAGTGTGCAAGCTTGTAGCATTGAGTGGCATGTGTTGCAATGTGTGTGTCCAGATGACTGAATGCAAAGTGACTTGGATGTGTGTTCTGATGTGTCACTCGAGTGATGATGTCATGCCACACAGTTTTGGGGGGCGACTTTCTTAGCAATTTACATGTGTCAAACATAGTTCATGTTTGGTAAAGGTCCATGTGTGCGGTGATAATTGTTTTAGGTGACTTCTTGTGTGTCTGTCATTCCCAGGTTTTTTGCGCCTGTTGTCTGCTCGTGTCATTGTTGTCCTCCTGCTATTCCTCATGAGGATTGCAATGTGTGCTGAATCAGCGTTCCATGCACGGACATGTGGAAAGGTCAGTCTTGGGAAGGTTTGCAGCAAGGATTTTTTGTGGTGGTACGGGTTTGGAATGTGTGGGGACTGCTTCTGTGCATGTTGTGGTACCATGCATACATGTCTTATCACCATGGAGCATATCACATTTAGCATCACTCCCACGACATGATAGTCACCCTTCTTGGCAGTCATCTGTAGTGGAGTGTGGCGACTGATGAAGGCATCAATGTGTGTAAACCTTGCCTCTGAAACATTGCAGATGCTACGGGTGGACATAGTGGGGGACATCACAACAACAGGCTCCATGGGGAATTGCAGCCTCTCTGTGTGCAGCAGGATGTGTTTGGCTCATCCCCTTAACTTGTGTGCCAGTTCATTGGGATTTACATCATCCGTGTTGTGCAGGGGGTATCCAGCGTATGTCGCACATGTTCTGTCAACTGACCTGTGAGTCTGTTAATATGGATGCACATCCCTTTGTGTGTGTATGTGGAATAAAGGTGTTCAGCACAATCCAAAGTGCCTCATCTCTGTCACTGCAGCTCTCTTGACAGTTTGCATGCGTCATCTATGGCATAATAGTCGAAGATTGAGTATCTGTGTGTATGTGTACTTTGGCAACATGCATGCAGTGCTTTATGGCTAATGATCTCTATTGTGCATGAAGTACCTGGTTGGGTATGTATTTGTGCAGGTTGCTCCCCACAACGGGACGTGAACGCCTGCTGATGGTGTGTCTCCTTTGCGCATCTCCGCATTTTGTTGCCTGATCCAGTGGCTGTAATTTATGGTGATTGTTCATACATTTTCTCGTAGTGACCCATGAGTAACCTGACACTCCTTCCTTTACATACACCTGTTGCACTGTGACTTTCAGACCTTGTCTTTGTGTGCTAATTTTTGCCTAATTTCTAACCCCTTCTGCCTGCTGCTGCCTCACCTGTGGCACCGCCCCACCGAGTGCCTGGATTCTGCAACCCCCATGCCTCAAAAATGCTCTGCCCTTCCCCCTACACCCATTCGAAATGCAGGCAGCAGCTTTTCTGTGCCACTGTAGCCCCAGCGCCGTGCCAAATGCAGGTACGTCTGCGCCTGCAACATGCACAGTGCACGACCCTCTGGTCCTTGCATGACCCACGCCACACAAGAGGCTCATGCTGCAGCCACTCTCCAAGCAATGCCATCGTGACAATCATCCTCCTGCTATCAGGAAACCCCTAAGCACACACACAACACCTTTGCATGCTGAGTTTGCTACTCCAACTGCCTACACAGCGCTGCCCAGCCTACAAGACCCTGTCAGAACAACCAGGTAATGTGCCTCCTACTCCACACCCGCTCCATCCACCAGCACGCCATTGGACTCTGTTACCTCCTCAACACAACAGCCCCACACATCACCTTCATGACAGTAACCTCGACAAAAGCATCCTCAGCACATGACGTCTTCATTGCCATCTCAGATGGATACAAGATCACCCGCAAGGATGGCAACACCAATCCCGGGGGATGAATTGCTATTTATTCACAAGTACACCGTCAGAGTCACAAATCCGGGTTTGCTGTAATTCCAGGGCAACCCTCAGTGTAACACTCCTCTACCGATCTGCGGGCCTACATCCACTATTCCACTAAGCCATCAACACATACATCTGCACGCACGCCCTCACCTCCACGGGCTACATGTGGCTGGGGGCCAGTAACTTCTTGCTGGAGGGGAACCACACCACCATCCATCATTGGTCCATCAACATTTGAATCCACGTCTCCGACAAGCAACACACTGCCCAACACCCCGCTACCGATCCCCCAAAGATGCTTGATATAAGTCACCACAGACAAGTTGTGTGGGACACTCAAAACAACACCCCCACCACACCCTGCAACCTCACGCACTGGATCAGCAACTGATCCAACAATCTTGCCACATTGACTGACTTTCCTGTGAAGCAGAACAACTGTTAAGGCACCTGGGACAAGGCAGACCTACTGGACTCCTACAGACTTAGCCGGACTCTTGTGCAAACCTTGCAACACAAAGAGCCATCATTTGCCTTACAGCCCTGGTAAACACCACACACAGCCATCACCATATCATCAGCAAGGACAAGTGGAGATCCTTCAGATAGTGGCGAGACACCCAAACACACAACATCAAGGAGCTCATCAGCATTGTGAGTGAACTGACAGTAGATCTCCATCCAAGACACCCCACCCTTGCAAGGCAGATCACATCCCTTGCAACTTTGTACCACTGCAAGCTCATGGGCATACACAACAGCCTTGGCACCCAGAGGCAGACAGCACTATTATCCGCAGGATAAATCCCCATCAGGTTATGGACTCCCATCAGCAGCAATGACACAACCTGGCTCATGTGCAACATACACTCTGGCTCTCAATCTGGCCCCTTCCCACACAACATCTAAACCACATCATTCTACATCCTTGAAGCCCACATACAGCACGTCCTGAATGTCTCCTTTGAGTTTGCCATTAACGATAATGGGGCAACCCAGTAACCCTCAGAACCTGGGTAAGATAGTGTGTGCAAAAAACAATGGTTCTGTCGGAAAATAAACGGACTGACTTAATAGGTACTGAATACACGTTAGATTCTCAAGGACACACACAGACCAAAAGAAACAGGACAGAATCCAGGTCACTTGATAGAATGATGTTAATTAATGTATCAAAAACACCAAAGATATTTACAGGATAATCCAACCAACAAACACAGGATGTAGTGAAACAATTAGTGAAACGGTGATACTTAGCACAAAACACATCACATATAACAAATATGTACAATGAACAATACATAAAAATAATCAACAAACAAGGTCCTATTTACAATACATAAGCCACTTAAGGGTTCAAATTCTCCTCGTTATCTAAGTGGATTTGCATGTGACGCATAGGACATGTAACGTCGACGTTTCGACCCTGGGATAATTGTGCCAATTATTACGCATCGGATTGGGTCTTCATCAGGACAGACGGGGTTGGGGACCTGGGGAACCAATTTAAGTTGTAGGAAAAGGATTCCTGTTGTCGCAAATGCAGATGGCCAACATCAAATGTTGAAATACTAGTTTAATCCTTGGACATCTGATTCCGTCTACGGCTCAGTTGCAGCTGAGCCGTAGACGGAATCAGATGTCCATTCACGGACTCCAATCTGTGGCGATTGTCGAGACAGCACCACTCCTCCTTCCAAATCATATCTCCGTCCCCAAGGATTAAACTAGTATTTCAACATTTGATGTTGGCCATCTGCATTTGCGACAACAGGAATCCTTTTCCTACAACTTAAATTGGTTCCCCAGGTCCCCAACCCCGTCTGTCCTGATGAAGACCCAATCCGATGCGTAATAATTGGCACAATTATCCCAGGGTCGAAACGTCGACGTTACATGTCCTATGCGTCACATGCAAATCCACTTAGATAACGAGGAGAATTTGAACCCTTAAGTGGCTTATGTATTGTAAATAGGACCTTGTTTGTTGATTATTTTTATGTATTGTTCATTGTACATATTTGTTATATGTGATGTGTTTTGTGCTAAGTATCACCGTTTCACTAATTGTTTCACTACATCCTGTGTTTGTTGGTTGGATTATCCTGTAAATATCTTTGGTGTTTTTGATACATTAATTAACATCATTCTATCAAGTGACCTGGATTCTGTCCTGTTTCTTTTGGTCTGTGTGTGTCCTTGAGAATCTAACGTGTATTCAGTACCTATTAAGTCAGTCCGTTTATTATCCTTTGAGTTTGCCACATTCCATGGGTGCAGGAGGTATTCAGAGACCCAGGCCCTTCTTAAACAACGGACGGCAGTACCGCAGGATCTCCTGGTACATCACCCTGCTTCCCTACCCAGCAAATGTCATCAGGAATACACTCAACAAGCAAAAGACAATTTTCCTCCATGCAACCATCTCCAGGCAACCGGCACCAGACCATCTTCCACAGTAATCACACCACTGCAACCGTCAGCATTGCCACCAACAACGACAACTTTGCCATGCTCGACAATGGTGAGGCAACCACCCTTGACCTCTCAATGGCATTCTACACCATGTGCTACCACACTGTCAGCTCACACATCTCCAACACTGGTATCCAGAGGAGGGCCCAGGGTTAAATCAGAAAGTCGCTCACCAGCAAGGCCCAGGGAGTCTGCCTCCACCCTGAAACATGTAGTACACTGGGGTCATCTGGCCCATGCCACAGGGCTCTTCTCTCAGCGTGACGATCTTCAATGTCTCCATGACCCCCCTCTCCACCATCACATGCGCACACGACCTCATCATCATCTCGTATGCCATTGACACCCAGCTGCTCCTCAAACTCACCAAAGACCCAGCCATTGCCAGATCCAAACTTCAAGAAGGCATGAGATCCGTTGAGGAATGGCTGAACATCAGCCACATGAGGCTGGACTTGGACAGGACAAAGGTCATCATCTGAGGATTGTCCCCTTACAGCTGGGTCAACTCCTTGTGTCCCACTGGTCTGTGCACCGCACCAGCACCCAGTGGCCACGCACGCAAGCTGGTGTTCATCAGGGACCCATCGCTCACAATTACCATGCAACTCACCACCATCTGTACCTCATGCTGCAACACCCTCCACATGCTGCAAATGACCCACAGATGGATCCACTCCAAGGCAAGACAGACCGTCCCCCTGGTCCACGACACCAGCCGGCTCAACTGCAGCACTGGCCTCTATGGAGCACAACAGCACAACTGCAGGAGAAGTTGTCCACATCCAGGGTGCATCCGCACACCTCATCTGCAACATCCCTTGCCCCAGCCACATCACCGTCCACCTGAGATAGGTACAATGGCTCACTGTGTGCTGCAGGATCACCTTCAGACTCCTCAACCACACTCAGGAGGCAGTCCACAACCCCAGACCCAACACCGACCTTGGATGTCTATCATCCAACACCCCGTTGGCCCAACTCCATGCAGCCCACCTTGCCCTGGTCACCATTCATCACATCCACATAAAAACTGCATGCAGGAGATAGTTCTCCCACCTCGCCAAACAGACCTGGGACTCCCTCCCCGGGCACATCAGCATGACCCATGACCTCTACACTTTCATGATACTCTTCCAAATTGGTCTGTCTGAGCAGTATTGCAAGCACCCCCTCAGCAGCTTGAGGCCATCACGGGTGAATATTGGGCTCCATGTCTGTATTTTGTGAAACATTGTGACCCATGTGTGTCCTCGACCGGACTCAGATCCAAGTGTATGGATGGCTGGAGTTTGTTCCACACTCAGGCATACTTCGACACATCCCCACACGTATGTTGTGGACTCATGCTAAATGACTGCAACATAAAATTTCATGTCTTAATTATTTATTTATAGGTCTGGGGCGTGATTTGTGCACAGAAGAAGGTGCTATGCAGGGACCATAGAATCCAAAGTTCACAGGGGGAGATGGGATCCTTGGCATTTGAAGTCATCAGAGTCCAGACCACAGTGTTTGGCATCATTGGTCAGACTGTGACCAGCAAGTCCATGTTGCAGATGATGTCAGTCAATGAGGTGATGCTGTCGCACATGTAGACCAGGTGCCAGTCCAGGTGACCTGGGAGATGTGGATGGGCCGCTGCCTCTCATGGTCTTTTCCGTGGACAACCCACCTTCCTCGCGGGACCCTCAGATGCAGGACTTGACGAGGCTTGGGACACTCCATCGGACGAATCCTCCTCCTCCTCCCTCCCTGTGGCTGGTGGTGGTCTTCGCCTGGTGGCACAGGGAGGGTTGCCCATGTTGTCTGCGATCCGATGGAGTGAATGGCTTATGTCCCTTTGCACCGCCAGGAGCTCAGCCAGTCTTGCCTCCATCCGTCCTTGGTGTTCTTGTTGCTCGACCTGCTGGTTCTTGATCTCTGTGAGGGTCACCACTACCTGGCTGAACTCCCTGGTGAAACGCCGGTATGCCTCCATGATCTTGTGGATGTGTGACATACCGGTCGCTCCAGCTGGCTGGTCAGGTTCTCGCCTCCGCCGTCCTCCACTTCCACCACTCCTGCCCACACGAGCCTGGCCTGCCGTTGTGGGCACATCGGGTCTACGGGACCCCTGAGGGATGGCAGTGGTGGTTTTGTCTGCCTCCTCCTGGGTGCCCGCCGCACCTTGTCCCTCCTGGTCAGACTGGCTCAGTTGTTCACTGCGGGCAGGGCTCCTCGGTGTCTCCTGGGATGTGGCAGGAATGGGGGTGGTTGTTGGCACAGATGTTCCTGAACCAGGTCCTGCAGGGGCTTGGACACCAGAGGGTCCAGGTCGGTCGGGGTCATCCGTGGAGTGTTGAAAGACGTCACTGCCGGTGGGATAAGATTCCCCCAGAGCCTGTGACTGTGATTCTTCCCCCCCATTGTTGGGGGGATATTCATCACGTTGCCCTGTGTGTGAGACAGACAATGTGAATGCTGTTTCATGCAACATGCATGTTTGATACACATTCAAGTTAGCACTGTTCCTCCAGGTAGTTGTATGTGCCTAGCATTCTCCTCAGTGTTCACTTGTGGATGGGTATGTTGCGGGGGAAAGTTTGATATGTTCTCCTGAGTCTTTGACATGTCGATTTGTGGCTTGGATGCTTCTTCTGCTATGTATTGGTGTTGTTGTGTTGCATGTCCATTGTGACAGTGGGTAAATCCATTGCCTGTCCTGGTAGTGTCTGCTTGTGTAAGGGGTGTGTGTGACAGGGCCTGCTGGTGTGTGTAGTGTGATTTGGCCCTGGGGCTCCCAGGTGATGCAGCTGTCCCCCCATGGAGCATGCTGCCATGAGAGTTATTGTGAGTTCCTGTCCTAGATATCTGACCTTGTTGTCTTGGTGTTTGTGTTTGAACTGGTCACAGGAGGGCCTTGTGCTGCCTACACCAGGGCCAAGAGTGAGCTATCTTGTCAGTACTTTCCCAATCCCTGTGCATTGTGCATGGTTCATGGGTATGTAGCTGGGCCATATGGGATGAGGGCAATTGTGTCTGATTTCTGATTCAAACATGTGTTTTGTGCCACCCCCCCTCCCAGCATACCGGACATCCATTCTTGGGTTGGTGCTTCATGTAGCATGGGACATAGCATGGCCTTGCTTTCTCAATGGGGCATACACATGTTATTGGCATTAGCGTAGTTTTTGAGTGTTGTTCTGGCCGGTGATGGCTTGGGGGTAGTTGCGTGCATTTGGTGTAGTTGGGGTGTGGATGCCATTAACCCCATGTTATGTAAGTTTTTTGTGTACTCACCAGGCTCTGCAACTCCTTGGAGTCCATGTACTCCCACCGGCGGAAGCATGGCCATCACCTTCTCTTCCCAGGGATGGTAATGTACTGGTCTGCGGGGCGCCCCACCTTGAGGAAATTTCGATCTTCGATCCCGATCGCATTGAGCCGCTATTTTGTGCTCTGCTGCCATTTTGTGTTGCCCTCACTCAGGCAGCACAACGAACGAAGTCTTTTCTGCTTTTCCTGCAATATTGTGTCAAAATAGCCTTGTGCCTCTGTTTACGAAGCTGGTGTTAGAGACTGGCCGAGTACATTAATCCCTGTCTGGTTCCTCTAATCCCTGTCTTAACTATCTGTTGGTTCACACTATTCTCTCCTGACTTTATCTTATCTTCTGGCCTTCGCTGTCCTCCGCTCGTATTCTCTCGTTTCACAACTGTCTTCCAAAACACACAAACGTATCTCGCCACTTGCAAGTCAGTTACAGACATGTTAATACCTTAACGTGTGGGAGGGATAGCAAACACCGTTGGAGGAAAGGCTTCTTCGAGTTACTCGATATCTTTGTTTTTCAACCTTTTCTATTGGACATGTTCTGTCTTTAACCCTACCTTATTGGTCCTCCATGTATGTTTTAGGTGTGTTCTGTGTTAATGTATATGTTATCTATGTACTATATAAGATTGTGCGCCACAGAGTGAAGTGGCAGTCTCCTGAGAACATGCCGTGTGTACTTCTAGGACAACTGTACTAGCTGCAGCTAATAAAATCTGATCTTTTACGCCGACAGAGTGTCCCCGTGTCTCTGTTAGCTGAAGCACGAGAACCCAGGAGATCAAGGCATACCCTGCGCCGCCAGGTCCAAAAAGGTTCTGGTTCTTCAAATGGCGCCCAACGTTGGGCGGCTTCAGAGGTAGTGGTTCTGCTTGAAGGTCGTGAGGAACCCCGCAAGAAAAATCTGGAGGAATCGCGAGCCACGTCAAGCGACCCCTGTATGTCGAAAGTGGTCTGAAGGTCTTTTGCAGCGCGGTTACTCCTTCCTGACGGCTACTGACGACTGCTGCCCTGACTGCCGCCCTGCCTTGGCCCTCTTTCGATGATGTATGGTAAGGCGAGACGATAGACGGGGCCTCTGTTGGTGTAAGAAGACATCTTAGTTAAGTATTGGTGGGTCGCTCCCACATTTGGTTCTTTGGTCCTTAGGTTCTTTGGTTCTTTGGTTCTTTGGTTCTTAGGTTCTTAGGTTCTTTGATTCGGGTATTGCAATAACCGAAGCCGAGGGGTAAGTACATTTGTGCTGTGTTAATTGAGTTAACCCCCTTGATGTTTGTGAACAGTCCAGTGAAATAACGATGCCTGGTCTGACTACGTTTGAGAAACTTTGTTGTTTTGGTTGTCATAGGGATTTCCGGCTGGAGGACTCTTGTCCGATTCCTTCGGTTGAAACTCCCACTTATGAGCTCTATTCTAAACATGGTGTTGGCCCCATTGCCTTTAACGAGGCATGGATCCGATACACGAAGAATGATGGTTTTTTAAAATGGCCAGAAAATGGTAGCTTTGAGCCCGATATTCTAGATAATTTGGAAACTATTTTATTTAAAAGAAAAGCCCGGCCGGCAATGTTTGACTCTTCCCGCCTTTGGCGTAAGGAAGCCAAACAGAGAAAAATTAAGCAAGAAAAACGAGATAAGAAAGCACAGGGTATGACAATTATACAGGCTGCTCAACAGTTTAAAGATGATGAAGTTGATAATGCGATGAAAATTTCAGAGAGACAGCATCATATGGCAATAGATAAATGCTATCCGATGTTACCAGCTTCCCCCTCTGATAAAAGAAAGGATTTAGGAGAGGATTCCTTAATGTCTCACCTATTGAGATTGCTTCCGCCTTATGTACAAGGTGCTAATGCACCCCCGTTGTTACAGCCTGTTCAGCCGCCAGTTGCGCCTCCGCCTGCTCCGGCTCTTCCACATTTGCCTCCTCAAGTATTGCCGCCTTTGCCAGCTTTGCCTTCGACTCCTTTACCTTCATCTTCTTCTCCTTACAGATTTCCCTTCCGTTAGTTCGCCTAATACCTTGTCCCCTATTCTTATGTGCAATTCGCCGTCTATGCGTAAATGACTCACAGAAACCGTCTCTGGTCTTTTATCACCTTTCTTTGAGGCATTA
Organism: Triturus cristatus; assembly: GCF_964204655.1. Lineage (NCBI taxonomy): Eukaryota > Metazoa > Chordata > Amphibia > Caudata > Salamandridae > Triturus > Triturus cristatus. The sequence continues at coordinate 749,112,248 of NC_140589.1, forward strand.
AATGTGTCTCCGGCTTTTTCTCGAAGACAGTCTCGTAGTCAGTTCCCAGCTTCCGAAGAACGAGAAAGGTTGGACTCTCTCGCTCGCAAATATTCAGGCTGATTTTGATAAGGGACTCATTGTGGTTTCTAAGGTTGGGGACGCTGTAAAGACACTTGTTTCCTATAGAACCTTATTTACCTCACAGACTTTTCTAGATTCTGATCCCTCAGTTAGGTTAACACTGAAAAATTATCCAGTGAGAGAGGTTCCTCCGGTATGGAGAGAAGAGGTTCCAGCAGCAGGTGGTAATCCACCTATTCCTGCTCACTTTCAGCGAATATGAGTACATGTCCCCTGGAAAAGATCTGAAGTTTTAGCCCCTAAACAGTCTCTACCGGATCCTCGTAAAAACCCTGCAGGTTATTATAAAGAATTGTCACAAACTGTTGAAGCCTGCATCATGAATTTAACAGATATTGATATGTTGATGGGGAATGTAGTTCCACAAGCATTATGGGCTAGGATTCGTAAAGAGAATCATGCCCAAGAATTAGGTGGAGACTGGGATGCTATAATTGCCGCAGATAGAAACCAAGTGGGTGGTGCGAAGCCTGATGCTTTGATTTCAGAACTCCCTGGTAGGATCATTACATTAATGAAAACGATGATGCCTGCCTTGAGAGTTAACTGGGATAAACTAGCCGCGTGTAAACAGAAGAAAGAGGACAGTGTCTCCGATTTCTTCACTCGTTTTGAGGAGACATTCATTGATCACAGTGGTCAGGACATGACTACGGAGGGCGGACAGCGATTATTCGTAGATAAGTTCGTATTTAATTTGCTTCCCGAGATGTCGCATAAGTTAAAAGACTCCGAAAGTTCATGGGCTGTTTCTTCTTCAGCTCAGATATTGGCTACTGCTCAATATTATGAAAATAGAGATAAAGAAGAAAAAGATAAGCAAGAGAAAAAGACTAAAGAATTGAAAACTAGGGTTCTCTTGCAACAGGCTTATCCACCTCGTTATGCTCAGCCCCAGTTTCAACAGCCTCCGCAGTTTCAGAGGGTGTATCAAAAGCCTGAGCCATATATTCCGTGACCTTTGTAAGGTCCTAATCAATGTGCCTATTGTAGAGAGGAAGGTCTTTTCAAGAATAGTTGTCCGGTTTTATTGCAGCGAAATGGGACACTGTCTGCTCCACGAGGTCGTGCTGGCCTCTAGTCAGCAAACAGAGGTAGAGGTCGAGGTATATTAACCCAAGAACAGCGTTACCTTCCTCCCTCTGATTCCGTGAACTACTTTGATCAGCAAAACGCTCGGTCTACACAGTATTACAATGAGGATTATTATATTGAAGACGGGAATGAAAGTCTTCATGCTAACTAGGACAGCCATGGACAAAGTAAGGGAGTTGTGTCGATTCCAGTAGATCAGAATGGACCTTATGTTAATGTCACTACAATGGGTGTTTCAGAGCCATTTCTTTTAGATACTGGTGCGATGAGAAGTTCTATCATTCATTCAAAACTCCCTGGGGCACCTTTGTCTGGCTTAACGAATGTATCTGTAGGTTTTTTTGGCGCCCCAGTTCGTAATCCGGTTTCTTGCCCTTTGCCTATTTCAATTGGCCCTTATGATTTAGAAGTTCCGCTTCTCTAAACGAATGTTTGCGGCGAGAATCTATTGGGCTTGGATCTATTGAAAAGATTGCATGCAACGATATATTGTTCTCCTTCTGGTGTATATCTCACTTTAGGACAGAAACTGATTTCTCCAATGTACTTGTCTAAAGATCAATTTCCTCCTGAAATGCTCTCTCTTCCTACAACGCTTTGGGCTACGGGTCCAAATGATGTTGGTTGTCTCGAAATTCCACCATATGTTGTCACTCTCAAACCCAATGCTGAATTGCCACGTGTTCCTCAATATAGAATTTCCACTAAAGGTGAAAAAGCACTTTTGGAAATCATTCATGACTTGATTCAGAAAGATGTGGTTGAGGAAACGAGAGGTAACATATGTAATAGCCCTATTCTTCCTGTTCTTAAATGCACTGATCCTTCTCAGCCTCCTGTTTATCGTTTTGTAATTGATCTTCGGGAGGTAAACAAAATTGTTATACCACAGTTTCCTGTTGTCCCAAATATCACTGCGCTGTTGACAATGATACCTTCTACAGCGGTTTGGTTTTCTGTTATCAATCTGAAAAATGCTTTCTTTAGTATTCCCATTGCCGAAGAAAGTAGGGATATTTTTGGCGTCTCTCTTGGAGGCCGAAGTTTCCGGTTCAAGCGCGCACCTCAAGGCTATTGTGAAAGTCCCTCTATTTACAGTCAAGCTATGAAATGTCATCTTGATGCTTTCTATTTGCCGTCTGGTGCTGCTCTCATTCAGTACATGGACGATTTGCTAATCGCTGCTGATTCAGAGGATCTATGCAAGAATGTGACGGTTGCCTTGTTGCGACACTTATCCGATCTTAATCATAAGGTTTCCCCTTCTAAGCTACAATATGTTCGCCTAGAGGTTACCTACTTGGGTCATCTCTTATCAAAGGAGGGAAGACGATTAACCCCAGAACGCATCCAAGCTATTGCGCAAATGTCTATGCCATCGACACAAAGAGAGGTACGTGCCTTTCTGGGCATTACTTCCTATTGTAGGCAGTGGATCCCTAACTTCTCTCTGTTGGCCAAACCTTTGTTGGTACTCACTTTAAAAGATACGCCTCAGCCCCTTCCATGGACTGACGAGTGTCAGAGGAGTTTTACTGACTTACGTGCTGCTCTGTGTTCTGCTCCTGTACTAGGTACTCCTGATTACAGTAAGCCTTTTACGCTCTATGTTCACGAAAAAGAAGGTTGTGCGTTGTCAGTTTTAACGCAGCGATTTGGAGATAAACAGCGGCCATGTGCCTATTTCTCGGCTACGTTAGATCCAGTAGCTAAAACATTGCCTAGTTGTCTTAAAGCGACAGCAGCAGCAGCAATTTCTATTCAACAGTCTGCTTGAGTGGTGCTAGATAATACTCTCATTGTTATGGTGCCACATGCAGTGGATACTTTGCTAAACAGAACAAAAACGCAGCATCTTACGAGTGCTCGTTTGACTGGATATGAGCTGACGCTTTTGGCTAGTCACGTGCATATCAAACGATGTAATTCTTTAAATCCAGCTACTTTGTTGCCTCTTCCAGAAGAGAAAGGTGTTCAGGAGCAACATGATTGTTTCTTTCGTATTGAGGAAGAGACAAAAGGTAGAATTGACTTAACAGATACGCCATTAGTGAATCCGGATGGAACGCTATGGGTAGATGGTTCTTGTTTCAAGCTTCCTAATGGAGAAGTAACTTCAGCTTATGCTGTTACTACCTTGCATACAGTCGTGGAAACAGCACGCATCAGACATAACTCAGCCCAGGCAGCTAAACTGATAGCCCTAACCAGAGCGTGTGTGTTATCCAAAGGAAAAAGAGTGAACGTGTACACCGAAAGTCAGTATGCTTTTGGTGTGGCGTTCAATTTTGGACGTTTGTGGAAACAAAGGGGATTCCTTACTTCCCACGACACTAAGATACAACATGGTCAGTTGGTGACTGATCTTCTTGAGTCACTTGCTTTGCCTACCCAGATAGGAATTGTGAAGTGTAGCGCACATAAGAAGATTGTTGACGATGTTGGTCGCAGGAATGCATTTGCGGATGAGGTAGCGAAAAAGACAGTTAGAGATGCTACAAGTTGCATGTATGTTGCGGGCCCTGCAAATTGGGTCAGAGAAAGAGGAATGTATGAGGATACAGTAGAAAGTGTGAAATCAATTCAAGAGGAGGCTACAGAGAAAGAATTGAGTAGGTGGAAAGAAAGTACAGGAATGTTAGATGAGATGGGATGTTGGGTGGAATTGTCCGAGCACCAACGTTGGCTGTTACCAGATGCCTATGTACTACCTGTAGTTACTATGGCGCATGGTCCAGCCCACCTAAGTGCGAAAGGAATATGCAAGCTTCTGGCTCCAGTATGGCAAAGCGAAGGAATACCGAAGTGTGCAGACAATGTAGTGAAACATTGCATTGTTTGCTTAATGTACAATCCGGGAAAGGGAACCCCAACTCCAGCAGGTCACTTTGCTCCTCCGACCTATCCATTTGAGGTGTTGCAAATCGATTACATTCACATGAAACGATGCAACAATCTCAAGTATGTTTTAGTGGTGGTATGTGCCTTTTCCCGATGGATAGAGGCTTACCCCCTGAAAGACAATACTGCTTTATCTATAGCCAAAGTACTTCTAAAAGAGTTTTTCCCTAGATTCGGTCTTGCCGCGCATTGTCTGGAGTGACAAAGGGAGCGAATTTATGGGCCACGTCATGCAAAAGGTTTGTGCAGGTCTTGGTATAAGACAAAAATTCCATGCGGCAAACCATCCACAATCAGCGGGTCTAGTGGAGTGCTATAATGGCACCCTCAAACTCAAACTTGCTAAAGTACAGGCTAGTACAGGCCTTAGTTGGCCCGATTCGCTACCTTTGGCTCTTCTATCCACTAGAACGGCTGTGCATTCTAGTTTGGGACTTCACCCTTATGAGGTAGTTTTTGGATGCCCAGCTAATATATGGTGAGTCCCTCGCCCTAAAAAGTATTCAGACTTGCCATACCCAATGTTGATTGATTACTTGCATGACCTCACAACTAAATTGCGTGTTCTTCATCAACAGGTTCAGAGCGCTTTGCCAGAGGCCTCCACAGACTCAGGTCATTCCATCTGACCAGGTGACTGGGTTTGTGTGAAGAATTTTCAGAGGACTAAGAATTTGGAGCCTCGCTGGAGGGAGCCCTGTCGGGTCCTCCTAACAACCCGTACAGCAGTGAAGGTTGAAGGAAAGAAAAACTGGATTCACGGCGTGCACTGCAAGAAAGTTCCTTTGCCTTTGCCCTTTGATCAGTGGGTCCGTAAGGGTATAAGTGACTCTGAAAGCGAGAAGGTTCCCCGATTTATACACTTTAGTGATGCACGCTTAAATGGAACACTGTCGGAAAAAGAAAACGACGACATTCTCCAAGAAGCTGTACCATCACTTTTTCGTCTGAACACCACAAATCCACGAACACTGTTTCAGGATCAGACTGTACCTGATAAGACCCATTACGATTTGAGACCCAGACTGAAGAAGAAAATTTGAGAATCTCTCTTCTATGTAGTTTCTATCCCGGTTGCAGGGTCACGGTAGGAGTCTTGGTTGTGACTTGAGTAGTGGCAATAGGCCTGCAGGACTTGCAGTATCATAGGACGGCAGACAATCGTGACCAAGTGATTAAGGAAGATTGCCGTGAGCATCCATTTAGAAGATGGAAACTGCATTAGGCGAAAGAGAGAGAAAGAACAAAATGAAGAACAATCATTTTAAAATAGTATACAGTTTTTGTAGTATAACTTTATGTGGTTTTATATTATTGTGTATTCTATTGGCGTGTATAGGTTGGATTGTTTATGCTATGCAGCAAAAAGTTGTCCCTTCTTCTGTTACTGTGCCTTCTTATTCTACTATCTCTCCGCATCTCTTTCATACACTTCCTCAACATGAACTCGTAAGAAGAATTGAATAATACAATAATTTGTTTGTTCAATTATTACACCAACACCAATTAGTAATTAATAAGCCTGGGCAAAGCACTACGCTACGCTCGCGTAGTTTGCGAAGTTCGCACTACCTCACACTACGCGAATTGCACATAGCACAGTGCGAACACGCGTAGCATAGTGGTGCGTAGTGCTGCGGTCATTTTTAGCTTGCTCGTGGTCCTCAACGTCAAGTTGGCGACCGTGAGCAAGCAAAATGACATCCCGGCGAGACTTTTTCCTTGTTCGCGATCAGCAACATCAAGTTGGCCATCGCGAGCATGGAAAATAAACCTCCCTGCGAGATTCCCAACGCGAGGAGGTCAGGTTTCTCATTGCGAGTGCTCGCTTATGCTCGCGACCGCTCGCGATGAGAAACTACCAGTTTGCGTTGAGAAAGCTGCCACTCGAGTAAAAATCTACTCGAGCAGCAGAAAACTACAGCTCACACTGTGCAAGATGCCATTTTCAATGATTGCACAGTGCCGGTTGCTTGTCCGCACTGTGCAATCATTGAAAATGACATCTGGCACAGTGCGAACAAGGTACTACGCAGTTCGCGAAATGCTACGCGTAGCTCGCGTAGTGCGAAGTGCACTTTGCGTAGCTTCGCGAAGTGCTACTTCGCGAACTACGCCCAGGGTTAGTAATTAATACAACCGATTGTTGGGTGTGTGGACTCATGCCTCATACCACAGAAAAAGGGATGCCATATTTAGTCCTTCCATTCTCTTATGAAGGTTCTGCTTGGGCTTATTTTGTAATTTTCTCTAACGCCTATCAAAGCCGATGTAAACGACCTGTCAGTTCTTATATTGGTGAACCAGATTTCAGTCATAGTTCATTGATAAAGGGAATGGTAGCTATGGCTAAAATCATGGAAAATAGTAAAATTTCTATTGATGAAAGAAAAGCGTATACTAATTGGAATGTCACTCATTATACCACAAGTCTTAGTGATAAGGTTAAACAGGGAAAATCTCCACCAATTTGGACTGTACCTCATCAAGGCAATTTCTGTTTGCAAATCAATGGCCAAACTACTGACCCCAAACAAAGAAAAAGCTTTTGTTCTCATACTTACATCCACTCCTCTCAGAATTCGCCGCCATTACTGCCATCTCAGGGCACATATTTCATCTGTCACGATAGAGCCTATACGTAGTTACCGACTGGTTTTCTGGAACATGCTATATAGCTTTTCTTCTTCCCCCTACATACACTGCTTCTTCAAATTTTCATAAAAACAGATATGGCAGAGGAATTATTGAATCCAAAGACACAGCAGGTCAAGAGGGAGGAGACTTCCTTAAAGGATTTCTTCCTTTTTGGGGTCCTATGGCAAACAGCAGCAATATGAGGCAACTGGTTTGTGTCGTAGAGACTACTATAGACATCACTGTAGGAGCTTTAAGTAATATTACAGCGGAACTACAGGCGGATCGTCTTATGACTTTACAGAACCGAGTTGCCCTAGATGTTATTCTTGCAGATCGTGGTGCAGTCTGCAAATTGATCAAATCGAGTTGCTGTATTTATATACCTGATGACGCTCCGACAGTATACCAGGCCATCTCTAAATTACATATAATCTCTGAGTCGATTCATCAGGACGAAGGAGATTGGTCGTTGTTGGGATGGTTTTGGGGACTACTGTCCAAATGGGGTTGGAAAGTGCTAACATTCCTTGGTATGGTTTTAGCCATCGTATTCTCTTGTTGTCTTTGTATGCACTGTGGTCCCGCCATCTGCGACCTTTGTGCTACTATGTGCATCCCAAAACCCAAGGCACAAAGAACAGAGAATATTAGAATGATGTTACAGCAACAGCTTGATGACCTCATGACCATCGACATCGACTCAGATTAACGTGAGTCTATGTATCTTGCCTGAGTTCTGGCAAAAGGAGGGTCTGAGGAAATTCGATTTTCGATCACAATCGCATTGAGCCGCCATTTTGTGCTCTGCCGCCATTTTGTATTGCCCTCACTCAGGCAGCACGACGAACAAAGTCTTTTCTGCTTTTCCTGCAATATTGTGTCAAAATAGCCTTGTGCCTCTGTTTACGAAGCTGGTGTTAGAAACTGGCCGAGTACATTATTCCCTGTCTGGTTCCTCTAATCCCTGTCTTAACTATCTGTTGGTTCACACTATTCTCTCCTGACTTTATCTTATCTTCTGGCCTTCGCTGTCCTCCGCTCGTATTTTCTCGTTTCACAACTGTCCTCCAAAACACACAAACGTATCTCGCCACCGGCAAGTCAGTTACAGACATGTTAATACCTTAACCTGTGGGAGGGATAGCAAACACCATTGGAGGAGAGGCTTCTTCAAGTTACTCGATATCCTTGTTTTTCAACCTTTTCCATTGGACATGTTCTGTCTTTAACCCTACCTTATTGGTCCTCCATGTATGTTTTAGGTGTGTTCTGTGTTAATGTATATGTTATCTATGTACTATATAGGATTGAGCGCCACGGAGTGAAGTGGCAGTCTCCTGAGAACATACCGTGTGTACTTCTAGGACAACTGTACTAGCTGCAGCTAATAAAATCTGATCTTTTACGTCGACAGAGTGTCCCCGTGTCTCTGTTAGCTGAAGCAGGAGAACCCAGGAGATTAAGGCGTACCCTGCGCCGCCAGGTCCAAAAAGGTTCTGGTTCTTCAACCTCCAGTGATGTTGCTCTGGGCGTAGTCCTCATTCATTTTACGCTTGACCGCCCTCCGCAGATCGTACCACCTGGCTTGGCATTCATTCCTGGTCCTTCTGATGGGTGCAACAGCATTCACCCTATCAACAATCCTCTTCCACAGGCGTGATTTTTCAGCTATATTGGTCTGTCTGACCATTGTTCCAAACAGCTGTGGCTCGACTCTGATGACTTCATTGACAAGGATCTCCAGCTCCTCCCTTGTGAACTTTGGATTCTTGTCTGTGGGCATGGTGTAGGGTGAGGGTGTGGATGGTTGTGGGTGTGTGGGTGTGAATGTGACGGTGTGGGTGTGAATGTGTAGAGGGGGTATGTGTGAAGGAGGTTGTGTGAAGGTGTATATGTTAAGGTGGATGGGTGCTGTTGTTGTTGTGCTCTGTAGCTACAGTGAGTCTGTTGCAAAGGCTCATGGTTTGTGTGTGTGGGCCCTTTTTATTGGTCCATTTGTGGGTGTGGCTCAGTTTGAATTTTTGGTGGGTGTGTTATAAGGGGTGGTTGTGAGTTTGCCCCTCTGTTTGCCTGTTTGGATGTGTCCAGGTCAGTCCTTTCCATTTTTTGTGCAGTGTAGATGTGTTTTGTGGTGTTGTGCGAGTCGAATAGACCCTCCTTGTGCTGTTTTACAGTGTATGTGGTTCAGTACGGTACAGGGGTAGGAGTCGTACAGACACACACCCCCATGCGTTGTGTTTGTATGGTGCATACACCGCCATTGCTATGTACGCTGCGTACACTGCCATTGCTATGTACGGTGCGAACACACCCATTGCTATATACGGTGCGTACACTGCCATCGCTTATGTACGGTGCGTACACCGCCATCGCTATGTACGGTGCGTACCCCGTCATCGCTTATGTACCGTGCGAACACCCCCAAACGCTATTTATGGTGTGTACACCCCCATTGCTATGTACGGTGCGTACACCGCCATCGCTTATGTACGGTGCGAACACCCCCATCGCTATGTACGGTGCGTACACCCCCATCGCTATGTACGGTGCGTACACCGCCATCGCTTATGTACGGTGCGTATACCCCCATTGCTCTAAACGGTGCGTACACCGCCATCGCTTATGTACGGTGCGTACACCCCCATCACTATGTAAGGTGCGTACACCGCCATCGCTTCTGTACGGTGCGTACACCCCCATTGCTCTGTACGGTGCGTACACCGCCATCGCTTATGTACGGTGCATACAACTCCATTGCTCTGTACGGTGCATACCCCGCCATCGCTTATGTACGGTGCGAACACCCCCATCACTATGTACGTTGCGTACACCCCCATTGCCATGTATGGTGTGTACACCACCATCGCTTATGTACAGTGTGTACACCCCCATTGCTATGTATGGTGCGTACACCCCCATTGGTATGTACGGTGCGTACAACCCCATTGCTGTGTACAGTGTGTACACCCCCATTGCTATGTACGGTGCGTACACCGACATTGCTACTGTACGGTGCATACACAGACATTGCATATGTTCAAGTCATTCCCCGTGTACGGGACAGACGTTTTCCGTATAAATCGGAAATCGGAAAGCCGGTCCGTATCGTACTAGTACGGTTGGACTACATTTTTACGAATCGTACGGAAAAGTGTCCGGGTACGTCTCGTACAACTTTTCCCGATCTGATTCGTATGGATATGGCTGATCCGTATGTACTTTTTCCCATACGAATCGTAGTTCACGGGTCAGACGTGACTTGTACGATTCGTACGGAAAAAAATACGGATACGAGTCGTACGGGACAAAAAAATACAGGATCGGAATCGATCCCTGAATGTCTCTTGAAAAAACTGATACTGAAAAAGTACATAAAATATAAAAAAGAAATGTGATACTGAGACAATAAAATGTTTTAAAACCTTAGAAATTCACAGAAAAAAGTAAAGGTGACAGGGACGTTATAGTTAGGCTCATCCAGCTCCTCCCTTGTGAACTTTGGATTCTTGTCTGTGGGCATGGTGTTGGGTGAGGGTGTGGATGGTTGTGGGTGTGTGGGTCTGAATGTGACGGTGTGGGTGTGAATGTGTAGAGGGGGTATGTGTGAAGGAGGTTGTGTGAAGGTGTATATGTTAAGGTGGATGGGTGCTGTTGTTGTTGTGCTCTGTAGCTGCAGCGAGTCTGTTGCAAAGGCTCATGGTTTGTGTGTGTGGGCCCTTTTTATTGGTCCATTTGTGGATGTGGCTCAGTTTGAATTTTTGGTGGGTGTGTTATAAGGGGTGGTTGTGAGTTTGCCCCTCTGTTTGCCTGTTTGGATGTGTCCAGGTCAGTCCTTTCCATTTTTTGTGCAGTGTAGATGTGTTTTGTGGTGTTGTGTGAGTCGAATAGACCCTCCTTGTGCTGTTTTACAGTGTACGTGGTTCAGTACGGTACAGGGGTAGGAGTCGTACAGACACACACCCCCATGCTTTGTGTATGTATGGTGCGTACACCGCCATTGCTATGTACTCTGCGTACACCGCCATTGCTATGTACGGTGCAAACACACCCATTGCTATGTACGGTGCGTACACCGCCATCGCTATGTATGGTGCGTACACCGCCATCTCTTTTGTACGGTGCGAACACCCCCATTGCTATATACGGTGCGTACCCCGCCATCGCTTATGTACGGTGCAAACACCCCCAATCGCTATTTACGGTGCGTGCACCCCCATTGCTCTGTACGGTGTGTACACCGCCATCGCTTATGTACGGTGCGTACACCCCCATCGCTATGTAGGGTGCGTACACCGCCATCGCTTATGGATAGTGCATACAACCCCATTGCTCTGTACGGTGTGTACACCGCCATCGCTTATGTACGGTGCGTACACCCCCATTGCTCTGTACGGTGCGTACCCCGCCATCGCTTATGTACAGTGCGAACACCCCAATCACTATGTACGGTGCGTACACCCCCATTGCTATGTACGGTGCGTACACCGCCAACGCTTATGTACGGTGTGTACACCCCCATTGCTATGTACGGTGCGTACACCCCCATTGGTATGTACGGTGCGTACAACCCCATTGCTATGTACGGTGCGTACACCCCCATTACTATGTACGGTGCGTACACCGACATTGCTACTGTACGGTGCGTACACAGACATTGCATGTGTTCAAGTCATTCCCCGTGTACGGGACAGACGTTTTCCGTACAAATTGGAAATCGGAAATCCGGTCCGGATCGTACTAGTACGGTTGGACTGCATTTTTACGAATCGTATGGAAAAGTGTCTGGGTACGTCTCGTAAACTTTTCCCGATCTGATTCGTATGGATATGGCTGATCCGTATGTACTTTTTCCCGTACGAATCGTACTTCACGGGTCAGACGTGACTTGTACGATTCGTACGGGAAAAAAAAAGGATACGAGTCGTACGAGACAAAAAAATACAGGATCGGAATCGACCCCTGAATGTCTCTTGAAAAAACTGATACTGAAAAAGTACATAAAATATAAAAAAGAAATGTGATACTGTGACAATAAAATGTTTTAAAACCTTAGAAATTCACAGAAAAAAGCAAAGGTGACACGGACGTTATAGTTAGGCTCACATATCATTTTGTGGTAAACCAGAGAAATTCAGCAGGTATAGTCACCTTTAACTTATGCCCCGCAATGCACTGTTTAAGACCTCAAATATCACGTCACTCATGAGATGGTCAGTGACATCACTGATGACATCACAAATTACATCACTTATGACATCACTGATGATATCTTCCAGTGAGTGTGAGCTTTTTTTAAGGTTTCTGAGTGTTAAAGATATATACTAAGATACTATAAATGTTAAATGAGTATAGTTTGTGTACTACTAAAGAGTGAGTGGCTGTGTGACTGTGTTCTATTTCCTAACTTTGGGCTCCATTACAATGGTGGACAGACTTCAGTCTGTCCGCCATCGTATTGGTTTTGGGACCGGTCGCTTATGAAGCAGCCTACCCACAATCGAACAATGAAGCGACCGCCACCACGGCAGTCACATTACTTATATATTTTGCAGTGTGGGGGGATGTGGGCAGCAGCTCCCACCGCAATACAAAAAATAGAGTGCAGACATATTCCTGCATTACGTGGCAGGCACCATGCAGTGCCTACCAAATGGTGCAGGGACATGTCGGGGGCACCAGAGGTGTCCCTCAGGGTAAAGGTCCCTGCTCCAGGGATAAAGGGGAGCCCGCTATGGGCCCCCAAATCTGTTTCCAGCATCCGTTTTTCTGTGGGAAACCGCTGCAGAACGACTTGGGTAAAGAGATATCATAATTCCTGCAATGCACTGATTTTCACTTGGTCTGACTGCCGGTCGGATTTGATCCGCCCGTCTGGACCACGGTGGTCGGTCTTTCCGACCACCAAGCTTCCCCCGCCATCATAATATGGCAAGGGGAAAACCACATTGGGATGGCGGAGGGACCGCCACCGGCAGCCTATTGGTGGCAGGCCCTCGCCATCGTAGTGGGGCTCTAAATGTCCTTGTACCCTTTGTTTTTTTCAGCGAAAAAAACATATAGCTATACTACTGGTTGGGGATGAAGTCCCTATAGTTACCACAAGTAAGTCCCCCATAGCGGGATTAATGAGACCTCATCGGAGGCCCGCACCCTTTCTCAAACACTCTGCAAATGTGCCTCCTGGCGCATTACTGATTGGGGGTTGAAGTCGAGGGGTGAGCGCGCCTCCACTCCGCCAGCAGTTGGCAGAGTTTTTGCCATATTCCGTATTCAAGCAGACACAGAATGGCAAGCCTCTGCCAACTCTGATTGGCAGAGCCAAGTTTACTGCCCACCCCTAGTTTTTTTATAACAAGGAACAGTGGTTCCTGCGGACAATGTATGTTATATATGGTAGTAGTTAGCGCAATGGCAATATTTATGGGTAGAGAGATGTCGGAGAGAGAAAAGAAACCATACACAACAAGACAATCACGAGTATTTGCTGTTTATGTAAATACCTAATCAAATTTATCAAGAAAGGTGCGTGGTGTCCCAAGTGAGTATAAAAACTACATATCAAAGGTGATAGTTTGTGACATAAAATAGGTTTCAAGAATACAAAAACAACAATAGTATATATATTCAGTAGTTAGTGACAGCCTTCTAGTACAATAGTAGGGGTTGGGGAATGGTTCGTTTTAGAAGTGTGTCAACTGCTATTTGACCCCAATATCAATAGGGGGTCTCTTCAGGACCTAACATTAAGGGACACCTGAAAAAGTAATAATAATCACGGGATAAATAAGTGGGCCAAAATGGAGAAAAACCAAGGAAAAATCAGGCAGAAGTCAATTGACTAAATGCTTGTACCCGAATGAATGTGAATCAACTTTCAGAGTGTAACATGCACACCACAAGGAAGTGTATGCTGAGAAAGGTATTCACATGGGGTCCAGCCGGGTACTAATCGAGAGAAGGGAATAAAAATGACATGTGGTAGTCTTTGACTTACCCCAGTGAGAGGAAGGGGGGGCTGACAGTCCTTGCGGCATCTTGTGTGATATTAGATGTCCATAATGTAAAGGGAACACGACAATCCGTGTTTTATAGATGTATATCTATTAAAGGAAAAAAGGGGGCAAAATAAAGAAAAACTAGAGGGCATGGTGTTGCCTGTTACCTGTTTGTCAGTGTTATCGAAGGTCCCTAGGGGCTTACCCAAATTAGCAGAGAAAGAGAGAAATCATCTTGCAAATCCTGCCACTTAGGCCACCGTAGTCAGCCTCATTACTAATCCGAAGTTACGGGGTAATGGAATCAGTTCATGGAGGACCGCCAAAGTCAGTCTCCTTCTGTAGAGTCATTGAGCTGTGGTAGCTAATTATAGCTTAGAGCCGCGCCCATACGGCCTTGTATCATGCGGCGTGGCAAGCATTGCAGGACATTAACGAAGAGTGCCCGAGTTTTGTGCCACTCTGGGTTCACCCGTGGAGGAGTACACTGATGAGAGCGCCCGTGGGCTTGTTTACTATCTCCAGGGATTGTTGTCATTAGGGCTGAAGCCCACGCAGGTAATGTGTGCTACGATGAAGGGGATTACACGTAGAAAAAAAATAACAACTTGAATCCTCCAAAATTAATTTTTGCATATTGGGCTTCAGATAATTGTTTGACTTTGCTGATGGGCATAATCTAACTCTTTCCATTGTGTTAAACAAGTACCCCACTCAACACTGTCCGATCACTTTTTGGCAACAAGTGACAAGGTTATTTGTTGATCCATGCCATTCTGCACATGCCACATTATATGCAAAGAGTTCTCATACTGTCATCAGACCTTTGTCCATGAATAACTGCTACCTGGGCAGGGTGTTTGGGAAACAGGGTTACCTTTTTAAGTCAGATGGCTAACACTTTGGTCAGGATCTTCACATCAGTATTGAGAAATGAGATGTGGTGGTAACTAGAGCATAATAAGGGATCCCTTCCAGGTATAGCAAGAAGCTTTATTATTGTGTGTATAAACACCTGCCTAAGAGACCCAGGGGCATATGAACAAGCCCCTATCGCCACGGAAATGTCACTTTTTGTGACGTTCCCGTGGCGATAGGGGACTTGCTTTATTGACAAGGCAGAGTTAAGCCACTTAACGTGGCTTAACGCTGCCTTGTACATAAGGCACCCTTTCAGCCTATCTTTAGCGTGAAAGGGGCATGCAGTGGGTGTTGTGGGTGTTCCATCATCTCACCCATTGTATTTGACGCTGCCCCCTAAGTACAAGGGTGGCGTACATAGGAGGCAGTGCCAAAATTAAGACCAGGAAAACCCTGGTCTTAAGTTGGCAACACGAGGAGAAATGCATTATTTCTCCTTGTATTTGCTTTTTCCATGTGTGCTGCCTTGTGCAGTACACATGGAAAAAGCAAAATGCCATTGTTTGTTCATATACAGGAAGGTGTCCCTTCCTGTACATAAACAAACCTTTTTTTTAAATCCCATTTTGTAACTTTCATGTGTGCTGCATGAAGCAGTACACATGAAAGTTACAAAAGGGCATTTTAGGATTGTTTATGTGCAGTAAGGGACACCTTCCTACACATAACCAATCCTCCCCTGCACACAGACACCCTTACACTCTGGTGCAAGGGTGCCTGCATTGGCGCTAAGTTGTTAAACTTAGCGCCATCACAGGGGGAAACGCAAGACTGCACCATATTCTTGTAAATATGGTGTAGCCTTGCATTTCCGAAGTGGCGGAGGGTGTCATTAAGCCCAGGAGGCTAACGACACTCTCTGCCACTTCTATTGTACATATACCCCCCAGTTTCCTCCACATCCTTAAATTCCTTGAAAAGTGAAACTTTATAAGTTCTATTGATTTTATGAAAATCATAAGAATCAAAGGGGAATCCACAATCCTCTGAAACTTTCCCAAATGACATTTTCTCTAGGATCACTTGGATCTCGTCTGTCATAGTTTACCCTCTAGATCAATCTGTATATACTCATATAAAGCTGTCATTTTTACTCTGACCAGAACAGTTCCCCTAACCATTGGTTCTCAAGTTAGCACGAAAACACACAGAAAATTATTTTCAATATCCCATGAGAGCATAATTAGTGAGCCAACCTCTTTATTTTGGGCCTATATAGTCACTGTAAATTCCCTTTATGTTATTGTGTTCTTATTTAGTTGAGATGCTGTGGTGTGCACTGTTGCTGTGTAAAGTAGTAATTGTGTTGTTCTATTGTGTGGTGTTGTGCAGTTTTTCTGTTGTGTTGTGGATTTTTGTTGCATTCATTTGCTGTTGTATCTTAACGATGCAGAGTACTAAAATATGTTTATTTAGTTTACTTTATTACAAGCAAATATATAAATCAAAGTATTTATCTTCCATTTCATGTTTGCCCCCTCTTGATATATCATGTCAGAAGGTGTTTTGGTCGATATGGGCGTGTACCCCTATTCAAGCCACACGCTTTTCACATAAACTATACTATTGTTAATCTCCAGTACGTGTTCTTTCAAATATAACTCAAACAGAAAATGTCTTCCAAACTCCAAAACATTTTATATTTCATGTAAAGCGGGTTTCTGGACACGATTTGGCCAACTCTGCAATCTTGGGTTTCAGCTGTAGGTCATTGTACAACTTACAAAACTAAGGGCCAGATGTACAAACACATTTTTCCATAGACACAGAATGGGTAAAACCCTTTGATACATCTGGCCATAAAATACGTTCGAGCACATTTCATAGGAAATATTTAAAAGCCTCTCACAGGGTTTCAACATGCATGCCTCTGAACATAAATCACCTGTTCTGTGCTGCATTATGTATAAGACTGGACTTCAGTGCCTTGTCAATTACTTCTTTGTGCATATTGGAAAAGTGCAGAAAGGGAATTTCCAGTGCTTAACGTTTTTCATTGCGTTTTATCTGTTCCAATTTTAACACCAGTCAAAATCACTTCTGACAGCAGTGCTTTCACAGATGTCTTTGTTATTGAGCACTCAAGCTCAATCGCCAGGGATATCTTCATTTTATCAAGTTGCATAAATAACTTACAAGGAATCCCAAAGATGTTGCTGTTTGGCTATATTTTGTTTCAGTCCCCACAACACGGGTGAATTTAACTGCCCGATGTTAAAATTAGCTACTCTAATACTCTTTTTTTCAATAAATGTAAATAATTACGTTTTACCATTAAATATAAATATATACATGGGATGTGTTGGTCACCTTTGACTCTCATCTTTGTCCTACATGGCTGGAAAAAATGTTTTTGTCTTGCTGTTTCTATAAATACAAAATGTGTTTGCACTATGCTAATTTTCCCAACAAGAACACTTAAAACTTAAAACATAAACTATAATCATGTTTGCATATACATAGCTGGTGCGCCCATAAAATCAATTTGTCCGTGTACCCAACGCGCAGGATTCAGGTAGGAAAAAAAGTACCTGCATTTTGTCTGAGGATTTTACAGTGCTCATCTGACAGATATGTGTGCTCACTCTGGGGCATATCATTAAGGCCAGGCGATATTTATCGCTCAGTGCTCTTAGCGCGAGGATAATTATCGCCGGCCAACGCTGAATTTTATCGCGGAGACAGCGTGCTATCAGCAACGCTTATCTCCAAAGCGATAAAATTCAACGCGCAAGCTGCCAACTGTGCGATTATCGCTGGAAATCCAGCGATAATCGCACAACGTTTGGCGAAAGCTTGCTGATAGGGCAAGACAGACTTAGCCATGATATCCACCTTCCATAGGATACCATGGCTAAGTCAGTTGAAAAGCAGGCGTAAGGAAAGTAGCGATAACCGAGGTTATCACTACTTTTCTTGTCGCTCTGCAGGTTAGCGTGTGGCTAGATAATAGGAAAAATGTCGCTTAGCGACATTTCTCCCGTTATCTTGGGGTGGAACGCCCACTTTACATCTCATTAGAGATGCGAAGATGGGCGTTGGGAGAAAGGGCGATTAGGGAAGGATTCACACGATTGCATGACCTTGCTGATAAGGCGATAAAATTATCGCCGCTTTCCGGCCGAAAACGGACGCTTAAGCGGCGATTATTTTATCGCCTGGTCTTGATGATATGACCCTCTGAGAGTAGGAAGAAACAACAATTATGCAGAAACCATTAGGTAGAAATAGAATTATGATGCAGAGGAGAACCAAATCATACAGCAGGGTTGACTAAATTATGCAGCAAGAAAAGGCAAAATGTGCCACGTCATGAGGCACATTTTGTGATAGTATTCATTACTTTTTCAGTTTTACACATGGTTTGGAAAAGATTTCACCTTAACACAAATTTAGCATCCAAATACAACATTAACATTTAAGCAACTGAAAGATGACAAGTCAACCATTGTGAAGGGCCTTCCTTCCACTGCGTAGGAACACGTGTTCCATAGGGCAGATTTACAAGCCCCTTGCGCCACTTTTGCATCATTTTTAACATGGGAAAAGTGACGCAAAAGTGGCGCAATGGGCTTGTAAATCTGCCCCCATGTGTTTAGTAACTTTTGATCAGTTTGAGCTAGAAACATGTTGGGGCATATCATCAAGGGCATTATCGCCGCTTTAGCGGCACTTTTCGCCGCTAAAGCGGCGATAATCTTAATGCCCTATCAGCATGGACACGTTAGTGCGTGTTTCCATGCATTTTCACCCTTTCCCTGAACACCCAGCTGTGCATCTCTAATGAGATGCAAAGTGGGCTTTCCTCCCCCAAATAACGGGAGAAATGTCGCTAACCGACATTTCTCCTATTATCAAACCTCCTGCTAACTGGCATGGCGATAGGAAAAGTAGCGCTAACCACGCTTATCGCTACTTTTCTTACGCTTGCTTTTAATCTGACTTAGCCATTATATCTAATGGAAGGTGGATATAATGGTTGAGTCTGCCCTCCCCTATCACCAATGTTTCGCCGATCGTTGTACGATTATCGCTGGATTTCCAGCGATAATCGCACAATATGTAGCTATCGCTGGTATTTCTATCGCTTTTGAGATAAGCGTCGCTGATAGAGCGCTATCTCAGCGATAGAAACCAGCGATAGCCGGCGATAATTATCCTAGCGCTAAGTGCGCTTAGCGATAATTATCGCTGGTTGTTGGTGATATGCCCCTTTTTTTGTTAAAACTGCAGATTAGGCAGCCGATGGTAGTTTATATAGCAAATGCAGAAAACCCACAATTATGAGGAAAATGTTGCAGAATAGTATAATTCCAGAGGCACAGCCAATACGCTGTTACTCTTACCAGGTTTGTCAGTTCTGATTGTTGATTCTTATGGGATGTTGTTCACCTTTTACTCTCTTTTCCAAATTGATAGTTTCTCAATCAAGCCCTGATGGCCTAACTAGGTGAATGACTAGCTGTTTTCTTGTGATGTTTGTACGTGTATTGGAAAAATTTTGAAAAATATGCAAAGGTTGTACATTTTTAAGCAAGCTGGGTTTTCATATGAAAATCTGAACTTTCGCAAAGAGTGTATTAGAAATTGTAGCTTGGGTGTAACTGCCTCACGAATGTTGAGACACTTTTAAGGGAAAGCAAAGCAGAGTTTGTACTAGCTTACAAAACACTTGCAAGTTACGGATGCTATACTGGTTCCCAGCGCTTGCAAGGAACATTTGAATAAGATATACACTCGCGTACAAAACACTCACAAGTTAACATCACAACATTATTTTTTCAGTACTCATACAAAACACAACTTTTTTTAGCTCCAAGACTTACAACATTTTGCTATTCAGTGGACTGCATTTTTTTATTTTATTGTGTGCCTTAAAATCTTTGTGATACATTTACGAGGCAATTAGGCAGCTGGCTGGGTTGAGCAGCGATAACCATAGTTGTATAATGGATTTTCTGGTGGGCAGAGCCCTGCTTCTCTTGTCTCTTTCTAATTGGCTGAATAACACTCAAAAGAAGCAAGTCGCAGGAGCACGGCAACCGTGGCACATGCATTCCACACAAAAGGCCTGATTAAGAATGTGCCCTTATTGCATAAGTGCAGTTTGTGAATACCAATAAGTAGTACACTTACTCAAAAGTGGAAACTTACTCCAAAGTGCAGCTTGTGAATCAGGCCCAATGTGTTTAAAATGTGTCATGGTTGTGACGCCTTACGATTTGGCTGGGGGACATGGGCAGGCCCCTTTGCTACTGAGATCTACCACTAAGGGCCTAATTACAATGTCGGGCGGACTTAAGTCCACCTGACATCGTTTCGTACTTGGGACCACCTGACCGACCAATTAGGATGCGACCAAACACTGCACTCCTATTCTTTACAATGGGAGCATGCATTCTGTCCGGAATGCATGCTTTCATTGTAAAATGAAGAGGTGCTGTTGATCCCTGCACCCCATGGCAGGCACCGAGATGCCTTCCACGCTTTGCAGGGATCAACAGTCCCAGGGGCCCCATAGGTGCCCACTCTGCCACCAAATGTAGGCCGTGCACCTATGGTGGCCCTGCTGGTGCCCACAAAGTTGACTTCCAACAGCCTTTCTGTGTTGGAAAGGCCGGCACAGAAAGGCTGTCGCAATCCAACATTGTAATTAGGGGTGGGCGGAATTTGCGGAATTAACCTTCGCAAATTATCGCGAGAATGTTTAAAATTATCGCAAACAAGCAGAAATATCGCAAAGATGCGGAAGTTTTTTTCCGGCATGTTCGCGAGATTTTCTGCATGGTTGCGGGTCGCCAACTTACCCATGTGGTTGCTTGCGGGCGCTGCCATCTTGTTTTGAGTTGTTCTCGCGGTGCATGATCGCGAGAAGAAAGACGTGATCGCGCGACGCATGACGTCACTGCGGGCGCGAACTGTCGCGAGACAGCGCAAATGGCTAAAAACAATACAACATCTCATGGAGAACGCGACCGGATCAAGAAAACTTGTCGGCGAACGCAGGGATTCAGGTAAGGCGATCGCGCGCGCGCGAGAATGTATCATTTTACAGCGCGAGCAAGAAACAAATTATCGCCAAGCTGCGGAAACCGGAATTTTTGACATTTTCGCGCTCTCCGCGGAACGCAAAAATGTCAAATTATCGCAATTTCCGCGAACGGAACGAAATTTTTGCCCAGGCCTAATTGTAATCCCTTGGGCGTAAGAGCCCCCTTGGGATTACTGAAGTCATTCTGACCTCCGGACCGGCTCTCCGAGCCCATCGGGTGGCAGTCGGAATGTCAGGTCAGATTCCTTTCCGACCGACAACATCCAAATGGGTCGGTCAGAAAGGAATCCAACTGGCTGCTTATGATGCTGTCGGGATGGATCTGACCGACAGTTGGAGCCATTTCCGACTGCATCATTATCCACCCCTAAGTGTCTTCTCGTGCCATCTCTGCATGGCAGTGCCGTGAAATGTGGTCTCTTAACTTGAGCGCCACAGAGAAGACTTAGGTGAATACCAGTAGTGGTCCATGGAGGGAGTTGGGTGGGGCAGTGAGGCGGGGCGGGGCGGTAGAGGGGCAGGGTGGGGAAATGTAAACACCGGAATATGGATGAACGGAGGTAAGTACACATAAAAATAAATAAAACGAATTTTGTTCCGCGCGCTGCATCGCATTTTGCGATGCAGCGCACGCAAATGAATTCATTTTATTTATTTAAATGTGTACTTACCTCCGTTCATCCATATTCCGGTGTTTACATTTCCCACCCTGCCCCTCCCCCGCCCCGCCTCACTGCCCCACCGAACTCCCTCCACGGACCGCTACTGGTGAATACATACTTTATTTTTTCATTGTCATCAAAGCAATTATTGTAAATGAATTAAAACAATTACAATAAAATAGAGCAAAATCACATCCATCATAGAAAAAAACAGTTTTTGTCTCTCTTTTTTTACATAACATTGCATTAGCTTTCATTACATTCCCTAAACTACCTTATCAAAAATTTGTACCATATCTTACAGAACCATCTACCTCAAAAAACATTAGAAATTTGAAGATCTTTCTTTTGTTATCAAGTTTTAAAAAAACCTTATTAGTCAAGTGCTGTCAAAAATCATTGATTAATTTGACAATGCAATCACCTTTACCTCGATTATTCTACAACAGATTTCTGGTTTAGGCAATGACAAAGAATAATGTTACTCAGCCGTCTTATCTTTCAACTTTTGCATTAGAATATCTACAAATGTAATTACCAACCACACACAATCGAATTGCCTAATTAGTAGTTGTCACATCCAAATCCGGAGAAAAGTCGCTTTAACATTCTGTATAAAGGTCCGGAAAAAAAATCTGATGTAATAAAGATTTTGATTTCACTTCAAAGATACAACGGCGACATATCAGAGATGGAGGGTCCTCCACGGGCAGATCATCAAGGACCGGTGATAATTATCGCTAAGTGCACTTAGGGCTAGGATAATTATCGCCAGGTAACGTGGAATTTTATCGCTGAGATAGAGTGCTATTAGCAAAGCTTATCTCAAAAGCGATAAAATTCCAAGCGCTAACTGCCAAATGTGAGATTATCGCTGTAAATCCAGTGATAATCTCACAAAGCTTGGCGATAGCTTATTGATAGGGTAGGGCAGACTTAGCCATGATATCCACCTTACATAGGATATCATGGCTAAGTCAGTTTTGAAGCAGGAGTAAGGAAAGTAGCGATAACAGAGATACTTTGCTTGTCGCTCTGCAGGTTAGCGTGCCCATTGATAATTGGAGAAATGTCGCTTAGCGACATTTCTTCAGTTATGTCAGTGCAGGAACGTCCACTTTGCATCTCATTAGAGACGCAAAGATTGGCGTCGGGGGAAAGGGCGATAATGCAAGGATTCACACGATAGAGTGACCTTGCTGATTAGGCGATAAAATTATCGCCGCTTTTTGTCTGAATAATTTTATATCGCCTCCTTGATGAGATGCCCCCCAGTCTTTTCTTCTGTCAGGAACTTGTAACTGAGAAGGAAGTCTTGTTTCTGGAAAGTCTGGCTGGAAGAAGGGAAGTTATCACGGAATGAGGTGAACTGAATACATACTAACTCAGGAGTGTGGAGCGTGCCACAGTCCACCTCTGAGTCCAATAGTACCCCACCATTGCCAAGTATAGCACAGACTGAATTAGATCAGCATAGAAACTTCACCGAATTTGAAGCACAATATAGCTGATTTGAAAAATGGGCGGCTTGGATAGGGGCACATGTCTATATCGACGAAAAGACCTTCTGATGTATACAGAGGGGGCAAGCATTACATGGAAAAGAATACTGATTTGGAGGCACACTTGAGAACTTTATGAGGGGTCTCAATCGAGGAATTATGTAATGTTGCTTCTCAATAATTTGAATATAATGAGTCGAGCCTGAAAAAGAGCGAAGATGGCTTGTCACGAATGAGAAAAGCCTGCTTCAACTAATGGCAACACCATTTAATGAGCTCACCGAAAGGCTCTTTTTCGAGCTGCAAAATTAAATCGGCCTTTATAGTAATGACCACGGCTTCATCAACACAAACGCAGGCGCTGGGATCTCAAACTGAACTGGTAAGATTGTTAATAAATTCAACCCCTTCCACAGAAGAGAGTCTGTTAAATCTCAACTCTATAGAAATGTTGGCTCAAGCAGGCTATATGAAGAATCCTCCAGAATGTTATCATTTCTAGATACTGGCAAAACTAACATATGTAGGACTGATTCTACAAAGCGTGGAAGACCTTTTAAAAGCGAAACGTCTTAGAACAAGCAGTCTATTCAACTGACTACAAATAATCAGAACACAGTTGCATCTGAAATACATATTTTCCCACTTAACTCAGTGCCCTCCCCTGCACAATAAATGATTCCTCTTTATCAGTAAAGGTGTCCCACCTGAATGTAGAACAGCCGAGGGTCTTTTGTGCAATGGCCAGAGTGCAACTTTCAGTCCAGCCAGGATTGACAGTTTGCAGCTTCCTGCAACAGTAGAAAGCACTATCTCATCCTGTGTCATGAATGATCAGTGCTTAGTTTGAGCTGGTCCCTCCAGGTATGGTCCACTGGCAGCCATTTTTGGGGAATGGCCCTTATGTTTCATTATTAGACTTTGACAAAGAGCATAAAGAGGGAGGAAAACATAAATGAAGGAAAGGAGGAGCAATAAAAGGGTGGGGAAACAGAGACAAAGGGAGAAAGAGGGATGAAAAAGAACTTGCAAGAGTGAGATAAAAAGGCAGGGAGTGTGTGGAGGTGGATTTAAGCGGTATGAGGTGGAATCAAAACTACTCAGCCATGGGATTTGGCAATCCAAACATTCGTCAGCACTAGTCGCGTGCTACTAAGAAAAACTTTGAGCACTTACACTTATTGTTTTGCAAATTGTCCTAATAAATACAATTCTCTAATCTTTTCAGATGTAAGGTTCCAATTCCACACTACTGATTTACGTGCAAACCAGGATAGACATTTGATTGATTCTGTGGGGGTACAACCTTTTTATTTTTCCTTCAGCATGAGTTTAAAGATTTAAGAGATGTACTTAATAGATTAAATATCCTTCAGTTATTAAGCGATCATCCACCAGGTGCACATTCATCCACCACTGACATTTTGAGTGTGTGCTTCTGTTCTCCAGCATTGGGACAAAAAAGAGAAAGCACATAAGTGCTTTGGGCTGCGGTGGACGTGACTTTTGGTGTGCAAACATAAGGCTGTCTTTGAAAAATGAGGGTTCATAAACAAATAGAAAAAAAGCTCTAGCCATCGTCACTGACTGCCAGCCTTCATTCTTTAGACATAAAAAGGGATAGTCCATACAAGTCGGTATTAAGAAATACTAAAGGTTTTGTTTTGAAGGTTGTTGCTGCAAAGTTTCCATTAATCGTGATTAAATATGGCAATGTCTGGAGGGAATTAAATAACTCTCATCTTCAGTCAGGCCCCTGTCGGATACATTGGTCATAATTAAGGCAGTTTTGAATTCCAAACAGCATTCTCACAGTGCTTTGAAAACAAAAGGTCAGGTTTAGCAGTCTTTGCACATTAGCCAATCTGCCAGAGACAGTTGATGCTGGGACAAGGGTATGAACATGCTGTTACAATGCAAGAGCATGGGAGCAGCATCAGAGTGATGAATTTATTTATTTTTTCTCATAAATTCACAATGCTTCAAGAAACCCTTTGTCTAGACTAACCAAGAAGAGAGGTATATAAGTTGTTTCTATAGCCGCTGCAAACGAACACTGGAAAGGGAGGCCCAAGGATGGCCTAGCTAATAAGATAATGGGACAACTTCGGGGCATATCAACAAGGGCTTTATCTCTGCTTTTTTGGCTTTATAAGCCAAAAAAGCAGAGATAAAACTAGCACCCTATCAACAACAGGGTGCTAACATGCAAATTCGCATGTTAGCACCCTTTTACTCTACGCTTCCCCTTGCATCTCTAATGAGATGCAAAGGGGGCGTTCCAGAGTAAAATAATAGGAGAAATGTCGCTAAGCGACATTTCTCCTATTATCAAGAATATCGCTAACCCAGTTAAAGACAAAAAAAGCAGCGCTAACCGCGGTTAACGCTGCTTTTTTACGTCTGGTATTTTTCTGACTTAGCCATGATATCCTATGGAAGGAGGATATCATGGCTAAGTTTGTCTGTCCCTATCAACAAGCTAACGTGAGATTATCGCTGGGTTTCCAGCGATAATCTCACGTTAGCCAGTTAGCGCCAGGATTTTTATCGCTGATGAGATAAGCGTTGCTAATAGCACGCTATCTCAGTGATAAAAATCGGCGCTAGCCGGCGATAATTATCCTGGCACTAAGTGCGCTCAGCGATAATTATCGCCGGTTGTTGTTGATATGCCCCTTCGTTTAAAAGTAACTCAAATCCAGTCACATTGCTTATGGCAGTGATGGTAGACATGTATGACGGTGCAAAAAAATCAGCTTTTGATAAACACATGTGCGCATCCAGGAGCTAAAGGTGAACCGATCTTTGCTAACCAATTAAGGGGCCCATCAGCAACAACCGGCGATAATTATCGCTAAGCGCACTTAGCGCTAGGATAATTATCGCCGGCTAGCGTGGATTTTTATCGCTGAGATAGCGTGCTCTTAGCAACGCTTATCTCAAAAGCGATAAGAATCCTAGCGCTAACTGATTAACGTGAGATTAGCGCTGGAAATCCAGCGATAATCTCACGAAATGTGGCGTTAGCTTGTTGATAGGGCCTCACAAATTTAGCCATGATATCCACCTTCCATAGCATATCATGCCTAAGTCAGTCCTGAAGCAGGCGTAAGGAAAGTAGCGATAACAGGGGTTATCGCTACTTTTCTTGCCGCTATGCTTCATGGTGTGGGGCTTGATGATAGGAGAAATGTCACTTAGCGACATTTCTCCTGTCATGTCAGGTCAGGAACGCCCACTTTGCATCTCATTAGAGATGCAAAGCTGGGCGTTAGGAATCTGTGCGCTAACGCAAGGTTTCACGCGTTAGCGTGAGCTTGCTAATTAGGCGATAACATTTTAAAATTTTCTATCGCCGCGTTGTAGATATGCCCCTTTGGGGCATATTATCAAGACAGGCGATAACATTATTGCCGCTTTAGCGGCAGAAAACTGCCGCTAAAACGGCGATAATTGGCTTGATAATATGCTCTATGGAATTCCAATTGAAGCCCATGTTAGATGTGAAGGACATCTAACCTGAGCTTCAATTGGAATTCCATAGAGCATATTATCAAGCCAATTATCGCTGTTTTAGCGGCATAAAACTGCCGCTAAAGCGGCGATAATGGGCTTGATAATATGCCGCAGAGAATTCCCATAGAAGCCCATGTTAACACCAGAACATGGGCTTCTATGGGAATTCTCTGCACATATTATCAAGCCCATTATCGCCGCTTTAGCTGCAGTTTTCTGCCGCTAAAGCGGCAATAATTTTAACGCCATTTCTTGATAATATGCCCCTATATCTCTGGCATAAAGAACAAATACACTGACTGTTAACCTATGCTTGCAGGTGAGCTTGACTTAAAGCTTACAAGCTCTAGTCCCTTTTAGCACAATGAAACTTGGGATGGAATGCCCTTGACAATACATGGCACTCCGTTTGCCTAAATACATTATTTTGGTCACCGTAAAGTGGCATTAAATTGTATTTTGGGTCCCTTTCTTGCTCTTTTTAGGGTGTGCAGCTAATAAGGTACATAATATAGAATGGCCTCTGATTACGTGCTGTTAACAGCAGAGACTTAAATAGGGGTGTAAAATCCAATAAACTAACAAATATTAGATTAAGTGATGGTCAGCATTCTCTGAAGAAAAGAAATGGTCCACAATAGGCACAAATAAGTTAATGTTATGGATACAGGCTATTTCCCCCAGTCTATTTAGCCCCATTTTTTATATGCATACTTGTTAGGCAAGCGCGACGCAGCTCCAGCAATGCTTTGGGGGGACCTATCTTCACAATGCTGCATCAATCCTTACGCCTGCTTCAGGCGCAGGGTTTTGACGCAGCATGGGCTCAAAAGTGACTGAGTGAAATCTTGTAGACTTCACTCAGCCACTTTTAGAAGGCGTTCCTGCGACGGAACGCCCCCCCGCACAGGTACGCCTACTGCTGGCGCAGGGCTTTACAACGTGACGCATCTCTCAGATGCGTCACGTTGTAAATACCCCGCAGCATGGCGCAGGATTTGCGCCGCCGCTGCGTCACAAAAGTGACGCAACGGCGGTGTAAATGAGGCGCAAGGGCCTCATAAATCTGCCCCATAATGCTTCAGTATTTGGTAATTAAGGCTACCACATATCAATAGTCTCAAATTCAAATAATAGAGGGATGTCAACAAAACCCACGCACCAGGAGACCACTTCTTACTTTGCAAATAAATTGCGTGCCGGTGCCCAAAGATTTTCTTAGTTGGCTGCCACCCAATATCCATGCTGCAACTGCCCACTGCTCTTTGCTCTTTAAACACTAGCCACATATCCAAGCTGCAATGACAATGCATAAAACTGAAGTGCATTTCATAAAGGAGGGCTGGGGTGGAGGTCCTCCACTCACTGAGAAAATGTTGTAAAAATTAGAGTAAAGTAGGATTTTGCAATCTAATTCTCACTTGTTTGCTAAAAATCAATCAGCCCTAAAAAGGTACTCAGAAATGGCGCTCGGGAAATATTCCAGCATTTCTGTGGTTCTGTTTATAGGGAGGACAATGGCTGGTGTATATGAAGTCTGCGGTGCTGTCTTGGGATCCCTCTTTTCAAGTGCCAAGCCTGTGTTACAGCTCAAGGTACGCCCATTCCATCTATATTTGAAGTGTTGCTGACTATTCGAAGACAGACTCTGGGCCTTGGTCTCAAGTGCATCACAAAGCAGCACATGAGGAAAAGACTGCAGGTTGAAGATGTGACTGTGGAGAGAGCACCAATCACAGTGCAAGAAAAAACTGCCTGGCATGGAGGTAGAATCTCAGTTACTCACTCAAGAGCTGGGTCATGGACCTGGCCAATACAACATTGGACTTTATCTGTCAGCTGTGGTAGGACAAGTGAGCGAATCTCCTTGCTGTTCGGTGCATCTCAGCAATATCAAGATTGAAAATTCCTTGATTTCTATTGTATTCATGAGAAGTGTGGGACCTGGCCCTCCCTGCAGGGTCATTCCCTAACTTTTTGCCTTCACGCTCCTGTTTTCTGAACCTGTTTTTGTTGGCCTTTAGGACTCTGTGCACTTTACCATTGCTAACTAGTGTTAAAGTGCTTGTGTTCTCTTTTTCAATTATGGTAAAATTGGCTTAGACCCAATTGGCACATTTAATTTACTTGTAAGTCCTTAGTAAAGTGGGACCTCATGTACCCAGGGCCTGTAACCTAAATGATACCAGTGGACTTGCAACACTAATTGTGCCACCCACTTAAATAGCCTTATAAACATGCCTCAGGCCTGCCATTGCAGTCTGTGTGTACAGTTTTAAACAGCCATTTCATACTGGCAAAAACAACCTTTTGCCAGGAAGAAAGCTATCATTTTAAGAGATATAAGACTCCCCTAGGGTAGGCCATAAACAGCCACTAGGAAAGGGTGTGTTCAATTTAATTCACATGTCCTGGTGAGGAAAAATCCTTAAATGTGTTTTTTATTATGGAAATACCTTTTTATACCTCTTCCATGGGATAACATTGTGTTACCTTATTAAATTTAGTAAGTGATAACTTTCATTAAGGAGTAGGTAGTAATATCGAGTTTGGTCCCTAAAGAATTATAATTCGAAACCCTCTGTAGTGGTAAAGTTGGTTTTTAAGTCACAATTCTGAAAACGCCACTTTTAGAACATTGGCATTTTCTTATCCCAACCATTTGGCACCTTTTGCCTGTATCCTGTGTCACATGACTAGATGTAGCTGGCAGTTGGTCTTTGTGTATTGCTCCCAGACAGTGAGACAAAGGGGGAATAGTTGTGGGCAAGATTGGCCATCTCTGACTTGATAGGGGGAGTGGAGCTGTCACCTACCAAACTTGCACATCATATAATCTCTGCCTCAGCACTCTCATAAAGAGTTTCACACTAGTCGTTTGTGCCCCCAGATAAGCAGGGAGGTAGAAAATTCCACACACCATAATCAAGGGGGAAGACTCTAGAAGCTTCTCCCCCTTCGATGAGGGCACCAAGTATAAATAGTGGACCCTCATATCCAACTCTTTAGCACACGCCTGGACGTGCGGAAAACTCAGAGGAAGGATCTCTGTGCTACCCTGCTGCCCTGCTGTCTGAGTGAGAAATACTAAACCTGCATCATGAACCCAGGACCATGAGGGTGACTCTAAGGGCTAGTAGGAGTAAAATTAGCGAATGACCTCGGAAGCAGCGATTTTCCTCCAGAGATCGCAGCATCAGAAAGCGTATCACTGCAGCTGCAGCTTGGTGAGAACGACACATCCCCTCGAATGCAATGCAGAATCCGGCGCATTGCACCACACCTCTCGACTCCGGCGCCCATCTTCAGAGTTGACACATCACCTTCACTGCAAGGAGAAGTTCAACTCATCCTGTGCCTGCAGGAGTCAACACCAACGCATTTTGTTGCTTGAAACCAGGAAAAGTACCTTGTTCTCCGGGGCCTACCAGAGTCCTATAGCCAGACTGCGCTTCCACAAGGTCAGCCCGAACTTTGACATTGCCCCAGCCCAATGTGACCTAAAGGAATCTTTTAGCGCTACTTGCTTCTAAGTGCTTCACTACATGTATTCCTTTAGAAATCAATATCTCAACTTCTATACATTGGATTATTGTCGTTTTGGTCTTGTTTTGTTCAGAATATAATATTTTATTTTTATAAATGTGTGTGGAGCTTTTTGTGGTTTGTTAATTGTGTTACTGTGTGTGTTAGTGTGTGTGTGTTTCAAAAATACTTCACACATTGCCTCTTTAGATAAGCCTGACTGCTCTGTGCCAAGCTATCAGAGGCTGAGCACAGGTTGCCTATTAGTGTGTATCTAGCTTACCCTGAATCGAGTAGTGGTTCCTGCCTGGCCTAGCATACCTCAGCCAACCAGAAATTCAATTTCTAACAATATCTATCTGAACATAAAGAGCAGTAAGATAGATCATAAAGAGATCAGAAAAGGGCAGTGCAGTATTTTCTCAATTCAATTGTAATTGTTTCAAATAAAATTTAAAAATAAACTGTATAATTGACGAGCGGCAAAAGAAGATGACACTGCAAATTTTAAAGCTTTGCAATGTATGTAATAATGTTAAACATAAGCCATAACCATTTAACCTAATAGGTGGCATTCCTAAAAGTTCATACGTTAAGTCAAAAAATAGTATAGTATAAGTAAATTCATGTTAGACTTGGGGGTCTCTAGTTGGTACAGGTATGCACTTTTGACAAATAGGGACCCTCGCCTCTAGTCAGGGTAAGGGGGTACACTCCTAAAATAACCCCTGCTCACCCCCTAGGTAGCTTGGCATGAGCAGACAGGCTTATCTCAGAGGCAGTGTGTAAAGCATTTGTGAACACATACAGTAATCAAGTGACAACGCTACATATGGACACTACACAGGTTTTATATCAAAAATAAGTATTCTTTATATAGATTTACCACAAGACCATAAACGACAAAAATACACAATACTGTTACTTTAGATGGTAGAATTTAGCTTATTTCTCTTTAGTTCTTAACTGCGACACTTTAAGTCAATGTACCTTTAGAAACGACACGCAGGGCAACGAAAGTGTTGGAACGATGTTGATGCAATGAAGATTTTGGTGCAAAGAAATAAAGACGTGAAGATCTTCCAGATGCGGCACGCTTCTCCGATGTTGTGAGAAGACTCTATTTGATGCGTCAGCTGCAGTGTCAACACACTTTATGCGATGCGACAACAGCAACTTTGGCAGACACTCTATTCCGACGTTGCGAGAAGCTTCCGCTCGAGGCGACAGCTTGCAGCAGTGACACACTTTACGTGATGCGACGACAACAGCTCAGACGGCGGCACGCTTCTCTGTGGATGCGAGGCGCTTTACTTGATGCGGTGCAATGCGTCAGCTATGATGGCTGCGATGGCGACACGCCTCTTCCTCGATGCGAGACTCTTCTCTTGATGCGGTGCAATACGTCAGCTACGATGGCTGCAATGGCGACACGCTTCTTCGGCGTTGCGAGACACTTCTTCGATGATGCGAGACGCTTCCACTCGATGCGACAGCTGCAGCGGCGACACACTTTACGCGATGCAACGACAACAGCTCCGACAGCGGCACGCTTCTCCTTCTTGAGTCGTGCTTCCAGCTCCTTGCAACACGCAGTCCCTCAGAAGACCCAACACAGCAGCAGGCACTTCCAAAGAACTCTGGGAGCTGGGGGGTGAAGTCTGTTGTTCCTGAGACTTCAGCGGGAGGCAAGCTCTCTTCCAAGCCCTTGGAGATCCTTCACAAGTTGAGCAAAAGTACACACAAAGTTCCTTTCTCCTCTCTTTGGCAGTAGGCAACCCCTGTAGGTCAATTCCCCAGTTTCAGGGATAGTCTCTACTCAGTTTCTTCTTGGTTACTCTCCTCATCAGAGGTTTCTTCTTGTTTTCCCAAAGTGATCTAAATTCTTGGGATCAGGGTCCCAAAACTTATACCCCAAAATCCTTTGTCCTCTGAGGGGCGAGGGGCCTTGTTCAAACCGGTTCTGGTCAGTCCTGGAGCACTTTGTTTACCTGACTCCTTCTTTCCTTTCAGAGTGCAGGACAGAGACATCAGTCGCACCACAGGAGGTGGAGCCAGCATTGTGGAGGGTAGGCACGGCCCTATTCAGGTCCCAGGGGCTACTCCTCCCACCCATCTAGATGCAGATCTCTCTATTCACCACTGGGCCACCTCACCCTGTCTCCTGGAATTCCCCAGCCCTGTCACTCAAACTCCAGACAGGGAATACACAGCCTAGCAGAGGCAGGTTTGAATGGTTAGACAAGAAAATACCTACTTTCTAAAAGTGGTATTTTCAAAAACAGAATGTCAAAACCAACTTTACTAAAATATGTATTTTATCATTCTGAGTTCAGGCATACTAAATTCGAATTTCTGCCATGTTCCCTGAGTCAGTGAGGATTATGAAATGTAATAACCAACCTGCCCATTCTGGCCTATGGAGAACAGGTAGCCTTGCAATAGTGAAAAACGAAAATGGCTGTAAATCACTATTAGAACATGCCAAACACACCAAGGCATGTCCTACCTTATCCTTACAATGCACCCTGCCCTTGGGCCTACCATAGGGGTGTCTGAAATGAAGAAAAGAGAAGGTTTAGGGACTGGCAAGTGGGTGCACTTGCCCAGTCAGCATGACAGTACCAGACTGCACGCAGGCTCTGCAATGGCAGACCTTAGACACACTTTTACAAGCTGCTTCTGTGGGTGGCACAACCAGTGCTGCAAGCCCACAAGCAGCATTTGGATTTACAAGCCCTGGGCACTCCTGGTGCATTGTACTAGGGTCTGACAGGTAAACCAAACCAACCAATCATGGAATCACAAATTCATACATTAATTTACAATAGGGAGCACTTGCACTGTGGCACTGGACAGCAGTGGCACAGTTCCCTGACGAACTAACACCAGCAAAAACACATGAGGCAACAGCAAAAATGAAAGGGATACCCACGCCAAGGTGCAAGGTCTAACAATTCACATAAGAAACTTTGATCTGCGCAACAGCAAAAAATGCTGAATGGATTTACATCAAACCTCGCAAAGAATTTACACTTTTCTCAAAAGAGTGCCTTTTCTTAGATTTGAAAATGTTGTGTTACTAAAAGGTGCTGGATGGGTTTAGAAGGGATATATGTATAATCTAACTAATAACTAGCAGATCCTTCAGCGATCCAGACCCTTGAATTCAAGGATATCACATTTGGAAAATAATCTGATTGAAAGAGGGAGCATTTTTCTCTTCATCCAATGCAATATTCAAGGATCCACTCCTTTTATTTCAGTATCTGATTGGACGGCAGCAATTCAAAATCTTGGTTGTGGTGGCCATGACACAATGAACTCTCCATAGTGACAGAAAATTATGGAGGGAAAGGATATAAGTATGCTGAGGGAGCATGCAATGAGTTTCGGGATGATGTGGTGGAAGGTTTAAAGGAGCTGCTGTTTCTCTCAAAATTAAATATGCTCTAATTTTTCTTTCAGGATTTACAGATTCAATTTAAGGTCTGTGGATTCACAAATTTACTAGTAGATCCGCAAATTTGAAAAATTTGATATCTTGGTTATTACTCCAAAAACCTCAATGCAACTGTACATATCAAAGGTCATGAATAGAGAGCACTGTGTAATCCAGGTATGATTCTAGGCCTGAGCTCAGGCCTTACCCTGTACACAACAACAACAGTGTATAGCCACTGGCATTTCTCAACTTATTTAATGGCACAGGGGCTGATGCAAGCCCTAACTCCTCTTTGACACCTGCTTTCAGAGTAAACTGTGCCCAGAGTGTGCTGTGCACTGCTGAAAGATGTAAAGAACATCAGAGTCTGATTGAGGGCCATATGTACGACGAAGTGGCCGAGTGTGTTGTTAGCCTCCTGGGCTTAACGACATGCCCCGCCACTTTGGAAACGGAAGGCTGCACCATATTTACAAGAATGTGGTGCAGCTTTTCGTTCCCCCCTGTGATGGCACGAAGTTTCACAACTTAGCGCCAACGCAGGCACTCTTGAACCAGAGTGCAAGGGTGTCTGTGTGCAGGGTAGTATTGGTTATGTGTAGGAAGGTGTTCCTTCCTGCACATAAACAATCCTAAAATGCCATTTTGTAACTTTCTTGTGTGCTACTTCGTGCAGCACACATGCAAGTTACAAAATGGCATTTTTTACAAAGATTTGTTTATGTACAGGAAGGGACACCTTTCTGTACACAAATAAACCATGGCCTTTTGCTTTTTCCATGTGTGCTGTACAAGGCAGCATACATGGAAAAAAGCAAAAACGAGGAGAAATAATGCATTTCTCCTCGTTTCACCACCTTAAGACCAGGGTTTTCCTGGTCTTCATTTTGGCGCTGCCTCCTATGTGTGCCACCCTTGTACATAGGAGGCAGCATCAAAATCAATGGGTGTTGTGGTGGAACGCCCACCGCAACACCCACTGCACGCCCCTTTCACGCTAGACATAGTGTGAAAGGGTGACTTATGTATAAGGGAGCGTTAAGCCACGTTAAGTGGCTTTACACTGCCTTGTACATATGGCAAGGCCCTTATCGCCACAAGAACGTTACAAAAAGTGAAGTTCCTGTTGCGATGGGGGCTTGTACATATGCCCTTGCATGTAGGCATATCTGTTATGCATTGTAGGGGTTAGGTGTGAAAGAGGTATGGTACATAACCTTCAACTAGCCCCTGCTGTGAACATCTTTTGACCATATTCAATCAGAGTTGGGTGTAAAGGAGCTTGAGCGTAAGTGTAAGAAAGTAAATTAATAGCTAGAGTGGATGGAAGTCGATCTCAAGTAATAGAGTCCCTAATCTGTTAAGAACTCGTAAAATGTTTCAGT
The DNA here is from genome assembly GCF_964204655.1 of Triturus cristatus. Classification (NCBI taxonomy): domain Eukaryota; kingdom Metazoa; phylum Chordata; class Amphibia; order Caudata; family Salamandridae; genus Triturus; species Triturus cristatus. The sequence goes on from NC_140589.1 coordinate 749,147,013, forward strand.
AATTTAAACCTTAGCTCAACTCCCAGTAGCTAGGCAAAGAGCAAACAGGCATACATGAAAGGAAATGTATAAAGCATTTTGAAGTTCCAAAACAGTTAAAAAGTCAATAACTTAACACAATAAAAAGCACACTCAAATTTATAAATATAGAGCAAAATTGAATAAGCAAAATGACACAGAAGCAATAAAACTCCAATGAGATGAACCAGAGATATGAGTTTTAAAATATTAAAAGAAAAATTGAGCTGAAAAGCACTAACTGCCAATGATAGTTTATGGTGGCAGTAGATCATTACCTAGGTGCAATTTCAGGCAGAATGGGGTGAGCATAAATTCTAATTTGTAAAGCTGGAACCTGATCTGGCCTTCAACATTTGTAACATATTAATGACTTAATGTGGCTTTAGGGCAAGAATTGCTTTTATAAACAAGGGTCTTGTCAAAAGCTGATCACGTTTAAATGTTGCTTTCTGTTTTATAAGCAGTGTTAAACAAAGATTCAGTTCATTGCCTTCTTTTTATATTTTCAGATGGGTATTAAGAGAGATACCACTAGGGTTTTTCTTCCCAAAGAAATAAGTGGGGCCGGAATTGAGGATTAGCCGAAAATGACTGGATTACTTATCAGTAATCTTCATTACTCCCATTCCTCTTTCCTTGTCCCACTTAAGCAACCTCTTTCCCTCCAAAAATATTATTGAAGGTAAATGCTAATGGACTGATTTAGAGTACGGTAGACGGTTTCTCCAACACAAATGTGTTGGATACCCTATTCACCTTATAACAAGTACCTTTTGCAATTGTAATAAGACGGTCAGGATATCTGCCATGTTTGTGCTTGAGTACTCGAAGACCAAACTCTAAACCAACATCTAAGATCTCAGAAAGATGTGGTATGGTTATGGGAGAGGATTACCAGTAAGTAATCCATCAATTGTTATTTAACTCACTACGGTCAAATTGCAGACTCTTCCACTCCTGCTGCAAGATCTACATTTCCCACTTGGCCAAGATCATTTATTTCCACTTTTGTCTCTATGAAGTCAGCTGGAGTGCGCACTATTGAACTGTGTTTACCTCACAATTAGGAATGATTGTCGTACATGGCACTTGAATTGAAAATACTAGACATTTTATGAGAGTCCAACATTTTAACATATTTTTACACCCTCCAATACCGTCTGCTAACTACAGGTGTTCATATACTAGAAGCATAAATTGTAAACCTTTAGTACTTCATATATCTTATTAAAAAAAAAAATCAGTAACACTAAAATTGAGAAAATAATAAAAACTCGGAAAAGGGGATCTTTAGATTTAAGGTTGCTGTCTATACACGCAATTCCTTCTGTCAGTGAACAGAAATGATATCTCAAGAACACTTTAAGTTGCAGAAACTGGTGATTTTCTTGGAAGCAATTAATTGAGCTAAACTAGGGGTGATCACGGATGGACTGTCCTTGCGTGCAGCACATGACTGTGTAACTTTTGTATCCATCTTTCACTTAATCAAGATTGTATAGGGTGAAAGAGTGCACAAGCCACTCTGAGCTGGTCAACGAAGGGCAGCTTTAATATTTAAAATGAACCTGCCTGCTTTAACTTTTGAAACACATCCGCCACACGACCATGCTATTTATTAGGGCTTATTATCTGTACACTGATGCTCAAGAGATTGCCCTAACCTTTTTTTTTCCAGCCACACTGTAAGATTCAGAACTAATAACCTTCAGCCACTCATTCCAAGTGCATTCATGACAGGCAATAATGTATTGCTAGGAAAATGAAAATCGACAGAATGATTTCTTTCTCAGCAGCTGATAAATATGGGTCAAGCAATCTGCTCTTCTTAACCAGGCACAAGGCAGAGGAGCCTCAGAAGCAGATGCAGCCTCTTGTTTGTGAGTGAATTATTAGTTGAAATAATTATGGCATCACTCTGATATTGCTGCTTGACAGCAGGGTTGTGAGGCTTTTGTAAACAACCCCTCCGTACAATACAATTCATTTTTATAGAGGCATGACTACCAAGCGATGAGTCTGTTCCATACAATTGCATTCACTTTGTCATCACATAATATTGTGTCTAACAGATGCATGGTGAATCATTTTTATTTACAATTTATGTATGTACAAGCGTGCTTTGAATGTGCTCATCACGAGGAAAAGCACAGACCCACAGTGCAAAACAAAGAGGTTTTTTAAATCCCAAGCAAGTGATTTTCGAACATAATCTTATTAGTTTGTATCACAGTACATTTCAGTGTCTCTTAAGATGCAGGTCTTTCACAGGTTTTTGTGGGGCCGCCTCTAAACAGGCTTTGGCAAAGCTAGTCAGTCTCGTTTTGCCAATGCTGTGAGGGCGATGCTATTGGCTTTGCCAATGCTCGCAGCTTTGAAAATGTGCTGGCGTTGGCTGGTGTTGGACAATTTAAAGGAAAAGCAAACAATGTTTTCTATACTTTCAATGTGGCTACTATTTTGCATGACACCATGTGCACTGGGCTCTTCAGGTAGTGTCACATAACACAGTAGCCATTTTGAAAGTATAGTAAACATTTGGGCATATTATCAAGCCAGGCGATAAAATTATCGCCGCTTTAGTGGCAGAAAACTGCCGCTAAAACGGCGATAATGGGCTTGATAATATGCTCTATGGAATTCCAATTGAAGCCCATGTTAAATGTGAAGGACATCTAACATGGGCTTCAATTGGAATTCCATAGAGCATATTATCAAGCTCATTATCGCCGTTTTAGCGGCAGTTTTCTGCCGCTAAAGCGGCGATAATTTTATCGCCTGGCTTGATAATATGCCCCATTGGATCTTATTTATGAGAGGCTTGCTCTGTTGGAGTGTCATTTTTTCTGACGATCCGTTGGCACAAACTTCTCAACTTTGTGTGGCTTTAAATGGCCTCATCGATTTAGAGTAAGACAAAGCAGCACATGTCACTGCATATCCTTTCTCTGTACCAGGGAGGTGTTCCTTGGGCATTGCAGTGGGTTTTTCCATGCAAAACCCATGAATTTTGACGCTGGCCCAGCTTACCTAATCACATAAACCTGGGGCAGGCCAAAATCTTACAACTCCCCAGAGCAGGCGTAATGAATGAGGAGAAATATTTGTATTTCTCCTAAGGTTTTCCTCTTTCCTTGTGTGCTGCAGTGCAGGATTGTTTTTGTGCCGGAAGATGCCCCTTCCTGCACAAAAACAATCCTGCATGCAACGCAGACACCCTTGCACATGGTGGAAGGGTGCTTGTGCTGGTGCTCGGCAGCAAATTGTGCACCGGCGCAGGGGGTAAGGACAGGAATGTACTGTTTTTCATGAATACAGTGTATTCCTGTCCTTTCACAATGGCATAGGGAAGCACAGCAAGAAGACCTGCAGTGCTGCCCTACGCCAGTTTCCCATATAAGACACCTATTATTTTCGGAACTTTTACATTTATTCTATACCTTTCATATGGCCTGTCACCACTACTGGTTTTGCCAATGGTGCTGGGTTTTAAAAGCATCTGGCATTGTTAAAACCAATGCGGCCTACCACCATGGATAGGGGCAACGGGGAATGGAGGAAATACTAAAAGAAAAAGCCTTGGCAAAACCAATAGGTCTTGCCTATGCAAGAGATATTGGTTTTGCCAATGTGTTTTAGCCATGTTGTTCAGTTGTGTGGCTGTTGTTCAGCATGGCTAAAAGTTAGTGGTGCAAAGGAGAGTGGCGTGGACTGTCGTAGAGTTGAAAGGCAAAGATTGGAGTAGAGTATTGTAGATTGGAGTGGCAGAGAGCATTGTGTAGTGGAGTGATAGTGTGGAGTCATGTTGAGTGGCATAAACTGGAGTAGCATAGAGTAGAGTGGACTGGTGCAGAGTGCATTGGCATACAGTGTTGCAGAATAGAGTGTCAGAGTGCAGTGGTGCAGAGTGGAGTAGAGTGGAGTAGAGTACAGTGATTCAGTGTATAGTGCAGTGGCATAAAGTGCAGTGACAGAACAGTTGTGTAGAGTGGATGGGCATACAGTGCATTGGTTAAGAGCACAGTGGTGAGGAATGCAGTTGCACAGAGTGCAGTGGCGAAGAGTAGATTGTTTTAGAATAGAGTGAAGTGGTGTAGAGTGGATATGTGCAGGGTGGAGTGCAGTTGCGTAGAGTGGCATAAAGTGCAATGGCATAGGGTTCAGTTGTGTAGAGTGCAATGGTGTAGAGTGCAGTGGTGCAGAGTAGAATAGAGTGGCGTACAGTGCAGGGACATGGAGTTGAGTGTTACACAGGAAAGTGTATTGGCGTAGAGTGTTTTGGCATAGGGTGCAGAGGCATTGAGTTCAGAATTGCAGGGTGGCATAAAGTGGAGCTGTGCAGAGTAGTTTGATGTGGCCTAGAATGGAGTAGTGTGCAGTGGAGTGGTGACAAGGGCAGTGTTGTAGAGTAGAGCGGCGAACAGTGCATTGGCATAGGGTAGAGTGGTACATGGTAGAGTAGGGAGGCGTAGAGTACAGTGGGGTAGAGTGGAGTTGTGCAGAGTAGAGTGGAGTGGCATAGAGTGGAGTATTCATGGTGTGGTTACACACTGCTATTACAGACAACACATTTTCAATTGACATGACCATGACATTTGCACAGACATACAGCTTTATTAATATAAATATATGGTGTAGAGACGAAAATGTGTGGAAATTGTTTCACCTAGTCTAATGATTTGCTTTGATCATATTAAAGTATTTGTTTACAACACACTTCAGAAATAATGAAAAATGGGTTTCATTTGTGTTCCTAATTCTGATTTATACTGAAATGCTTACATAGTTCATTTAACTGTCGTCATGTGCTAAAAAAAATCGTCTTTCCTACCCCCGTGCAGACAGCGATATTTTCGTTTAAATTCTCTAACTTTGAAGTCAGAGAAAGAAAAGTAAACAAACGCCCTTGGAAGACAGCGCCTGACATTTGACCTCAGTCTTTGAATGAACAGCAAATGTGATGAGATAAGAACAAGATTTATAGGCCTGTTCACAGAAAGGGAGCACTCAGAAGGATACTATCAAAAAGGTTTGGACAAGGGAAGGTACACCCTAAAACAAATAAAGCCAGAAAATTGAAAGCAAGAAAACATGGGTTACAAACCACAAAGCCAATGGCAGTCAATGGTCAGAATGCATTCCTAAGTCAACTTTCTGAATGTCCCCAAGGTGTCTTCAGCAAACCAGAAAGCTATGCTCTCTGGTACTCTGTGGGGTACAATACCCACATAATTTATAAACAGTACAAGTTTGGTTTAGGAATCTTCAGGTGCAGCTGGAGCACAAGGCACTAAATCACACAGCCTCAAGTGCATAATGGACCTTCTATCCCCCTTGTAATGGTCCTGTGCATATCAACAGATACTTATTAGGTTCTATGTTTAGAACTTTGGGTGCATGAGCCACATTGGCAACCACTGCCTAGGTGGAATGTGAATGTTGGGAAAGGATCTGCAGTTGCTGGTTGCTGTTTACTCTGCCAATCGTATACATGCTGCTTCTGCAATAAATTGTGAAGAACCTACTTTCCGATTCTGTGTGATTTGGGGAACTTTCACTGGCGACAACTGGAGACTGACCAAATGTAGGCAGAGCAGACAATTTCGCTTTGGAGCCTGATTTTGCCCTTTTCTGTAAGCAGGTGCATCGCGGAATTTGTTTTTGCAAGTATTGCTGAGACAAGGTATTGGACTCAAGTGGATGGCAGGCAGAGTGGCTGAACCCATTTCTTGGTTTTTTAAGTTTCGTCTTACGCTGTGGAGGAGTGATGTCACCGATGCAACAGGCAGCTAGCAGGTTGATGCATGGAGTTCACTGTTGCCTGGCAACATACACTTTGCCACACGAATGTGACGATGCAAGGCGGCCATACTCCTACATGATTGCTTAGCAACTCTAAAGCAAGGGACTTCATCAACAGAATGCTTCACATGCAAGATGTGGCACGGAGTTCCCTGTTGTATACAACAGCCATGTTTACACATGCATCTGACTACGTCCGGTGGCCATATTTTCACGCGGTCACTTAGCAACCCTGAAACAAAGCAATCTGGTTAGATCTTTGAAGTGACCACAGATATCGCATCGGTGATTCGCACACCTCTATTGTGGCAATTTGAAGTGAGGACGGTGTATTTAAGGGCTGTGCGCCACGCATTGAAGATTCGCACACCAATATCAAGAGTAGTTGATCCTGCTGGGCACAGCTGAGACTATTGTGTACATCGGTGATACACACAGCTAGGTATTGTGGGTACTTTGTTAATTCAGATTCAGGCTTATAAAGCCACTGTGTGCATTGGTATTATGCACGCCTGTTGGTGTTTGGGTGCGTGCACGTTCGGTGGTACGCACACCATTATACAACTTGTTGTTATAGATTGTAAATTGTACTGAGGTATTTTAAAAGCCGCAGGGGCCTCAGTTAAGGAGCAAATGCGTCCTGCACAGTGTTTAAATGCTATATTGTGTTTGGTACCATACAGCACAGCTTAAGGGGTGATATTTAGTGTGTGCATTCTTATGTGCATTAAAGTTTAAGGGTGGGCGGTGAACTCCACTACGCTGGTGGAGCTTGCAAAGTTTTTTTACTCCTGGCTCCGCTTGGAATGCGAAGATCAGAAAAAAACACCACCTCCCATGTAGCAGAGTTTACCGGCACCAGACCATCCCTACCTGAGAATCTACATCAGTTTAATAATTTGGTGCCGCACTACGGTGTCTTGGATATAATGTTAAGGACTTCATCCACACTGTATTTATTCGTAGATTTAACCTTTCTGCCTGGGTTGTTGACATTATGGTATTTTGCTGAAATGACAGTGCAGAATTAGTTTGTTTACATCTAGTATTTACCAGTAAAGGAAACCGTCGCTTGAAGGAAAAAACATAAGGTTGTGCACGTTATACTGTGCTTAATCAGCACACATAGGTCTGACTTTGGTTCACCTGGTGATAAATGACCAATTTTAATACTTTTTTGTGTGTTTTGTCAGAGGCTCGCAGACGATGCACAAGTTAAAAGGCCATTTATAAACCGTAGTGTCTCAATATCCCCTTTCTTCTGGAAATAAATTGTGTTTGTTTGCCCCGCCCATATCCCGCCAAATGAGCTGTGTGACTCACTGATGCTTGGTTGCTGCTCTGCTGGCAGTAATCTGGAGTGCTGGGGGAACATAAGTCCTCTCCTGGGGCCATGAATTGGGAAGGATTAAACTGATAGCTTCAATCCTCTTCACACCTCCTGAGAGGGTTCTTATGGCCCATCATGGAGCAGATGGAATCAATGACCAGAGTCGGGCTGCTAGAGAACCTGTCTGGATGAAGCGCTGCCCTTCCTCCTGTGCCGGCTCAGTAGCCCCTCGAAAACCCTCGCATGGAATTATGCATGGCGCTTCCATAATGGGATCAGGCTGGATGGTAGCCAGTCTACCTTTTCTGGTACCCCTTGAGCATAATTTTGCAACTCATAAAGAATCAGCTTGTTGCAGTCCACCATGGGCAGGGCCAGACTGGGAACCAAAACAGGCCCTAGCAAACTGCTCAGCCGGCCCTCCTGGGGGGATGGTGGGGGGTGGCCAGTTTGTCAGGGTCTACTTAAGCCGATTTTGATACAGGGGGCCGATATTGCCGGCCCCTGGTAATAAAAAATGGCCCCCCAGGGGCCCAAATACCGCCCCCACACAGGCAGCTTACCGGGGAAATGCCCGGGGCCCATTATGGCCAGTCCAGCCCTGCCCATGGGTGTCATTTTTTGGGAGCTTACCAAAGTCAATTTAGAGAGCAGGTCGCGTGATAGCAGAAGCACGCCGTATGTGCATGCACACTGCTCCCAGTCAGTAAGGGCCCCGCACAGGATCGCTGCTGCTTGACACTGGAGAGGAAACAATCTGCGCCCTTGTCCTGGAGCTGTCAATCCCACACCTCAACTGTGTGTGCTTGGCTTGTGTAGGAGGGTGTGCCCTTGTGGCTTGATGAGACCTAGCTGCACGTCAGCGTCACACACAACAGAGAGGGAGAGAGTCCAAGAGTAGGGTGAGTAGCAGCTCAGTGAACTGCTGTGGGGTTGGCAGAGTGACTGTGGGGATATCAGCGATTGACTTGGGTTGATTTGCAGTAGCAGCAGATTACTTTGGTATGGTATATAGGGTGCAGCAGAACTCCACAGAATTTCACTGAGTTTTTATGCAACTCCGCCTGCACCGCCAACCCTTATTTAAGTTGTTAAACTCCATCCTAGTTCAGTGTGTTTCCAGTACACAATATGCAGCAAGCAGCGTTATTGCCCTCTTCTTTTCTCTTCACACCAGGTAATACTCCAGTACAGTGGGAGGCATAGTTGGAAGGCTTCAAAGTTTGTTTGGAAGTCATAGAGGGGGAGGTTGGCATTGTTGCACCATTATTTGGGCATGGAAGGCAGGAAGGTCCTAAAGCATTTGCCGGTACCTGTAGTTATGGGTGAGGGGGATGCTGTTGATGATTATGGTTCTGCTGTCAACATTTTGGATTCTCATTTTAAAAAGAAGAGCAATATCAGCATGGAGAGCAACACATTTTATATGAGGAAGCAACTTTTGCGCCCTTGTCCTGGAGCTGTCAATCCCACACCCCAACTGTGTGTGCTTGGCTTGTGTAGGAGGGTGTGCCCTTGTGGCTTGATGAGACCTAGCTGCACGTCAGCGTCACACACAACAGAGAGGGAGAGAGTCCAAGAGTAGGGTGAGTAGCAGCTCAGTGAACTGCTGTGGGGTTGGCAGAGTGACTGTGGGGATGTCAGCGATTGACTTGGGTTGATTTGCAGTAGCAGCAGATTACTTTGGTATGGTATATAGGGTGCAGCAGAACTCCACGGAATTTCACTGAGTTTTTATGCAACTCCGCCTGCACCGCCAACCCTTATTTAAGTTGTTAAACTCCATCCTAGTTCAGTGTGTTTCCAGTACACAATATGCAGCAAGCAGCGTTACTGCCCTCTTCTTTTCTCTTCACACCAGGTAATACTCCAGTACAGTGGGAGGCATAGTTGGAAGGCTTCAAAGTTTGTTTGGAAGTCATAGAGGGGGAGGTTGGCATTGTTGCACCATTATTTGGGCATGGAAGGCAGGAAGGTCCTAAAGCATTTGCCGGTACCTGTACTTATGGGTGAGGGGGATGCTGTTGATGATTATGGTTCAGCTGTCAACATTTTGGATTCTCATTTTAAAAAGAAGAGCAATATCAGCATGGAGAGCAACACATTTTATATGAGGAAGCAACTTTTGGGGTAGAAAGTGGAAAATGTCATGAGTGATCTCAGGGATTTAGCTTCTACATGCAATTACAAGACATTTGAAGATGAGGTGTGGAGAGACCAACAAGAGGAAAAAACAGTAGTAAAAAGTTACAGGAACAATTATTGATTGCAGAGAATCTAACTTTGGATAAGGCGTTGGAACTGGCGAAAGTGTAGAGTCGACGGCTAGGTACATGAACCAGATGGCTCTAGAGACACGTGTACATGCTTTAGCCCCTGACACCTCAGTGAAGAAAGTGGAGAAGAAAATGGGCTCTAAAAAGAAAACCCCCTTCAAGTGTTATAGATGTGGTAGTAAAAACTACTTAGGAGATGCCTCTTCATTTCCAGCAGTCAACAAGACGTGCGTAAAGTGTAAGAAAAAGGATCACTTTGCTAGAGTTTGCAAATCTAAAGCAAAGAGTGTCATTCCAAATTCCAACATGTCCTTTCTCTTGAGTGTGCATCAGATGGAATTTCTGAGTGAGATAATGAGGAGGAAATGATGATTTCCAATGCAACTGGAATCGAGCAAAATGAGGTACCTAAATTAGACACCATGGGGGCAGATTTAAGTCTATTTTTCACCCCCATAGGTCCTGAGGAGTGGCGCAAATTCGACAACGTTACCTTAAGGAAGTCAAATGTTAAACCCTTTGCTTATGGTGGTAAGCCAGTGGAGGTGTTGGTTGAATTTGATAGTGTCTTGAATTTGAAAGGTCATAGCACCCCTGCCACTGTTTATGTGGCAAAGCATGGGTCAGGTTTATTGCGGAGGTTAGACCAGGGAATTTTACCATCATTCTGGACCATAACAGTCAAAATCAAGTGTTACTTAAGGATGAATGCAAATCTGTATAGATGGTTGAAGAAGGGAGCTGGGAAACATCTTTTTCTGAGGTGTTTAACAAAAATTGGAGAGGATCAAAGGGTTCTCCCACTGCATAATTTTAAAGAAAGAGGTCCAGCCAGTAGTCCACAAACCTAGATAGGTACCTTTTGCTAGGAGGAAGGAGTTGGAACAGGAACTGGAATGCTTGTGCCAACAAATTATAATTGAGCCCAAAGAAAGCTTCAAATAGTTATCCCCCATGGTTCTAGCCATGAAAGCCAAAAGCACTCCCAGAATGTGCATTGACTTAAGGGATCTTAACTAAAGGATTTGGGTGAATAGACCTCCCTTGCCAAATTTCACTGTAATGTTAAGTTCACTTAAAGTTCGCAAAGTTTTTTCAACCTTTGGCATGTTGTCTGCTTAGCAACAGGTCACTTTGCACAAGGAGAATCATTATTCATTACCCCTTCTGGTGTGTATAGATTTAAGAGAATGCCTTTTAGGTTGGCGTCAGCCTCAGCGGAATTTCAGATAGTGGTAGAAGCCATGTTTGTGGGCGTTAAGCATGTGAAGTATTTCCAGGATGACATCTTAGTGTATGGAAAAAGGACAGAGTCTCATGACAGAATGTTAGCAAACATGTACATTTTGACAAATAGGGATGTCACGTTAAAGGTGGACAAATGTAGGTTTGCGAGAACACAGTAGACTATTTGGGTTACAAGTTGTCAGCTCGAGGTGTGAAACCAAAGGAGGATTTGCTTAGGGCCATCAAGGAATTTTCCGTCCCACACAACAAGGATCAGTTGTGCTCTTTCTTTGGGATGTTGACATTTTATGCACATTTCATTCCGAATTGCAGTGGGAAGATGCATAACATGAGAGGGCTGATAAGGAAGAGACAGCAGTTTGCATCATCTGCAGAGTACAAATGGGAGTTTCAAGAAGTCAAAGGTGAACTAGGGAATGCTATTCCCATCCAACCATTTGATGCCAATGATCCATCTATAGTGAAAAGTGATGCCAGTCAGCAAGGTTTGGGTGCTGTGCTGTGACAGAAAAGGGAAGCCAGGAAGGTAGTTGTAGCTTATGCTTCTAGAGCACTGAGAGGAGCAGAGTCAACATACTCAGGTATCGAGTGAGAAGCTTTGGCAGCTGGTGGTAGGTGGATCATTCCAGGAACTATTTGTGGGACACTGAATTTGTCATTCCCGTGGACAACAAGCCATTTCTCGCATAGCCAAATGGCAATGTAGAATGATGGAGTAGCAGTTCAGTTTATAATACAGTCTTGGAGCAAAATCTTTGTTTATCCAGATTGCCACTCAAAAGTGAGGCTGCAGGTATGGAGGTTTGGAGGATTAAATGGTGGCGTCACTGGAAGAAGCTGGTTTTGGGTGCATTTCAGTGGAAGAATGCAAAGTAGCAGTGTTGGAAGATGTGGTGATGCAAGATGAGGCAGGTATTTAGGGTAAAGAATTAATGCCAAAAGATTCCAATTCAAGTATGAATTCCTTCAAGCATGTATTTCCTGATTTGAGCTTTGAGGATACTGTGATGAGAAGAACGGATTTGTTGGTGGTTCAGTTGAAGGTGCAGGGTAAAGTTTTGGTGTTGGGTCATGAGGGACATGTAGAGATGAGAGCCATGAAGAGGAGGATCAGGGAGTTGTTCTGGTGGCTGGGAATGGATCAGGGAGTGGAGCACTATGTCAGGGATTGTGTGGTGTGTGCAGTGAGTGTCAAGTCTCAAGTGACTTTTCCCAGCCCGGTTAAAGCCATTCCTGATATAGATAAACCTTGGTTTAAGTTGAGTTTGGACATCATTGGACCCATGTATGTTTTGAACGAACAGAATAGGTATGGGTTGGTATTCTTTGGAGAGCCTGCTCCAGTTGAACTTGTCACGGACAATGGTGTGCAATTTACATTTCAAAGAGTTTCAGGGGTTCATGTCTCATTGGGGGATACAGCACATAACAGCTTGCCTTTGCCATCATTGTAGTAATGGTCTAGTGGAATGCTGCAACAGGGTAATCAAGGATACATTCAACTATCAATGGCCAATGGTTGGAATCGGGAGAGAGAACTTTTGGATTTTTTTGTGAGCATAACTTACCACTCCTTGTGCTACCACCAATGTCTCACCTTTTGTTCTGGTGAATAGAAGGATGACGGCCACCAAACTGGTCAGACATTGGCTGAATGATTTGAATGTGTCACGTGTTAAACTCGAGCAGGTCAAGGACAGTTTATGAAGGCTCAGGAGAAGTATGCTAGCACAAATTGATGAAGGGAAGATGGCAAACTGTTTTTAACAAAGGTAAATGTGTGAAAATAAAACTACCAGGCATTGTGGCAAAGGGTCATTCCAAGTTCTGGAGATTGAGGTAGTCAAGGACAGGGCAGTGAAGCTAAGTGATGGAAATTGTCTAAGCAAAAATGGAAATGTACTGAGGGGAATGAGCAGTCCAGAAATGTTCCTGGAGACTCCTAGAATTTGAAAGATTCTGTTCCAGGAAAGTCTGTAAGAATGACGAAGGCACCTACTTGTTTCAAGGATTATGTTGGGCTTCATTTTCTTATGTCTGGTGTCCTTGCTGCTTTTGCAGGTTTGGGGTTTTTGGTGTAGTAAAAGGTGCAAAGTGTGCGCTTTAACCAGAATGACATTCTTTTATCTATTATTTGTGTTAACCAGAATGTCATTATTCTCTAATCAGTACAGTTTCTCCTGTGCATCCTTGTAAGGTGCTTTATTTACATGTATGCATTATCTGGTTATCATACTTGTATGCATTTTGTTTTTATATTTTTTAGTTTGGTATAGTTTTGTTTATAAGGGGAAAGATGTGTTAGGTTCTGTGTTTAGAACTTTGAGCGCATGAGCCACCTTGGCAACCACTGTCTAGGTAGATGGAGAATGCTGGGGGGGGATCTGGCAGTTGGTGGTTGTTGTTTACTCTGCTGGTCGTATACATGCTACTTCTGCAATAAACTGTGAAGAAACTACTTATGAGTCCTGTGTGATTTGGTGACTTTTCAATACTGTAAGAGAAAGACCTGTCTAAATGTTTATGTATGCGCCAGAGGCCAGTAATTTATCATGAGTACTTGAAACATTGGAACAAGGTATTAATATCACTGCCTTAGCTTGTTGTGCTGAAAACCCTTCTATCGTTGCTCTTTCTGATTAGCACAGCAGTCAAGCAGCCACTTAGGACCGATCTATTATTCATGTTTTTTCGAAGGGACGCTTTGCAAGTGGAGACTCACGGCATCATCGCCTAAAGTATTTTGGCTTTTTCTCTCTACACTATTAAATAGGTGGCATTATAATTTTTAGAGCATAAGTAGTTTTCATTATCTGTCATTGTACACGAAATTTGCACATGCACTGGTATTTTGGAAACAAGGGAATTTCTCAAAGAGCAGCTAGGTTTCAGAAATAAAAGTAAACAGATGCTAAGTAGCATTGAAATTAACTTATAAATATTTGGCGTCTCTTCAGTCTATAAGAATAATGGTCATGATGAACATTCTGTTCACCTCATTAGCAATTAATGAATACGTTTGACATTTGAGAGAGAACACTGGAAACGTTAATATTCGAATAATTGTCTTATTTTATCTGGATGGATTCAAATAGAGACTTAACACACTAGTGTATATGCAAATACTGTGTCTAAGCGTGTGAAAAACAATTGGGGCAATAATTATCATCATATCACGCAGCAAGTCACCTTGTGCGTGATAGGGAAAGGGCAGGAACGCGCCGTACTTAACTCTGTATGGCGCATTCCTGCCTTTTCCCAGTGCTGGCTCTTGCACCATGGTGCAAGTGAGCCTGTGTTAACAAGAATGTTTTGTCTAGAAAGGGGCACCGTTCTGCACAAAACAATCCCCTGGGGTATTTTCCTCTTTCTATGTGTGGAAAGCCACCCATGAAACACCTCCCTGGGGCAGAGTAACGCAACGCAGCGATTTGCAATGCTTGGAGTTCCTGTGGATTTATCAAGCCACAAAGTGGCCTTGCATGGCTTGATAAGTGCATCTCAAAGGTTGAGTCACTGTTGCACCGCATTGTGTGGTGCAAAAGCAATGCAGCCCTTGATAAATCTGGCCCTTGGTTTCTGCCTCAACCATGACCTCTACCTGCACAAGCACATTTTGGAAGTAGTCAAATCATGCAGCTTCTGTCTACTACTGCTGATAAGTATTGTGCCTTTTAGGTCTGCATTGACAGCTTTCTGTCTGCCAGCCCTCTTAGCACCACAGCACATAATCCATAACACAAACCACACTGAGTGCTTGAATCAGCCCCTTCTATCATTGGCTAGTTTGAGTGAACGCCCTGTAGACATTGTCTTGATGGACTGACCAACCTACAGCATTTCATATTGCTGTTTTTAGCGGTGTTGATGATAAGCAAAATATTCTTTCATTTTCTTGATTTAATCTGCTGCTCTTTTTGCGTGATGATGCTGATCTTAATTATCATGCTTTCTCGTTTTTTTATTTTATAGAAGCTTGGGTTGAGCCGAGTGCCAGGCTGAATAGCATGGTCCCTCTGTGGAGCATTGTTAGCAGCTGACCTACCACAACATATCCTGCCTGCACTCCTATGGCTCCCAAGAAGGGCCGACCTCATGCAATGTTGCTGCTACAAAAACCTAATAATAACATGTCCATCCCATCCAATTGACAGTGTATTGCAATGTTACACTGAGTTCAAGATTTCCTCTTCTTCGGCAATTGAAGTTGCAGTTTAATTCCAGTGTAGTGTAAATTATATTTAGGACACAATATTATTGTCAGAAGATATCAAACGTTAGAGTGTCTTCTAAAATTAGTAGAGAGACCCTCATCAACTTTTTTCCTTCAGTGGTATGTGTTCTCCACCAAAGTACTGGTAGTCGATAGCGTCATCACAAGGTCTTGTCTCCATCAAGAGGCAGAGTCTCTTCAATCATAGACATTATGTGATCTGTGAAAATGTTGAGTTTGAATTTTCTCCAGCCGCAGAAAAGTGCTCTTTTATTACAGATTGGGACAGATCAAGGACAAAATCTGAGATGTGTTAGGGACAGGTTATTTATCCTTCACATCCAACAGGGGATCAAAAGAGGTCGACATGTTTCAGCCTACTTGCACCCAGTAGGACGTCAGCTTTCTGTAGTATCTGGTGGTACACTATACCCCTAGAACTCCGGTACTGGGTGTAATGTTGCACGAGGAGCTTGACATGGGATACATCTCTGATCATACTGCAATTTCACCTTTAGTATGATGGACGAGAATTTGGTCCTCCCCAATCCCAACTTTGAATCAGCTTGTCAAAGTGGACTGTATGGCTTTGACGGGGGCTCTGCGTATTCCTTGGTTAGGATACATAGCGGAGCAGATGAGAGGTTTAGGCTGTCCTGATCTGTACACAAACCCCAAACTATTCAGATCTATTGACATCAGGAGGTTCAAATCTCAGTTTCTGGTCAGGGGACAGGAGGACAGGGAAGGTGTAGAAATTGTTAGAAGCTTACATCACACTTTGGGGCCCATTAGGATGGCAGTCGGAAATTCTCCCTGACCGCCATCGTTGCGGGAAAAGTCAGCCCGCAAGGGCCGCGGCATAACCGCTGGTCCAATTAGGGTGCTCCGCAGTCGAAATCTGACCGCGGCGGTCGGAGTCTGGTGATTAACATTGCGGCGGTTGCTGCTGCCAGCAGCACCGTCTCGGTGTGAAAAGGAGCATGTCATGCATGTCACTGCACTGTGTGGCAGGCACTGCACAGTGCCTGACACCTGGTACAGGGACATGTCGGGGGGTACCATGGGTACCTCCCCAGTGCATCCACACACACCCCCAACACATTGGGGGCCACAATGGGCCTCTGGAGACATTCTCCGCATGATTTTCCATGGCGGTTCAACCGCCGCGGAAAGGCTGGCTACCGCCGGCATCATAATGATGTCGGCGGAGCCTGGCCCTGCACCGGCAATATTGTAGCAGTCCAGTTCCACACGCTAGGCATGCATGCGGACTGGTACCGGTGGAAAAGTGGTGGGTGGTCATTCTCACCACCATGCTAATGGGACCGGAGGTTTTCAGGGTTGCGATCGCAGGCGAATGTCCGCCGCCGGTCCGGCGGTTGCCACCGTCGGCCCAGCGGTGGCCATCCGGCCGTGGCCGCCATCCTAATAGACCCCTTAGTCCTTGCCCACAGGCACACCCTTAACTGTCCCTTTTCAATAACGTCCATCACCGTTTCCTGTTAACAAGATTTAGACTGAATCTTATCCATTGGTTACTAGCCTTTCCAAAAGGCTATTTGAAGCTTGAGGACTCAAGGCCATGTCCGTGTGACAGTTTTTCTGATCAGGACACTTTGCACTTTACTCTTTTTTGTGAATTTTTTTTCCTGCTGTGTAAAAAATACATTCTTCCACTTTTTTTTTTTCAAAGATATTTTTATTAAATTTTCCAGCATACTTCTTGAAACAGTACCATCACAGCATCCCTCGCAGGGGAGTGGCATAATTTGACAGGACTACAATTGATTAACAAGGTACGTTGCCCAATATAAGTCCAACTCCTTTCTCAATGAATTGCTTAAATGTAGGTTACAGTTTCTGATGATAACGGAGCTTGGAGTGAGTTCTTATAAGCATAAAATGCGAGCAAACAGTTCCACATGTGTTGCATCTTCTTTCTGCGATGGTAACTTTCCTACGCCTTCCAGCCGGAAGGTGTTACATGGAATGCACAAAAATCATAAAGAAACAGCTTCCAATCGGGAGATAACATAAACAGAAGAAGAAATAGCCCCCCCCCCCTTCCCAACCCCCCTCCCCTACCATGGTGGCGGCAACATTCACATAGTTGAATTATCTTATGTTACTGGAAATCAATTCAAAATTGAAAGAGATGAAGGGTTCTCATGGTGGAAGGACAAACAGCTGATGGAAGTCCACGTGAAAGAAAAGTGACTAAGGGGCCCCACTTGAATTCAAAGTTCTTATAGTTATCCCTGAAAATGTCTGACATGCGTTCCAGGCTGAGCAGCTTCCATAGACGAGAAGAAGATAGCTGGTGCTTCCTTCCTCTTCCAGGCGGCTGCCAGGGTAACCTGCTCCTATACAAATCCACATAATCGTTGTATCAGCTCGGGTGTGATGTTCTAGGGAGGAATCGCGAAGCCCCAAAAGGGCACCTGCCATGGTAGAGGGGATGGGGTATCCCAACATGTCCTTGATATGTGCCAGTATTTCTTCCCAGAAAGGGCGGATAGTGGGGTAATCCCACCATATATGTTGAAGGTCCCCAAGTAGTCCGCACCCTCTCCAGCATCGGAAGTGGTGGGGAAGATCTGCCTAAGCCTGGACGGATGTAGATACCAGTCCATCAGAGTCTTCAGGTGGGCTTCACGGAGCTCTGTGGAGTGATTGAATCTTATGATGTCGGACCATAAATGAGTCCATTTGTCATCTGAAATAGCACGCTGTAGTATATCCTCCCACATGGACACATACCGTGGACGCGGGGAGAGTGTGGTAGTGAGTAGGAAGTTATATATGAACGAAATCACCCCTTTCATAGAAGTGGTCTTGGTGAGGAAGGTCTCGAATTTTGTGAGAGGACAGGTGGCTGCCTCTCGTACCTCAGGAGTAAGGGCCCAGTGCATTAATTGAGCATAGTGGTATCTTTCTGTGTTCCCTAGTTCATAGTCCAGCTTGCAGTTATCAAAATTGAGAGGATCAAAATGATGAAACAAATGTGTCAAAGCAAGGCATCCTCCCTCCCTCCAGGCATCAAAGGGTCCCTCATGTAGGGCCGGGGGGAATGCCGGGTGTTAAAGTGGAGTTGTGTAAATGGTGAAGGGAACGAAGCCCACCTGTCGTCACCTGCAACTGAGTCCCATACCCTTAAGGTGGTGCGTGTGGAAGTGCTAATGTACGTATTCTTAGGCCAATCCTTTTTGGGGCGCCAAACCAGGTCCTATATAGTCCTTCCCGTCACACTGCGAGCCATATGTAACCAGTGCTTATCGGATTCCTTCTTCGACCATTCAACCAACACTCTCAACTGCGCCGCTTTGTAATATAAGTGAATGTCTGGGAGACCAACTCCCCATTTCTTGCGAGAGTGACGCAATAGGGAGAAGGAGAAGCGAGCACGCCGCCCTGCCAAATAAAGCATAGGATCATAGCCTTCACTCGCCGAAAGAAATCCCTCTCCAGTTCTATGGGTAAGGCCTGAAATAAATATAGAAGCTTAGGAAGAATTGTGATTTTCACGGCGTGTATCCGGCCTAACCATGACAGGAAGAGAGGTTTCCACTTCGCGAGTTCCATTTGGAATCGGAGTCGGATAAAATTTAAGGCTCTATGTATCGCTTATAAAGCCATTCATGATTCAGGACCTAAGTTCCTGAAGGATGCTTTTCGGATTTATGCTCCCAATAGAACTTTACGATCAGCCCCTACTCATCTTCTCCCAGTGCCACGCACTAGAACCTCCACATGGGGAGACAGACGTTTTTTGGTAGCTACTCCTAAGCTTTGGAACTCCCTTCCCTTTGCTATAAAAACTGCCCCTACCCTTATCATGTTTCGTAAACTCCTGAAGACTTGGTTATTTAACCAATAGCTTCTTCAGATGTCTTTGTCAGGAGGATGTTCTGTATGCGCCAAGACACCTTAGGGTAGTCGTGCGCAATAAAAGTTGAGAAAACATAAACATAAACATAAACATTTGAGTAAGGATGGGGGGGGAAATTTGCAGCATAAAGCCCCTCTATTTTTAGTGTTAGCTGGACTCCCAAATATTGTATAGAGGAAGTGGCCCACGGCAGAGGTGTAAGAGACTGGAGCCTATGGACTTCCACTTGCGGGAGAGTGAGGTTGAGAATATACGATTTGTCTAAATTTATTTTAAAGCCTTCTACTGCTTCAAAGTGTTCAAGTTCTGACTGCAAGGGAGGGAGGGACATGGCAGGGTCGGAGAGGGACAAGAGGACATCGTCCGCGAAGAGGGACATTTTATGTGACTCCCCCGTGAATGGTAACCCCTGGATTCCAGGATTAGCCCTAACCGCTAGCGCTAATGGCTCAATACTAAGATCAAAGAGTAGGGGTGATAGGGGGCACCCCTGTCTAGTGCCTCTAGAGCGGATAAAGGGGGATGATTGTACCCCGTTGACCACCACTTTAGAGCGGGGGTGAAGATAATTGGCTCGAATCACAGTAAGAAATGTAGGCGATAATCCGAATGCCGTGAGTGTGTGGAATAGGAATGTCCAGTCAACCCTGTCGAAGGCTTTCTCAGCGTCTAACCCTACTAATACCGCGGGGATTTGACGTCTGTTGGCTTTGTCTATCAGGTGTATAATTTGACGGGTGTTATTGTGTGTTTGACGGCCTTTAATAAATCCCGACTGGTCAAGGTGGATGAGGTCAGGCATGAGGTCATTCAGTCGTTTGGCTATAATGGAGGAGTACAGTTTCGCGTCAAGATTTAACAAGGCAATAGGCCTATAGGAGGCGCAACGATGAGGGTCCTTCCCTGGTTTAGGTATCACAGAAATCATGGCCTCAGACATGGTGCCAGAGGTCTCGCCCTCTTCTGCCATCTTGTTAAAGAGTCGCGCAAGGTGGGAGCTGATGTTGGGGCCAAACGTCTTATAGAAGAAGGCGGTATATCTGTCCGGGCAAGGGGCTTTGTGAGGCTTTAAGGCTTTAATGGCAGAGTTAACATTCTCTATGGTAATAGGAGCAATGAATAATGTGTTCCATTCAGCAGACACCTGGGGCAGGGGCAATGGCTGGAGATAGTCCCTTTGGGCGTCCAAATCTAGGGACTCCCCAGAATAAAGGTTTTCGTAAAAGGAACCAAAGATCTCAGCTTTGTCCTCGTCCTTATGTGCAATTTCCCCAGAGGACCCTTGAATGCCACCTATGTATTCTCTCTCTCGCTCATCTTTTAGCTGTCTGGCAAGGTGTTTACCAATTTTGTTGCCCTGGGTATATGATAAATGTCGTAGTTTGAGAAGCGTGAACTCCGTCTTATTATTATAAATAGCCCGGAGTTTACCTCGGAGCGCTGTTAGGTTGCGAAGGGTTTGCCTTGTTGGATTCAATTTGTGAGCGTGTTCAAGAGAAGTCAGCTCCGTCTCCAGTTGCTCCCTCTCTCTAGTGCGCTGCGCGTTTAATGCCGAATTAAGGGCAATGCATTTCCCCCTGAAGACTGCCTTAAACGTGTCCCAGGTGGTATACTCCGACGTGTCCTCTGATTTATTGATAGCAAAGCATTCAGTAATGGTTTCTTAGTCTGGTACATGATTCCTTGTCCTGTGCAAGCGATGTCGGGAAGTACCACCTGGGAGTAGGCAAGGCGTTCCCACACCAAGAGAAACACATAGAAAGTAGGCTATAATCTGATACTAAACAGGGGAATATCTTGGCCTCTTGCAGGGCACCCTGCAGGGATTTGCTAATAAAAATGTAATCAAGCCGAGAATATGTACGATGGACATGAGAATAGAAAGTGTAGTCTCGGGTCTGTGGATAGAGAGTGCGCCAAGCATCTAGAAGTCCCATGTCATGCATGCGCTGCTGTGTGTCCATGGAGAAGGAGCCCATGTCCGAGCGTTGTGAATGCATGCTATCCAGCTCTTTCTGCCAGATCAGATGGAAGTCACCCATGAGGATCATTGGCCCCTCCACAAAGTCCGTTAGTTTCCCCAAGAGTGTGTGTAAGAAAACCGTCTGTCCTGTATTGGGGTCATACACTGCTACAAAAGTGCATATTTTCCCTCTCAGACGCCCCTTGACCATAATTCAGCGGCCATCTTTATCACTATGAACTCCTAATGGTTGGAATTGTATGGAAGAACGGAACATGATCGCTACTCCTCTGTGTTTCATGTGAGCTGCGGACCTATAAATTAGTGGATCGTGTTTGTGTCTAAGGCGCGTGTCCTCGGCCCTGGTTAAGTGCGTCTCTTGCAAGGCTACTATATCAAGATGGTGGTCGATAATGTACTTCCACACCTTTTGGTGCTTTTGGGGGGAATTAAGACCCTTAACGTTCCAAGTTCCGATAGTGATCTGCATTATGCTAGAGGGAAAAACTACACTTCTTTAAGAGCCCCAGCAGCCCCACCATGTTCAAGGTCTTCGCCTGTCCCCAAAGGGGTGTGCAGTGCCATTTCGCATCAACTGTGAGGTTGCAAATATCAGAGAGTCCCTCAAAATCAATGGTTAAAAAGCCTCCACCACGTCCCTCCTGCCCCTTAACCCCCAAAAAGATGAAAACAAACATGAACCAATATACAATCCAAAAACTACTACTAGGTCCCCTTTGTGGGGCTAAAACACCCACTCAAGGACCATGGGGAACAACAAGTCCGAGGACCCCGTCCACGCCCATCCTGGTAGAAGTCTCATATAAAAAAATCTTTGTGCAGCTGAAAAGCAGGCAATAATACAGATCTATATCTAGGAGAACGACAAAGGTACGTTATCTGCAATGGAGAATAAAACATATAGAGGGACCCCAGATAACAGTATATATCTAAAAGTAGTTATGGTACTAAACTCCAAACCTGCCTTACTTTAGATAAAAGGAAACAGCACTGTTCTTACGTATAGAGCCAACCCAGTCCATGACTTCCCCACATCTTGAACAGGTGACTGGAGCCCCAGAGACAGGGGCAGCAGGGGGGTACGAAAGTAGGGGATTGCGGGTCAGAAGCATGTCTTTATCTGCTGCCACTGGATGTATCCGGAGACGTCAGCCTCAATAGTAATTGTTCATAAGTCTATGAAGCTCAGCCCTGGTTTAGTTGACAGACCACGCAGCCCTCATGGTGTAATCTTTAAGAGTTCATCGGCGACCCCTGCGTGAACCTACAGACCAGGTGGAAGATGACATTGGGCCTCGGAAAGGCTCTCCATTTTTACCTTGGATGGGGCCATCCTCCTCGGGGGGGGGGAGCCCAGAAGATCCAAACCTTCCTTTAAGTCAGTAATGTGACGTTGCTTGTTCTGAAATTCAAAACTTAGACCAAACGGGTAGGTCCACCGGTATCTGATTTTGTCGTCTCGCAGCTTAGTGGTGACGGGTCTGAACAATTGTCTCCGTGCCAGAGTAGACGGCGCTACATCCTGGTAGATGGTGCAAGAGTGACCCTGAAAGGAGATGGAGTCTTTCGTCCTGGCCACCTGGAGTACTGTCTCCTTGACTTTGTAGGAGTGGAATTTCACCAAGATGTCGCGGGGTCTCTTCATCTCGCCGTTCTGTACGTTTCCCACCCGGTGGACTCTGTCCGATTTTATTTTAAGGGTCTGGGGACTCAGGATCTCTGCAAAGAGCCCCTCTATGAAAGCCTCTAGGTCCGGCCCTTCCACACCTTCCTCCAGGTCTCTGACTCATATGTTCTCCCTCTATTTTCAAGGTCCTCTGCCTTGAGCTGCGTCTGTTGCAAATGATCCTTGAGTGCCCGGACATCATCGCATAATTCGGTGGAGAGTCGTTCTTGCTCCTGATGCTGCGCCTCCAGATCCAGCACTCTAGTGCCCACAGAGTCCACATCGTGATGGAGGGAGGTCAGACGGTCCATTAGGTCTGTCCTTAATTGTTTCATTGAGGATTTGATGTCTTGGCTGAGTTTGTTGCACAGTTCAGTTTTAAAGTCCTTAAACATATTCAATAAGTCTGCCTTCATGAGGGCCATGGCTGCAATGCCCGCGTCCCCTCGCAACGCCGGGCGTTTGTCGGAAGTCGTGAAGAAGTCCGATACCTTACTGGCGTCTTGCTCGTCACCTTCTTCAGCGGCATATGGATGAGGCGACACAAACACCTGTAGCTCTGTCAAGTGTTGTGGAGGTACTCCAGGTTCAGCCTCAAACGAATCGTGAAGGGTGGATTGAGAAAGGTCCACGCGGTATTGAGGAGTGGCACTGCCAGGACAGTGATGGTCCCACCTCAAGTCCCCAGCTGGGTCTGTTGCACAGCACCCTGATGGGGTCGACATCGCAATGTGGGAGTGAGAGTGCCATGCTAAAAGTAACAACTCTGATTATGGTGAAGGCCGTGAACTGTGCCCAGCTCTGTTAGGAGGAGTTAGAAAGGAGAGGTCTCGCGGGAGAGTAGGTGTGCTCCAGTGCGAAGTGTCTAGCTGCTAATGCGAGCAGCAGATGTGGGGTAACCGTCGTGGAGTGGTGTTGCACAGGTGTCTCCTTTACTATGCTGAATGGGCGCCCGTGCAGGTGGGTTGGTGCTTAATGGTGCGGAGCTCTATCCAGGGTGCCCTGGGTAGTTGCAGGCTGTTGTCGGTCCCGCGGCGGTCGCAAAGAGGAAGCAACGACTCGCACCACCAGGAGCGCCATCCGGTATGGCAGATGCAGGAATCTGTGAGCCCAGGAGATCAAGGGATAGCGCCCGCTGCCATGTACCGAAGTTCCGCCGCCATGGTAGGGTCAGGCATATGCAATGGGGAGTACAGCAGTCTTATCCGCTCTCAGGAACAAGCTGCCACAGACGTCTCCGGGCATACCACAATGGGGGTCAAGTCGCTGCACCTGTTATGTAAATTCCGGTGTCCATACTGTGGTAAATTAATTCAATATTACCTCATCTCAGAATTTCTATACTTAATAATCATAATTTCAGTCAAAGCAAAGAGAGGAGTCCGTGGTGTTCGAGTAAAAAAAAAAAGGGTCCAGTAACTCGAGTTAAGGGGAGAGCTCCAGCACCAAGCGGGTACAGGAGTGGTCTGCAGTTTTATTCACACATCAGAATATTTATACAGTTTTCAGTCAATAGGCAAAAGAAGAAAGGAGAAGTGACAAGAAAAAGGGAAGTGACAAGCAGTAATTTCCAACAGATGTGTCAAGGTAGGGGCGTGTCTTGTGTCTCGTGAGAGGGCATGTGATGTGTGGAAACGTGTTCTCTTTCAGTTGAAGGCCCTTACTCATTCGGGGGTTTATCTCTGGCTTAGAGTCAAGAACAGGAACCATCTTGCTGGTTCTGGGAATTGGCAGAACCACAGAAATGTGTGTTCACAGTGTACAGCCTTGTGCTTCCTCTATTAGTTGGTGTGGTTTCAGGGCCTAACCTCGTGCTTCCTCTTTCAGTTGGGGGTGGTCACAGGGCAGCTGGTGTGACTGGCTGAGTTACCAACAATGGACAGGATGTGGCTGAGTCTCTGGCACAACTGGGGGAAGGCACACAGGCAGGCTTCTTGGAATTGGCTCGACCACAAGGAGCAGGGGTTGTGCAAGATTCAATGGGGATGTGAAGGACAGTTTTCAGACAAGTTGCTGAGAGCATGTCACACACAAAATGGGTGTTTGTCTGAGGCAAATGGCTACCAGGCAGAAACAGGGAAATGATGGGGCACAATTGTCAATTTTATTTCCACATTCCCTCCTTGCCCCAGAGTGTACCTATATAATATCTCAATTTCCATGAGTTCATCTATACATTCTTGTAGCATAATTCTTTCCCTTTCTCTCTGCTGGACAAGTGGTTTAGGAATGCAGTTTGCAGCGCATAGACCGCACAGGGCAGGACCACATTGGATGCAAAGGCAGCATCCAGTTATTATCAGGAATATTATACCTGCTGCTGACAGCAGTTGCCATCCCCAGGACGATATTATCTTCCAGAACCAATCAGACCACGTCCAGGTGCCAGGTTCTTGATGTAAACTTACGGCTATCTTGTGTAATTTTGTTATGGCCGTGTATACAGATGGGGAATTATCAGGAATACATATACAGCAGCTAGAGCCTATAATTTTACAGGCTCTGCCTCTGTCAGCCAGGATGATGTCAAGGACAAGGCGATTTTGGAGAGTAACCAATCGTATGGCGGACTGCTCCTGGGTTAAGCTCCCCAGGGCAGACGCCGTCTGGTTTACAATAGCCTCTAAGGTCCTTGTCAACCTGCGTATAAGCTTGCTGTTCTGTACAGGGCCAACAAAGAAGAAGAACCCTTTGTAAAAATCTGTATACTGTTCCCATGAGATTTCTGTTTGGTCAACCAAGGAGGTATCGATCATTCTTTTATGTCTGACATGGGGCACTAGGAGGTCTCGGTGGTAAGTGGATGGGGCCACAAAGACAGTGGGTAACAAGAATGCTATATAACAAGTTCCCCCCCAGTTCAAGGGCAGCTGCACATAGGCCGTTTGGCCACAGACGAAATAAGTATGGCGAGATGCTTGAAATGAGGACTTTCCTCTGTCTTCAAAACTTATAGTGGTATGACAGTCACTGTGTCCTAATGGAACAGAGCCATTTTTCTGAATGCACAGGTGCCCTTTTACTGGTGAGACCGAGATGGAAGGGGGACTAGCATTCTTTTTAGGTTTGGTATTTAACATCTTGTAGGACATGGTCATGTTCCCTTGCTTGTATTCTTCACTTTCTAGGACTGTTCCTGTCACCTGAGGACTTCCATCCTTATTTGGGTAACAGGCAGCATTAAGTACCTTGTTTAAGTTCCCCCAAGGCCACCCATTCTTGCATGAATTATTTCCGTCAGGGCAGGAGGTGGGGGTGGTATCGTCAGCGGTTATTAGGGCGAACCAGGCTTCACAAGTCCCATTATAGGAAAATGGAAAGGGGAAAAGAGGCATCCCTCCCTTTTTCTGATGAGGTGGGAGGCGGCCACATATCCAGCAATTTGTGCTATTGCTGGCCTGATGAGTGTAGTGTAACATTTGTATAAAGGTATTGTTTTGCAAGGCTAGTCTATGGGCTTGTTCATGAGGGTGTAGGTCATTATATGTGTGTTCCTGAGTGCTGCTGGGTGCATGAGAGGTGTGTGGTGTTGGAGGAAAAACAGTGTGGAGGATCCAACCAAGACACGTCATAATGGTTATGAAGAAAAACAATATCATTAAACATATGATAGAACCACTACGCAATTTCTTAAAGTTCTTGTTTCTGCGTTTCATTCTCTCTTTTTCCCACATTGTCAAGGTGTTTAAATCCATCCCCATGCTCCAACCGCTTCACCACTGGACCTGCGCCCAGTGGACTTAATTAGCCAGAGTCCGGATGGCAGACCTCAACTTTGATTTATAATCTTGTTGTGGGGTCAGTTCCAAAGGCACAAAAGATTGTTCTGTTACAATGTCACTAGGGTTGGCAGCGTCGCCGGCAACAGTGTCTCTTTGTCCAAAATATTTCCGGCAGTGGCTCGCGTGTAGCCAGCCCTTCCTGCCTTCGACCTTCACCGCCGTCCGCGTGGTTAGGAGCGCGAGCTTCAGAGTCTTCCACCTGGGCTGAAGAAGACTGGTCCTGTCGAAGTTTCTTATCATCACCCAGTCGCCGAGTCGGATGGTGTGTTCTCCAGGTGCGGTTTTGTCAGGGAAGGCTGCAGCGACCTGTGAACGACAAGATTGGAGTGCAGACATCAAGGAAGCCAGGTAATCAGTCACTATTCTGCTGTCTACATCAGTAATCCTTTTAGGCATTGACGTACCCCACATATTTGGTGGTCTGCCAAAGACCACCTCATACGGAGATAGACCAGTTCTGGAATGTGCTACCATACGCATGTAGAAGAGGGCAACCGGTAAGGCTACTATCCAGTCCACGCCTTTGTCTGTACATATCTTGGTCAATTTTGTCTTCAAAGTCTGGTTGTGTCTCTCTACTAGACCTGCTGCTTGAGGATGTCTTACGCAGTGAAATTTCCAAGTGTACCCTAACAGAAGAGACACTTGCTTCATGAGTTCAGAGGAGAAGGGCTGGCCGTTGTCTGAGTAGATGACGCGGGGCAACCCATATCTCGGGAAATATTCTCTTACTAGTTGCTTAGCAGTTGTCGTTGCAGTGTAATCTGGGACGGGATAGGCTTCTGTCCATCTGGTCAGAGCACATACTACAACTAGCACATACTTGTGACCTCTACATCTCTCCATCTGGATATAGTCCATTTGGAGAACTTCAAATGGATGGTCAGGGGGTTGGAATCCACCCTGCTCCACCTTTGTGCCTTTACCTGGGTTGAACTGATTACAAATCATGCACGTTTTAACCTTTTGTTTGGCTGCAGCTCTCAAATGTTTGTTGTGCCATATGTTCTGTATGCCGTCTAACATTGCTTTTTCTCCCAGATGCGCTGGTCCATGTATGGTGTTTATTATAACCTGTACCATAGCATCCGGCAGAAACCATACTGCTCTTTCAGGTGTCATCCAACCCTCATCTGTAAGGACCCCTCCTTTTTCCTTCCATTCTAGCAGTTCCTGTGGTGTGGTGTGACATTGGACATCCTGGATGTCAGAAAAGGGGTCTCGTATTGCGTATTGGCGGTGTAGTATATTCAATTCTGTGTTTGCTGCTCATTTGGCTGCACTGTCTGCGGAATCATTTCCTTTTGATATTTCATCGGTTCCTTTTGTGTGCGCTTGACACTTTAATACTGCAACTTTCACTGGTAACTGACTGGCCTCTAAGAGGGCAGTGATGAGTGTAGCATGCTGTATTTTAGACCCGTGTGATGTGAGGAATCCTCTCTCTTTCCACAATGTGCCGAAGTTGTGTACAACCCCGAAACCGTACTGTGAGTCAGTGTAAATGTTAACTGATTTTCCTTTTGCTAAGTGACATGCTCGTGTTAGTGCTATGAGTTCGGCTGCTTGTGCAGACAGTATCTCTATCTTGTGTGCTTCCAAGGTGTTTCTACCATTTGTGACGGCATAGGCTGCTGCTAGTTCTCCAGTGGGGAGTCTCATGCAAGAACCATCAACAAAAAGTGTCATTTCTGCCTTAGAAAGGGGAGTATCTTGTAAATCTGGTCTGGGTTTGGTCACTAAATCAATTATGTCAATACAATCATGAAGTTGTTCAGTAGGAGAGGTCAGTGGCACCAGTGTTGCTGGGTTTAAAATGTTGCATCGTCTAATCTCAATATGTGGCTGAAAAAGCGTCATCTCATATCCGGTGAGTCTGGCTATTGTCAGATGCTGTGTTTGCGTTCTGTTTAGCAGAAGTTCTACAGCGTGTGGGACCTGGACTATCAGATGATGTCCCAATACAATCGCATCGCTTTGTCTAATAGCTTGTTCAGTAGCTGCTACTAATTTTAGACATGCAGGTAATGCTTTTGCTACTGGATCTAATATACTTGAAAAATAACCACATGGTCTATGTCTGTCTGCTTGAAGTTGGGTCAGGACTGATAGTGCTGTACCTGAGTTTTCTGTCACAAACAAGGTAAAATCTTTGGTGTAATCAGGTGTTGCTAACACTGGGGCTTGACACATAGCCTTTTTAAGAGACTGAAAAGCTTGCGTGTGTTCATCTGTCCAGGGTAATTGTGGATTAGCGCCAGCTTCGAGTGTTGTCAGCTGCACTAATGGTTTAGAAATGAGTGCAAATTGCGGGATCCATTGTCTACAATATGAGGTGAGACCAACAAAAGCTTGAACTTGTTTCTGTGTTGTTGGTTGTGGTATTTGTTGTATGAGCTGGATGCGTTCCTGTGTAAGCTGCCTACCCTCCTTTGACAGCAAGTGCCCTAAGTATGCCACTTGCTGTAAACAAAATTGGAGCTTACCAGGGGAAACTTTATGGCCATTTGCAGCTAGGAATTCTAGTACTAGTAGTGATGCTTCAGCACATGCTGCGTCAGATCTGGCCGTAATGAGGATATTATCAACATATTGTAGTATGGCTGTATCCGTGGGCATTTGAATAGTGTCCAATTGTCTTTTCAGTGCTTGGCTATATACACTTTGACTTTCGGTGAAACCTTGAGGAGCTCTTGTGAATTGGAAACTTCGTCCTTGTAAGGAGAAGCCGAGAAGGTATTGACTGTCTGGGTGAATGGGTATACTAAAGAATGCGTTTTTTAAGTCAATGACAGAAAAATGCGTTGCTTCTGCATCTATGGCTGTGGGTAAAGTGGAGATGTCTGAGACCACAGGGTGTTGTGGAATGACACATTTATTGAGCTCTCTCAAATCCACCACTAGTCTGTAGACAGGTGGTGTTCCTAGTTCCACTTTTTTTTGAACTGGTAAAACAGGGGAATTGCAAATAATCGAAGTTGTTTCTTTAATCACACCTGACTCTATTAGGTCCTGAATAATTAACATTAATGCTTGTTCAGCTTGAGGTGGAATTTTGTATTGTCTTATACGTGGTAGTTGGGCTCCCTCTTTCAGTGTAACCTTGTGAGGTGTTATTTCCATACATCCTACTGTGGTGGAATCAGTGGCCCAAAGGGTGTGTGGCAAATCTTTCAAACGCTCGTCTAATTCTCTACTTGGGTAGTGGCCCTTAAAATCTCGTAGAAATAATCTGACATCTTTAGGTGAGCAAACAATAACAGCTCCTAATTCTTTCAATGTTTTTATACCAAGCCAATTTTCTGGACATGATTTTGTCAATATAAGATCTGTAGTTGTCGTGAGGGGACCAACCTGCAAGGGCAGTGGTTTTGACGTGGCGTTTGTCACAGGTTATCCGGAGAAACCCAGAGAAATACTTTTTGAACCCGAGAGAGGAGCCTCTGGGACCTCTTGATGGCTTATTGTTGTTTTACTGGCCCCAGTGTCTAGTAGAAACTTTCTATCCTCCCCAAGAAGTCGGACCTCTATAAATGGGCCTTTCTGATCTACTGGGATTGGGATTAGGGGCAGTTTGTCATCTTCTCTCCCTGGGCAACATCATGAAAAATCTGGGTAGTATTCAGTGTAGTCGCTGTCTATAATGTTCATTTGGGCCATTTGTGTTGTCAGTGGAACTGAAGGTGTTGAACTGTCTTGGGAAACATTCTGTTTTGGCTGATATGGACGAGGCTGTGTCTTACCAGTAGCCAAATTGTGCTTTAAGACAGGGCAGTCTTTAACGAAGTGTCCCGTCTTTTTGCAATAATTACAAGTGCTCTTCACGTTTGTCTGGCTACCTGGTGTCTGTTGGCGCTGGGGTGCAGTTTGGGCTACTAACGCTTTCATCTTGGTGTCTTTCATGCATTTCTTATCATTTTCTTCTTCATCCCTAATGCGATTTTGGTGGTATTGTAGCATTTGTAACACCTGTGGTGGTGTATGTGCTTGCCAGGTACTTTCTACTTTTAGTACTCTTTCCTTAATAGCTGACAAGGCGTTGTCTACTAATATGGAAACAAACAGATGCGGGTAAGCTTCGCTTGTTGGCGTAAGGCCGATATTTACCGCAAAACATTTTTCAAGTCTGGTGTAATAATCTCCTATGTCTTCACCATGTTTCTGTTTGCAGGAGGAAATGGTATCCCAGTCCTCCTTTTTCACTGTCAGTAACTGTGGTAGCACCTTTAAAATAGTGCCAGGAAGTGCTTTTAGTATGTCTCCTATGCCTTGACCTGCTACTCTAGTATTTTCGTCATTCTGAAGTTCGGTCCATCTAATGTGTTCACCTGCTACTTCCCAATCTTTCTCTCTTAGTTTGTCATATATACCCGATGGCAACAATAATTTCAGAATTGCTGTGATATCAGAAAGAGTATATGTTCCCATCATTAATACATCTCCTAATTCTTTAAAGAATCCAGCAGGATCCTTTGAGTTGGAGGGAACCATCTCTTTTATCCTTAGTAACTCAAGTTTTGTCAAGGGTACATAAATAAAAACGCGTTGTAGCGCGCCATTCGTGTCAGCTCTGGGGTGGACCTCTCTCATGGGAAACTGGCGTGTTTGAGGAAGTCTATTAATTGGTCCACAAGCATTGTTGAAAGATTTATATTCAGTCGTTTTCTGGTATTTCTGTCTAAAATCTATAAGTGTGTTGAGAAAAACTGAACTATTGTGGAGGAACATGTTATCAGCGCAGTCAGACAGAAAATCTTCGAGTCTTGGATCATGTTTAAAATGAGTGTCATTGAGTGTGATGAGATGTTGTACCATGTAGAGACTTGCTAATCTTTGATGTGAGCGTGGTAATGCTAGAAAAAGTTGGGCTATGAGATCATTGTCATATATCTTATATTGAGAGACCCATAGGGTCGCAGTTCTGGCTATTTCCTCCTCCTCCGGTGTAAGCGGAGGTTCCTGGTCTAACCAGTAGTCTAATGCATTGGATGTTTTTTCAAATAACTCATCTGGAGATGACCGTTCAGAGTGACCTTGGAGGAATGTAGGCGGGGGTGTTCGTGAATTAGGGGCGGAAGAACGAACGGGTAGGACTTTTTCAGTAGGTTCAGTAATATCCTCCTCAAGTTTCTTATTCTCTTCATTTGTTTGCAAGTTTTGCAGAATACGGGTCACATTACGGGTGAACCTGTCTAGTGCATCATTTATATGTTCTAGACTAGTGTGGTCGGATGCGGAATCTAATAAGTCAAAAAGTGAAACTGGTACATTTCTTTCCTCTGCTTGTATGTGTTTTATGAAACAGCGAAGGAGGAACCTATACATGTGCATTTTTACAGGGTGTGATCTTCTTGTAGTCAGAGCGTTAATGGCTCGTGAGTTCTCTCCAGTACGAAGAAACTCAGAGGCCGCTTGAAGAAACGTGTCAATTGCTGGTAGATGTCTTATTTCTTCCCAGGAGTCATGAAGTATTTTACTTATTCGGCCCGCCTCCCCTGTGTTGCTCGGAGTCGGGTCATAGGGGCAGTCGGGAATTGTTTTACCTGGGTCTGGACCTACGGCACCCCCTTCTGGAGTGAGAGGTAGTGTGTTATGTTGTAAAAAGGGTGGCAGAGGCAGAGGGTGTTGAATTACTGGAACCTCATATGGAGGTGGAGTATCTAAGAGGAAATTGGTGAAAGTATCCTCTGGTGATGGGGCGGTAGATTGTGTCTTAGGTGGTGCAATGTTAAGGTTTTCAGGTGCAGATGGCAATACAGGATAAAACCCTGTAGAAATGGCTGTTTGTTCCCTTTTATTCCTTTCACTAACTACTTCTTTCCCTATTTCTTGTAACTGTTCTTTCTTGGCCTGCTCTGACATTCTCTTACCCTTTTCAACTTTATGCAATTCCTTCTGTTGCCTCCTATGGGCTTCTTTTCTCCATAACTTCACCGAGTCACTTTGTGACTGGCGGACTCCCTTTTTCTTCCACAACTGTTCCTCTAATTTTATAATACATTCCATGTCAAAAGTACCATTTTCAGGCCATCTATATCTGTGTTCTAGGTCTTTAGTATAATCCACCCATAAATCACAATAAATAATTGCACCGACACCATGTTTTGCATACATGAAGTGTCCTAGAGTATCCCGAGGAGGAAGGGGAATTTCCTTCTCAAGAATACTCCTTTTGGTTGCTATCTTACGTATTTTCGAGAAAATAGGCATGATGGCAAGATTTTTCAAAGATTTAGAATTGAGAGAAAAAGAAAAACAAACAGAACATATATCTTTACTGTACCCACAAAAGTGGTGAGTCCGTCTTTTATACTAGTTTAGCAGTCCTCAAAACATAAGTGAGAAACCAACAAAAACCTGTATCTTTACCGCACCCACAAAGTGGTGAGTCCGTCTTTATACTTTTCAGCAGTACTCACCGAAAAAAATAACGGGAAGGCCTCTTGAAGATCTTAAAAATGCACGTAGCTTCTAAGGTGGGACTCGCAGAACCTCGGATTCGTCTCTTCACAGGTTGGGCTCTGGTTCAGGACGTTCCGCAATTTTCCTCACCGCCTCATGTGGATGCCGGGCCGCAGTTGGTCCCCCTCTTTGCCTCGAAGGAGTTAGCGGGAATTCTCCGCGTTGTGCACTTTGAAGTCCGTCAAAGGTCAGGAGGGGACAGTACCGGGTCCAATATCGCCGGCGCGTGGGGAAAAGGGAATGTCCCTGCTCGGGCGCCAATTAATGTGGTAAATTAATTCAATATTACCTCATCTCAGAATTTCTATACTTAATAATCATAATTTCAGTCAAAGCAAAGAGAGGAGTCCGTGGTGTTCGAGTAAAAAAAAAAAAAGGGTCCAGTAACTCGAGTTAAGGGGAGAGCTCCAGCACCAAGCGGGTACAGGAGTGGTCTGCAGTTTTATTCACACATCAGAATATTTATACAGTTTTCAGTCAATAGGCAAAAGAAGAAAGGAGAAGTGACAAGAAAAAGGGAAGTGACAAGCAGTAATTTCCAATAGATGTGTCAAGGTAGGGGCGTGTCTTGTGTCTCGTGAGAGGGCATGTGATGTGTGGAAATGTGTTCTCTTTCAGTTGAAGGCCCTTACTCATTTGGGGGGTTATCTCTGGCTTAGAGTCAAGAACAGGAACCATCTTGCTGGTTCTGGGAATTGACAGAACCACAGAAATGTGTGTTCACAGTGTACAGCCTTGTGCTTCCTCTATTAGTTGGTGTGGTTTCAGGGCCTAACCTCGTGCTTCCTCTTTCAGTTGGGGGTGGTCACAGGGCAGCTGGTGTGACAGGCTGAGTTACCAACAATGGACAGGATGTGGCTGAGTCTCTGGCACAACTGGGGGAAGGCACACAGGCAGGCTTCTTGGAATTGGCTCGACCACAAGGAGCAGGGGTTGTGCAAGATTCAATGGGAATGTGAAGGACAGTTTTCAGACAAGTTGCTGAGAGCATGTCACACACAAAATGGGTGTTTGTCTGAGGCAAATGGCTACCAGGCAGAAACAGGGAAATGATGGGGCACAATTGTCAATTTTATTTCCACAATACCTCTATTAGAAGGACCGGGACGCTTCTTGTCACGGCAGGGCTCCGGCCGCCATCTTAGCTCTCGCCGACTTTTCCCAGCAAGGCAGTGCGAGGCAGAATGGGGCCGGTTCAGGCACTCCTGGGGCAATAGGATGGACTCAGCAGATGCCTCACATCTTCCACTGTAGGTAGGATCTGTTTGCGGCGGTTTTAGCCTCAGATAGCCACTAGTATCTGATCCGGAACAGCACGTGGACCGGGAGCCGATACGGTCTATGTCCGATCGGCCATCTTGCCCGGCACACGCCCCCCCATTCTTCCACTTTTAATCCAATGCCATTTTGTCAAAGCAAGGCCAGCATTATTATACTTGCAGATCCTCTCTTCGCCCATGGTTTGTTTAAGACTTGTCAGCTCCTTCTCTGGCGGTATATGAGTTAGTCCCCAGTGTTGATGAATTTGTATCTTCCTTGATGAAATGCACAATTTTTTTAACTAATTGATGAGTTGTATACATGCTGATATTTATAGTCTTTTTTTTTAATAATGAGCCACATATCCTATATTTAAATATGGTTTTAGGGAAATATAGATGTGTAAATTGTATACATTGTGTATAGATGGTGCTCTATTGTCTTCCTCAAATAATTGTTGTTGGTGCATTTATTTTGTGCTTTATGGCTTTTATTAGCCGAATAAAGAATTTTTTGACTGACTGACTACTGGGTGCAATGACTCAGTCAACGGGGACTTCTACTACTATCCCCACAAATTATAAATGAATAAAAAACATTATATGAAAACACATTTTGTGTCTTATGAAGCCACTTAGAAATTGTGTTTCAAATAAACATATCATGCATGGTTGGTCAAGGTCAAAGAAAGTTATGGATAATGCAGGTTTAAAAATTAAAAAGGGAGGCTATCGCCCCCTGTTTATTAATGAGGTTAATGTTTAAAATAGGAGAGGTCATGTGGCTTGTAGTATAGATTTGTAATGCTGATATTGTCTTGAGAGTATATGTTATCATTCTCCAGGTAGTAAATATAAAGAGGACAAAAGTGATTTAAAAAAATAGTTTAGAGGAGGATGATCGATAACGAGCCACCATAAAACAGATGCCATAAATAAATATGAAGCTATTGAAATATATGTGAATCAACTGATAGCTATATATAATATGTATGTTCTCCATAAATATTGCAGTCTGTCATTGCCAAATGGCAAGCGTCGTCACTTTGTCTTGTAATTCTCCGTGAATATCGCGATCCTACTGTGTGTAGAGGCATGCGCTGTCCTGAAAGCAAGTGATGCATCACAAAGAAACAGATACATTAGTTTAATTAAACGTACCTATTGTGGGGAAAGCTGGAGCCCCATAGGTTATGGGAAGAAGACGGGTGTGGCCATTTGCGCTAACAACTAGGGAACAGATAATAAATAATATTGCTGTTAGTATATGAAGCGCGTAAACAGACTTAGTGTCCCATTCAGTTTGAAAGGTGGATAGCACACTTTCTAGGAAAACGAAAATGTGTACTCCTTCATTGTACAGTCAACTATAACAGAAATAGTTTACATGTTAGTGTGGGGAATTACCTGGCAGTGGCTATAAGTGCTGTGTTCTGACTGAAATAACATTCCTAAGCAACTTGGGACCATATGAAAATCAAGTCCTGTACATGAGGGGATAGTTTCCACATAAGCTCAGTGTACTACAAAAATCAGTTAAGAATATATCATTTCATTCATATAAACTTTAAAATTCTGACATAAACAGCCATGATGGAGCATAAATAACATGACATACAGTACAGCAATATATACACTGAAATAATCACGTTTAGACACAACCATAAGACAGATGATCAAACAATATAAAAAACAAGATATATATTCAAGTGGTAAGAACCACGTGTGGCTGAGATTTTGTAGATGTTTGTAATTTTCTCTACGCTCGTTTCGGGGTATGGAACGCCTTCTTCAGGAAGAGCCACAAAAATATCTATACAATGAAAAAACATGAGAATGTATCAAAAGATAGAAGAATAATATGAGGAAAAGCACAAAAAATTACTTGGTAGTTTCATAATTCACCTGAGAGTGTTAGAAGAGGTTACGTAGGTTTGGAAAAAAGTTTTGTGGTGAGACTTGAGCCCAAGTCACATTGCCAATGGAGCTTCAGAAGAAAGGCTCACTTCACGAGTATCTAAGAGGATTAGTAAAACATCGTGATGACCTTAGGTATAAAATAAACATGGCAGAAATACCTAAGTTCATCACAATGTTTTACTAATCCCGTGACTTGGGCTCAAGTCTCACCACAAAACTTTTTTCCAAACCCACGTGACCTCTTGTAACACTCTCAGGTGAATTATGAAACTACCAAGTAATTTTTAGTGCTTTTCTCCATATTATTCTTCTATCTTTTGGTACATTCTCATGTTCTTTAGATTTACTCATCTGTTTCGCGCTTCCCATTATCGACAAGTGGTCTACATATCGCGTAAACTTAGCATCCCTTGTAGGTAACTATCTGTATATATCTGTTTTGTATATACTCTTCATCTTGTTTTTTCTTGATTATTCTTATGGGTCGACTTTCATTGCAGAATTGTCCATCTATGTTGATCCACACCTAGTGTACAATTTCTGCACTTCTTTCAATTTGTTATGTTCTATCTCTCTATTTTTTAAGGTCCTTTGACTTTATTATATAGATCTCACTTCACACTAGTTTTCTTGCTTATGCACGTTTTATCACTAGATCGGGTGTAAAGAAATGAGTACTATATTCACTCTCAAATTTCCCGCACAGTCAGCACCCCTTACCTCCACATCTATTTTCTTCACAATGTTCTTAAATCTTTCTTTATGTATGAAGTTCACCTTTTTGTATGTAATTGTACAGCCCACATCCTTCCATAACCTCAGTGTACGCTGTTGTCTTACATGTGAGTTATGTTTTTTCATTCTATAGATATTTTTGTGGCTATTCCTGAAGAAGGCGTTCCATACGCCGAAACGCGCGTAGAGAAAATTACAAACATCTACAAAATCTCAGCCACACATCGTTCTTACCACTTGAATATATATCTTGTTTTTGATATTGTTTGGTCATCTGTCTTATGGTTGTGTCTAAATTGATTATTTCAGTGTATATATTACTGTACTGTATGTCATGTTATTTATGCTGCATCATGGCTGTTTATATCAGAATTGTAAAGTTTAGATTAATAAAATGATAGATTTTTAACTGATTTTGTAGTACACTGAGCTTATGTGGAGACTATCCCCTCATGTATAGGACTTGATTTTCATATGGTCCCGAGTTGCTTAGGAATGTTATTTCAGTCAGAATTATTTCCCTGCCTAGTGCTAGAAATTGCAGGGGATCCTTTATTTTTGTATAGAAGTGCTGTGTTGACTTTTTTTTAAACCTCATCTATGAGATCACAGAAGTAGAGTTATTACTTCTGAGGTGATGGCGTGTGCGATCAAAAGCCCTCTTTTACTGCAAATATGAAATGAAAAGGCAGAGTTTAGGCCAAAGTAAAAAGAGCTAAGCACCTATTGTAAAATGCATCTAGAGGACAAGGGGGCTGGTTCACTTACTTCTCAGTTAGAAACCAGTGTCCTTTCCGACCAGGATGTTAAAGGAGGACTGGCGTGCCATACATTTATAAAAGCGTCAAGGCTTATTTTTTATGTGTAGCATGTTTCCTTCATTAGTTCAACAGAAATTTGAGCACTAGGCAGTGAGGACAGACTTGAGACTCACTTCGGACTGTCATTATCTGAATTACATTAGATTTGGAAATACTGCTGTAAAGATACCATTGAGTTAAAAAAAATGCTTTGAAAATAACTGAATAAGGACCCTCAAAAGGGGCAGCTGACACCAAAGAAAGACTACTATGGAGGAAAACCTCATACACCTCATAATTACAGTAGGTGTGGTCACACTGCTGTATAAGTAATTAAGTTGTAAAAATTGAAAATTACTGAATAAGAACCATCACCAAGGGGGTCAGCGGAAAAAGACTCATTTGGAGAAAAAAGACTTATTGGAAATAAGGAGACTCTTTAGAAGTGAAAATGTACATATATTTATATTGGGCTCAAAAACCTCTGGAAAAGTCCTAAAAGAGCTGTGACCATAATCACCGAGTATTTATTCTTAGTTGAGGAATCCCAGTCACACTTGATAAATGATGAAATGGTTCCCGTTAGTATTATATTATAACCAGGTGTTATAATTATTTCCATGAATATATATATATCCAGACCCTATGTCCAAGATGTTGTTGCTATAATAATGGGTGATCCTAAAACGTATGGAGGTTCTCTATCTCGCTGCATGTGTGTCAATGAAATCTAGGGTCTCTAGAACAACTCATTGCAATTTTGCAAAGTATCCTGAATTCAGGAAATGGTTACTCATGTGGGTTGTTGATCTTTTGCACTTGATGTTTCTATGGTCCCCAGTGCGTGTTTTGATCTTTCTACATGTCATGCCTATGTTGCATAAATCGCAATGGCATGTAACCATATAGATTACATGGAAAGTTTTACAGTTTGTATGTCTTCTGAGTGTCCTTGCCAGGTTTGGATCTACATTTATGGTTTTAGTGATCCTGGTAAGCTGGCACACTGAGCCTGACCCACATGGAAAGTGTCCCACTATAGGGGTACAACCCCAGGATGTGGGGATTGTTCCTACTTTTTTCTTAGTTTCGCGCAGTCTCGTAAGGATAAGTTGGTGCGGCAAGTTTCTAGCTCTTTTGTGAGCAAGCCAGGGTTTGCCCAGTCTAATAATCTTCAATTGATTACTCTCCAATTTTTGTTCACTACTGTCTGTGGTTTGACGCGGTGTTGTAGGTCGTGAATAACGTCGTTTTGTTCTGTGTAGGAGTGGGTTCTGTATTTTGTAGGGGGATATCCCTGTTTTGATGTCTTGTCCATCTGTAGCATTTCATGACAATGTGTGACGGGTAATTTCACATTTGGAGCTTGGTTATAAGCTCATTTGCTTCGATTTTATAGTCCTGAATGCTGCTGCAACTTTGAGAAGAAATTTATTGTATGGTAGATTCCCCCTGAAAGATAGAGGATAAATATTGTTAAACAGTAGTAAGTTGTTTTTGTATGTGGTTTTAAGATTTGTTCTCATCTCAAGATGCATGTTTTTCATGAGAATTCTGACGTTGAGGAACAGAAGTGAGGTATTGCTTATGGTACTCATGAAGTTTCAATCAATCATTCAGGGGCTATTAAAGTGCGCTACTCACCCGTGAGGATCTCAAGGCGCTGGGGGTTGGGGGGGTACAGCTCCGGGTCAGATGAAAAGCCAGGTCTTGAGGCTCTTCCTGAAGGCGTGCAGGGTCGGGGAGTGTTTGATGTTGACTAGGAGCTCGTTCCAGCTTTGGCTGCGATGTAGGAGAAGGCTCTTCCCCTAGCTCTGGTTCTACAGATACCTGGGGTCACTGCCAGGACAAGGTCGGCAGAGTGGAGATTTCTTTTGGGTGCTTGGAAAAAGATTCTTTTGTTGAGGTATTTGGGTCCGATGTTGTGGAGGGATTTGTAGTCATGGGTGAGTAGCTTGAAGGAGCCAGTGGAGTTCTCGGAGGTGTTGGATCATGTGCTCATGTCATGGGGTGCCAAGGACTGGCTGCAGTGTTCTGAATGGTCTGGAGTTTGTGTAGCAGGGATATGTTGATTCCCGCGTAGTGGGCGTTTCCGTAGTACAGTCTGCTGGTGATGAGTGCGTTGGTGACAGTCTTTCTGGCTTCGGGGAGGAGGATCCACTTGAAGGTCTTGTGAAGGATGCGGAGGGAGTTCAAACAGGTGGCGGTGATGGCGTTGATCTGGCGAGTCATGGAGGAGTCTAGAATGATGCCAAGGTTCCGGGTGTGGTCCGTCGGGGTGGATGGGTTCCAAGGGCAGTGGGCCACCAGGAGCAAGCGGTGGGAGAGCGTCCAAGACGAGGACCTCTGTATTCTCTGAGTTCAGTTTTAGGCAGCTGTTGCTCATCCAGGCTGTGATATCTTTAATTCCTTCCTGGAGGATGAGGCTGGTGTCTTCGGGGTCCTTCGTGAGGGAGGGGGTGAGTTGGGTGTCATCAGCGTAGGATACTATGCTGAGCCCATACTGTCTGACGAAGTTGGCGAGGGGGGCCATGTAGATGTTTAAGAGCATGGGGCTGAGCAATGTTCCTTGGAGTACTCAGCAGTTGATATCTGTGGGTTCGGAGAGGAAGGGTGTCAGGATCACAAGCAATTTTACCTGTTGGTTGCTTGTTTGTAGATTCCGCAGAGACGTTATGGACCGACTTCCTAGTACCCTAACTAATAACCAGAGTTTGATACTTTTAGACACTAAGGCTACTCAGTTAGAATTTAAAGAGGAGGGCCGGATCAGGGACGCTATCTGCTCCTGGTTGTCGACCTGCAAGGCAACAAGGACAAATTGTAACAAACTCTCTTCCTAAAAGTGAGTTTCTAAACATAATTTCTACGTTCTAGCAAGCTTTGCTATTCTTAGAAAATGCCCTACCTGCGACCTAGGAATGTCAGACGTCGCGTCCTTGTAGTCGTCGCGAAGTGAAGTTGCTTTTCTGAATGATGAGTAGAGAAGTTGGTCTGTAGAAGAAGTTGTGTGCACCTGTGTTGAGAAGGAAAACATTAAATAAGTTACTGATTTTTCTTGTTTACACTCCTATGCTAAATATTAGTTGCTACTCTGATTTATGCCTCACTTACTCCTTTGTATCTCCAAGACCATTTATCTTCATGACCTATATTC
The DNA here is from genome assembly GCF_964204655.1 of Triturus cristatus. NCBI lineage: Eukaryota > Metazoa > Chordata > Amphibia > Caudata > Salamandridae > Triturus > Triturus cristatus. Next base: position 749,187,560 of record NC_140589.1, read on the forward strand.
AAATTAAAAGAAAATAACATATGCCAAATCCCTCAGCAAATTCTCTAATGCTTATGCCTAATAACGTTCAACTAAATGTACAAGAAATGTCTTTCTCGAATACTTGGGGAGTAAATATGTGTCCTTTTCCTTTCAGGTACAGGTAAACAAGAATATGTCCCAAGTCACTCCAAAGGTAAGTCTCATACACTAGCTTTTAGATTTCTTGCATAGGGCGCATGAACTTGTAACAAGAAAATGTTCAGCTTGACTTTTGTTTCTTTTCTTTGCAGCTCCGCGAACTCTGGTGAGGAGATGAAGCGCTGGAAGAAGAAACCCGATCTCCCTCCGGATGAAAGGAACTCCCCCGACGAGCAGCAGGTAAACGAGGCGAGTCCTCCTAGTTCGATGGTCGAAGGCAAAGCGTTTTCTCGAAGATGGGTGTGGCAATATATAGCCTTGCCACACCCAAGATGGCCGCTGACATTTACGCACGTTCCTTCACGTGCGTCTTATGATTGCAGCCTTCCTTGGCGATCGTCTTTGTTTTGCTTCTTTCTCTCCGAAGGAGTGTTGTTTTCCCCCTAGCGCTGCTTGCTTCAATTCCGATCAAATATGTATTTCAATATACTTGAATGTCACATAATCATGTTTATGACATATACACTTGAATTTCGCATAAAAGTAATTATTGACACCCTAAATTAGAGTATTGGATGAGTAATCCAGGTGGGCCACAACCTTGCGTGGACACAATGCAGCAAGTGGGTAACGTGTCCAGATGTCCTTAGGGAGTGCTTGATCACTGCATGTACTGTGTGTGCTGCATCCTGATTGGCTAAGTGTTCCTACCTTCATGTGGCATCTGACACCATGGTGTTTTTAGAACGCGCGCACCCCTCAGGCCGAGTGTGCTTTATTGGGGCCAATCTCCCTGGACCAATGTGGTGTTGTTGAGCCTATCTGTAGGATCAATCTGGAATTTCCTGTTCACGTGTGACCTATCAATCAGTTACCTCAGGCCTGGGTCTCAAGGCCTGCCTAACCATGTAGTCGGGTTGATGTAGAGTTTATAATGGGTGAATTTGTCAATAAAGATGCAATTTTGTTTTTACACATGAATCTATCATTCATTTTGACATCGACCGTCTCAATATTAACATTAAATAAACAAGCCCTCTCCTCCACTAGATGCATTTTATAATAAGCGCTTAGCGCATTTTCCTTTGTACTAAAATCTGCATTTTCATTTCATATTTGCAGTAAAAGAGCACTATTGATTGCACTCGACCATAACTCAGAAGTAACTCTACTTCTGTGACCTCGTAGATGATATTAAAAGAAATGTTAACACAGTTCTTATAGCTGTTGTCAAGTAATTCCCTATACTAACATGTAAACTATTTCTCTTATAGTTGACTGTACAATAAAGCAGTACCCATCTTTGTTTCCCTAGTAATTATGCTATCCAGCTTTTTAACTGAATGGGACTCGTAGTCTGTTTAACAAGCTTCGTATACTAACGGCAATATTATATATTATCTGTTCCCTTGTTGTTAGTGGCTGCCCCTGTCTCCTTCCTGTAACCTATAGGGCTCTAGCTTTCACCACAGTAGGTATGTTCAATAAAACAAATGTATCTGTTCCTCTGTGATGCAGCACTCGTTTTCAGGATGCCATACACTGATACGCACAGTAAGACCACAATATTCTTGGGGAATTGCAAGACAGAGTGACGACGCTTGCTATTAGGCATTGACAGACCCAATATTTATGGAGTACATACAAAGTATATCTAGCTATCTGGTAATACACATATATTTTGATAGCTTCATATTGATTTATGGCATCTGATCTATGGAGGCTCATTATCCAGCATTCCCCTCCCAACATTTTTTTTAATCTCTTTTGTCCACTTTATTTTTAGTACCTAGGGAGTGATAGCAAATATCCTCAAGGCATTATCAGCATCACAAATGTATACTACAAGACACATTCCCCTTCTTCTTTTAACTATCAACTTCATTATTAAACAAGGGATGATAGCCTCATTTTTTAATGTTTAGGGGTTTATTATCCACCACTTTCTACAACTTTGCCCATTCGTGAATAATACACACACAGGGTGTGGTATGTTCATTTGAAACACATCTGATTCTCTAAGTGGCTTCATAAGGTGCATCCACTAACTATGGGATTCATGTATATAGAAATCATGACATTACAATCAATATGTACCAAGAAATGTTTTCATATACTGCTTTTCCTTCATTTATATTTCTAGGGGATAGCAGATGTCCCATTTGACTGAGTCATTTAACCGTGTACCAGAATTCCAGGAGGATAATGTCCTGCCAGGTACCACAGAGATATGATGTTTAATTGGTCCTGAAGAAAGTCAACAACCTTCTGGGCACAAGTAGGCTGAAACTTGTCTACCTCTTTTACTCACTGATTGAATGTGAAGGATAAATAACCCATCCCTAACACATCTCACAAATGTTAACCTTGCCCCTATACCAGTCTGTAATAATAGAACAAATTTCTGTGGCAGGAGACAATTCTAACTCACCTTTTTCACACTGCCCATTATGTCTATTATCAAAGAGACTCTACCTCCTGGCAGAGGCGAGACCTTATGATGATTGGGGAACACATACCACTGAAGGTAAATAGTTGTTGAGGGTCTTACTACAAATTTTAAAAGAGACTCTAACTTTTGAGAATGGTGTTGCCCACTCCTTTAGATATTTTCTATGAATTAGCTGCTAGACTGTAGCTAATATATTAAAAAATGGTTAAAAGCAAACAAAATGGTCTCAAAAGCACATGTTGTTATAGTAGTGTCTGGCAATGAGGAGAACTACTTTGTATGCTGAAGTGCTCCTTGTGGAAGAGCAGAATGCTGTCCTTTACAGTGAAGTTAGTCAATAGCTGAAGTGGTCTGATTCACTGCCAAAAGTTGTATGCTGTAGTAGGGGGAAAAATCTTTGAATACCCGGGGCTCTAATTTTTCAAATTTGGGGGTCCGGGACAGACCCCAAGTCCCGGGGACCACCACCTCCCTGGTGGGAGGGGGGGCCGCGCGGCCCCTTCCTGGAACCATTGATGGCCCTGGGGACCGCCACCCCCCACTGCCGGCTTCTGCAGTGTCCTAGGGTGCCCACCCCCGGGACACTGCTGTTTGCAATGACAGGGCGGGAGCCTCGCGGCTCCCACCCTGTCACTGCAAACTGCTTTGCTTCATTGAAGCGAGAGCAGGGAAACCTAGAAGTGTGTACTCTGCCATTGCATAATCAAGAATCAGTTCCAAATGTGTGACCTACTTGACTGCTGTGTAGGCGGGAGGCAGCGGGAGGCAGCGGGAGGCAGCGGGAGGCAGCGGTAAGCATGGGCCAACCGCTGTTCAGCAAGCTCCTCCTGGAACTCTTACACACGACTTTGGAATTGCATGTGGAGATGACTTGTGGTTGACGGAGGTAGAAGCACCAGAGCTGAGTGGGTTTGCAGCCTGCGACGATGCCATGTCCTGCCTGGTACAGACTGGATTGGATTGGTGTGAGGTCTTCTGGACCGCAGTGTAGGCAGCACACAGGTGACCACGCGGTGCTGGACTGCAGTGTAGGCCGAAGGTGTAGTCAGCAAGGGCCCACAGACATGTGTGGTTGGAATGCTATGCACAGAGTTGGAGGCACCACATCGAAGGGAGTGTAGTGATTTAAACTCTGCATTAATATGTGTACTCGGCCATTGTATAATTAAGACTCAGTTCCAAATGTGTGACCTACTTGACCGCTGTGTAGGCCGGTGGAGTACGTCAGCGAGAAAGGGGTGCTGCCGGCCTGTCTCAGGGAGGACAGCGATGGTGTGAGGAGGCTGCCAAGGTCACGGGCCTCGGGCTTGGAGCTTGCACAGACACATGGTGGGCCCTCTTTGACACATGCCAGTGTCAGAAGATGAGCGGTGTGGCCTGGTTGCGCAGGGGCGGCCAAGACGGGTCTGGGGACCTGCCGCCTGGGGTGCAGCAGGCGCACATGGTCGCAGGCACCGCAGCTGGGGGTGGTGGCCGTGGGTGTTATAGCCCTCTTGGGGCTCTGAGGTGCATGATGAGTAGCTCCATGGCATCTGTTGTTCTTCAGGTGTGCCTGTGTGCTGGGCTCCCTTTATGGTGCAGGGTGTCGTCCGACTTAACACCAGGTCAGACCAGGTGTTAAATCCCTGCTGCTAACGCGCCTTATCGCATGTTTTGTGTTCTTATCGCCGAACTGGCTGGTCGTTTAGAATGTTGCGAAGTGGAGTTTTCGCGGCTTTTTGCACGGGAACGCCTGCTCTGCGCATCATTAGCGTTAGTTGCTGGTATCATCTGTGGCGATAATTTTTGCGGCGGCTATCGAAGGAAAACTGGTGTTATTGGCTGTTAGCATCAGCTTGTGAATGGTGCAATAAATTTATCACCACTTTGGTTGCGGTAAATCCTTGAGAATATCCCCCACAATGTCTTGCAAGCTAGTGCTGGCACATGCACAGACACAGGCTTGTCCTGAAAAGATTTTTTTTTTAATGAGTAAAAAATATGTTTTCTGTATCCAGATTCTGAAACCAGAACAACAAATATTTTTTTCAGTTTTATATGCCTTTGTTACCGAGTAGTGCTCTGCACAACATGTGCAAGTACTTGACGTACAGCGCACACAGCACTCTGAGAATTATTGCCTTAAGACACTTTAGTTTTTGTGTTCATGACAAATTTAAAGATGACATTTTATGACTTATCCCTCTCAAAATTTCCCTCTATCCCATTGAGAATTGGTAATTCCTAAGAACTTCAAAATTAACCAGATCATGGGCTGGATCCCAAAACATTTTTGTGTAAAGCAGTGAAATGTTTAAAGCTGTGCTTTGTACATCAAACTATTGGCACAGTATTGGGAAATCAGATTTCTACAGGTGATTATGAATGACAAGAATATTTGAGCATCTAAAAGCAAACAGACTGCAGTTGAGGTAAGAGCAACACCATATTTATATGAAACATCAAAATAATAACAATATAGCACAGCAACTGAATACAACAATGCTACTATAACACAATAGCACATTTACAACACAGGAACAAATTGGAATGCACCAAGAAAAGGTAACGCAATAAAAATGCAATGAAAACACACAGACAACACAAAATCACAACTCAAGAATACAATAAACGAACACAAAACAACATGAGAAAACAACTCAATGTTGAAATTCAACATAAACCAACATAATAGCACACATTCACAACTGCGTAGTTTTCTTGTTGTGATTTTGCTATAATGTGCTCTACCCTGCTATCCTTTCATTGTTTTTTTATTTTACATTGTGTCATGTTATTATGATGGGCTCTATATGTCCTTTGCATTTCCTGTTAAAGCACCACGGTTTATTGTTTCTGTGACAAACAATCAAAAATGCCACTGCCTAAGCTTGTAACTCTCCACAGTTTCCGCTCTTCATCTATTTGACACACTGATCAGCAAAATTGTGTCAGAGACCATGGACCGGATCACAAAACATGTTTGAATGGAACTGTTTGACTGGAACTATTGGTTGTTGTGGTGGCAAATAAGGCAGTGCTCGGTGAAACCAACTTTTATCACTGTATTATGAAGATATAATAATGGAGGTGGTAAAGTATGACAAGAATGTCTGTGCATATTTGATGTGGTGAATTTTGTTTTGGTAGAGGTATGTTGATTTTGTGTTGTGTTTTTGAGTTGCATTATTGATTGTGTTGTGCCATGGTTTTTGTCTTGCCTGTTTTGGTATGTTGTGACGAGCTAATTTCCATTTGTGCTCTGTTTGTTTTTGTTATGTGCTTGTAGAATTTTTTGTTGTTCATTTTAGAGCTGTCAACCAATGCTACTATGGAGCATATTAACAATTATTATCACCGGCTATCGCTGAAAATTATCGCCATGATAACGCTATATTAACAATACATAGCGCTATGGCGATAATATTTCAGCGATAGCGGTGTTTACCATGGAACATCGCTGGTTTTCCAGCGATGGTCTTTGGAAAACAGCAATATCATTGCGGATATGACCCTGTGGTCTTATCAGCATAATCCACCTACCATTATTAGTATGCCTTAGTCTGGAATTTAACAGACGTTAAATTCCAGCGTTAAGGCCGAGGTAGCGCGATTTTTTTTATCACTGCACCTCCTTGTTAATATCGCGAAGCTGCCTTTGTGATATTTTCCTGTGTTGTTTTCACAGCCACGCCTTCTTTGCATCTCATTAGCGATGCGAGGCTGTGAAAAAACGGGCTCTACATCAAAGAAACACGCGCTAGCGTGTCCTTGATGATATTGCAATATAATTATCGCCGCTTATCGCCTGAAAACGGACGCTAAAGCGGCGATAATTATATCGCCAGCCCTTGCTAATATGCCCCTCTATTTCTAGGCAAAACCACTACATTCCTTTACAATTCCAGTGTCAGCCATTTACCACTATCAGAAATAGTAAAATAGCACTACTCGAGCTCCAATCAGCCCATGACCGTTACAGACCTATTTTAAATTAGCACTTCCCGAACTCACATTCTCTGATATGAACTCTTATATTAGGGAGGTAACACAGGACCATGAGGCCCCCTTTGGTATTGTGTTATGCCACTGGCCAACATATCTATGATATCTATGTGTCCATGCATGTGTACACCTTCAGAACAATACAATGTCAGGTTACCCATTTCATGTTTTATTTAAGCAGAAGAAGCCCTTGATTTCTTTGTATATTCTGAAGATTATGTGATATTTTATTCATTTGGCTCCATGGAATTCCCGTTTCTCAAAAGGTTTCAGACAGCTCTATAGCCTCTGCGGTCTCCTTTCATTTCTTTCCGCAGGCAAAGCGTGTGGACAGTTCCAAATGGTATCAGCTTCATACACGCATCTGATTCACAGTCACACACAGACTTTTGTGTCATGGCGAAGTTAATTTTCACCCTATCCTCACTCGTTCTGGAAACTTTAATAAATTATTGCAAGAGGAAATTAACTTGGAAGCTGGTTGAATGATGAATTGAAGAGCCGTAAAAAACAGAATCACGACATGCGACAAATTAATTTCATTAGTTCACTCACTGGAGTAAAGGTATTTGGACAAACTATCAAGTTAAAAATATAGAGTCACAGAAATATCGAGTTTTTAATATTGCGATGCAATCATGTTGTTGACAAAAATATTGATTTTTCAAGGTAATATCGGTGTAAAAAATATCCTTGTTGTTAATACCATTTACATAAATATAATATAAAAAAATATTTTTTTAAATTATCTTTATGTCTTTTAGTATACATTTTAATTTTATATGTTATAAAAGTGTTTGAATGATTGTAGGTAATGTTTTTAAATACAGTTTGTAATTTTTAAATGTTTTTAAACGTAATTGTTAATTTTAATTCATTGTGTTATAGCAGGTTGTGGGGTTTGTAGGGGTGGAGGGCGGGAAGTGAATTAATTATAATTAATGAATCATAAGTGTTTTAATTAATATTAATTATGTAATTGATAATTAATTATACACATTGTGTAATAAATATACTTTTTATGTTATATTTTAGGTGCAGATTGTGGGGTTTGTAGGGGTAAAGGATGAGAAGTTAATTAATTATAATTAATAAATAATTATTTCTGAGTTATTAAATATTTTATTGATAATTAATTATGTAAATTGTATAATTAAAATATTGTTAACATATTTCAGGTGCGGATTCTTAGGTTTTTAGGGGTACAGGGTGGGAAGATAATAAAGAAATTATTTACTGAGAATTAATTAATGATTTATTATCAATTATGTAATTGATAATTATGCAAATTGCGAAATTATCATATTTGTTAAGTTACATTTTATGTGCGGGTTGTTTAGTTTGTAGAGGAATAGCCTGGGAAGATAGTTAAGTATAAATGGATTACTAATTAATTATTAATTTAAATTAAAATATTCAATTTATTAATATATTTGTAGAATATTTAATAGTTAATTTTTTTATGTTATATACTGTTTGTTAAAGAATATGGTGGGAAGCTATTTAAGTTATAATATATTGGAAATTATTTATTTATAAAAAATTGTTTCATTCATACTTAGGGGACTATTATGATGTCGGGCGGACATACGTCTCGGAAATGGGACCAACAGACCTCTGGTCGGTGCTCCCGACCTCCTCATCATGATGCGAACCAAACAACGCTCAGTGGCATACTCTCATTCCTCTATGGGAGCTCGTTTTACAGCTGTAACACAAGCTTCCATAGAGGGATGGGAGTCTGTGTTCATCCCTGCAACATGTGGCAGTCACCTTAGGGTGCCTGCCACATGGTGTAAGGATGAACAGGGAGGCACCATAGGTGCCCCTTCAGCCCTCAACCGGAGGCCGCAGAGGCAAGGAGGCCCTGCTCTCCGACAAGCTTTCCATGTAGGAAAGCCCACCATGGAAAGCCTGCTAGAGACCCAGTATCGTAATCCCAAGGGCGGAAAGACCGCCTTTCGAGATTACAGGCAGGCTTCTAACTGGCCGACGGGCTCCGTAAACTCTTTGGAAGCCAGCCGAATGACCGGGCAGGTTAATTTCCAATCACTAGCATTGGAATGTGGCAGTTGGAAATTCAACTAAGATTTGGCCCGGGAAGGTTTCGACTAACGGTCAGAGCCTTTCCAGGATGCATCTTAATTGGCCCCTCAATAGGTTAATTGTGTTATTCGTGTTTAATTTTTATTGCATTTTAATTTTTGTCTGTTTTGCTTGTGAGAATATAGTGTAGCATTTTAATTAAATTAATAATGTTTGTTTTAATTGATCATAATTATTCATAATTATTAAACATTTGAATAATTATATGATTATTTTTTGTTAAAATGTAGACATATAATTTTTATATTTACATTTTTTTATATTTTTGGTAATTTAATAGAGTTGTTATAATATGTTATTTGTTTGAAGTGAACTACTCTCTCTCTACTGTTGCACAGCTTGGAGTGGGAATAGTCAATGTTACCCCTTTGGAGTCCAATGCTTATCCTACTGTTGCACAGACTGGAGTGAGAATAGTTAATTATACCCACCCTGAGTCTAGCGCTTTTCCCACTGTTGTACAAAACAGAGTGGGAATAGTAAATTTTACCCTCGAGTCCAATTGCATACAATAGTGTGAAAATAGTAAATTTTACCCCTCCTGAGTCAAACGCTTTCCTTACTGTTGGACAGATTGAAGTGGGAATAGTAAATTTGACTTCTGAGTTCAACGCTCTCTCTACTGTTGCACCGACTGGAGTGGTAATATTACATTTTTCTCCATCCGCAGTCCAACGCTTTCTCTACTTTTGCACAGACTGGCGTGGGAATAGTACATGTTACCCCTCCTGAGTCAAACGCTTTCCCTACTGTTGGACAGATTTGAGTGGGAATAGTAAATTTAACTTATACTGAGTTCAACGCTCTACCTACTGTTGCACCGACTGAAGTGGGAATAATACATTTTCCCCATATGCAGTCCAACGCTTGCTCTACCGTTGCACAGACTGGAGTGAGAATAGTACATTTTACCCCTCCTGAGTACAACACTTTCCCTACTGTTGCACCAACTGTAGTGGGAATAGTAAATTGTACTCCTCCTTGGTCCAATGCTTTCTCTACTGTGGCATAGACTGGTGTGGGAATAGTATATTTATTATTCCTAGAACTAGAATGTAATAATAGTTTTGTTTATATTAGTTACATATATATTATTCTCATGAGTTTGGGTATTTAATTCGAAAGTCATAACATACATTAAAATTTATATTTTTAATAGTAGTTTTACATTATGGGGCCGATTCCAATCTCGGTCGGAAGAGCACCGAATCGGGTTTGGCCGGAAAAACAATGAGCCGTACTCGTTTTCCGGCCAACTCATACAGCTGTACAAGTGGGCAAGTACAACACATACCCATTCAGTCAATGGGAGCCCATGTATGTGTCGTACGACCGGCTCCCATTGACTTCTATGAGAGTCCGACCGAACCGAGTCCGACAGCATACGTGCGCATCGTACTCACTCGGTCGGACTGTAGGGGTCCAGCTCGGTCGGAAAACACTCCGGATCCGACTCGGTCGGAGTGCTTTCCGACCCGGATCGGAATCGGCCCCTATATATGTGTATATCAACATACACATATACATATATGTGTTGTTTGTTTAAATATTATTAAATATTATTTAAACATATATATCTATATATATATATATCTATATATATATATACATATATATATATATAGATATATATATATATATATTAAAAACAATATTGTATATATTTTTTCGATATTGGTGTAAAACAATATTATTTTCGATATTTTTGTACTTTCCTTTATATGTACAGGAAAACTATATTTTTGTCATCGATATTTCTGTAGCACAATATTTATAGTTTCAATATTATAAACTTGAATATAACAGAACTTGAGCCCCCCCTGCAAAGTATGTCAAGGGCCCCCCACACTCCAGAACAGGATTTGATTGGGAAGGGAGGCAGTCAGGCATTGGGCGATGGGGTAGTGCCTCAGAGTCACCTGTGGCCTCTGTAAACTAGCCCACAGAGACTTACTGTCTTCCTTGGTCCCTGCCAGATCACTGTAGTATGTCGCTGGTATCAGGGGCACTTTCCTGCTTGCTGTCAAACTGAAGCTGGGGGCAAGGTGTTGTTCTGGCCTTTAGGGCATTCTCACCCCGGCCCCCTACCTTGTGTGGCCTGGCCGGCCCAGAAGCAGTGTCATTCCTCCACTGGGCCATCGCTTTAAGGCCATGGTGGACATGGGGAGGATGGGAGTATGCAGCCTTGCAGGGGGGCCATTCTCACCCAGCAGCAGCAGTGTGCTTTTCTTGACCCCTTCACCTGCCAGGTCATGCTCTGAGGCTATAATGGGCTGGGAAGGGGTGAATAAGAGAAGTGAGCATGCTAGTGGCCAGGGGAGTCCCAGTGTATTTTAGGCCTTGGTGGGGGAGTGTTTGCAAAGACCTCACTGTGAGGTCACGTTGCCCGGAGAAAAAATTATATATAATGTAACGGTATGGTCTCAGAGCTCCTCACATTGCAACTGGGGAAGTACTTTGAGTTCTGGCACCAGCTTAATATCCAGTGATTCTGGGCAAATCACTTAGGTGCCGATTACGATCCGGTAAAAAAGAAGCCCGTACGACTCGTATCCGGTCTTTTTACCGTACGAATCGTACAAGTGCCGTACAAACTGCCAATTACGATTCGCATGGCAAAAAGTCCATACGAATCGCATTGGGAAGTATTCCCCACACGTCCTCGGGTCAGAAAAAGTGTCCGACACGTCCACGGACGATTTACCGTACAAATGTGAAATGTGAAGTCCGACCGCGGAATCACGATTCATCCCGTGCGTCCGATGTTACAACCGCATGGAAAAAACACCGTCCGCACCGAACTCCCATAGCAACCATGGAGACATGTGCCCGCATACGTGCCCAACACTCCCCCCAGCCCCCGTACGTTCGAGTCGTACCCCCCGTGTATGTACACCCCCCGTGTATGTACACCCCCCATGTATGTACACCCCTGTACGTGTCGTACCCCCCGTGTATGTACACCCCTGTACGTGTCGTACCCCCGTGTATGTACACCCATGTACGTGTCGTACCCCCGTGTATGTACACCCGTGTACGTGTCGTACCCCCCGTGTATGTACACCCCTGTACGTGTCGTACCCCCCGTGTATGTACACCCATGTACGTGTCCTACCCCCCGTGTATGTACACCCCTGCACGTGTCGTACCCCCGTGTATGTACACCCGTGTATGTGTCGTACCCCCCGTGTATGTACACCCCTGTACGTGTCGTACCCCCCCTGTATGTACACCCGTGTACGTGTCGTACCCCTCGTGTATCTACACCCGTGTACGTGTCGTACCCCCGTGTATCTACACCCGTGTACGTGTCATACCCCCCGTGTATGTACACCCCTGTACGTGTCGTACCCCCCGTGTATGTACACCCGTGTACGTGTCGTACCCCCGTGTATGTACACCCCTGTACGTGTCGTACCCCCCCTGTATGTACACCCGTGTATGTGTCGTACCCCCCCGTGTATGTACACCCGTGTACATGTCGTACCCCCGTGTATGTACACCAGTGTACGTGTCCTACCCCCCTCTACGTTCGTGTCGTACCCCCGTGTATCTACATCCGTGTACGTTAGAGTCATACCCCCACCCGCGTATGCATGGAGCTTACCCCCACCACAACATTCTAAGTACGGAGCGCACCCCAGGCCCCAACATCACAACCGCATGTACGAGTCGTACCAAGCCACACACAAGGACAGCACTGTACAACAAAATGGGCCATGTACACTCCGTACACACGCTAAAAACGCACGTACACAACCAGGACAAACCAAAACGACACAAGAATACACCATTCGAATGGCACAGAGCCACAAAACATGTCCAACAACCACTAAAACAACACATTAACTGACCTGCAACTGCCAAAAACAAACAGAGGCCCAAAACACCACCACTCCTTATAACACACCCACCCAAAGTTCAAACACAGCCACACCCACCAATGGACCAATAAAAAGGGCCCACACACACAAACCATGAGCCTTTGCAACAGACTCACTGCTGCCAGACCCCACAGACAACCTACAGCACCATACTAGAAGCTTTACCACACCTTACACTTGCACACCTTCACACACACACCTTCACAAACACCCCCTCATCACATTCACACACACACCTGCACAACCACACCCACACACCCACAACCATCCACACACCCCCCCCCACCATCCACACCCACACCCCTCACCATGCCCTCTAACAAGAATCCAAAGTTCACTAGCCGAGAGTTGGAGGTCCTTGTCGATGAAATCCTCAGAGTCGAGCCACACCTCTTTGGAACATTGGTCAGACAGACCAGCATTTCAGCAAAAACAGCCATGTGGCAGACCATCGTCGATACTGTGAATGCTGTTGCGGACACCAGAAGGAACAAGCAGGAATGCCAAGCCAGGTGGTACGATCTGCGGAGGAGGGTCCGAGCCAAGATGACGGATGAACACAACCAGGCCAACGTCACTGGAGGAGGGCCGTCCCGCAGACCTGTACACTACCATCCCTGGGAGGAGAGGGTGAAGGCCATACTGCCGGTGGAGGCAGTGGACGGATTAGGAGGACTCCGAGAGCCGGGTGAGTACACAAACAACGCACCTCACATGGGGGGAACGTCATCCACAACCAAACTCACAAACAGGCACGCAACCACCCCAAGCTATCGCATGACTCAACCACACTCCATGAACACGCACATGCCACTGGCGCCACCATGCCCCATGCACCCAGCTGGACAATGTCAAGTCACAGGCCACAGAAGACACCAACACATGACACGGTAAGCCGGATGGCGGGAGGGTGTGCCCAAAAAATCACATAGTGCAACTCAGAAGCAGACAACAATGCCCTCTGCCCATATGGCCTAGGTCACAGCCAGACAAACACTGTGTCCCCACACAGGAAAGACTTGCCAGCAAATGGCGGATGCCTTGCATTAAGACATGGGGGTGATGGCACGTTCTTGCACATGACAGCAGCTAATGAACAGCCAACACTGTGAAAGAGTGGCAGCACACACCACCACAGCAGCAGTGCAGACACAACACCCAATGGGTGCCTGGAGATCAGAAACAAACCCACATCAACAATCCAAGGCCCATTCAAAGATCTGCTAACAGTGTGTGCACAGTAAGCTGGGCTGAGGTGACAGAGGGTGACACACAGAGGGAGGGAGAGGGGGACAGAGAGGGAGGGAGACACAGGAAGACGGACAGAGGGAGGAGGCTGACACACAGAGGGAGGGAGAGGGGGACAGAGAGGGAGGGAGACACAGGGAGACGGACAGAGGGAGGAGGCTGACAAACAAAGGGAGGGAGAGGGGGACAGAGAGGGAGGGAGACACAGGGAGACGGACAGAGGGAGGAGGCTGACACAGAGAGGGAGGGAGAGGGGGACAGGGAGGGAGGGAGACACAGGAAGACGGACAGAGGGAGGAGGCTGACACACAGAGGGAGGGAGACACAGGGAGACGGACAGAGGGAGGAGGCCGACACACAGAGGGAGGGAGAGGGGGACAGAGAGGGAGGGAGACACAGGAAGACGGACAGAGGGAGGAGGCTGACACACAGAGGGAGGGAGAGGGGGACAGAGAGGGAGGGAGACACAGGGAGAGCAAATCAGCCTTGTGGTGTGTGGGAATGTGTGCCAGTCAGCAGGTGGACTGCGTGCATGTAGACAAGGGTGGCCAGTGCCAGCACCCCCCTCTCCTCCATGGCAAAACACAGGGCCATGTCACAACCTGTGCACGAGCACAATGACAGCTACCTGCATCATATAAGTGTGTGGAACAACTGCATGTGCCCACGTACAGTGCCACACGGAAGGCGCCAATGCACGGCTTGCCACACCTGCCCACTCCACTGCTGACTGCAGTCACACTTGACGCAGCAAGTAAGACTGTGCCACACATAGGTAAAGTCGCCAAAGCTGTGCCCAAGAGGCATACCCATGCACAAGTGCACTGTGAGTGGAATGCAAGACATATCCAAATTCCCAGAGGAAATGTGCCAACTTTGAAACTAATGAAACATGGATGTTGCATGGAACAAAATTAACATTGTCTCTCTCACACACAGGTCAACGTCGTGGATCACCCCCCAACACTGGGGGGGAAGACTCACAGGACCCGGGTCGGCGGGATGAAGGAGCCACCGGCAGCGACGACTCTCACCACTCTGTGGACGAACCCGACCCCGACCAACCTGGCCCCTCTGGTGTCCAACGACCTGCAGCACCTGCGTCAGGTACAACGGGGCCAACCACCACCCCCACTCCTGCCACATCCCAGGAGACACCTAGGATCCCTGCCCCACCACCACAAAGCAGCCAGGCTGGCCAGGAGGGACACGGTGTCCCGGGCACCCAGGAGGAGGCAGGCGACAACGCCAATGCCACCCCTCAGGGGTCCCGGAGACCCGATGTGCCCACAAGGGCAGGCCAGGTGCAAGTGGGCAGGGGTGGTGGGAGTGGAGGACGGCGGAGGCGCCAGCCTGACCAGTTGGCTGGGGAACCGGTATTTTCCCATGTCCGAAACATCCTGGACACAGACCGGCAGGACACCACAGGCATGGCCCAGGTTGTGTCCACCCTCAACGATATGAAGGGGACCCTCGATGAGATCAAGACCCAGCAGGCCCAGCAACATGCGGAGCAACATGCCTGTCTACTGCAACACCAACGGAGGATGGAGGACAGACAGGCTGAGCTTGTGACGGTGTTCACGGGAATTCACAGTACACTCCGTCGGATGGCCGACAACATGGGCAACCCTCCCTGTGCCAGAAGGCGTAGAACATCACCACCCACAGGGAGGGATCAGGAGGAGGAGGAGGAAACATCCGATGGAGCATCCCAAACATCGTCACGGCCTGCTTCTGAGGGTCCCCGCAGGAGGGCGGGTCGTCCACGGAAAAGACCGTGAGGGTCGGCGCTACAGCACCATCTCTCAGAACACCTGGCCTGACACCTGGCCCACTGGAGCAACAGCAGCACAGCATCAAAAGACATTCTCTGCCACATGGCCTTGCTGGTCACTGTCTGACCAATGTTGACAAAGACTGTGGCATGGACTCTGAGGATTTCTAATGGCAAGGACACCAACTCCCCTAGTGAACTTTGGATTCCACACACCCGGAAAGCCCCTCATGTCAACCCCCCCCCCTAAAATAAAAAGTCACACCATGAAGAGAAGATGCCTGCTGGTTGCATTATTACCTTACATGTGTCTTGTAAAGTCTAAACATGCCTGAGTTCTCTTTTGACTTCAACCATCCACACCCTGGGGCCTGAGTCTGGCACAGGACATACGGGTCACAGTGTATTAGGCAAGACAGACATGGAGCACCATACACACCCGTGATGGGCCCAACCAGCTGAGGGGGTGGCCGCACAACCGTACCGACAGACATATTTAGTACAGCAACAGTCATGCGCAGAGGTCAGGGATCATGTCGAGTGTCCTGGGGGGCACCCAGGTATGTGTAGGCAGGTGGCAGAACCATGTCCTGCAAGCTTGAGTCAGGTGGATATAGAGAATCATGGCCTGGCCAACGTTGGATGCATGGGGATGGCACATGTCACAATACCCACACAGTCATGGACATCATGCACAATACACAGTCTAATCCCACACAAACAGCTTGCATCTTGCTACTCTACACGTAGCCACTATCACGGAAAACCATGCCAGACATGCCAGATGCACCGTGGCAACACACCAGCATTGACTGAGAAGAGGCACCTTGGAGGCATAGGGACACCTTTATTAGTGGGTCCAACACGGAGAGCCTGCCATACAATATTGATCCGCTGATGTGGAAGTCCCACAGCATGTCAAGCCAATGCAAACCGTATGTGTCCGAGGGCAGTGTTACACACATTGATGCCATCATCACATTCCACAATCCCATCACTGATGACTGTCAACAAGTCTGACCATCTATTCAGGTGTACCCAGCTGCATGTAATGTGTACCATGGTGATGCAACATGTCTGCAGAGGAACCAAACATCGACAGGGGCAGTGTGCATACATCGTGAACAACTGCCACACCCAATACACCCCTGATGCATCCCTTACCCTAAGGAGACTTCCAAACGTGTCCGTGCCTGTAACGCTGAGTCAGCACACGATGACGTGTCCATGAGGAATAGCAGTGCCACAACAATGCAAGCAGCAGACGGCATGCTCAAGTACCTGGGGAAGAGAGACACACAAGAAGTCAGCAACAAAAAGCACAGCCACTTGCATGTGCATGTAGTCGACACATGTATGGATGACAACATGCTAGGTCACAATTATGACTGGGGAAATACACCCATCACTGGCACCCTCACTCCAGTGACACATCCACACACACCTCTGACTCATGTGCCATACATGCAGGTGGAGACACACATCGCAACACATGCCACACGGGGACCAATGCGTGCACACTCAGACACTGGTACTCACCACTAAGCAAAGAAGTCGCGTATGAGCCGAGTCCAGATGTCCTCTTGCGGCTCCACATCCTCCACATCACTAGCCCCATTGCCAAGCCCTTCGTCCTCCACGGGTGGATGGTCCTGGTCATCTTGATCCAGGATGAGTGGCACAGCTTTCTCAACTGCCATGTTGTGCAGCATGCAGCAGACCATGAAGATTTTGCAGACCTTCGCCGGGGCATATGGGAGGGCGCCGCCGGTCTTGTGGAGGCATCGGAATCGGCTCTTCAGGAGGCCAAACGTCCTCTCTATCACTCGCCTTGTCCGGCCATGGGCGGTGTTGTAGCGGAGCTGGGCCGGCGTGATGGGGTTGCGGAGAGGTGTGATCAGCCATGGCATGTTGGGATAGCCAGCGTCCCCTACATGGAAAGCACATGGACATAAGTAGGACAGGAGAAGCGGTCGTGCTGGAAGTCTACGCAAAATACAGGACAGACAGAGTGTACCCACCAACAACACATGCTTGTTCGTTGCGCAGCTGCGTCATCATTTCAGGCACCCTGCTACGCCTCATGATGTAGGCATCGTGTGCTGATCCTGGAAAACGAGCACAGACATGTGAAATCACCATGTTGGACAGACACACCACAAGGGCATTGATGGAGTGGTAGTGGTTGCGATTCCGGTACGCTACCTCCTGTGCCTGTGGTGGTACCAAAGCCACATGTGTCCCATCTATGGACCCAATGACATGGGGCATCTCTCCCAGGGCATAGAATCCACGCTTGACCCCAGTCAACATTTCTGGGGTAGGAAAATGGATGAAGTCATCCAGGTGAATCAACATGGCCTCTAAGAAATCATGCAGCACACGGCAGAACATGCTCTGGGACATGCCACCAACATGAGCTATGGTATTTTGAAAGGTACCCGTGGCTAGAAAATGTACGGCTGCCATTACCTTCAGCTTGGGTGTCAGTGCCGTAGTATACCTGTGCTGCGGTTGCAGGTGTGGTGCCAGTCTCGCCGTCAACTCCAGAATCAACCGTTGGGGGAAGCGGTAGCACCGGATACAGTCATTCTCCCGCATGGCAGCCAAGTCCGGAATTGGTCGGGGAAGAGGCGGCGCTCTGCAGTAATTTGGAAGTGACAAGGAAGAGGGAGTGCACCACAACAACAATTTATTTGTACTGAGCACATGTTAATCTGTCTATACACATATGCTACATACGGAGTCAGGTATGTGCCACATGCCCTGGACACGTATGGCTGCCAGGTGACACTCCTACCAAGACCCAGCTACACACGGAGATTGTGAACCTCCACATGCCATGGCATGGGATTAGCTATGTCCCAGTGCAAGTGAACAGCCAGACGCAACACAGGAGTGACATACATCCACACATCAGCAGAAGTAGGATGTCGATTGCAGAGACTGGTAGCGGAACACTAGAGCCACAGGTCACATGACATTACACTAGGACAGCCCACACACCTTGCCATTAAGGTGTACATGTCATGACTCACCACACATTCATAGAGAGGATGCAGACATGTCCTTGTTACGCTACTCCGTGTCCCATGCATACATACGCACCTCACATCCCATAGCACATGTGGCATGGTGTGCGGAACAGTGTGCCATGTCAATCTACACACAGACACATGTTGGTTGCTGCAACGGCTGCAGCTTTTGAGGGAGCTCCAACATCAACCTAATGGGATCCCCCCACACATACATGACATAGTCACATCGTGCACCGTGGGTAGTGACATGTCAGGTGTGGTAACCCCTGTACCGGGCCTCAGGGGACACTTCCGTGTGTTGGTGTCCGTGCCATGCCAGTGACGCTCATCCCAAGTGTGCAGTACGACATGCACACATGTCAAAGGAGTCAAGGGCATGCTTGGCACACATTGCACCGTCACACATTACATGTGTACACATCTCATCATACATCTGGTGCCTTCTCCACTCAGGAGTAATGTGCCACATCACAGCCTTTCACACCTGTGCCCCACACATGTAGTACTGCCCAGACAATGCCTTGATGTCCATCCATGGACAAGTATGTCAACCCTATTCCTTCCTGTGTGCTGCCTGTCACCACTGTGATGTGTGAAAACCACCGTACTTCTGCTAAGAGGGCCTGTGTACGTTCCCGTATCACTATGGGAGTGCTGCCGTATGTGTACCCATAGTGATGGTGAGCGTACAGGCATGTGTACGGTCCGTACCACTATGAGTACGCATACGCAAGAACACCCATAGTGGTACGGCCCGTACACGCGTGCGTACGTTCACTATCACTATGGGTGTCCTCGCGTATGTGTACTCGTAGTGGTACGGCCCGTACACACGCCTGTACGTTCACTATCACTATGGGTGTCCTCGCGTATGCGTACTCGTAGTGGTACGGCCCGTACACACGCCTGTACACTCACTATCACTATGGGTGTCCTCGTGTATGTGTACTCATAGTGATAGTGAGCGTACAGGCGTGTGTACGGGCCGTACCACTACGAGTACCCATACGTGAGGACACCCATAGTGATAGTGAACGTACAGGCGTGTGTACGGGCCGTACCACTACGAGTACGCATACGCGAGGACACCCATGGTGATAGTGAACGTACAGGCGTGTGTACGGGCCGTACCACTATGGATCATGGTGGTACGGACCGTACACACGCCTGTACGCTCACCCTCACTATGGGTGTCCTCGCGTATGCGTACTCGTAGTGGTACGGCCCGTACACACGCCTGTACGCTCCCTATCACTATGGGTGTCCTCGCGTATGCGTACTCGTAGTGGTACGGCCCGTACACACGCCTGTACACTCACTATCACTATGGGTGTCCTCGCGTATGTGTACTCGTAGTGATAGTGAGCGTACAGGCATGTGTACGGGCCGTACCACTACGAGTACGCATACGCGCGGACATCCATAGTGATAGTGAACGTACAGGCGTGTGTACGGGCCGTACCACTACGAGTATGCATACGCGAGGACACCCATAGTGATAGTGAACGTACGCACGCGTGTACGGGCCGTACCACTATGGGTGTTCTTGCGTATGCGTACTCATAGTGGTACGGCCCGTACACACGCCTGTACGGGCCGTTGCTATGCATTTGGGGTGCCCTAGGGCCCCGGAACGCACCGCACCTGTGTGTGAAGCTCAAAATTACATAGGGGACACATGAGGGACAAGTATTAAGGCCTACATGCATGCTGGTTGTCATGGAGACCAAGTTGAAAGTTTGAATTTGTTCTGGAAGGTGCACAGCAGAAGTCAGTTGGAATGAATCTACTTTGTTGCAATGTGTTTGTGGGGTTGACATCATGCTGAAGAAAAAAACACAATAAGAACCCACTGACTGTGCTAGGTTTGAAGGGATTGGAGGAAACATAGGATGCAAATGTGAGTGACCAATCACTCTGTACTCCTGTGCATGAAACAGGCCAGCAAGGCAGATATATGGCAGCCAGGTCCCATGAGGGAGCACTTGCCTGCACATCTCTGGATTCCACGACCCAGCTGCTGCTACTGATTCCCTGGAACCATGTCAATGTCTGTGGAGAGGTCACAGCCCTTCACCCAGGAGGAGAACATGGCTTTGCTGGATGTGATCCTCCCACAGTACCCCATGCTGTATGGGCGTTCAGGGTATCAGGTGAGTGCAGAGTCCACTGGCACAGACTGTGTCCCTTTTTTGTGACTGTGACTTCTGGCATTGTGTCCAGGTGTCTCACACATGTTATGTACTGTAGGGGGGGTCCCAGGGGGGGGAATGCCTGATGTCTCCCAGCCAGAGCATGCAGTGGTGCATGTCTGCCATCCTCACTTGCATCGTGTTTACTGTGACAATCACTGCATGGTGCATGCCACATTCTGCCTGTCTTATCCTCCTGGGAATGTTGCCTCTACAGTCCTCATGTGATTATGTGGTCAGCCCAGTGTGACAGGTGACTGTACCCACAGATGTGTGTTAGTTCTGTGTACCTGTGCTGAGAGTGTCCACATGATGTGTTCGTACCCTGGACATGGGTGTGTGTGTAAGTCCCCTGTCATGTGTGTGGGTGCATATGTGGAGTGTAGCACCCCAGCTGCATGAGGGATGGATATACCCTGGCCATGTGATGTGAGCAGGGAGCAGTGCTGTGTGTCTGATGTGCAGAGCCAGCCCCACACCTGTGAGCCCCCCCCAGTCTAGTGGCACATGTGCAGAGTGAGGTTTGTCGCTGCATTTGGCAATGGCAGGTGAATGTCCTGTGCCTGTGTGTGTCTGTGTACTCTGCTGCGGTAGCGTCAGTGGCCTGTGGCATGTGACTGCTTAGAGGTGCTGCACATCATCCTGGTGTAGCTTGTGATGCACAGTGTGAGCCTGGATCATTGATTGTGTAGTTGCCCTCATTCCACCTGTGTCCTTTCAATGGCACGTACTGCTTTTGCCCTTCCCCAGAGGATCATGTCCCTATGACAAAGGTGCAATGCGTTGGATGCATACTATGCCTTGTTGTAAACAGCAAATGTGTTCTAATATGTGTCTCTGTGACATGTGCCAGGTGTATTGATGTAGTGTCACTTGTTCATCCTCACAGGTAGGCGCCTCTGCCAAGGAGCAGATATGGCTGACCGCCGTCAACGCTGTGAGGAGTGCGGATGGTCGGAAGCGGCGCCTGTCCCAGGTGAGGAAATGCTGGCAGGATATCCCGTGCTGGACGCGGAGGATCGCACGGGTCCTGCTGGGTGACTCACCTGAGAGCCATAAGAACCGCGGGCGCCGCCGACTGAGCCACATCCACAAGTGTGTGCTGCCGGTGGTCTTTCCAGACTTGGAGAGGCGCTTACAGGAGATGCAGCAGCAGGAAGGGGGTAGGTACATGTGTTCTTGTTGTGTTTCACCCGCATTTGTAAGTGCACAGTTGCATGGATACACTGCCAGGGTTTAAAGGTGCTGTGCAGATCCAGTTACCCACTGTATAGCTGTGCTCTCCTGCCTCCCTTCCCCTCCTTGCAATGTGTTCCCTGGTCTGTGTGTAGTCACTCCTTCACAAGGTTATCTAGGCTGGCACTTTCTCCACGTGAACTATTCCTGTAGCATCATGTGTGGGGGTGGTGTGTAACCGGTTTTGGGACCTTGCCTGTGCCCTGTACAGTTCAGTACATGTGGGTTCCATGTCAGTTGGCACTGATGCTGAGTCCAGACATGGGAGTTAGTCTCACAAGTGTCATCCCTTACAGTGCGCGTGTCCTATGTTGTGGCCTGTGACATGATGTGCATGAGTGTGCGATACGCATAGTGCAGGGATGGTGGCATGTGTTGCAGTCATTCCCATTCAGGACCATGGAGCTGTGTTGCCACTACTGACCCCTGGGGCATATTTTCCGAGGTGTCATGTGTGTCATCACAAAACGTGGACACTCTCAGTGTCTACAGCATAGGTTGTGCTCTGTGCCATTGTCCCCTGGCACCATGTATATTGACGTGAAATGTAGTACAAGTGTCCACTGTACAGCCTGACCTGATTTTCCTTGTTCATAGTCACAGTGGCCAGTGCCTGTGTGTCTTGTTACAATCATCTGATGCTGGCCATTTGTATATGATTATTTGGACAGGCGCACCTCGGGTATTTGGCGTCCAATCTTGCATTTATGCATCCCCTGTGTATTTCACCCAGACTAAGAGGTGTACGTGCCACCTGTGTCTCAACAGATTGTCTCATGTAGGGGGTGATTGGTGCGGGGGAAACCTACATGTCAAAACCTGAAATCTCCTTGCTAGTTCTGGCCAGTGTGTGATGTTTGGCTGGACATACACTCAAGGTGCAGTGAGCCAGTCATGTTGGGCATGTTTTCAGTATTACCTATGCAGCATGTGCCTCAAGCTCATGGATTTGGTCCCTCCTCATCCCTATTGTCGGCAACGCTGTGTGGTGCAGATGCAGTGCTGGATTGTCCCCAGGGCCTGGCTCCTCTGTCAAACTCCATTTCATGTCATTTCCTATTGTGTCATGCTCTCCATGGATTTTCATTGGCATGGTGGGTCAACCAACTGTGTGTTGCATGCCCTACATCTGTACCTTGTTTTGTAGATGTTACTGATCTTACTTTTCAGGCTATGCACTGTAACCTACGTAAATTGGACTCATGTGACATATGTATACAGGTGTGTGATTAATTGCTGTCTCTTCACCTTGCCCACAGCATCGTCGGGGGACACGGAGGGAGACATGAGCACAGACGGAGCGGAAGGACCGAGCACCAGTGCCAGCGTTGACATCGTGGCTGGCACATTGAGTGGTACAGAGGCGGAGGAGAGTGAGGCCGAGGACCTGTCCACTGGCACCACCGATTATGAAGCGGACGGGTCCGAGGATGATCTCTCCGAGTGGGCGGAGGCTGCACCACCAGCTGACAGCGGCACAACATCGCACCCCGCCCCCTCCATTGCCATCAGCCGCCTCCCACTTGCTCGTGTCCCTTCCCAACGTCCACGGTCACCACATGTCTCCTTCCTGCCAGGCACCGCACCCCCTGCCCCTGTCTCCACTGCTGCTGCCAATGCCGAGTCTGTGGACATCCAGCGGCAGTTGCAGGTTGGTCAGGCTGCGATCCTTAATGTCCTCCATGGCCACAGCCAAGTGCTGCACAACATGGAGGCATACTTGGAGGGCATTGTTTCATCGCAGGCTGACCAACGGCAGTTGCTGAGGTCCATAGACTCGACACTGACTGCAGCAGTGGGTCTCCTGCAGCGCTATGTCCCACCCCCTACCCCTGCCCCATCCACACTTCCCACTTCCATGCCTGTCCCACGTACACCCAGACGTACGCATGCACACACCACAACAGACACAGGCACCACACCAGCAGGGAAGGTCATACGCACACCTCCTGGCACGCACACACAGGGTGAAGTAGGCACACCCACTGGGTCGGGGGGCAAACGTAGGACACGCAGCCAGAGTGGGAGTCCGCATTCCACCCAATCCACTCCCTACAAATCCCCTCCCCTCAGCTCTCCTGGCCACATATCACACAAAGACTCCTTCATGGCCGCTCTGTCCCTGAGCCCTACAGTGACACCACCCCGCAAGCGGTCAAGGGAGTCCCCGGTCAGGGTGGTTGATTCCCCCCCCCTGTCTACACCCTCCCCCAGTGGCGCTGCGACCCATCCCTCTGACCCCCCCCCCCCTCCTTGGGGCCTGTGGTTCCTTCGGGTGCAGGGGATTCCCTGGAGGACCTTGCTAAGGTGTGCAGCGAGATCCTGGCCTCCGCCTTTGGCCCTGCCCCACCCCCTGTGGTGGAGTCCTCCATCCCTGCACCCACGACGCCTACCCTTCGCCCTCCTGTCCCTGCGGTGCCTGGTTCTTCCCCCCCACATGATGCCCTCACCCCTGTGGAAGACGACGGAATCTAACTGTGCAGGCAAGCTAGGGGACACGCATCCCACTGTGTCCCCCATCCAGCTGTGACTTCTGGACTGCCCTATGGGCTTTGTAAATATTGAACTTCCTACAAACAAGACTTTTTTGGTTCATGCTGAATAAAGCAATTTATTTTTTTCCTCTTGGAACACTACTACTTTGCTGGTATTGCTGTTGGTGGGGCTGCTACATGGTTTTGGGTGGTGTTCATGTGTTGGGTGTGTGGGAAATGTAGTAGTGTGCTGGTCATAGGGGGGACCCTGGTATCTGTGTGCCATCACACGGTGTTAGCTAGGTTTCTCTGTTCATGTAAGCAGTTACAGCATGGTGAAATTGTCCCAAGGTGTATTCCTTCCTCTGTGTACCCGGACATCTTCCCTGCAGGGTGTTCCCAATATTTAGTGCTGAGCTGTGTGTACATTAGCTGGGTGTGTGAATGACTCCTTCAACTTTGCACATGCATGCTGAGCGATGTCTCCACCTGCATCATTCGTGGCATCCTTGGTAGTCATTGTACTTGTGTATGTGGACTATTGACATGACTTCATGTGGACATGTTTTCTTTTCGTCGCTATGCATGCGTATACTCCCAGCCTCGCACACATGTGGTACATGTACTGCAGGGTCTTTGTGCACCTGACTGACAATTGTGGCAATTGGATCTGTGGGTACTCCACCCTTATTTTTTTCCATGGGCAATGCTGGGAGGACTCTGCACCCACCCCTCCTGTGTCTGGGCACTGCTGGTAGGACTCTGCACCCACCCCTCCTGTGTCTGGGCACTGCTGGGAGGACTCTGCACACACCCCTCCTCTGTCTGGGCACTGCTGGGAGTGATAGGCACCCACCCCTCCTGCGTCTGGGCACTGCTGGGAGTGATAGGCACCCACCCCTCCTGCGTCTGGGCACTGCTGGGAGTGATAGGCACCCACCCCTCCTGCGTCTGGGCACTGCTGGGGGGACTCTACACCCACCCCTCCTGCGTCTGGGCACTGCTGGGGGTGATAGGCACCCACCCCTCCTGCGTCTGGGCACTGCTGGGGGGACTCTACACCCACCCCTCCTGTGTCTGGGCACTGCTGGGAGTGATAGGCACACACCCCTCCTATTTAACAATATGTACGCTTAGAACATACACATGTGTGGGTTCGCTCCATGGGGGTACGGTTCGTACTTACACTGTGGGGTGGGAGTACGCTCCATACGTACGCGGGTGGGGTACGGGTCGTACTTACACTGTTGGGGTGGTGGTACGGTACGTACATACACTGTTGGGGTTGGGGTACGCTCCATGCATACGAGGTGGGGGTACGGGTCGTACTTACACTGTTGGGGTTGGGGTACGCTCCATGCATACGCGGGTGGGGGTACGGGTCTTAGTTACACTGTTGTGGTGGGGGGTACGCTCCATACGTCCGCGGGTGAGGGTACGGGTCGTACTTACACTGTTGGGGTTGGGGTACGCTCCATGCATACGTGGGTGGGGGTACGGATCGTACGTACACTGTTGGCATGGGGGTATGCTCCATACGTCCGCGGGTGAGGGTACGGGTCATACTTACACTGTTGGGGTGGGGGTACGCTCCATGCATACGCGGGTGGGGGTACGGGTCGTACTTACACTGTTGGGGTGGGAGTACGCTCCATACGTACGCGGGTGGGGTACGGGTCGTACTTACACTGTTGGGGTGGGGGTACGGTACGTACATACACTGTTGGCATGGGGGTACGCTCCATACGTACGCGGGTGGGGTACGGGTCGTACTTACACTGTTGGGGTGGGGGGTACGCTCCATGCATACGGGGTGGGGGTACGGTCCGTACGTACACTGTTGGCATGGGGGTACACTCCATACGTACGCGGGTGAGGGTACGGGTCGTACATACACGGTTGGGGTGGGGGTACACTCCATGCATACGCAGGTGAGGGTACGGGTCGTACTTACACTGTTGGGGTGGGGGGTACGCTCCATGCATATGCGGGTGGGGGTACGGTCCGTACATATCCGTACCCACGCTGTGGAATGCTTGTGCGGGCCGTACCCAGGCCTTTGCCACGTGGGTACGAGCCGTCCCGCCATTGTTGGGGTGACGTAGGTGTGGGCGTGGTACGACTCATACCCACGCTCTTAAGGCGTGGGTACGGGACGTACCTGTATTGTTGTGTTGCCGGTTTGCGTCGTCAAGCACTTCCGTTGTGGCCGTCGCTGGCTTTGCTGGACACGCCCCCACCCCCTCGTAGTGACCAGGGCCTGAGGGTCAGGTATGTCCAGGGCATGTGTGCTGTGTGACTTTGGTGGGGGTTTTGTGGCCTGCCCCTGGTCCTGCCACCCCCCCCCCCCTTTCCCCTCTCCCTTTGTTGTTCTGACCTTCTGCGGCGTCTGCATCCGAACCTGTAGAGGAGGTCGACTGCTATGAGGGCCGGGATGACATGTAGGTTCGGGTCCATGTCTGTCCGTCGCGTACAGGTACTCCTTGTTCGCGTCGTACTGATTTCCCGGCAGTTTTTGGCAGCCGGAAAATATTGTCCGTGCGGGATGACGTCGGTGCGAATCGTAATTTCTGGTTCGTGAATGGCAGGCTGCGTGCGTCCCGACGTCACGTCGGCGCTTTCCCGGATCGCATTTGTATGTTTATTTTCGTCGGTCGGGGTTTTGTACGATTCGTACGGAAATGGTGTTTCCGTGCGAATCGTAATTCCATGGTTGTATATTTTGACGACCGGGTACGCATCGGACGGAGAATATGCTCCGTCCGACGGTTCGTACCCGGTTTTTACAGGATCGTGATCGGCACCTAAATCTCCCTCTCTATTTAGATCTTCCTATCTAAAATAAAAATGAATTTGCTCAATGAACGCTATATGAAACAACAACAAAGGATAGTAATGATTTGGGAATGTGGGCCACTGTTTGGGGGAGTGACTGAGCCTAACTGTGATTCCAATCCGACCCTGCTCCAGACCCAGTCAGGAGCTCTCAGCCTCCGCAAGCGTACAGCACCGTAGCGGGACCCCTGGAGCTCGGCCACCTGCCCCTGCACCGCAGGGACTGCTGGGGCTATTGTTACCTCACTGTGCAACAGGTTTCTTCAGGTGAGAAAGATTAACAGTGAGACGACAAAAATCAGGAAAAGAAAGGAATGGGGAACTTGTTTACAAATGACATGCAGAATCACCCAGGGACAGTTTTCAGCTCCTTAGAATAAGATATTTTCCACCCTTTTCAATCCACAAAGGGTGGTTTTATACTCAGAAAACAATTTGCTCACACAAAGAATTGTATGTGAATAATTCTACTGTGTGGTGCTTGGCATTCCTAGGTGCAAAATCCCTGAAAGATTGGGAACATCTTCCAAAACGGATTTTTTTTTATTTTTTAGTTTGAACAGAAAAACTTTATTTTGGAAAGATACAACTAAGTATAAATAGTGCAATAAAATAACAGCAAATCAAACAGTATAGTTGCAAATAGAAAGAGAGGGTAATATAACTGGAGAAAAGAAGGAGGGAGAGGGAAAAAAGGAGTACAACAGTAGTTATGATAAAATACACAATATAAGAATAAGAGGGCTTAATATAATATAAAAAGATATCACATTTTTATAGAGTAATAGCTGTAATGAAACATTTAAAGAAAAAGGAGAAATACATTCTATGAATGAGAAAGTAAATATAGTAAATATATAGGTACAAGGTTAACAATGGACAATTCATGGTGGTTTGGGAACTTCTTCCAAAACTGGGAGATGACAGGCAGATTTTTGTGCTGAAATATTTAAGAAAGTGGTTACAGGGGACCATATAAGTTGTCTTTTCAAGAGTAAGGATAAAGGGGAAACATAGGCACGATCAAGTCGATGACTATAGCAAACACTATACTACCAAGCTTGAAAGGAAAGTTGTGTGGCTTGTTTCTAATTCTTCGTTATTTGTTGTAAGGCAATTGCAATCAATAAGTCTACAATAACTATGTTAGAGGTGGAATCCTGGCAATGGTTGGATTGGGAACCCAGGAAAATATCTACAGGTGAATAAGGGAAGTAAGTGTGGAAAATAGTATTAATCTGAGACCAGATCTTCAACCAAAATTGATGAGTAGAGGGACAGGAAAATAACGTGATAAAGAAACAAAATGGCAGTCGCGAATCCTATAGCGGAGACGTGCATCACATTTTGATTAAAAGAAGACGTGACACGGGCTTACCGTGTTTAAGAAAGATAACGCTGCGTTCCCGCTCAGTTCATGAGCAAAGTCCTGTTGTTGTCGAGTAGGACAGGTCGAGAGTACCGCCCGTCATTACAAAATTCTTCGGAACCTACAACGGAGCGATGCTAGCAAGCTGCCAACTCTCCCGGCGCCAAGCCACGCCCTCTCACCAACACAGATTTTTGTTTAACTAAATCTGCTCCTATTGGGGTTGAGGGCAACAGAGCAATTCAAGGCATGGTGGTGCCTAAAAACTCAGGAACTGCCACAAATATTCTTGCCTGTTTGATTTTACCACTGAATATTGAGGCTAAGAATATCGTATCGAGATACAAGTATATAATGGACAAGATGCCAAAGACCAAAATATCAAAAGGCAAGTGCATAAAGTGGAAGTATAGAATGGCTATTCCCAACTCTCCATCTACCTACCTTGATGATATATACTGTCAAGATACTTATTTGTGGACGTAGGTTTAGAAAATCTATACTTGTTGATAATTTGTCCTCAATATGTGTATACCTCGATATTCTAGCTTTGATAATTGGGGGTATACTGCTTATTCTCATGCTAGAAATGGATAGTCATGTACTCCAGTAAGATGTGGTAGTAAGTAACGCCATTTCCAGTGTGGGCATGGAAACCAAAAATGTGTCAGGGTTCTTAGAACGGTGTTTCGCCATGAAAAAAAAAACATTTTCCCTGAAGAGAATAATTATGGAACAAAGGGCCACATGTATCAATAGTGGAAATAGTGATTGCCTAATTGCGCTTTTCTGTGAATTGCAAGTAGGTAATCATTATTTCAAATGTATGAAAGTCCATGAGTTTCATTTAACAATTCTGAGTGGGTCGCAAATTGACCTACCTCATGAATATTAATGAGGTAGGTCGCAACTCGCAACCCACTGGGAATCGCTAACATTGCGCTGTTGGTGGCCTGCTCGGGTCAGCAGACCACCATGTCCGTCATTGCTTTTAAATAAAGCAATCATTTTTTTTTTAACTGCAGCCCATTTTCCTGAAAGGAAAACAGGCTGTGTTTAAAAGAGAAAAACAAAACGTTTTATTTTCATTTTTGCAAGAGCAGGCAGTGGTCTGTGGGACAACTGCCTGCACTAAAAAAATGTTTTCGCTACCATTACCAAAGGGGAAGGGGTCCCTTAGTGAACCCTTCCTATTTGACAATGGGTCCCACCTACTTGAAGTAGGTGGTAAAATGCAAAAGTTTCGCGACCACATTTTGGTTGCAAATCATTCTTACATTCTGCTGCAATTTGGTATTAAGAAGGAACGCTCTAAACACGCCCCTTCCTAAAACCGAATCGGTATGTATTTGCAATTCAAAATTGCGATTAGGTAACATGTTACCAAATCGCAAATTGGATTTCATACATTCCAAAATGCATTTTACCGGTTGGAAACGGCCCGATTTTGCAAATCGGACCATTTGCGAACAGTAAAATGCATGATACATGTGGCCCAAAGTGCAATGCACCCTTCAGAAGGCATTACCCAAAGCACAATTGTACAATTTTTAGGAATGAATATCGCAATTCACAAACGTTTTCGAAAAGTACTCCTAGACTCCATGAACAAGTGCCAGGGGTATTTCTAGAAAAGCCTTAAGAAGAACTCAATAAAGTCGGCAATCTGCGCATGTTTGAGGTCATCACCCTGCAGCATCAGATTTCTAGGTTTTGTTTGTGAATGGTAACACAGGCATTAAAGCATTTTCAACTGACGTGGTTTATCTCAACATCTTCTTGGAGTGCAGCTGAGATTAGTTTTTGGACGGTTTGAGGGGCATATCAACAACACCTGGCGATAATTATCGCTAAGCGCACTTAGCGCTAGGATAATTATCGCCGGCTAGCGTTGATTTTTATCGCTGAGATAGCGTGCTATTAGCAACGCTTATCTCAATAGCGATAAATATCCTCACGCTAAGTGGCTAACGTGAGATTATCGCTGGAAACCCAGCGATAATCTCACGTTAGCTTGTTGATAGGGACAGACAAATTTAGCCATGATATCCTCCTTCCATAGGATATCATGGCTAAGTCAGAAAAATACCAGACGTAAAAAAGCAGCGTTAACCGCAGTTAGCGCTGCTTTTTTTGTCTCTAACAAGGTTAGCGATATTCTTGATAACAGGAGAAATGTCCCTTAGCGACATTTCTCCTATTATTTTACTCTGGAACGCCCCCTTTGCATCTCATTAGAGACGCGAGGGGAAGCGTAGAGTAAAAGGGTGCTAACATGCAAATTTGCATGTTAGCACCCTGTTGTTGATAGGGCGCTAGTTTTATCTCTGCGTTTTTGGCTTTTAAAGCCAAAAAAGCAGAGATAACGCCCTTGTTGATATGCCCCTATGTCAATTAAAAAAGGGATTGATATGTGGGTATTTTTACGGTTCCAGATAATAGTTTCAGTTTATCGTGACAGTCAGCCAATGAAACAGACAGAGGCCTGTTGATAAGTTTGTCTTGTGTGAGTGTAGATAGTGAAGAGAAAAGCGTCTCTAAAACATCTGATGTGCCCTTCATTCGGATGTGTGCTGCTGTTCTTCTGCTGTCACTGACAAATAACGATGTCAACTGCAGAGTGAACAGATGGAGGTTATTGTGACCTACCGCACAGTGAGCAATATTTTCACAAGCTGTGCTTAAAACAGCTGAGACACCTGCTTCATCATTCACAGAAAGGAAGCCTGAATAGAAGGAGGCCGCATCATAAACGTGCGTCCTGGCGTGGGGCATAATCGATGGTATTGAAAGTGATGAGGGGCCCCTAAGTCTCCCATATCTCACGGACATACATTGGCCTTGGGCTGGAAGCCCCGCCCCCTGCACTGCAAGGGCTGCAGAGACCTGTTTTAAGCCGCTGAGCATAACTGTCTCAAGGGCATACATTTAACTCATTTCCAGTGTGCGTGATGTACACTGAATGTATTAGAAATAGTGAGAGGTGTTTACGTATGTGTTCTGGAGCGTGATGGTTGCAGCGCATGCGCTAACTCGGAGAAATTCAAAGTCAGATGTGTGCACTGTAGGCAGTTCAATCACCTAGATAAAAATAAACAACAGTCGCACAGCTGTGCTTTGCACGAGAAACACATTCTGATATGGCCGTTGGTGTGTTCAGGAGTCCACACCTACACAATGAGAACATTTATTTTTTTATAGTTGTGAAAAATGTATTTATGTTTTGCCTTTTCAGGTGCCCAAGCGAACATACACGTTTTTAAAGTGCTGTGATTGTAAAAACAAACGTGGAGCGTCCCAAAATTTTTACTTGGGATTCCCCCCTTGGAGCTGTCAAGTATTGAAGGCACCGAATAGGATGGCTGCTTAGCTGTGATTCCTCCTCATTCGTTTTACCTTCACCACCCTGCACTTCCTGTCCCTTTGTCACACTGTAGTCATTGTTTTTCAGTTTCATTTGTTTATTCGTGTTTTAAGTAGAAATACCACATAAAGTGGCATCTCCACATAACATAACCACCCAACATGTTTCATCCACATCTTACTCAACTCGCTCACAAGTCATTATAGCCTTGGCCTCCCAAAATTTGCTCTCATCTCTCTAGATTTGAGTTTGATGTTGTTATGATTGGTAGTTTTTATATTTCTGCCATCCTTTCTATTAGTTGGTATAACTGTCACTATCGAGCACCCAGGACTCTCGATTTCCTTGGACATGGGAGTCCCTAAGCACTGGGTGATATCTCACCTGATGTGCTATCCAAGCCCACCCTAAGCTAATTTCTTTTACCCTAATAACAACCATTGCCTGTGAAGATAGAGGTCTAACTTCGAGCTTTGTTTGCATTCCTTAATGATACATAGGATCATCTACTTTGCAACCAATAGCAGATGAGAAATTGTCTTTCGACTGGCGAAATGTAGTGGGTAGATTTCCTGAGTCGGTCCTAAACAGGATGACTGTTCCTAGACACCAGCCCATTATTGTACCTGTTGCCTACTCAGTCCAGTTCAGGACATGTTCACAGAATTAATATAGCTTTGGACAGGACCCTTTCTTCCCAAAATCACTATAACAATTGTCTGCCCTGGTTCTGTTTATTTTATGTAGCCTATCCGGAGTGTAGTGTCATATATAAAGTACATTATGTATTGCTTCTTATATTGAGAAAGCATCGGCATAATTATTTGCTCATGTAAAGATGTCTCCACATTGCTTAAGGTCTAAGGTAATGTTGATGTCTTTTTCCCATTGCAACTGGTAAGGTGTATGGAGTTAATGTGCTGAGAGTTGAGGACTATGTATATCTTAGATACTAAGCTTTGATGGTTATGAGTGACTAGATGAGACGCCCTAAAGGCATTTAGGGGCATATTATCAAGACAGGCGATACAATTATCACCGCTTTAGCTAAAACGGCGATAATGGGCTTGATAATATGCTCTATGGAATTCCAATTGAAGCCCCATGTTAGATGTCCTTCACATCTAACATGGGCTTCAATTGCAATTCCATAGAGCATATTATTAAGCCCATTATCGCCGTTTTAGCGGCAGTTTTCTGCCGCTAAAGCGGCGATAATTTTATCGCCTGTCTTGATAATATGCCCCGTAGTTTCTTGTCGCCCCTTTCTTTGTTTCTAGATGTAGGGCCTAGTGCCTATGTTACAATTAATGGAACTTTTTCATCTCTCGATTTCCAAATTCATTTGTAATAGCTTCAAATGATTTATGAATGCCTTTATTGAAATTATCCCACAGCCTAAGACAAGCATGACCCATGTCTGTCAACAGAAACTATCCAGTCCAGGAAAGAAATCCATGTTGCAGAATAGTGATATGAGAGGGAATGGGAAGGACAGCAACCCAACTTTACAGGTTAGGCGGTCCCACATGTCCAGTGGATCTTGTGGCCAGGTGTAGGTATAAGTCTCAACTCCACTGTGCCTTCGGCACCAAGGGGCCTTAATTCATTGGGTGGATGGCTAAATTCTGACTATGAAACCTCATGGTTTGTCCATCTAGTCTTGCAGCCACTCCACCATACATCGTAGTTGTGTAATGTTATAATAGGAAAGGATATGGGGTACCCCCATCCATGACTGAGATGGGAACTTACTGCATGTTTTTGAACAGCGTCTAAGGGCCTGATTTCGATCTTGGTGGACCAGGTTTAGCCATCACATTTTCGGCCGTCTACTAGGCAGTCTGCCCACTCTGTTTAGAGGCTGGTGGTTCGACGGACGATAGACAGCCAGAATGCGACTGACTCTGCCTGGTATGTTCACCCGCATTGGCGCAATAGTCAAAAGCAGCTTTCGGAGGGAGGACTGCAAGTTTGTCCGCTGGCCCAATCATGATGTGCTTTCCCGCTGATGTGACTGTGGTGGTAAAACCTCCACACCTGAGTTGGGAAATTGGAAGGGTTATAAGGGAAAAACTAAACTTTTCTCACTTTCACACTTCCTTTTCCCCCAAAGAGCCAATCTTGCAAGTCCTGCCGCTGCTGCTGCTTTATGACTAACAAAATCAACACCATCAAAGCACCACTTGTACCTGTTACCATTTGAACCTGTCTGTTTATATTTGCACCAGATTCGTGCATTTTTTAATCTCTTACAAGTAATAGCATACCAATGTGCAATGCCTATGTTTGTAAAGATGACGTTTAATTTAAAGAAGCACACCTACATGATCACATTGTATAAATTCGAAGCAAGCTGCCTTAAAAAATGAGCTCTTGCACAATAAAGGATATCAAATCAAAAATGAAAAGTCACCATAGAGGTGTGTTCAAGTACATTTCGAGGATTGGCACATTAAATGCACATCATTGGGATAAGTGCAATGCAACAGGATGTAGAAATTCCACTAGACGAGGTGTGAGCTTTACCTTATAAATTGCCAGTAAATTCGATGTCAGTCCCAAATTTGAAGTATTCAACATATACATCCATGCAAAATTTCCCCTTGTCTAGTGAAAGTCATGTACTGTATCCTGGTTCAATTGTCACAATATTTTATAAGTTCTAGGGCCTCATGTAGGTAAATAAATTTTACCGGTTCATAAATACCGAGCCGTACCGAATCGGTAAATTAGAACCGGTAAGTTATATGTAGGTAAAAATTCGGTAACAGTTACCGATTCGGTAACATTCGGTAAATACGATTCGGAATTCACCGAATCGGTAAATACCGAGGTGGTATCCACCGAATCGGTAAATACCGAGGTGGCATTTAGCGAATCGGAAAATACCGAGGATACTACCACCTTCCCTTAACTAAGTAGCCAATATCATAATCATGTCATTATAGAAGGTCTCTCAGGCTTGAATAGGGGACCCCATACCTCAAAGATCAGCTTAGTGAAATCACATCACAGGAGCATCAGGAGTCTCCTCGCAGGAAGGCTCGTCTTCGGTCTGAATAATAAACATGATGTCTGAGATATGAAAAGCACCAACTGTCAGGTATGTGCAGCTGCGCGTGTGCCATGGCTAAATCGTGGGTCGAACAACCTAGAGTGGAAAACATGCATTGTGTAAAATTCCAGACTGTGTGTCACAGCATGTACAGACCAAGGTCGCTGCGCAGAGCTTGGGATGGGAACAACAGAATGCACTCGTCTGAATGAAGTCTCGAGTCAGCAGTTTATTCAAGAAAGAACATGTAAACGCAGTGTCGTGTGCAAAGACATAAATATGGCTACATAACATTCAACGTGGTTATGCCAACTGAACAATGCATGTACGTATTCAGGGAGAACTCACTATACGCCCCCTTGAGCGAAGCAATATGTAATAGGCAAGAAAAGAGAGAACGCAGAGTTCAGTGTCGTCAGAGCAGAACAGGGCGTAACCAATGCAGCGCCAAAGTCCTACAGTCCAATTAATTGCAGCATACAATTCCAAAAAACACAATGCAAGTATAGTAAAAAACTCAAGCAGACCATCAGGAAGAGAAAAACGAGAAATAAAAGAAATAAATGTTGCGCCAGGGTGCTGTCCAGTAGCACAGGCGCAATGGACGACAATCCAGTTAATCCATGAATGTATAGGCAGCATATGTGGCCACGGCTTCCAACAAGCAATCGTTTCCAGGGCCACTAAAAGTCTCAGCAATCCAATTGAGTAAAGAAAAGGAACATACGTGTTCTCCAACCAACGGAGCCTCTAGCACAATCAGAGGGCACCCGGAATGTTCCTCCAAATAGCTCATGGACAAGAAGTCGTAGGCTGCCGCTGAGATGTCCCAATTACCCAGGATACCATGCGCCGCTCCACACGCCATGATCCGGACACCAGAACAGGACAACTCGTGAGACACTAAGGGCCGCATCAGTCGATCGAAATCCGGCACCGGAGACACCATGTTGGTCAAGCACAAATCCAGAGGCCATTCAAAGGGACAATCCAGGCAGTGTAATACAGGTTGTACGCAGGTGAAGTAGGAATACCTGAAGGATAATCCATAAGCCAGGCTCAAAGTCGCCAATGGCAAAGTACCATAGAAGTCAAGCATCCTATCACGAAGAAGATGCAGACGGGACAGGTGCTCGTGTGGCACAGAAGGAGCAGCCATTCCGTAGTATGAAAAGTAAAAGCAGCACACCTGCCACCAGCGCCAGAAGCAGCGGAACACCTCCAAAGATGCTCGAGAACAGTGAATGAACAAATGCCGGAATTACACCAAAAATAGTTTGGAAAGAGGTCACGAGACCCGAGCCCCACATGTTAAAAAAATTGAGCCAGGCCGGTCGTGGACGAGGCATTGATAATACTTTGGATCAAAGAGCCGAAATGCAGGGGGAGGTCAGTATTCAGAGGCGCCTGTTCCTCAGTGCGCGTAGTAGCAACGTGAAGGACAAATATTTCACGAGAGGAAGTCAAAGGCACCTCTTTGTGGGACAATGGCGCTCTATTCTGCTCAACTTGTTGGACTCTGCTTTCAAGGTTGGAATCGAAGGCCAGATGGAAACATCCCGCCGCCCATGCGGGGGTGGAAAAAGAACAGTATTGCAGCAGACAACTTCATGCGAGACAGTTATGTACGGGATTACCACTCACATCCCGCAGCAAACTTCATTAATCATAATTAAATGAATACCGTTTGCAAGCACAGTGAAAGAAGGTGTAATCACAGGCACTGGGATACCTCGTAGGACGCACGCCAAAATCGGGGCTTGTACATTGCATGCGCCGTGTACTTGCATGTGCCTATTGTCTCATGTATGAATCCTAGAAGTGAGAGTGCTAGAGCTAATATCTATACCGGCTTAGGCCTTCTCCATGTTTGCTTGGTCAATAGCTCTCAGTCTGGAAGCCGCCTCACTGTGCGACAACTTGCAGACCTCGTTGTAAATAGCATACGCGCACCTTTTGGTTCTGCCACCCACGGGACCATTCACAACATCATTCCATTCGGTATGCACATTGATGGAGTGGGTGGACTTCCTGATCCTGTAGATGTGCTCTGTGTCAGCTGGTGGACAGAGTGGGATGTGTGTCCCATCAATGCAGCCAATATAATGGTGGAAGAAATTCCTGAAGGAACGGGACAGGCAACTCTGGGATACACCACCCACCGCAGCTGTCACCACCTGAGAAATGCCGGTTGCCAGCAGATGTGGGCTGCAGAGCACCTGCACATGTGGGGGTATGGCGTGCGCCCTTCTTCTTGGCTGGTCCAGGAGTGGGTGCGGGTCCCTGATTGAGTCCATGATGGTTTCGGGGTGTAGCCTGTACCTCTCATGTATCTCTGCATCAGTCAGCTGGAATAGTGTGATGCGCTGTCTGTGGATGCGTTCCTTCCGTCGCCAAACCCTCAGTCCTGCTGCCTGTAGACGTAGGCGCCTTGCAATGACGTACATAGCTGCCAGGGTGTCCACGCTGTTGCATTTTGGGATTGCTTAGCTGCACTGTTGATGGTTACCACCTGCTTTCAATCCGTGTTAATTACCGACTCTTATTTACCGATTTTCCTGGATTTCTTAATTACCGACTGCTCCTACATGTCATTTTAAATTTTTACCACTTCATATTTACCACTTCATATTTACCGATTCGTTAATTATGTATTCGGTAAATATGAATCGGTATTTTAGAATTCGGTAACTATGAATCGGTATTTACCGCCTCATATTTACCGAAAAGTGGTTTTTGGACTCCTACATCTCACTTGTCTGAATACCGGTCGGTAACGGCATATTTACCGAAAATCGGCCGTTACCGACCGGTATTTCGCTACCTACATGAGGCCCCTAATGCGTATGTGCTCATACTGGTGCAAGTGGCCATTGCTATGATGAATGCCTTCGCCTAAATTCAAATGACTATCTCATACCATTAACCAGCATATGCACTTAACAAAGGAAACATCAAAAAAATATTTTGTATTACCTGCCAACATTGTAAAGAAAAATAAGTACTTCACATTTTAGTCAGAAACATTGCTAGAATAGAGACAATTGAAAAGGAAAATTAGAGCCAGGGCTAACTTGGTGAAATCAAAATTATGGATGTATTCCAAACAATGAGATTAGTCTCTCAATATACTCCAAAGCCAAATTGCCGTCCATAACATTTTTACAAAGTCATGTGCACTGTTGTGCGGTGGCACAAAGCTTGCCTCCTAATTCACTGCCATGGGGAACCTCCTCAGGAAGGGGCATCTAGTGAGTAGAGCAGGCGCCTCAAGGATCTTACTTGGGAGGGGGGATTTGGGTTTGGGAGGGGGCAGTCTTGGGTTTGGGAGCAGGGTTTGCCTTTAGGAGGGGTTTCTTTGGTTTTAGTAGGAATGGTTTCATTTTTGTGAAAGGAGTGGGTTGGGATATGGAAGGGGTAGCTTTGTGTTTGGTAAAGGAGGGTTGGAGTTTGGAAGGACTTAGGGCAAGGGCAAAAAGGACATCTTCAATGGCAAAATGGGTAGGATGTTAGAAAGGGAGTTGGGTTCGGGAGGTAGAGGGGGTGGCAGTGTCTGATGTGCACGTGTCTGTTAAGGGTGGAGGTGCCTGTGGGTCTGGTGTATGTTGTGCATGTTTGTGTATGTGCTTTTTCCCTGGTGGATGTTGTATGGGTGAGTGTGGGTGTTTGTGTTTTTTGGATGTGGATTCTAATGTGTGTGTCTACGTTTATGTTTGTGTGTGGTTGGGTGTGCTATTGAGGTGCTGGGTCTGGTGGTGCATGTGCACTACTTGCTGTAGGGGGCGCGCTGGACTTAGGAATAGTATTATTTACTATTCCTACTCCAGTTTGCGCAACAGCAGGGAATACCTTAGCGCCCCCTACAGCAAGTCGTTCTAATGACCTGCAATGTAAAGGTATCGCGTACTAACTACGCAGTGGTTACAACAAGGCACTGGGATGTTATGATAGCATTGTAAACGCTGTTTCCCATGTGGTGTCTGTGGGTGTGCTGGTGGTGTTGGTGATGGTTGGTGCAGTGTCTGTGCAGGTGGTGGGGGTGGTGCATGTGTGTGGTAGTGAGTGCAGTGTCAGTGGGTGTGCTGGTGGTGCATGTGGGTGTGGTGGTGGGTATGGTGTTTGTGGGCATGCTGGTGCATGTGGGTGTGGTGTGGTGAAGGGTGTGCTGTCTGTATGTGTGGGTGTGAGCGTATGTTTTTTCCTGTCTGTGTTTATGTGTGTGTGTGCTGCTTGTGTATTTTGGAGTGGGTGCAGGCAAAGGTGTGAGTGTGCTTGGGACTGGGCTGGGAAAAAGAAATTGGGATGGGGAACGGGAACGGGAAGGGGCGAGAGGTGGGGCACAAGGTTGGAATTTGTTGGAAGACTGTGGTCAGTGAGAAGCCAAGACCATGAAAAGGATGCTGTAGGCCAGACATACCACTATGAAGGCCTTCTCGTTAAGCTGCTATTTGTTGCACATGGCAGCTAAGCCACAGGATGCCATTTAGGAGTGCAGTCTTTATAGCCTATTCACTCAGCGTAGCCGAGGGTACAGGGTCAGGGGGTGAGGTGGCTGTGGCAAAGGAGACCCCAGCCCTTTTAGGGGGGTGGGGTTGGCCAACTTTAGGGAGCTAGAGGGAGGGTGGAGATGGATATCTGGGTGGTGGACGAGGATACAGGTAAATGGAGCAGTAGGATCCAACACCACCAGGGACAGGTTGCTTGCGGAGACCTCTGAAATAGATTTCTAGCTGGTGGCCTCCATGCCAGTCCCCTCACACTCCATGGCACTGTGTCTCTCTGTATTGGTGGTCTCACCAGCTGAGACACAGTGTCCAGCTGCTTCCCCGCCTATATGGCCAATGTCTCAGCCGCCTGCTCTGGGTGATGCTGAAAATACATATACAATAGTTTCATTGTAGCTGTGTGAATGGAACTGATCAATAACTTTGAGCACAAAACATTTTTCTGGTTTTCATATTGCACCTGCTACCAGGCTCACAAACTTTGGTTCTTAACATTATCATCTCATGCATGTGGGAACATCTTATAAAACTAATTGGTCACAGTTTTGTAAGTGCCCATGATTGCTCCTGCATCATATATGATCTTGTCTCTTAACCAGATTCATTTCTCTAAAGAAACTGTTGAACACCTCTGAATGATTGACATTTGTTTTCCAGAATAGTGAACTTATGTCACCAATTAGCATATACACCAAAAAGGAATATGGACAAAGTGTATACAAGGTCAGAAAAGTTGCATTAATGATATACACTAAAAGTAAAATATGTGTGTCAACAAATACTGCAATGCTGTACCAATATTTGTAGAAACGGAAAGCCTGTCTCCATTCTTTGGCCATTTCACAATAGTAACACTTACATCAAGAAACTCAAGTATAGTACAAATGTACAACATATTATATGGATTTTCAGTACCGAAGTAGCTTATCAATATATCACACACTATGTATTTACCTATGCTGTTGAAGTATTTAGATGTTGTTATTGTGGATTGACCAATTACTCCAATAGTATAAGTAAATACATAGGGCTTGAACATTTCTAATCTACTTTAGTACAGAGCAAAAACGTATTCACCTTTGACGCCAAAATATCTCAAATTTTTTCAAGGTTGTCTCACCATTGTGAAACTGTTGAACAAGATATAGTGGCTTTCACCCACATCAAAGAATCAAAAGCAATTCACAATATGGAATAGATCTCACCTTGATGCATTTCACGATTTTCCAAATGAGTCATGAGTTGTGCCTGATTTTGAGTCTCCGAGATGGGATACTCCAACATATATGTGATGGAACATGCAAAATGCCAAAAACCCTTCAAGTATCCCATTTTTCTCCATCATTGAGGTCTCATCTGGACATAACAAAGGGCTTTGAAAAATGGTTTGGCGGATGTTTTCCTCTTTCACCATTGTCTGCACATTATTGTCTGTGTTTCTACAAAACATTTAGGCTTGTCACAAGCATTTGTACAAAAACACACTGGCTTACATACACATTTGTGAAGGAGTGGGACATTATGCAAATTCGACACTGTTAACATATATGAAACAGTATATCTAATGCTAAACACAATTTGGATATTAGTAGACTCCGTAATGTAACTATTCATTTTGATGCAACCAGAGATTTTGGCTCACATGCTCACACTTGTTTGTGTAAAATCCCAACTTACCAATGTGATGTTTGCAACAGCAACTGTATCATAAGTGTATAGTATGAAATGTCACATGTATTTTGACTAACATTCCATAATCCACAAAAGTGAAGGAACATCACACCTGACACAACAAAGACTAGTGGCCTGTTTGGTACAACTGTCCCTCATGGCATCAAATAACCTGATGTATATGCGTAATTTAGGCAGCCATATGTCTGTTCAGAACAGTCTTTAGGTAGTGAACAGGAACCAGGTGGCATCCTTTCCAACATATTAGCAAACAAAGCACATCATCATTCAAATTGTGCAAATCTTACACCTTCAATAACTTTTCTTGTGCGTTGGACATGGGTCACCCTTAATGTTGAATGGGAAAAATCCTGGCTGTAACACAAAATTATTCATGTAACATGTGAAACTTAAATAAGAACTTACCTCTTGTTGCTGCTGTTGGGCTCTCAATTGCCCATCAAGCTGGAGATAGGCCACTGCAAGTATGTGGGGCATCAGGGTGCGGCGCACATGCTTTTCACATTGGGAGACCTGCTCAAGCTGGACTTCGGCTGACTTTCTGGTCCAGCTACCTAGGACCTCTTCCTGCAATGGAGGCTGCACCACTGGTAGACCCGCAGGGTCCACACCTTCTTTGCTATTGCCTTCCAGATATTCCTCTTCTGATGGTGTTGACCTGTATGGATACAAGAAATGAGAGAGAAAAATAATGGTTTTGGGACTTTCTGTTTGTCTGTATTGATGTAACACAATTTTACTATATCTATCACAGGCATGACTCTTAAGTTACCATGCAACATATGTATTTTCACATGCTGACCAAAACAAATATATTGATACATGCTTTTGTAGTGACCTGTTGACTACCTTCATCCCTTGTCATGGCCTAAACTCACTAATCCAGGCCAATGACATCATTTAGCCCAGGGGACTCCTGCATTTTCTGGGATGTGAGCTTCTTCAGATCAGTGCAAAACATTGTGAACTACAGAAGGCCAAACAACTTGTGCATTGGTACCAGACACCTTCACGGGCAGCTTCATTGATTTGAAGTCTAAAGTTCAAAGAGCCAGATACTATGGTTTAAACTACATACTTAGACTAAGGGCACTGTGAAAGGGCTGCCATGTGTTTCAGTGAGTGTGTGCTCTTGGGAATGTATGAACATGTGTACACATGAATGGGATCTAATTGTACGTGTGACAGAGTCTGTGTGGTATGTACTTATTTTTTTTAGTTTTATATAGCGCAAACTAGACCCGAAGATATCAGGTATCAGAGCGCTGTACATGAGCACCACTTTTGTTACAGATGGACACATTCATTTTTGTTAGGCACTGGGAGATTAAATGATTTGCCCAGAATCACACGATATTGAGCGTCGTTGCCGAGACTCAAATCAGGTTCCCCAGCTTCGAGGTTGACTGCTCTAGCTGCAAGGCTACATCCTCTCCCTACTTGTAGGGCACGTCTTTTGTCATATGTGGCACCGCTACATGGACATCACAAACATACAGTTGTATGTCCTTTTGAATTGGAGAAATTTAAATATGCAGAGAAATATTTTACCAAACACTTCATATCATGGAACATTCTTCTGCACTTTAAAATTCTCACAATTCAAACAAGGCTGTATCTTGCATAAACGCTTGTGGCACAGTGAATAGAGGTCACTGGGACTAAGGTGCCTGCAATTTAGAAATGAAACAGTTTGAAATGGGAGTAAAATGAAATGAAAAGTTAGCTCAAGAAGTTAAGTAACTCTCCATTTCAATTGTTGTCCATTTAAACAAATGCAGGGCCATATCTTTTCGCACTCCTGCAAATTTGAGTTGAAAAGGAACTATTTTTGTACAGATATACCTCAGTGATTCAGGAGTTTGTCCCTGTTATTTAGCCTCAGCCTGTCCCATGATTCTGACTGAGCATTGCTCATTGTCAGGCCCTGCTTTCTGCAGCCTGATGAGCATGATGTCAAATGAACACAGCCTTCCTTTAACTTTTATATGAACAAAATGAACTTGTGCCCATCAAATAACTGATCATAAGGCAGTGTGCTACTCTGAAGGGGTCTGGGAGCAACTGGTAGGATTGATCCTGGGCTGGAGTGGAGGTTTCCTTAGTGGCAGATGGTGGGCTACGTGATCTGGCTGTAGGACCTATTATGAATGTAAAAATATAGATACATTGTAAAAGTGTGGATTACACATGCAATGAGTTGTATGCCAGAAATGTTGTGACCCAAAAGGAAATCAATATCAGTGGTATTGTAATACTTTACACAAACAGTTTAAATTTCACACATAACAACTTTAAAAAACATGAAAGAGGATGTGCTAAAATGTAAAAATGTGTAACTATACATGAAATGTACCAACAATTCAACACAACACAGTAGAGTGGAAAAATAAGAAATGAACCTGTCCAAGGCCCAGCAGGCTAAAAAACTGACATTTACACAACTTAGATGAATGTTTAGCAATAATCATCATATTACAGCGCAGAGTAAATCTATTACAGATAGCACTGATATTGGGCATACACATTTACAATAATAAAAATATTTATGTCAACCAACTTTGATTTGTTCAACTCATGACATCAATTCAATTACATGACACCAAAAAGGACAACATACACAACGTAAACACAAACAATTCTCAGTAGAAA
Organism: Triturus cristatus; assembly: GCF_964204655.1. Lineage (NCBI taxonomy): Eukaryota > Metazoa > Chordata > Amphibia > Caudata > Salamandridae > Triturus > Triturus cristatus. The sequence goes on from NC_140589.1 coordinate 749,231,546, forward strand.
ACATTTAATAGGTAGGTAATGTCACTTTACCATATGTGAAAAAAGTTTGAAATGGGAGAATGAGCAAAATAATATAGTAATATGATTTTCACAAAACAGAAACAAGGAAACATGGTAGTTGTAGTTATTTCAATGATACCTTCACTACACTCACAAAATTATAATTTCAACACATCTTGTGTAAATCTGCAGTTACAAGAGCATAGACATTAACTATATGAAACACATGCATTTTGTTTATTTGGAGTACATGCACTTAAAGACACCATAATCTCATGTGAAATGTGATGGCTATTGAAACCTGTTATCCTAAATATATAACTCAATACATTCAAACAGACAAGCCAAACACTTTGGTTTCTATAGAAAATAAATTGGAGAGAACACATTAGCAACAGCTAACTTCAAAGCAAACAGAGCATTTAGGTTGATTGACACGTAAAGTATAACTTACCTGTCTCTACCCCACCAGGAATTCCTATCAAGTCTTCAGGACGTAGGATCTGCAAGACCTTCTCTTCCCAGCGATGTAGTTGCAAGAGGGGGCTGGGATAACTACCACCAGTCTTCTGGGCCTCCAGGAGACTCTTGGAGGCCAGGGAACACACTCTCCCCTGCAGGTCGTTCCACCTCTTCCTAATTTCCTTCTGTGTGTGCAGGTTTTTTGCTACAGCATTCACTTTGTCCACTATTCTGCACCACATTTCCCTTTTCTGAGATGGGGGTGTATTTTGGACTTGGGCTCCAAACAATTGTGGCTCAACTCTTATGATTTTAGCAATCATGACTGACAATTCTCCCTCAGTAAAATGTGAATTTGTTTGACCTGGCATTATGAAATGAATACTTAACTGATTGTAATTACTGACAAGAAAATAATTTACAAAAGAGAGAGAATGAACAAGTAACAGGAAAAGCAAAAAGAAAGAGAAATTTTGTTGGAAAAATGTTGTGCTGCTGTGGAGTGGCAAAGGATCATGGCCTGATTTGGAATGTATTTTATGTTACAGAATGTAGATGCAAACAATTACCCAATGCACATCAGTGTGTGATGCAAGCATCCAGTGTACAGCAGCAGGAATAGCCCAAGGTTAACAGAATCACTCTGTCAGCACCCTGCTGCTAGAACATCACCAGCACAACTGTGATATCTAAAGCAGCTCAGCGCAGTCCCACCACCCTGATGGCGACTAAGTACTATTCGTAAGCTGAGGAGTCCATCGCGCCGGCAGCAGTGAGCTGCGTACGTGGCTGTAAACTTTAAGGGGCATATCTACAAGCCTCCATCGCCACAGGAAGGTCACTTTTTTGACGTTCCTGTGGTGACACGGGCATTGCCTTATTTACAAGGCAGCTTTAAGCCACTTAACATGGCTTAAGGCTGCCTTGTAAATAAGTAGTAAGGGAAACAAGGGTACCCCGATATGTGAATCTGGGGTAGTATAATGTTTAGGAAAACAATGGTTCTATTGTGGCCCAAAGGGTCCAAAGAAAATGGTGACCCCCACAGGGGGCACTTCGATAAAATTTGGGGATAGTAATTTATGTAAGCAGGGGAGCAAAAAGTACTATACAAGAGGGACATGTAGGTTAACTAAAGACTGTAGTTTATTTGGAGGTCAATTAGTCATAATAGTATTCAGGTGCTCACACAGGTGAGTGACAACAAGCGTGACATGAAGAAGTAAGGGTGAATTTAAAACAAGGGCATTGCATTGACAACAATGATGGAACTCCTCTAGAGTTTACAGAGTATAAGGAATTCCTGTTGTAGGTGGTTGACGACATTCTTTTTGCTGTAGATTTCTTTAACCAAGAGCATTAAATGATAGGCCAAGTTCTGAAAAAATCAGCGTTCTACCAAAAAGAATTGCAATTGACAGAATGCCCAAGGGTACAACAAAGCAAACATTGTGTTAACCACCTACATTTGAAAACATCCCTGAGCTCCTCCCTCGTAGAGAGGGAGTTGTATCCCTCAAAGGAACTAGGCGTTTCCTTTGGGAGGAGAATCCCAAATGATGAAGCATGTCACCTCTGGTGAGTGAGGGATTTCGTCCTATAAAGGGATATGCCCACAGTTTTTTCCTGTGAGGTATAGACATTGGTTTGGTGTTGTTAGGCTTACCAAGCCTCAGTAGTGCTCTGTCACACAATTTTAATGTTTTGGATACAGACCCCAAGATTTCGTATTGTTCTTTGATATATTGTGTGGGGATTAAATCTTGTTGTGGTCTTTAAAAATTCCCTAGGACCCCCTTATTTTGAACTGTGTTGGTTTGTTAGCCTAACAATGAGTGCCAGTGCCCACAACCTGCAACCAATAAACACTGCATTTTAGTTGAAATTTCATGTTAATTACTGAATATTTAAGTCAGTGGAATTTTGTCTTTGGTTGCAACAAAGTCTGCTTGGAAATGTAGATCAAAATTAAGTTTCCCTGTCAGCTCTGTTGTGGTTCCCCAGCTGGCTTCATCCACGTGAATGGGGAGCCTGGTTTCAATGGTGAAGAAGTGGCTGACCCTTAACACTGAATAAACAGAGTACATGTTGTTCGGTTCTAATCCGTGATTTAAAAATGAAGGGGCATATTTTCAAAAGATTTGCTTTGCCCTTCAATCAATCAATCAATCAGGGGTTTGTAAAGTGTGGCTACCCACCCAAGAGGGTCTCAAGACACTGAGGGGGAAGCTGCTGATCCAACTGGGAATGGAGGTTCAGTCGAAGAGCCAGGTCTTGAAATTCTACCTGAATTGGGTCAGCGACAGGGATTGCTTGAGGTGGAGGGGTAGGGTGTTCCAAGTCTTGCTCGCGAAGTAGGATAAGGCTCTTCCTCCTGTTCTAGTCTTGTGGATCCATGGGACGGTGGCCAGGACAAGTTGCTTGGAGCCAAGTTGCCTGGCAGGTATATGGAATGAAAGGCGGTGGTTCAGATAGGCAAGTCCTGTGCCATGGAGAGCTTTGTAGGCATGGAGGAGGAACTTGAAGGTGATTCTCTTGTTGACTGTGAGTTAGTGAAGTTTATGGAGGTGTTGAGTTATGTGGCTGCTTTTTGGGATGTTGAGTACCAGTCGGGCTGGTGCCTTTTGAACGTTCTGTAGTTTCCTGGGTTGTTTCTGGGTGATGCTGGTGTAGAGTGTGTTGCTGTACTCAATTCTGCTGGAGATAAGTGCATGGGTGACTGTCTTTTTGGATTCTGTGGGGATTCATATCAATGTCTAACGAAGCAGGAGGAGCATGTGGAAGCAGGATGAGGATACGGCATTGATCTGGTGGTTCATTGTGAGCAATGAGTCCAGTATGATGCAGAGGTTGCGTGCATGGTCTCTGGAGGTGGGGGAGTTCCCGTTGTAGGGCCACCAGGAGAAGTCCTAGGCTGAGGGGGTGGATCCAAGTATGAGTACTTCAGTCTTGTCCGAGTTGAGCTTGAGGCAGCTGTCTTTCATCCAGGTGGCCACTGCCTTCCTCTCGCTGTGGAAGTTGGTTCTGGAGGCTGTGGGTTAGTTGGTGAGGGAGAGGATCAGCTGGGTGTCATCAGCATAGGAGATGATGTTGAGTCAATGGTTTCTGATGTAGTCTGCAAGGGGGTCATGTAGATTCTGAAGAGGGTGGGGCTCAGGGATGATCCTTTGGCACTTCGCAGCTGAACTCTGTAGGTTCTAATAGGAATGGATGTAGTCTGACTCACTGTGTTTGGCTGGTAAGGAAGGAGTAGATCCAGTCCAGGGCCTTGTCGCCGAAGCCGGCATCATGGAGTCTTGTGATTAGGCGTACGTGTGAGACGGTATCGAAGGTGGCCGATAGGTCCAGTAAAATCAGGGCTGCGTTTTCGTCGTGGTTGAGGAGGGAGTGGATTTTGTCGGTGGCGGCGACGAGTCTGGTCTCGGTGCTGTGTTTGCTTTGGAAGCCGGATTGAGACATGTCCAAGACATGGTTCTCTTTGATGAACTCTGAGAACTGGGCATTGATGGCCTTCTCAATGGCCTTGGCTGGGAAGGGGAGGAGGGAGATGGGTCTGAAGTTCTTGAGGTCTGTCGGGTTGGCAGATGGCTTCTTCAGCAAGGGATTGATCTCATTGTGTTTCCAGTCATCCAGGAAGATAGCGGTTTCGATTGCACAGTTGATGGTGCTGCGAAGCTCTGCAGCAATGAAGTTGGCTGCTCTATGGAAGATGTGATACGGGCAAGGGTCTGATGTGGCTCTGGAGTGGATGCTTTGTGTCATCTTGAGTGTGTTGTCTGAGGTACGTGGGGTCCAGTTGAGAAGGATCTGTTGGGCTGTGGTGTGGTTGAGTGCAGTGGTGATGGGTGTTGTGGGAGGGTCTTGGGTGTCGAAGCTGTCATAGATTTGCCTGATCTTGTGGTGAAAGAAGGTGCAGCGTTTGTTGCAGAGCTCTTGGGAGGGTGGGATGTCTGTAGTCTCGCTGTTGGGCCTGGTGAACTCCTTGACAATGGTGAAGAGTTTTTTGCTGTTGTGTGCGTTGGCATTGGTTCTGTCTTGGAGGGCCATTTTCTATGTGGTTTTGAGGAGGAGGTGGTGTGCGTTGACAGTGTTTTTGAAGGTTGTGTGGGTTTCCAGGGTTTTGTTGTTTCTCCATCTCATCTCAAGTCATTTGCAGGTGCCTCTGGACTCATGGAGGGTGGGGGTGAACCAGCTGGCTTTCTTGGAGCGTTGCATGCCTGGTACCTTCTTGAGGGGTGCCAGAGTGTTGACGCAGTTGTGGATCCATCAGTAAAGGTCACGCACTGAGGTGTTGGCATCTGTTGATGTCAGCGATGTGGTAGTTCTTAGCGAGGCGATGAGGTGTTCTTCAGTGGCTTTGTTCCAGCTACGACAGGGGGAGCGGTGAGGGTGGTGGTGGATGGTGGGAGTGTCAAAGGCGAAGTACATGCAGTGTTAGGCACTGGGAGATTAAGTGATTTGCCCAGAATCACATGATATTGAGCGTCGTTGCCGAGACTCAAAGCGGGTTCCCCAGCTTCGAGGTTGACTGCTCTAGCTGCAAGGCTACATCCTCTCCCTACTTGTAGGGCACATCTTTTGTCCTATGTGGCACCGCTACATGGACATCACAAACATACAGTTGTATGTCCTTTTGAATTGGAGAAATTTAAATATGCAGAGAAATATTTTACCAAACACTTCATATCATGGAACATTCTTCTGCACTTTAAAATTCTCACAATTCAAACAAGGCTGTATCTTGCATAAATGCTTGTGGCACAGTGAATAGAGGTCACTGAGACTAAGGTGCCTGCAATTTAGAAATGAAACAGTTTGAAATGGGAGTAAAATGAAATGAAGTGTTAGCTCAAGAAGATAAGTAACTCTCCATTTCAATTGTTGTCCATTTAAACAAATGCAGGGCCATATCTTTTCGCACTCCTGCAAATTTGAGTTGAAAAGGAACTAATTTTTTACAGATATACCTCAGTGCTTCAGGAGTTTGTCCCTGTTATTTAGCCTCAGCCTGTCCCATAATTGTGACTGAGCACTGCTCATTGTCAGGCCCTGCTATCTGCAGCCTGATGAGCATGATGTCAAATGAACACAGCCTTCCTTTAACTTTTATATGAACAAAATGAACTTGTGCCCATCAAATAACTGATCATAAGGCAGTGTGCTACTCTGAAGGGGTCTGGGAGCAACTGGTAGGATTGATCCTGGGCTGGAGTGGAGGTTTCTTTAGTGGCAGATGGTGGGCTACGTGATCTGGCTGTAGGACCTATTATGAATGTAAAAATATTGATACATTGTAAAAGTGTGGATTACACATGCAATGAGTTGTATGCCAGAGTTGTTGTGACCCAAAAGGAAATCAATATCAATGGTATTGTAATACTTTACACAAACAGTTTACATTTCATACATAACAACTTTAAAAAACATGAAAGAAGATGTGCTAAAATGTAAAAATGTGTAACTATACATGAAATGTACCAACAATTCAACACAACACAGTAGAGAGGAAAAATAAGACATTAACCTGTCCAAGGCCCAGCAGACTAAAAAACTGACATTTACACAACTTAGATGAATGTTTAGCATTAATCATCATATTACAGCGCAGAGTAAATCTATTACAGATAGCACTGATATTGGGCATACAAATTTACAATAATAAAAATATTTATGTCAACCAACTTTGATTTGTTCAACTCATGACATCAATTCAATTACATGACACCAAAAAGGACAACATACACAACGTAAACACACACAATTCTCAGTAGAAAACATTTAATAGGTAGGTAATGTCACTTTACCATATGTGAAAAAAGTTTGAAAAGGGAGAATGAGCAAAATAACATGGTAATATGATTTTCACAAAACAGAAACATGGTAGTTGTAGTTATTTCAATGATACCTTCACTGCACTCACAAAATTATAATTTTAACACATCTTGTGTAAATCTGCAGTTAAAAGAGAATAGACATTAACTATATGAAACACATGCATTTTGTTTATTTGGAGTACATGCACTTAAAGACACCATAATCTCATGTGAAATGTGATGGCTATTCAAACCTGTTATCCTAAATATATAACTCAATACATTCAAACAGACAAGCCAAACACTTTGGTTTCTATAGAAAATAAATTGGAGTGAACACATTAGCAACAGCTAACTTCAAAGCAAACAGAGCATTTAGGTTAATTGACACGCAAAGTATAACTTACCTGTCTCCACCCCACCAGGAATTCCTATCAAGTCTTCAGGACGTAGGATCTGCAAGACCTTCTCTTCCCAGGGATATAGTTGCAAGAGGGGGCTGGGATAACTACCACCAGTCTTATGGGCCTCCAGGAGACTCTTGGAGGCCAGGGAACACACTCTCTCCTGCAGGTCGTTCCACCTCTTCCTAATTTCCTTCTGTGTGTGCAGGTTTTTTGCTACAGCATTCACTTTGTCCACTATTCTTCACCACATTTCCCTTTTCTGAGATGGGGGTGTATGTTGGACTTGGGCTCCAAACAATTGTGGCTCAACTCTTATGATTTTAGCAATCATGACTGACAATTCTACCTCAGTAAAATGTGAATTTGTTTGCCCTGGCAATATGAAATGAATACTTAACTGATTGTAATTACTGACAAGAAAATAATTTACAAAAGAGAGAGAATGAACAAGTAACAGGAAAAGCAAAAAGAGAGAGAAATGTTGTTGGAAAAATGTTGTGCAGCTGTGGAGTGGCGAAGGATCAGGGCCTGATTTGGAATGTATTTTATATTACAGTATGTAGATGCAAACAATTACCCAATGCACATCAGTGTGTGATGCAAGCATCCAGTGTACAGCAGCAGGAATAGCCCAAGGTTAACAGAATCACTCTGTCAGCACCCTGCTGCTAGAACATCGCCAGCACAACTGTGATATCTAAAGCAGCTCAGCGCAGTCCCACCACCCTGATGGCGACTAAGTACTATTCGTAAGCTGAGGAGTCCATCGCGCCGGCAGCAGTGAGCTGCGTACGTGGCTGTAAACTTTAAGGGGCATATCTACAAGCCTCCATCGCCACAGGAAGGTCACTTTTTTGACGTTCCTGTGGTGACACGGGCATTGCCTTATTTACAAGGCAGCATTAAGCCACTTAACATGGCTTAAGGCTGCCTTGTAAATAAGTAGTAAGGGAAACAAGGGTACCCCGATATGTGAATCTGGGGTAGTATAATGTTTAGGAAAACAATGGTTCTATTGTGGCCCAAAGGGTCCAAAGAAAATGGTGACCCCTACAGGGGGCACTTCGATAAAATTTGGGGATAGTAATTTATGTAAGCAGGGGAGCAAAAAGTAGTATACAAGAGGGGCATGTAGGTTAACTAGAGACTGTAGTTTATTTGGAGGTCAATTAGTCATAATAGTATTCAGGTGCTCACACAGGTGAGTGACAACAATCGTGACATGAAGAAGTAAGGGTGAATTTAAAACAAGGGCATTGCATTGACAACAATGATGAAACTCCTCAAGAGTTAACAGAGTATGAGGAATTCCTGTTGTAGGGGGTCGACAACATTCTTTTTGCTGTGGATTTCTTTAACCAAGAGCATTAAATGAGAGGCCAAGTTCTGAAAAAATCAGCGTTCTACCAAAAAGAATTGCAATTGACAAAAAGCCTAAGGGTACAACAAAGCAAACATCGTGTTAACCACCTACATTTGAAAACATCCCTGAGCTCCTCCCTCATAGAGAGGGAGTTGTAGCCCTCAAAGGAACTAGGCGTTTCCTTTGGGAGGAGAATCCCAAATGATGAAGCATGTCACCTCTGGTGAGTGAGGGATTTCGTCCTATAAAGGGATATGCCCACAGTTTTTTCCTGTGAGGTATAGCCATTGGTTTGGTGTTGTTAGGCTTACCAAGCCTCAGTAGTGCTCTGTCACACAATTTTAACGTTTTGGATACAGACCTCAAGATTACGTATTGTTCTTTGATATATTGTGTGGGGATTAAATCTTGTTGTGGTCTTTAAAAATTCCCTAGGACCCCCTTGTTTTAAACTGTGTTGGTTTGTTAGCCTAACAATGAGTGCCAGTGCCCACAACCTGCAACCAATAAACACTGCATTTTAGTTGACATTTCATGTTAATTACTGAATATTTAAGTCGGTGGAATTTTGTCTTTGGTTGCAACAAAGGCTGCTTGGAAATGTAGATCAAAATTAAGTTTCCCTGTCAGCTCTGATGTGTTTCCCCAGCTGGCTTCATCCACGTGAATGGGGAGCCTGGTTTCAATGGTGAAGAAGTGGCTGACCCTTAACACTGAATAAACAGAGTACATGTTGTTCGGTTCTAATCCATGATTTAAAAATGAAGGGGCATATTTTCAAAAGATTTGCTTTGCCCTTCAATCAATCAATCAGGGGTTTGTAAAGTGTGGCTAACCACCCTAGAGGGTCTCAAGATACTGAGGGGGAAGCTGCTGATCCAACTGGGAATGGAGGTTCAGTCGAAGAGCCAGGTCTTGAAATTCTACCTGAATTGGGTCAGCAACAGGGATTGCTTGAGGTGGAGGGGTAGGGTGTTCCAAGTCTTGGTCGCGAAGTAGGATAAGGCTCTTCCTCCTGTTCTAGTCTTGTGGATCCATGGGACGGTGGCCAGGACAAGTTGCTTGGAGCCAAGTTGCCTGGCAGGTATATGGAGTGAGAGGCGGTGGTTCAGATAGGCAAGTCCTGTGCCATGGAGAGCTTTGTAAGCATGGAGGAGGAACTTGAAGGTGATTCTCTTATTGACTGTGAGTTAGTGAAGTTTATGGAGGTGTTGAGTTATGTGGCTGCTTTTTGGGATGTCGATTACCAGTCGGGCTGGTGCCTTTTGAACGTTCTGTAGTTTCCCGGGTTGTTTCTGGGTGATGCTGGTGTAGAGTGTGTTGCTGTAGTCAAGTCTGCTGGTGATAAGTGCATGGGTGACTCTCTTTTTTGGATTCTGTGGGGATTCATATCAATGTCTTACAAAGCAGGTGGAGCATGTGGAAGCAGGATGAGGATACGGCATTGAACTGGTGGTTCATTGTGAGCAATGAGTCCAGTATGATGCAGAGGTTGCGTGCATGGTCTGTGGAGGTGGGAGAGTTCCCGTTGTAGGGCCACCAGGAGTAGTCCTATGCTGAGGGGGTGGATCCAAGTATGAGTACTTCAGTCTTGTCCGAGTTGAGCTTGATGCAGCTGTCTTTCATCCAGGTGGCCACGGCCTTCATCTCGCTGTGGAAGTTGGTTCTGGAGGCTGTGGGTTGGTTGGTGAGGGAGAGGATCAGCTAGATGTCATCAGCATAGGAGATGATGTTGTGTCAATGGTTTCTGATGTAGTCTGCGAGGGGAGCCATGTAGATGCTGAAGAGGGTGGGGCTCAGGGATGATCCTTTGGCACTTCGCAGCTGATCTCTGTAGGTTCTAATAGGAATGGATGTAGTCTGACTCACTGTGTTTGGCTGGTAAGAAAGGAGTAGATCCAGTCCAGGGCCTTGTCGCCAAAGCCGGCATCATGGAGTCTCATGATTAGGCATACGTGTGAGACGGTATCGAAGGTGGCCGAGAGGTCCAGTAGGATGAGGGCTGCGGTTTCGTCGTGGTTGAGGAGGGAGTGGATTTTGTCGGTGGCTGCGAGGAGTCTGGTCTCGGTGCTGTGTTTTCTTCAGAAGCCGGATTGAGACATGTCCAAGACATGGTTCTCTTTGATGAACTTTGAGAACTGGGCATTGATGGCCTTCTCAATGGCCTTGGCTGGGAAGGGGAGGAGGGAGATGGGTCTGAAGTTCTTGAGGTCTGTCGGGTTGGCAGATGGCTTCTTCAGCAAGGGATTGATCTCATCGTGTTTCCAGTCATCCAGGAAGATAGCGGTTTCGATTGCACAGTTGATGGTGCTGCGAAGCTCTGCAGCAATGAAGTTGGCTGCTCTATGGAAGATGTGATAGGGGCCAGGGTCTGATGTGGCTCTGGAGTGGATGCTTTGCGTCATCTTGAGTGTGTAGTCTGAGGTACGTGGGGTCCAGTTGAGAAAGATCTGTTGGGCTGTGGTGTGGTTGAGTGCAGTTGTGATGGGCGTCGTGGCAGGCTCTTGAGTGTCGAAGCTGTCATAGATTTGCCTGATCTTGTGGTGAAAGAAGGTGCAGCGTTTGTTGCAGAGCTCTTGGGAGCTCTTTGGGGATACATCTATCTGCATCTACCGCTCTAACCTTCTTGTCACGGAACTCTTGGCGGACACCACCGAATCCTGCGAATACCTCGCCCTCACTGTTTGCAGCAACTCCACCCTACTGTGCAACCTACACATATTTTACCACCCCCCTGGTATGAACGACTCCTTCACCGACCACCTCATGGAAATCATCACAGCTAAGATTCCCACCAATGCTAATGATGATTTCCTAGGTGATTTTAACTTACACTGGAACGATCCCGAGGATCCACATGTCAACGCCATCGAAGACCTCCTGGCAGATCAAGCCTTGAACCAAGCCTGCTCACTGCCAACTCACTCAAAAGGGGCCACCCTGGAGTGGATCATCTCCAAAGAATCAACTGTCAAGCTCATCTCTATTGACCCATGCGACTGGTCTGACCATCATGCAATCACCTTCCATTTACCTGGCACCCACAAGACAAAAGAACCGCAACCGGCGATTCCTAAACTTTGGATCAGAGACACCAAGAACTTGGACCGCAATGAACTTTAGGCCCGATGCAAATCCGAACTCCCCCCCTTCGCATATCACAACAGTCAGTGGCCTTAATGACCACTACTCTGTGACTATCTCAAACATCCTAGACAATTTAGCCCCACTTAAACTGAAAAGAAACCAAATCAAAGACAGAAACCTTTGATTCACGGGATCCCTCAATAATGGGAGGAGAGCCCTCCGGCAAGCTGAAAGATCCTGGAGGCAGCACCCCTCTACCACACATCTAAAACTCCTCCGCCAGGCCAGAAATGTCTACAACAGGAACATACTCAATTCGAAAAAAGACTTCTTCAGAACGGAACTAGAGAAAGCCAAGAACAGACCCCACAAGCTCTTCGAATGGTCAAACACCAATCTAATAAACATCCCAAAACATCGAAAGAAACCCCAAATCTCTTATATCATCAGAGGAATTCTCCTCTTTCTTCGCTGACAAAATCTTAGCCCTTGGAAACGAACTCAGTTCCATCACACACCCTCAACCCCTTCCTGACCCGCCGCCTCCCACCACATCACACCCTCAGGCTCCACCCAAAAATCATGCTCACTGGACTGTCTTCAACGACTACGACGAAGACTCCATCTCTAAAATCCTTTCTACCTTAAACCCGAACAACCATTTTAATGACCCGCTACCCGCCAACTGCCTAGCTGCCGTCGCACAATCCATTATTCCCAACTGGACTACAATAATCAACGCCTCCCTCCAGCAGGGAACGATGCCTGACTCTATAAAAGCAGGCCAAGTCCCCCTCATTTTGAATAAGCCGTCGCTGGATCCAGCCTCCCCCGACAACTTCAGACCCATCTCCAACATACCACTCTTAGCTAAAGTGTTGGAGAAATGTGTGCAACAGCAACTAAGCCACCACATCAACAACTTCCACCTGCTTGATGACTTCCAATCCGGATTTAGACCAGGGAATAGCACCAAAACCACCATGCTCCATATCGTGGATGATGCCCTCAAAGCCCTTGACCAAGGCAAAACGTGTCTCCTAATCCTCCTGGACCTATCCTCGACCTTTGACACGGTCAACCATGAAAAACTTCTTGAATGCCTCAAACTCAGGATGGGACTGGACGGCACTGTTCTAGATTGGTTTAGGTCCTTCCTCCACAACCGGTCACAGATATTCCTAATCAACGGCAACCTATCTTCACCATCCCCGGTCACAGTTGGAGTCCCGCAAGGATCAACCCTGTCCCCCACCCTTTTCAACCTTTACCTAGAACCGCTTACCGAAGTATTACGCGCAGCTAACATCTCCTATCATATGTACGCAGATGACACCCAGATCTACATCAAAACCTCTTCTCTCAAAGAGATTCTCTCCCTGAATGAAGCCCTGAAACTCACCGTCCAATGGCCCGCATCCAATCAACTTAAACTTAATGCAAAGAAAACTGAATTTCTCCTGATCTCCCCTCCCAACCTCGAGATTTAATCATGGATTAAGGCTATCACAGCCTTAAATTGCCCACTGACCATTGTGAACTTGTCTAAATCCCTTGGAACTACCCTTGACAGCAACCTGAACATGCGTGACCACATCAATTTGATGGCCAAAACACCCAGATTCCACCAGAGCTACCTTTGGAAATTGAAACCCTTCCTCGATGCTCCCAACCTAAAAATGGCAGTTCAAGCACTCGTCATCCCTAGACTGGAATACGACTGCTCAACCCTCTCGGGTTTACTAAAGATCTCCCTGGCACCTCTCAAAGCCTGCCTCAATGCGGCCGCCAGACTACTTACCGGCACAAGGAAATACGATCATATTTCCTCACACCTTAAATCTCTCAACTGGCTTCCCCTGGAGGCAAGAATACAACTCAAACTAGCATGCATCACGCACAAAGCTTTATACTCTAACTCCCCTGCTTATCTGACTCAGAAACTTGTGATCTCCGGAGGAACCAGAAACTCACGATCTTCCCGAGACCTCTTGCTCCAACCTGCACACTTTCGAAGAAAAAAAACGTACAATCGGGCCTTCTCAGGGGCTGCTCCAAGAATATGGAACTCTCTCCCACCCGACATCAGAAGAATCCCCTCTCTGGCTCGCTTCAAAAAGGATGCCAAAACCTTCCTTATGGGCAAATTTCTCAGCTAATTATTGCCTCAACCAGCACTATGGGCCAACCTATGGCCATCCACTACCTCCCTCGGACTACCTTGTTACCCCAGCAGAAACTTGGGGCCTGGCTTGAATAATTGTAAACGTAATCTATAAATATGGTATCTCGTCTTGACTAACTGATTATGTAAACTGTAAATACGTGCTCTTCTTTCACTTATGTCTCCGGCTCCCCTCCCCCTCACTACTTGAGCTGATACTGGTTGATTTTAAGTCTGTCTATATACTGCTTTGCTCTCCTGTAAAGCGCTTTGATACCCTAACGTGTCAAGTTCGCACTCTATAAAACACATAACTAAATAAATAAATAAAAATACCCCCCCAGTATGCCCTGCAACTGGGGCAGAAGGACTGTATGCCCTGATTGTGGAGGTGCTGTATGATGATATGAGGGGCCAGCAACACCTACATCTTTCAATTAAAAACTAGCCCTGCTTTAATTGGGAGTTCTACTGCCTTGGGATGGATACATTGGGGTTAAAGCCGAACCTGTCCACCGGTAGATACAAAGGTTGTTTCCTCAGTAAGGGTTGCCACTGGACATTATGGTTGGGGATCGGGGAGAGCTCACCAACTTGAACTTTCCATGGTGAACTAGTGTTGTGGATCAGTGCTCAAGAATCATTCTCCTGCATCAACCTCCGTGCAGGGTTCCACAAGGGAGAGGTTTTGCAAGAAAGCAGAAAGGTTATTGTTGTAACGAGGGAAGACACAAGAAGACTGGAACATGTAAGTTCTGTTTATTTAGTAATTACAGCTGAGCCATCTCGGGCAAAGCAGTTGTAGCGTTGACAACCACCAACTGACTTTACCAGCACTCGGTGCAGAACACTCACGCAGTGAGGTTCTACATCGATGAACATTACAGTTAAACACAGCAAGAGCTACTACATGGGTCTTTCCGAAAAATACAAAAGAAGAAGACTAAAAGAAGAGAGTAAGAGAAAAGAGAACTGAAACGTAGAAAGAAGCAACTGAAAGGGAAACAGAGTCTAAGAAAATCAGAACTCCAGAAGGTGTAAGAAAAGCAGAATGACAAAAGGCAAACCGTAATAACAATAAATGTAAAGAATCAAAATGAAACAGATAATCAGATAACGTGCAGGAAGCTTCCTAATCCTAGAACTATGTTTCAAAACAGGCTGATAGTCATGGGAGAAACCACCTTGACTACTACTACAAGATGGTTCATCAATCCCACTGGACTTCACTAAAAAACACTTGTTCCACCACTGACCATTCGCAAGCTTTACAGAATCACCAAAGACTTTTACCACCGCAATAGGAGGGCCAAACTTGGAACCATCCTTCCTCACATGGACAGGCTTCTTCACTCGAACACAATCAACAACCAACAACTCAATAACCTTAACATTCTTCCTAGATTCATAGTACTCCTTTTGCCTACCCTGAGTAAGACTCACCCATTTACAAACACACGCATCTGACCACTTTCCTCCTTTGATCCATCTATTCATCCAACTGGGAGAGAAGGAAGTGGTAGCTCTACATCCACGCAACAACTCAAAAGGTGACACACCTGTAGAAGAATGAGGAGTGGTACGATAGAACCAAAGCATACTTCTGACCGAATTAGCAACAACACACTTGTTGGACAAGGCCCTCTGTATACATTCACCCAGCACCCAGTTCATGCGTTCAACGAGACCATTGGTCTGTGGGTGATAAAGTGAACTCTTAAGATGTTTCATACCACTAGAAATAAGAAAATCACCAGCTTCACTAGTCCCATTGTTTGTCACAAGAAACTCGGTAAAACCTTCTCTCAAAAAAACATCATTCAAAAACTCAACAACAACCTTCGATGTCACCTCCTTTACAAATCTAACTTCGGGCCACTTGGAAGAGTAGTCCATCATAACTAAAGCAAACCTTGAGGAGGGATCAAGCGCATGAAAAGGACCAACAATATCAAGCCCCAACTTCACCCATGGTGCAGAAGGCAATTCTATGGGAGAGAGAGAGAGGAGGAGTGCGCAACTTTGCAGTTTTATCACAGCTGGAACAAACTACACAAGACATGACCACTTCATCTACCTCCCTGTCCATTGCAGGCCACCAAAATGAAAGCCTAACCCTTTTTTTCATCATAGTAGCTCCCAGATGTCCTATATGAGCACGCACAATAATACCAGATCTCAGAGAAACAGGAGGAATCAAGTTTATCAAACCTAAGCAACAAACCGTCCTCAATAGACAATTCGTCTGCAACTTGTACAAATGTTTTCAATTCAAAATTGAGGTTCCTCTCCTTTGGCCAACTGGATTCCACATACTTCAGCCGTCAAAGACACATCTTTGCTAAGAGCACAACCCCACTCATTCTCAGAAAAAGCACACATCTGAGGAAAATCAACAGACGCAACAATGAATTCTTCCTTGTATTCTTCATCAATGACGAACTCATCTTCCACAGTGTCTGAAGAACGAGAAAGCTAGTCTGCACATCCATTCTTGTTTCCAGGAATATACACAGGTGAAAAATCAAACTGGAGCAACTTAGTAGACAATCTAGCTATGTGGGGAGTAAAACCTCTAACGTTTTTTCCCACTCAAGATAAAAACCAATGGCTTGTGGTCAGTCTGGAGACAAAACTTTCTTCCCTAGATAAAATTACGAAACTTCATCACTGCCCACACACAAGCTAACAATTCTTTCTCTATGACAGAGTACTTCTTTCAGCAGTGAAAAGAATTCTTGAAGCAAAAACAATGGTTCTTACTTCATCATTTTTAGTTTGACACAACATAGCCCCCACACCTACATTACTCGCATCCACAGTCACAGTGCAGCGAAGATCTGGATCGTAATGTTTCAAAACGTTGGGAGAAATAAGCTGTTTCTTGACCCATTCAAACACACACTGACAATCAGCAGTCCACTCAAATAAAAATCCTTTCATAAGTATTTGAGAAAGGGGCCTCAATTTGGTAGCAGAATCCTGAATAAAACAGGAATAGAATTCACAAAGCCCTAAAAAGGACTTGAGGGTAGCCTTATCAGAAGGTGCTTTTGCTTCAACAATAGAATCTACCAAACTAGATTTAGGATGAATGCCTTGTCCCGTGATCTTGTGTCCCAAATAGTCAACCTCTTCTGTGACAAAAACACACTTGTCATTGCTTAATACCACCCCCCTCGACTGAAATCTAGACAACACTTCTTGAAGTATAGCATCATGGGTAGACCTATCTGGTGAGAAAACTAACACATCATCTTGGAAAATCATCAATCCCCTTAAGCATATCAAACATTAAGTGCTGAAAGGCAGACGTTGTTGACGCTAGTCCAAAAGGCATGCAGACATATTGGTAGGTGCCAAATGGTGAAACAAAAGCAGTCAGATATCTAGATTCAGGAGCTAGCTCATCCTAGTGGTAGGCAGATACTAAGTTTCATAAAGATTTTTGCATCTTTCAGACCTGCTAGGAGCTCATTAATGTTCAGAAGTGGATGGGAATCAACACACACCCTCAGTTCCCCGCTCTGTTTACGGGCAACAACTAAAGGAGACAACCACAAAGAAGAGTTAATTGGTTCAATAATCCCCTTTGCACACAAGTACTTCAGTTCATTCTCTAAGTCTTGTCTAATGCTGAAAGGGGCATTCCTGAGTTTGTGCTTAATAGGTCTCGCACCATCCTTCACTATGATCTCATGTTTGTAATCACTAATTTTCCCCAATTCTCCAGAGAAAATGTGGGGAAATTTATTAATGATTTCTCCAAGATCCAAGTTGTCCCTTACCACAGCTACTTGTTCCCTGCTCACAGGTCTAAGTACCATTCCGAAAAGACCCTGGTGAAACCAGCCGAGAATTTTAAACCCTTGTGTGCGACATAAACTTTTTCCGGAAATTTTCCTCTCTTTGTACTCCATGATATCCTCGATGTAACCAGACAGATTGACTTCCCTTCCCTCATATGAAATAACTTTACAATCAGGGGGCAACAGAAATCTAGTTGGACAAGTTCTGTCAAAAAGTTCTTGAGTGATCATCAAAATTCCCGCTCCAGAGTCTACTAAAAGCTTCAAGACTTTTTCACTAACTATTATATCAACATAAGGATCGATACAGAGTTCATGATTTCCCACTGTGACTCCTTCGTCTTGGACAACTGAAATCATGTCTCTAGGATCTTTTGTACCAAATTCTTCTCCGTTTTTGTACACATTGTCATCCTGAACACACTTTACTGATGAGGTTTGTATACTCTTACTAGGTTGACAAACCTTAGCAAAGTGACCTAGTTTATTGCAAATCCTACAAGAGACAAACCTTGCCGGACATTTGTTACCTTTATGATGAGCCACATCTAAAGCAAATATTCTGAAGGTTGAAAAACGAACTCTGTTTCCCACCATCACTGAGTCATGAATTATCACCTTGTTTAATATCTTTCGAATCTTTACTCTTGACAGCAGAGATTGCTTCACCATTTTTCAGCTCTAACTTCTTTGCAGATATTTGAGACGTCTCAATACTTTTCGCCCTTTTTTAATAGTTTCTTCCAACGTCGTGTTACCCATCTAGAGAAGCTTTTGTTTGATCATCTTGTCCGTGCAGTGACAAATTAACTGATCATGTACCAGCTGGTCTGCAAAATTCTCAAATTGACACTCAGATACTAACCTTCGCAAAGCTCTTATATAAGTGTCTACATCTTTGCCACTGTTTTGGACTCTCAAAAAAAACGTGTGACACAAAACCACTAAACTAGGCTGGACATCAAACCTAGTTTGTAGTCTTTTAACAGTATCTTGATACTCATCGAGAACCTCATCACCAACTAGAACCAGTGGGGGAAGATGTTTCAAAATGTCCCTTCCCTCAAACCCTAAAGAAGGAAGTAAAAGGTATTTCCTTCTCTCAGTTCTAAATCGTATTGCACCAATAGCACCAAGATATGTCTCAAATCCATCAAACCACTGTTTCCATTTGATTGGGGTTCACCTGGAGTTTCCAAAAAAGGTGGAGGTGGGGATACAGTCTGCATCTTTTTATATCAAAACTGTGAGAAAGTATAGGAAATTAGATGTGCTACGTAGTAAATCTTCCTTAAATTATACTTAGTTCTAATATTCCTGTTGTCTTTTACTTTGTAAATATATTCCCCTACAATTTGTCAAAAAGTCCAGTTCTTGCCACTAAATATATCAGGAGAGAGAGAGTCTGTAACAATCACCTTTTCTTTTTTTTTTAAAGTGCCTTTGTGACGTGCACACAACAAGAATGATGAAAAGGCAATGAATCTGCCTTTCACGCGTCACAATAGAGACTGTGCGCGTCTTTCAGTGCCTCCGTAACCATAGAGACCCCGCGTCACAATGCAGACTGTTCACCTTTCTGTGAGCCTTCCAGTAAAGAATCTCCAAATGCATTTCAACAGAAGATTCCTATGCTCACCGTGAACACGTCATCATGCGTCACCACGCCGCCATCGTCCTCTTCACTGTTGGTGAAATGCACACCATCTCCTGCGTTTCACAGCTCCTCCACAACTCTCTTTACCGCTTTGCCCCTTCTTTCCGCTAGCTCTGAGTAATAAATCACCGTGGAACCGTTTTTCACCTCAGCCCAGGATACTCCGCTCCTCGCACTTCAAGCCAGCAGCTTACTTCACATCCTGGAGGCATAGGAGGTCAGTGTAGATGGCCAGCACTCGTCGCCAACAAAACTGTGTCGTAACAAGGGAAGACACAAGAAGACTGGAACAGGTAAGTGCTGTTTATTTAGTAATTACAGCTGAGCCATCTCGGGCAAAGCAGTTGTGCCGTCGACAACCACCAACTGACTTTACCAGCACTTGGTGCAGAACATTCACGCAGTGAGGTTCTACACGATGAACATTCCAGTTAAACACAGCACGAGCTACTACAGTTATCTTTTCCAATGATACATCTCCCAGAACAATCTGTGCCCAGGGAGCTGAGTTATACCCCAAGCATAGCTACTCCCTCCTGATACATCAGCCTGATCCCTCCGGCAGTACCTGGGCTTGTCAATGACATCAGCTCATTGTGCCTCTCTTAATTGACAAAAAATCAAGTCCCAGATGGGTGGAGTGGAATGGATTTCACTTCTCTCTGGGATGAATGGTTGAAATGGGAATTTCTCCAGTGCACTCACAACAACTTTCTGATTCTGAACTGTGAAGTTAATGCAAAGAATATAGAGGTCTCATAGTCTGCACTTAAAAAGCGTTAACAATGATTTTCCTAGGTGGCAGCTTACACAATGGCTTGATTTGTTAAGCACTACTTCAGCTGTAGTCAGGGCCTTTCTAGCTCTGCAGTAAGAAAAGGCAAAGCAAATCATTTTAAATGAATTGACTACTTGCATCTAGGGGGCATATGTACAAAACCATTTTTGCAGTCCGGAAAGTCCAATTCGCAGAATCAGGCTGTTCCCAACCATAAAAATGTTTTCCATATATACAGGGTGTGAATTGCGACTCGGTAACCTGTTAATGAATTGCAATTTGTTTTTTAGCAATTTAGGCCCTATTACTGTAAATGCGAACCCACCAGGGTAGCCGTGAACTTGCGCTGCCCGCGGGGCAGTGCGTTCATGTGAAAACACAGAGCAGCTGCTTGCAGCCCCTGTAAATGCACTTTTACCGGGGCTGAGACATCCCCTTGCAAGGGGGTGCAGTCAATGACTGCACCTGCCTGTAAGGCGATGTCTGAGGGGGTCCATTGGGCCCCGTTTCTTTCTTCCAGAGTGCTACTCTCAGGGGCGCACTGAGAACGAGCCACCTTTTAGGTGACACACTGTGTGTGCACCTCCTGAGAGTGTATTTGCCTCTGTGCCCACATCGGTAATACGTCACGGGAGCAGAGGCAAAATAATTCCCTTATTTGTATAGGGCACACCCCCATGCAAATGAGGGAACACTCCATGAAGGTAGCGCTGGCGCTTTAAGTGGGCCAGAGCTATCGGTATTACTGAAGGGGAAGCACAAGTACCTATGGCCCCTTCTGTAATACCTAAGTGCCCCGGGGCATGCAAAGCAGGTGCATTCGCTTGTTGCGCCCGAAGTGGCACTTACTGTAATACGGCCCCTGGTATTTGGAAGGGACGTGTTTAGGGCATCACTTCCAAATACTGAAATGCAGTGCTTTTTATGTTTATTTTGCAACTGAATTACAGTCGCAGAACCATTACTTTCCGTGGCAGTGTTGGTCAGTTGAACATACACCTCTTTGGCAACTTTTTATAACTCATTCAACTTTTAGGTAAATTGGAGTCAGTGATGATGAAACATGTTTGTAGAGTTACCACAAAGGAGATTCATAAACATTATCTTGATCTTGGCAAACACATTCAGAATTAATTGATTGAACTGATTTCTGAGATGGTTCTCAAAGAAATCCTATGGTGTGTCAGAAAAGTCAAATATTACTCAGTGCTCCTTGACTGTTCTCTTGATCTGAGTCATATGGAAGAAATTACATTTATTGTGAGATTCGTTAGTTCTACAAATCGATATGTTACTTACTATTGAGGAACATTTCATTTGATTCATTCCCCTGGAAGAGCAAACTGGGCAAGCTTTTAGTGGGCCAGAGCTATCGGTATTACTGAAGGAGAAGCACAAGTGCCTAGGGCCCCTTCTGTAATACCTAAGTGCCCCGGGGGCATGCAAAGCAGGTGCATTCGCTCGTTGCGCCCGAAGAGGCACTTACTGTAATACGGACCCTGGTATTTGGAAGGGGCGTGTTTAGGGCATCACTTCCAAATACTGAAATGCAGTGCTTTTTATGTTTATTTTGTAACTGAATTACATTCGCAGAACCATTACTTTCCGTGGCAGTGTTGGTCAGTTGAACATACACCTCTTTGGCAACTTTTTATAACTCGTTCAACTTTTAGGTAAATTGGAGTCAGTGATGATGAAACATGTTTGTAGAGTTACCACAAAGGAGATTCATAAACATTATCTTGATCTTGGCAAACACATTCAGAATGAATTGATTGAACTGATTTCTGAGATGGTTCTCAAAGAAATCCTATGGTGTGTCAGAAAAGTCAAATATTACTCAGTGCTCCTTGACTGTTCTCTTGATCTGAGTCATATGGAAGAAATTACATTTATTGCGAGATTTGTTACTTCTGCAAATCGATGTGTTACTTACTATTAAGGAACATTTCATTTGATTCATTCCCCTGCAAGAGCAAACTGGGCAAGCTTTTACCTATGCCTCGTGCAGAAACTGGAGGCACTGAAACTTCCGCTTGCTGTTTGTCGTGGGTAAGGTTATGGCAATAGTGCAAATATGTATGGACAATACAGTGGAGTTGCTAGCTTCTTTTACGCCACGTGACTGTCATTTTTGGAACATGGCCTTTGGAGATGCAGCAGCTTCATCTACATATGCTGCCAACTTTTTAGGTATTATTCAACTGTTAAACTCATTATTCACTGCATCAACAAAAAGGTGGAATGTATAGGCCCCTGGTCCGAAAGGCTTTCCAACTGATTTCCTACACGCGCATATGACGACGTTTGGTCCACATCTGCTCGAGGCACTGCATGAAGCTTTAGAGCTGCGTATCCTGCCCATGGTCTGGCGACATGCTGAGATTGTGGTGTTCCTCAAGCCTGGCAGCCCTCCTGATGACCCGGCTTCATATCGACGTATCTCGTGGCTCAATTTTGAGCCCTAGCTCCTGGAGAATGTGCTGGCAGACCGCCTCCGTTCATGCATCCAAGATCTCATTCACCCCGATCAGTCTGGCTTCATGCCACAGCGTTCCACCAGACATAATATTAGGCGAGTTAACAACGCCATTGCAGGAGCTCATAGACTTGGTCGCCCAGCGGCTGCTCTGCTGCCCGACATAGATAAGGCATTTGACTCCCTGAGTTGGACCTACCTCTTCAAATTCCTTAATGCCATAAACCCGGGACCACGGTTCATAGCATATACTCGGCTGTTATATACTGATCTCTCCGAATCTGTCTGTGTGGCAGGATATCAGTGTGCCCCCTTTTCCATCCGTCGGGGCACAAGACAGGAATGCCTCCTCTCCTCACTCCTGTTTGCCCTTGCTATAGCAACTCTAGCGGTGTGGGTACGACAGGACCCGCTGATCCGGGGAAAAGACTGGATGCAGGAATATTCAGACAGAATCACGATTTACGCCAATTATGTTCTCTTCTTTATGGTGGACCCGTGATTTGGGGTGCCCGTGTCCTCCAGATACTTATAATTTTTGGCAAAACCACTGGGTTGAGCACCAACCCATCCAAATCCACACTCTTCCCTATATGCGGAGAGCAGAGGAGTCAGGCGTGGGCTTCACAACTATCTATGCTTTAAGTACCTAGGGGTCTTTATATCGCCGTGCCCTATGATCTCATGGGCGCACAATATCGCCCCGCTAGACCCGGCTGCCCGCAATGAGACGATGGTTTGTTTACAGCTGCCTTTATCTTTATATGGACGATCCGCTATCTTTAAGATGGTGTCCTTACCGCATCTGCTATATAGACTTCAAAATTGGCCATATACTATTCCTTCTTCATGGTTGACACAACTCAATGCGCTCTTGAATCGATTCTTATGACAGGGGGGAGCAATCTGGGTTGCACTACGTACTTGCACACAATCTACATGCTGTGGCGGTATCGCAGCAGCCGACATCCATGCATAGTACTCCGCCTCTCACCTTTTGGTGATTAAGGAATGGTGGTACGGGTCCCGGTCAGATCCGGCTTATGCAGTGAACAGGTTGCCATGGCTGGCACCCCCTTGTTGCACCTCCTGTACAGCAACACGTCCCTAGAAACACTTCCTCTAGCCTGACGGACATTTATACAAATTTGAAGATGCACAGTTAGATCCATGGGTTGATGGGGAAGGTTGACAGGCTCCACTCCCCTCTGGCAGGGCACATGTCTACGGCCCGTTTCCACCCTGGACGGTTTCTGTAGATGGGACCTTATTGGGATCTCTACGCTTGGGGATGTTATGCAGGGCACTACCCTTAAGTCCTTTCAGCGGTTGCAAACCGACTCGGACTTACATAAATCTCAGTTTCATTGCAACTTCGGCCTGCCTTAGGCCCCCATATTCGTCATTTGGAGGGTCTACCAGAATTCCATCTGCTGGAAGGCCCCTTGCTGATGGGGGACATTGGGGCTCACAAAATTAGACAAATCTATCAGACGCTCAACACTCACACTAAGATCGCCATACACAAAACTAGAGTGTCATGGGAGGCTGATCTGCTGACCCCTCATGGGCGATGATTGGATGGAAGCCTTGGCTAGTCCTCGGTATGCGGCGGTGTCTTCACTCTGCTGACTCATTCAATTCAAGTACCTCCACCGGGTATATTACATTTGTTGCAGGTTGTGAAAAATGGGTGTTATTCAGTCTCCTCTGTGTCTCCGCTGCTGCAGCGACGAAAGTTCCTTTCTCCATACTATGTGGAGTTGCAATGGGATTCAACCATTCTGGACTCGAGTGACGTCTTGCCTGGGTCAGGTATTGGCATGGACCATTCCGCCAGATTGTTGCTCCTAAATAGCACGGATGACATTGGGGGGAATCGCAGCACCTCTTGTTCCTGGGTTTCACCCTAGCCAAGAGGGATATCACACAGCATTGGAAAGCTACGTCCAACCTAGTGTTTCTGGATGAAAAAAGGCAATGGACAGGTGTATGACTGTGGAAGTTGTAGTTTTTCAGGCAAGAGGGTGTCCACAGAATCACAGGAAGATTTGGGTCCGCTGGGCCACAAACAGAGGTATTGATTTGCCCCCACTACCGCATTCAGACTCCCACGATCCTTCAATTGGTGGTCAGAAACTCACCTGTATAGTCCGATGACTTTGACTTTTCATGGTCGGGTAATTGTTAATAATGTACATGTAACATTCTCCAGGTGTGCTCGGTGTTGTATGTTATACTTTTTTTAAATGTATTTTTATTTTTATTAACCAACAAAAAATCGACATTACAGGCCACTGGAAATGAGTACATACATTCTTCGAGTCAAGAGCATACATGGGTACAAACATACAGATTACACTGCATAATAACAGAGACTACGGCGTAGGTTGGCCGTCTGAAACAGAGTCCGGGGAGGCACAGATTCATCTGCGATAGTTATTCTATTTGCTCCATATGGAGGACCATTTTCTTCGCACCCCCTGCGCTATGTTCTGTTTAGCTATCATTTGGCCCAACGTTGCCCATATCTTATCTCTGCTGTTGAGGTCAGTGGGCTCCCAGATATTCAAGAGGCATCTCTTGGCCTCCGGCCGTATGACTACTCCCAACACCCGACTCATTCATTCAAGCACTCGTGACAAATAGGACTAGACAAGGGGGCACTCCCAAACTATGTGCATAAATGAACCAATCTGCCCACATCCGCGCCTACAGTCACCCTCATCCATCCTTCCCATTTTAACCAGTGTTGGACCGGAAACATATATCCTGTGGAGGATCTTTAACTGGACCAGACGTAGTCTAGAAGAGATGGCAACCTCCTTTGGGGAGGCCAGAGCCTCTTGCCACTCCTCATCGTCTATCTCCAGCCCGTCTCCCTCCCAAAGCTGTCTCAAGAGTATCAGGGGATACCATTTTTTTGTATGGAAGAGATATAACCCCATCTGGTAAGTAACCATCGAAAAGTCTGTCCTCTAGTGGTGAAACGTCCGATAGGGAGGTGTCTTTGGGTAAATTCGACTGTAGTGCATGTCTAACTTGCAGATATCGGAAGTGCTCTGAGTCCGCAAGGTCTTGGCTTTTTTGCAAATTGGCGAATGACAGCACCGTCCCATTTTTCCACAGGTCTCCGACAGTAGAGATCCCGATCAGATCCCACTTGTCGAAACCCTTGGTGGTGCCCAGTGTGACCAGCCTTTCCGAGTCCGACAAGGGAGTCGCCAGAGTGAGTTTCCCTTTCCACCCTAGGCTCTTGCTAGCCGCATGCCATATAGCCACCAAATGTTTAGTCGGGCCAGTGAGGGGATTGCGTTGGGGCCTAGAGTAGAGGGCTCTGTAGTATGTACCCCCAGGAAGTAGCCATTTGTCCATCCTGTAGGCAGGATCATCTCCAAGTTTATATATGCAGTGGCTTATGGCAGCCAGGTGCGTGGCCCAGTAATATCTCTTTATGTCGGGTAGACCGATACCCCATCATACCAACCCAGGACCAGCTTCTGTAGCTGAGCCCAATCTACTTAGGCTTCTAGCGCCGACGCGCTCGAGTAGAATATCCCAAATTGATCACTCCTGCACTAGCGCTTAAGCTGACAACATCGTTTTTGTTGCTGTATGTGTTTTTAAAGGAAAACCGTTTTTATGCTTTGAAACTTTGTTGTTGCCATTAAAATTGATTTGCACATTGACTCCCCGGTCCACCGCAGCGTTTAGGCTGATTGTTGTGGAGGGAGTACAGAGCGATTTGACTTCCTGGTGGTGCCATTACGGGGCGGCCATCTTAGGGGGTTGACGCTCCAGTCTTCCTTGAGCCCAATCTACTTAGGCTTCTAGCGCCGACGCGCACGAGTAGAATATCCCGAATTGATCACTCCTGCACTAGCACTTAAGCTGACAACATCGTTTTTGTTACTGTATGTGTTTTTAAAGGAAAACCGTTTTTATGCTTTGAAACTTTGTTGTTGCCATTAAAAATTGATTTGCACATTGACTCCCCGGTCCACCACAGCGTTTAGGCTGATTGTTGTGGAGGGAGTACAGAGCGATTTGACTTCCTGGTGGTGCCATTGCGGGGCGGCCATCTTAGGGGGTTGACGCTCCAGTCTTCCTTGAGCCCAATCTACTTAACCTCTTTCGTATCGCGCAGCGGCACGCGCAGCGGTAGCGCCGTAGACGCGCCGTAGACACGCCGAAGAGGCGCCAAAGAGAAGCCAGTCTGCGCCAGTCCGCGCTCAGACGCTGCCAGCCCCTGCTTTCCAGTCGTTATAATGGTAGGCAATCGGCTCATATATAGTGCTTCATTCCTGCACGCACTCCGACCCACCCTCAAAGCATCCTGCCGATACTCGGTCCTCCCTGTGAATTGGAAGGCCCACTGTAAAACCTGTGATTGGTGTGTATCACCCCCAAATTCAGGGAAACATCCCCCTATGCATAAATGGAGGATGTTCCTCCTCAACTGCCGATCCCTGCCAAAACACCATACTGAACTGGCTATGTTGATAGAAGAGCTTAAACCTGAGGCCCTCTTTTTAACAGAGACATGGCTTCAGCTAGATACTGATCCCACAACAGTATGGGCTATCCCCCAAGGTTATACTTTCAAACGACTGGACCGTAAGACAGGCAGAGGTGGAGGGTTGGCCATCATTTATAGGGACAATTTTAAATGTCGTGTCACTCCCTCTACTACGCAGCCTGTGAGATTTTACATTTTACTCTTGAATTCTCCCCCTCTACCACTTTCTCTGGTATGCTAGTCTATCGACCACCTGGTTCCCTCAGCAACTTCGTCACCAATATGACGGATATGGTTGCTAACTTTGTGCTTTCCTCGGCATATTTTACCTTGTTAGGCGACCTGAATCTGCATCTAGATGATCCACTTGATGCAGTGGCCAGCAGTTTTCGATCACACCTACAGGCCCTTGACTTGCTCCAGAAAGGTTTTCAACCGACGCACATCAAGGGACGTCTTTTAAATCACATTTACAGTAACCTAGAGAGCCTAACCGTCGAAGTACCTATACCATTACCCTGGACCGACCATTTCTTAGTACCCTTTACATGGACTACACGCAACCTTCCTATTCCACAAACTCATGATAAGTATTGGGGAAGAAAGTGGGCCTTGCTCCCACTCGCTAAATGGAAAGCTGCTCTCACTGAACAGCCACCTCCGAAGGTGACTAACCCCGATACAGCCACTGTCAATTTTGACAATTGGATCTCCAGCACCCTGGATTTAGTCCTTCCGAAGGATTATTTGCACTCAACAAACAGATCCAAAGTCGCTCCCTGGTATTCGTCTGCCCTCAGGACTAAGAAACAATTTTGTAGCAAACTAGAGAGAGCCTGGAGACAAGAAAACTCACAATCAAAAAAAGCTGAGTATCGAGCCGCAATAAAGCTCTATTAAAATGAAATGAAATCCGCACAAGTCCAATTCTACGAATCAAAAATTAATTTAGCTGCGAATTCCCCTAAGGAAATCTTTAAGATAGCTAAATCTTTAATCTCTCCCCCCCCCCCTCCTGAGCGCCAGTCACCTGCCGGCTCAAAAAGTCACTGTAATAACTTAGCCACCTTTTTCTTCCAGAAGATCCAGACCATTTACTCCTCATTCTCCACTGATGGTGGTGTCTCGGAGCTTGCCTCCATAATGGATTCTGACCCCGCGATCCCTTGTTCGCTGGACAAATTCCCCTTCCTAGATTCCACCACTTTGGATGGAATGATCCCTAAAGTCATCTCGGGATCCCCTAATGATCCAGCACCTCCACAGACCCTTATTAAGGTCATTGATGTCATCCGCCCGGTTAACCTGGATGTCCTTAATGCCTCCATCGCCTCTAACTCCGTCCCAGCTCCATGGAAGTGTGCGATGGTTAGGGCCCTTCTGAAAAAGTCCACCTTAGATCAGAACAACTTGGCCAACTTTCGCCCTATATCCCTACTTCCTTGGATGAGCAAACTGCTTGAGAGGCACATTAACAACATCTTAGTAGACTATTTAGAATCTAATAATCTTCTATGCGCCTCTCAGACGGGTTTCCGTCCTCAGCACGGAACTGAAACTGCTCTCATAGCAGTGACGGAAGAAACCAGAGCTGTGTTGGACCAGGGAGGAAAAGCAGCCATCATATTACTCGACCTTAGTGCCGCGTTCGACACTGTTAACCATGCCACTCTATTACAGCGTCTGAAAGGCATGGGTGTGTCGGGCGCGGCCTTGGAATGGCTAACTTCCTTCCTGGAGGAGCGCTTTTTCCAGGTATTTGAGGGTGAGACAATCTCCTCTAAGCAACCACTTAGCTGTGGGGTCCCTCAGGGCTCGTCCCTGAGCCCCACCCTTTTTAACGTCTATATGCGTCCTCTAGCAAACATAGTCCAGCCCTTCGGTGTGCGTATTGTCACCTATGTGGACGACACACAATAGGTGGTCTCTTTGGACCACACTGAGGGGCCGTCTAACATCTTGGGCTTATGTCTAGAGGCCGTCGCTAAGTGGATGCAAGCTTCTTGTCTTAAACTTAACGGGGAGAAGACGGAGATTATGTTATTGGGTAACTCTCCTCCGACCACTTTGGCCTCCATTTGGCCTACATGTCTTGGTACCCCTCCCTTCCCTAAGCCCCAGATAAAGAGCCTTGGAATCTGGCTTGATAGTGTGCTAGATTTCTCAGTCCAAGCTACCAAAACTGCCTCCACATGTGTTGGGCTAATGAAAATGCTCCGCAAAATCCTCCCAGGCGAGGAGAGTCATGGTTCAGGCCCTGATTCTCTCCCGCCTGGATTACGGTAATGCCTTATATCTAGGTGCCCCGGCAGCAGTGACAAACAGGCTCCAAGTTACTCAAAACTGTGCCGCCCGATTATTGTTTAACATTCCCCGTTGGCAGTCAGCCAAGAAAGCTCTAAAGGAACTGCATTGGCTTCCAATGGCTGCCAGAACACAATTTAAGGCTATGTGCATCGTGCACAAATCTCTCCATCGAACAGGCCCTGCCATCTTGTTCCCCTTCGTTGTGCCTTATGTCCCTCCCAGACCCCTCCGCTCCAGCTCTCTGCACTTGGCAACCACAACAAGGGTCAACAAAGTCCGATGGGGCGGCCGTTCCTTTTCTCACACCGCCGCCAGACTTTGGAATTCTCTTCCTTTAGTCATCAGAGAGAATAATAATTGGTTGGCATTCAGGAAAGCTTTAAAGACCCATTTGTTTGCGAAGGCGTGTTGATTCACCTTGGAGCTCGCTACAGGAATCAGCGGAAGTGCTGCGAGGCCTCCGGGTAGTTACGCGCTATATAAATATAATTTTCATTTCATTTCATTTCATTTCATTTCACAATATGAGGCCTGCCCTCCCACAACAGGTTTCTCTGCAAAGCCGCTATCTTGCTAAAGTAGCTGGCTGGGACAAAGTCGAGGGAATTCTGCAGGGCGTATAAGAAGCGCGGCAGTGGCATCATTTTAAATAATGCCACCCTCCCCAGGAGTGAGAGCGGGAGTTGCTTCCAAATGACAACATCACGTTTGAGCCTCATAAGTGGGGGGAGTAGATTACACTCGTACCGGAGCCTGGGGTCAGCCGCAATAAAGATGCCCAATTAGCGGAAACCCTCGCTTGCTATTTGCATGGGACAGTCACGGGGCGGGTGGGTCACCGCTCAGAACGTCTAGAAGAGACTTATTCCAGTTAATTTTATACCCGGAGTATCTCCCGAAGATAGTAAAAATGTTGAGGACGACTCGTAGGGAGGACTTGGGGGAGGCCGAAAATAGAAGGATGTCATCCGCGTATAATGAGATGCTGTCTTCCCAACCCGCCGTCCACTTGAGCCCTCAAATTGAGGACTCCAATGGATCAATGCTACCAGGTGTTCCAGGGATAGGGCAAACAGAAGAGGCGAAAGGGGACACCCCTATCGGGTTCCCCGACCCAGACCAAAGACCGCTGATTTTTTGTTGTTGACTACCACCTGCAGCAGGGGCTCAGAGTACAGGAGCCGCACCCAGCCAATGAAACCAGGGCCGAAGCCTAGCTTTGTCAGGACCGCAAAGAGATAGGATCACTCTATCGTATCAAACACCATCAAAGCATCCAGCAAGACTACCACCGCCACCTCTCTAATTGTGTAGAGTCTGCCCAGGATGCCGTGAAGGCGCCGTAGGTTTAGAGCCGTGTTACGGTGGGGCATAAAACCCGATTGGTCAGGGTGTATGAGTTTACAGATTACTGGTACAAGGCGATTTGCCAGCACCTTAGCTAGGAATTTGGGTTCGGCATTCAACAGGGAGATGGGCCTATACGAGGAGCATTGATTCTTGGACTTACTGTCCTTGTATATCATCACCAGAGTTGCTACACGCTGGTCGTATGGCAGAAGTCCCTTCTCTCGGCTCTCATTGAACATATTGCGCAGGTGGGGAGCAATTTGTAGAGCTCGATCGGCAGTCCTTTGGGGCCGGAAGCCTTGCTGGGGCGAAGACCCCGGATCGCCTGCGCCAGTTCATCGTCCGTTAGGGCACTGTCAAGCGTATCCCTTTCATCCACCGTAAGGGTTGGCATACAGATGTCCCTGAGGAGCTGCTCTGAGTCTGCAACGGAGAAGGTGGAAGTCGACCTATACATGGAGCTGTAGTAGTCTGCAAACGTAATCGCAATTGCTTGCGGGTCAGTCACTATATGTCCCCCTTTGTCTATCAATTCCGGGACCAACCTGTTAGCCAGTTCTTTCTTGTCCAACCAGGCCAGCAGTTTCCCGGCCTTGGCCCCAAGATCGTAAAGTCTACCAGCTTTTTCTCTCCCCAGGGTTTTGGCCATGTCTGTAGCAATGTTCCTATACTCATCCCGTTTAAGCTACAGGGTAAGGAGCATCTCTGGTGCAAGTACTTCCGCCTCTGTATCTTCAAGGCGATGGGTCTCGCTCCCCACCCGGACTGGCTCTTTGACCTTATCCTTTAGAATCCTGGCAATTGAGGACAGAGCCTGTCCCATGAGCTCCGCCTTGAACGCTTCCCACAGGACCTGTGCAGAGTGGACCGTACCCTCATTGTAACAAAAGTAGTTGACAATAGCCTGGGGGAGTGTTTTCATGACAGCGGGGCTCCTGAGGTACCAGGGGTTAATGGGTGCAACCCTCCCCACCTGTCCACCCCCCAGGACCAGAAGTGGAGAGTGGTCTGAGATTCCCCTCGCCATGTGTCTAATTTCCTGTGTCTCTGTTGTCAGGGCCGCAGGGGCTAGTAGATAGTCAATACGGCAGAAACTGCTGTGTGCACCAGATTAAAAAGTGGATTGAACGGTGTCAGGGTGGAGTGTACGCCACAAGTCCACCAGTCCCATTGCTTCAAGAAAGTCAGGAAGCCATCTCTGCGAATGCCCGATGTCCCATTGGGGGTGGCGGTCCAGGTGCCCCGAGACCACAGAGTTAAAATCTCCACCTAGTACTAATCCTCCCTCAGGGAGTGAGAGTAAAAGAATGCCTAAGTCCTTAAACGTCAGGCTCTACAGTCTCGGAGAAACATACACTGTCACTAGGTTAAGGGTTGAGCCCTCTCACTGACCAGACAACACCACATACCTTCCCATGTCATCGACCCATGAGCGCTGTATAGCGAATAGGAAGGAGTTCTTGAACTCCCCAGGATCCAGTAGTAAACCCAGAGTGAGCCACCAGTCTGTACCACCGCCTATCCAGTGCTTTACAGGAATTGCTGACCAGGTGTTTCTCCTGGAGGAGCACCCCCTCCAGGGAGTGACGCTTAACATGTTGTAAGACTATACTGCGTTTATGTTTGTCCCCCCAGGCCATTGACGTTGCAACATAACAGCCCAATCTGCCTGTCTCGGCCGTTTCCCATTGTAGCTTACACAGTGCGCAACCTGTTGCACCAACTCGAAGAATAGAACAGTCGACATGAATAAACATATAACGGAAAAAATGAACAAAACTACATTCCCCAGATCCAACCCAATGTCCCCCCTCCCTGCTCCCCTGCACTCTGGGCCTAAAACTGCCCATCGATAACACTGCAGAGTGTCTGTTGCCCAAACTGGAACTAATGGGAGTTGAACTTGGGGGGTGAGTGGCCACTCCCTCGTGAACCCCCCGATAAGAAGAATTGGTGAGGCTCCTAAAATCAAGACTGCAGGCAACAAATCTGCTGATTATCACCGCATTTCCCCACGTTATAATGACTGGTTTCCGCTAGAATGTCTACAAGCATAGAATAGTCCAGCACAGGCCTGACCACCCCCTCTCAAGTCTCAAGATATGCATCTTACAGTTCAGGGGTGGTCAGAGTCCCAGACAGCTCAGGAGCGTTCATCTGTGACCGTCATGCTCCTCTGCACGTCTCCAGCCCTCAAGCCAGTCCGTGGTGGCTTTAGGGCGATCAAAGAAGCAAGCTCTACCATCTGCCTCCACCTGGAGAAGGGCTGGGAACAGCATTGCATATTTCACCCCCCTCTCCCGGAGCTTCTTTTTAACTGCCAAGAATGATTGTCTCTGTTTCTGCACAGCAGGCGTAAAATCCGGGAATGAAGGATATCTCAGCGTTTTCGTAGCGAAGTGGCGGGGCATTCCGGCGGACTGGAGGATGACATCCCGATCTCGGTAGTTTAGTAATCTGGCCAGGTTCGGCCTGGTCGTCGCTCCAGGTTTCGGTCTCCCACCGGGGAATCTGTGTGCCCTTTAAACCACAAAGAATTTGGATAGTCCCTTAGGCTGGAGGTGAGTAAGGGTAAGGTCTTCCACAAAAAGGTCTGTCGCCTGTCCTTCCCCTTTTTCAGGGACCCCAATAATGCGCAGGTTGTTGCGGCGGGTGCGCCCTTCATAATCGTCCAGCTTCTCCTCTGCATGTTTCTGAAAGGTCTGGAGGTCCTCAACCTCACGCTGCAGCTGAGACGTGTCATCAACTAGACTAAAGGTGGTAAGTTCCAGTTGTTTTACCTTTTCCCCGGTTTTTGTGAGGTCTGCCCTAAGAAGTGTTACCTCTGTTGCAATAGCGTCCATCCTCTGCTCAAGGGACACCCGCATGCCAGAGATGGCATCCAAGACGTCCTGGAGCGTCAGTTCTGCAGAAGCCCCTTCCGAGCTCCTTGATGTGATGACCGCGTGCTGTGGATCCTGAAGTATCGCCTTCAAGAAGGCGTATTTATCAAGTTTGTTGGCTTGCACCACTTTCTGGCCCCTGGTCCCAGACATCGTTGCTCCGACACACCAGTCCCCGGTGTCTCCAATGCCACTATGAGCCCCGATGCGCCCTAGGCGCAGATATCACACGACCACCGGGGGACACGAACAGCTGTGGTCACCGAGGAAGGGGCTACACAGCAGCAATCCAGGCCACGGGGGCCCCACCCCAGGTGGAGCTGGACGCCGGGCAACAGAGGTGATCCAGGCAGGTTGCAGATAGCTCCAGGGCGCTGACACAGGGAACACCCCAAGGCGTGGGTGCCGGGCACTCAGAAGCTAAATCTACTACCTTGACAGCACACCTAGCGTGTTAAACAGTACAGTGATAGGTGGACAGTTGGTGGGGGTCTAGTCCAAGCCTAGGCCGGTGCCGAGTTCCAAGGAGGCAGGCTCTGTTTATCGTGTGTCCCCGCTACCAAGCCGCCACTACAGACAACCACAAGGCGCGACCCTCGGTCCCAGACACCCTCGGAGCTTCCAAGGTCAATACGATGAAGGCTCGCTCCCCTCTCCTACGAGGTGAGGCACGTACCAGGGGAAGAGGCACCCCGGTCGCTTCCACTGAGGGCGATAGTGGGAGAAAAGGATCGGGCACCGCTCCAGTGGGCCCGCCCAGCAGTCTGTTGAATCCAGCCACACCGGGCCAAGGTCCCAAAGTCACAGCCACAACGCAGCCGGGAGCACTCACCTGGTTTTCTCATAGCAATCGGAGGGCCGTGGGACCCTCTGCCACCCAGGTCCACTGCCAGGCAGCTCGTTGCGCCCTCCGCCGGTTGCGGGCCTCACCAGGCGAGCCGCAGGCCACAACCACGGCCTCGCGTTGATGGCAGCCCGTCGGCGTACATGTATGTTATACTTTTGGTGTGCTGTTCCACAGGTAATAGGGTTTTTGTATGATGTAACTAGGTACTGTATGCCAAATACACTTTATGTACTATCTCTGCTGGGCTTTGCCCATTCTGTACCTTGGAAAATTAATACAAATTTGTTGTTAAAAAAAAAGTGGAATGTATTAACTGAAGCTGCATCAATCCTTTCCCTCAAAAGCCTCTCTGCTACCAGGTGGGAATGACATCTGGAAAGCAAGGAAGCTGTCCGATATCAGATTGATCAAATACATGAGGCACTTCTGCAGGTGTTTTAAATGGACGAAGATGTGAAAACCAGCTGTGAAGCAAAGTCACTAGCATCAAAGCTTGCATCATATGAATTCCTGCTATGTTTGGTCATATGGTAGGATATTTTAATGGGAATCAACACAGTCAGTAAACTGATGCAAAATGGGAATATGCCGCTTGATATACCTGTGAAACACATTTAGGAACTACTTGCATTCTTAACAAAGTATCGCCATTAGGGATTTACTGATGCATTGATTGCAGCATATGAACTTGGAGATAAATTGGAAATTCCAAAAGAATTCAAATGATATCAAAAGAAATCTAAGAGAGAAAATACATTTGGATATGAGGGAGCTAACACACCCATAATGGACCCAAAAGAGCAATTTCACATTCCATTTTCACAGTTCTTGTTGTTACAGCAATTGCGTGCATTGGCAGATGATTTGAGCAGCTGCAAAATTAGGAAAAACATTTTGGCTTTGTTTATAATTTCGGCTGAAATAACATGAAGTGGAGACCTAAAAAAGCACTGCAATGATCAGCAACATCTTCTGTCAGACAGCACAGCTGATGGTGTTATATCTTCTGACATATGGCATTGACCTGTTTCAGGAGATTTCCTGTCTTGCTCAAGCCCTTCCTGAAAAACTAAATCTCTCAGAGGCTCTTTAGGATATGTATATTAACAGATTGGATGAAATCTACCCAAACTTCTTTCAATTGAAAGATATATTGCAGCAACATTGGTCTATAGTAAAATGACTGATGCCTTCAGCAGAAGAAAGGCTAGGAAGATCACATTTGAGCATGTAGTACTAAACATGAGATATTGATTTGTCGCAATACATTTCCTTATTCATTATTGCCCTACCAGAAATAACTCATTAAGCTCTTTGCTGTGGTTTCTTTTCAGAGTTCAACCTCCATTTTGTGTTTTGGTCCTTCTTCAGATTGGGTTGTGAAGTTTATGTCGATGTTTTGTTGCTAATCTATTTCTTTTGAATTTTTGTGGCATATCCTGATGCGCTCAGAGGAATGTCACCACCTAATCTTTGATGGAGCTGGTAAGTGTTACAGTCATTTTGTTGCCTTGTATTATTTCCTTGTTTGCCAAGGAGTGAGTTCCTGATAACCTGTTATATGTATATAGTTGTACTAGGATGTAGGCGAAACGTGCAGATTTTATCAATGACCTTCAGATGCATACAAGCTCTGTTAGGAAGATAGCTATTTAATTTTTTCTATTTCTACACCTAACCCCATTTTCCCCAGGTTGGGTTTCCCCATAAAGTTGGGAATATATACAACAATGGCTCTGTATTTTTGGGTAGATTGAGGGATTTTTATCAGAATCCTGCCATTCTGCCACTAACACTTTCTACAATTCTGACCACAATTCAAAAACCTTGGTTTGAAAATCGCTTCAATCTGCAGCATACATTTACTTTAAACACTCAGATACTAGACCTTTTCTCATGAAGGGAGCATCTCAACTTGAATAATCTATAACTTTGGAGTTACTCTAATTATGTTTCACTGAAAATGTATTTTTATGTAGTTATCAATTTGCTTATCTCCTCATTTTTAGATTGCAATCTTTCCTTTTCTCTTCTTTTTATAAGAAATGTAGAATTGCTCACCTGTTTTACATCCCCTTGGTAGGAGAATGTATTAATTCTGTATCCTTAATCCGAAAGCTTTGGTTCTCTGTTCTCTGCTGCCCTTTTTTTGTTCTGGTCAGTGATTTATAAAGCTTTCAAATAAAAATGAAAAGGTACATGTATCTGAACTCAACTTTATCTTGGTGTGCTCTGTTGCTTAATTTTTAACCAATCATGTCATTCAATTTATTTTCCCACAATTATCTGGAATTTTCATCATGCACTAATCTGGAAACAGTCAGTTAACATGGTGTAAGAATATCCATCTTTGTGAGAACTGCACCAAGCTTTTCCGTCCAATTTAATAAATGCAATCCACTTAATACTGTTTTAAAATAGATGGATTTATTTTGTTTGGATTTCAAACCAAAAGCACAGGTGCACCACACTTTGAGAAGGTGGGGAAGGTACTAATATAATTCATTCCCAACATCAAGGTTATTCAAAAAAGGTCATTTTTTTATTCACAAAAATTACATTAGTTCTCAATTTAAAACAACGGGCTATAAATACAGTCTGTTCTGGACAACACAGCCGACGCGTTTCGTCCTTGAAGCGGACTTCTTCAGGGCTGTTTGGACACAAACATATAAATATACATAAGCATTTATATAAAACAAAATATACATAATATACAGTCATACATATACAAACCACACCTATGTGTGCTACAAACTACTTGAGTAACGCTTATTTTTTGTGATTTTCCATTTAGTTTTTTTCATTTTTCTATTTTACCCATATAGCCTCATGTTACTAGTTCAAAATTTATTCCTAATTACTAAGTATGTACATTACATGTAAAACATCCTATCTAGTCACAACATATACAGCGCTATATTGTTGTTTTTCACACTGGTATAGTATCCAAGTTCTAATCGAGTTCAAATATGGAAAGGTGATGTATATACTAAACAAAACAAAGGGATGAGAGAAAAGAGTCAATTTAAAGAGTCCCCATGAAAATTTAGGGGGGAGAGAATAGAGACAGGAGGAGTAACAAACTCCTGTTGTAAAGGTCAGTCACAGATATCTATATAGTGTCTCAATCGCTTTCATTCCCAGGTTGGGGATCCCATGCAACTTTAAATCTGGCTAATGGGAAAATATGATAAATAACTCCATAAAGTTCATCTTAGATTTGACAGAGAAGACTAGAAAAAAACGTTGGTATTAAATAATTAAAATTAATAATACCCACCATGTATTAAGGCGCACTAGTCATTCAATTTTAATCAGCAATGAGAGGAGAAATGACAGTCCAAAAGTAACCGTGGTGGGATTCCCCAGATTCTTATATGTGCCGAAACTTTCTATAAGCAAAAGAAAACTATAATAGTCAGCATTCATAAGTGCCATTTGAAAAGAATTTTGACCTATATAGTAGAAATTGCCTCCCTAAGGCTATATACTTACATGTGGGCATAATAATCTTGTATAGTCGTTTTTTGGTTTTCATTTCTATTCAGAAGGGAGGATGACCATGTTACATCATTCCAAGTTCCTTCAGGTTTACTCTTATTTTGTAAGAGAAAGAACGGTCTTCACAATCTATGACAAGGGATAAATAGATTGTAAGGCAGTCCTATACCAGTATAATACAAAAATAATAATAATCTCATTGCACTATAAAATGCACCGACCGAGAGTTCTACTTGTGAGCCATCTAAAAGGTAATTCGTACCCAAAGGTGGCCCAGTTTCCCCTAGGATTCTAAGTATCAAGCCAATGGTTAATGTATTCGACCTCCCAGGTGGTAAAGGGGCAGAGGAAAGATAAGTGTCCTGGCAAATGAGTAAACTCTCATGGTGAATAGGGGCATCCAACGGCAAGGGAAATAAGCATTTCTAAGGTCCTTGTGGATTACAAACGGCAAGGCAAAATGTGAATCAAACCGCGAGCCGGTGAGAAACTCCTACTTCTAAACTGCTGATCCAAAATCAAGTCACATATAGGGAAACTTCCACCCCATTTCCCGCTATATCTATTCTCTTTAGTTGAATAACAATTCCAAAGTAAATTTCGTAATTAAACCTACCCAGATGCGACTGTGACGGACTCCCGACGGTCTCGCTGATAACGGCTGACGGGCAACAGGAAAGGTGAAGGATTTATAGCCCGTTGTTTTAAATTGAGAACTAATGTAATTTTTGTGAATAAAAAAATGACCTTTTTTGAATAACCTTGATGTTGGGAATGAATTATATTAGTACCTTCCCCACCTTCTCAAAGTGTGGTGCACCTGTGCTTTTGGTTTGAAATTGTTAGGTCCGTTTGGACTGGCATTGTGTCAGTGGGTGCGATCCAGTGTGCACACTCACCCTTAGCAACTGTATAGGGATATGAATATGGAAGGGATAGCAGCTTAGGTGCTGGCGTATAGAGGGCTCCACTGATCTGGTATTTCTTATACCTTTCCTTTGTGTATATATTATTTTGTTTGGATATTTATCTTTTTGTCTCTGTCACTTATTTCCATATAGGGCTGTTATGTCGCTTCTTAAATAATAATAATAATTAGTTATTATTATTTATTATTATTATTATTATTATTTATGTCGCTTCTTGTTATGTTACATGCAAATTAGAGGGACCCCACACCTTCCCTTTTGCTCGGAGCCCCAGAAGTCCTAAGAACAGCCCTAGAGTTAACCATTTTCAAATGGGAAG
Source organism: Triturus cristatus (assembly GCF_964204655.1). Lineage (NCBI taxonomy): Eukaryota > Metazoa > Chordata > Amphibia > Caudata > Salamandridae > Triturus > Triturus cristatus. Next base: position 749,270,222 of record NC_140589.1, read on the forward strand.
GGGTCCCCGGGGACCCCTTCCCCTTTGTGAATGTTGAAATAATATTTTTTAAGAGCAGGCAGTGGTCCGAGAAACCACTGCCTACTCTTAAAAAAAGAAACTTACAAGTTTCATTTTATTTTTTGACATGCATCCAATTTTACTTTAAGGAAAACAGGCTGCATTTAAAAAAGACACGATGGTCTCCTGGACCTAGCAAGTCACCATCCCTGTGATGGCTAACTTGCACGTTTTTGTACATTAGGAAATACGATTTCCTAATTGGAATTCGCAAAGAATCGCATTTAGGAAATTGCAATCCCTAAATTCTGTGCACATGGTCCCAAGTTACTAAAAACACTTGTAAACAAAGTTTTGCGAAGTGCTGTTACATTGAAGCTATATTTTTTGTGGAATGCAGGACTTGAACCATCCCGGCATTTGACAATCACAATCGCCAGCTTAATGCGCAAAATTACAGAAAAATAATTAACAGTCTAAACCTGTGTTCACACCTTTAATTTACAGCATATTGACATATTAATGTGTGAATTGCTTTACTTCTAATTAACAACCTGGAAGCACTGTTCCAATGTTATACAGCCATGCCACGAGGCTGGTAAATGGCAGCATGCCCAGTGTCTCATTTAATTAGCTATGCGCTAAAGTTGTTGGTCTGGTTGAGGAAAAATGGCAGCAATTTAGTTTGGATTTGTGAAGATTGCACCTAGTCACCTTGTCTGGTAAATGCCTTTAGGATATATTTTTTTTTTAAATATTTTTTTTTTTTTTTTTAAAACCTTTATTTTCAAAAGTCAAGACACAGCTATTCAGCCGACAACCCGGAGGTTCGGCAGCATCGATATATAGAAACAGAGATGCGTCCCCAGTACCGTGAAAGGAGAAGTGCAAAGGTTCAATTTTAAGTAAACACAAAAACACACAACAAACCCCAGCAAGGCAAGAACACTGAAAGCCCATGGTGAAGCCCCCCAGGGGAGGCCGGACCCCACTCATCTACCAGTTACAGTACAGTGTAAAGAGGAAGAAGGGGGACAGCAGAGGCCAAAAAAGTCCATAAACCATACTGAGCTGGAAAGAAGGTCAGGAGGAAAGCTGTTCCTCGGGAGGATCCAGATCCGGGGCAAGACATATTCCCCCCCTGTATTGATTCCACCGCCCCCAGATGGCGTGCCACTTCCGGGGGCGGCCTCTAGCGCAATAGACCGTCTTCTCCCTTAACATACTCCAGTCCATATTTTCTTTCCACGCGATCAATGTGGGGGGCCCCGCGGAGCCCCACAATCGCGCGACATCTCTCTTAGTGACCATGTTACCCAGAGTCACCCATTGGGTCTGTGCCTCATCGTGGTCAGTGGGCCCCCAGACATTCAGGAGGCAACACCGCGCTTCCGGCTGCATAGCAATGCCCGTCACCTCCCCCATCACTGCATGGACTCTCCTCCAGAATTCCGTAATGACACCACATTCTCAAATGATATGCAGGAAAGTACCCACCATACCACATCCCCTCCTGCATAGGCCGTCCTCCGAGAATCCCATGTGAACCAGCCTTGGCCCCGTCACATACACTCGATGCAGTATTTTAAGCTGCACCAGCCTCAGACGCGACGGGATCGCGACCTCCTTAGGAGAGGAAACAGCCGACTGCCAATCCTCATCATCCAACTCGAGGCCATCCCTAGTCCACTGGTCCCTCAGCCCCAGAAGCATGTCCGCCCGGACGTTGATCAGTTTCTTATAGATGAGCGAGATCGTGCTCTCGGGCATATGGCCATCAAGGACCCGGTCCTCCAAAGGAGAGGACTCAGGCACCTTCTCACCTTCTACGAGGACTGATCGGAGGGCGTGACGCACCTGAATATATCGGAAATACTCGGAGGGCCCCAGCTCATACTCCGTCTGCAACTCTTCAAAGGACTTCACCTTCCCCTTATTCAGCACATCTCCCACCCTGGAGATGCCGATCAGGTCCCATTTATCAAACCCTTTTGTGTGCCAAAGCCTTCCCAGTCTCTCCGATTCAAACAGCGGGGTAGCGAGGGTGAGCCTATCCTTCCAGCCCAGCGAGTCAGTTGCCATCTTCCACACACGCACTGCCACACCAGTGGGCCCCGTGAGGGACGAGTCTAGGGACCGCGAGTACAACGCCCTGTAGTAGTTACCACCACGCAGCAACCACCTGTCCATGGCATACCCAGGGCTGAGGGCAGGGCCATAAAACCCATGATTAATCGCGCTCAGCTGGGTGGCCCAATAGTACCGTCGGATGTCTGGGAGCGCAATGCCCCCGTCGTACCATGGAAGCGTCAGCTTTGCAATAGCTATTCGCGGCCGCCCATCCCAAAGCAACGTTCGTTGGAGGCCTTCGACCTCCCGAAAGTATTTGGCCGGAACCCAGTCCAAGGTATTCTGCAGTGCGTAGAGGAAGCGGGGAAGAGACATCATTTTAAACAGGGCCGCACGCCCAACGAGGGAGAGCGGCAGCCTCCGCCAGCCTTCAACATCCCGCCTCAGGCGTGCCAGGGGGGGGAGCAGGTTCTTCTCATATCGCACAGCAGAGTCCATGGAGATAAAAATCCCCAAATACACGAAGCCCTGCTGAGCGACCTGTATCGAACATGTTCTAGGGATCGGTGGAGCCTCGCCACTAAGAACATACAAATACGATTTACTCCAGTTGATAACAAGACCCGAGTTCCTACCAAAAGATGTGAGTACGTCACAGACCACTATAAGTGATTTCTTGGGTGAGGCAAGATACAGCAGGATATCATCGGCATAGAGCGAAATACGGTCCTCGTGTTCAGGCGACCATCTAAGGCCCCGTATATCCGGGTGCCAACGTATCCACGCAGCCAGCGGCTCAAGGGCGAGGGCGAACAACAAAGGCGACAGGGGACAACCCTGCCGAGTACCCCTCCCAAGCTGAAACGGAGTCGACGCCCGACCATTCACCACCACACTCGCAAGTGGCCCCTCATACAGCAACCTCACCCAGCTCACAAAACCGTGGCCAAAGCCGAACTTGGTCAGCACGGCCCACAAATATGCCCATTCCACCGTGTCAAAGGCCATCGTGGCGTCAAGAGACGCCACAATAGCTGGTTCACGCAGCGTGCCCGCCCTGGCGATTACACCATGAAGGCGCCGAAGATTTAACGCTGTGTTTCGGTGCGGGATGAAGCCGGATTGATCCGGGTGGACCAAGTCACCGAGTACCCTAATCAATCGGGTCGCCAGGATTTTAGCCAGAATTTTCGGCTCTGCGTTAAGAAGTGAGATAGGCCTATATGAGGCGCACTTATCTCGGGGTTTGCCCTCTTTGTGTATAACCACTATCGTCGCCAGTCGCTGGTCCAACGGGAGGGTCCCACTCCCCCGCGCCTCCACAAACATGGCGCGCAGGTGAGGGGCGATCCTATCCGGAAACAGCTTGTACAGGTCGACCGGCAAGCCGTTCGGTCCCGAGGCCTTGCCCGAGTTTAACGCGCGGATAGCCCCCGCCACCTCGTCAACCATTATGTCACCATCTAGATCGTCCCTATCTATATCGGAGAGACAGGGCAACTCGATATCACGGAGGAGGTCACACGAGTCCTCGGGCGGCCTATCCGACACTGAGGCATAAACCCTACGGAAATAGTCCGAGAAACACTTTACAATACTCTCAGGTTCCACAATCGCCTCTCCCCTCTCTCCCGTCAACTCTGGCACAACTCTATTGACCCGTTCTTTTTTGTCCAGCCAAGCCAGGAGTTTCCCTGCCTTGTCACCAACATCATACAAACGGCCCTGCTGTTCCCTACTGAGGGTCTTAGCGGCGTTCGTCACCAGGTCCTTATACTCAGCTTGCTTCAAGCAAAGCTCATGCAGTGAGGACTCTGTAACCTCCTCCTCCAGCACTCCCTCCAGAGCCGCGATCTCCTCCTCAACCTGCAGAACCTCGCCATCTCTCCGCCGCTTGGCAGCTACTACTAGGGAGAGGGCTTCCCCTCGGAGCACGGTCTTAAATGCTTCCCACAGCGACACTGCCGAGTCCACGGATCCCTGATTGTCCTTGAAAAAATTATCTACTTTCTTTACCAGCGCGCTGCGCATCTTGGGGTCTCGGAAATACCACGGGTTGATAGGGGCCACCCTTCCTCCTCCCTCCCGACCTAGATCCAGCCGGATCCACACTGGCGAATGGTCAGATATACCACGCGCCATGTGCCTCGCCTCGGAGACCAATGAGGCATGCGCAGCCAGAGTGAGTAGGTAATCAATCCTGGAAAGACTACCATGTGCCCCGGAGTGGAAGGTGTATTGGCTCTGTGTGGGGTGCCGGAGCCTCCAGCAGTCTATCAGGCCAAGCGTGTCTAGGAAGTCTGGAAGCCACTTCTGAGCCCCCCCTGTGTCTCTGGGCAGGTATCTATCCAGCAGGCCGGAGCCAACAGCGTTGAAATCACCTCCCACCACAAGCATACCCCCCGGGAGATCTAGCAGGGCCCTACCCAGATCTGTGAACGTGGAGGCCTGCAGGGCCGGCGGGACATAAACCGAAACTAAAACCAAAGTTCTTCCTTCCCACCGCCCCGCCACCGCCACAAACCTCCCCCTATCATCAACAATGGTGGAGTCCACCTCAAATGGTAGCGAGGCTCTGACTAGGATGCCCACACCCCTGGACCCAGAGGAGAATCCCGAATGTGCTATACATTTATAACCCTTCCTATTCAGAGCGTAGCACGTATTACCTATAAGATGCGTCTCCTGCAGCAGGGCAACATCCGGCATTGACCGTTTCAAGAATTGCAAAACAATCCCACGCTTAATGCGATCCCCCAAACCATTAACATTCCAGCTTATAACACTTAAACCCCTACCCCCCATCCTCAAACGTAAAGAGGCCCACCCCACACCCGAAGAGCCACCATGGAACAGTCCTGGAAAGAATCACCATGCCTTGCAGAAATAAACCCCCCAACAACAACCCCAAAATCCCAGAAACCCCCCCCACCCTGCACCCCTGCTGCAGCTTACAAAGCCCCCCCAACTTGCAGTGTGCCTGTCGCCCTACAAAACCCAAAATCTACAAAAAGTACCCTAAGGGAGGAAAAGAGCACCCCTCGTCCTCCCGCAGTCCTCCGCATTGACTGCACTCTATTCAAGTCTTCAAATATAGCCAAATCGAGTCAGACCGGCTCCGAAAAATCAGCCCTGCCCATCCCGGCCACTGTCCCCATCCTCGGCAATGTCCTCCCCCGTCCGTCGCCGGGGCAAGGCGTCCAGCCATTCATCGGCCATAACAGGAGAGTCAAAAAAGAATGTCCGATCTTCGTGCACCACACGTAGTCTGGCAGGGAAGAGCATGGCATACTTCAGATCCCTCTCCCGGAGCCTCCTCTTCACCCCCAGAAAGCCCTGTCTCTGCCTCTGCACCTGCTGGGTGAAGTCCGGATAGAAATTCACCGACGCGTTCTGGAAGGGGACCGGGCCCGTCACCCTCGATGCTTGCAGGATAGCGTCCCGATCTCGAAAATGAAAGAGCCGAGCGACGATCGGCCCCGGTGGGGCACCCACCTTGGGCCTCCCACCCGGCACTCTATGGGCCCTTTCAACCGCAAAGAACTTTCCAAGACCCTTAGGCTGCAGATGATTAAGCACCAAGTCCTCGACAAGCAGGTCAACCGAAGCCTCATCCGAGGACTCCGGGACCCCGATGACGCGCACGTTGTTGCGCCTGGCCCGGCTCTCAAAGTCCTCCAGCCGGCGGGCGGCGAGATCACTCTCGGTCCTCAGCTTACGAAACTCGATCTGCAGTTCCGTGACATCATCGGTGAGGCCCGTGGTCTTGAGGTCCAGGGTCCTAACCCGTTCATTCGTTTTGCCCAAGTCCGCACGAATCAGGTTAACATCCACCAAGATGGCATCCACCTTATGCGCCAGGGCATCAAACTGTCTCCCAATCGAAGTCTGCATCCCTTCGAGCGCGCCCATGACATCCTGTAGTGAGAGCTCCGGGGCCAAAGGCGAGGCCGCCTTCTGGGTATCCGGCGACTGGCCCGACCCACTCGGTGATCCCTTCTGCAGAGCATAGCGGTCCATACTATTGACTTGGGTATAGGCTCCCCGCCTGGTAGACTTAGCCTTCAGCCGATCCAGTAAGGGTGGGCGTAGTTCGCGAAGTAGCACTTCGCGAAGCTACGCAAAGTGAAGTTCGCACTACGCGAGCTACGCGTATCACTTCGCGAACTGCGAAGTAACATGTTCGCACTGTGCAAGATGTTGTTTTCAATGATTGCACAGTGCGGACAAGCAACCGGCACTGTGCAATCATTGAAAATGGCATCTTGCACAGTGCGAGCTGTAGTTTTCTGCTGCTCGAGTAGATTTTTACTCGAGCTGCAGCTTTCTCAACGCGAACTGGTAGTTTCTCATCGCGAGCGGTCGCGAGCATACGCGACCCCTCGCAATGAGAAACCTGACCTTCTCGCGTTGGGAATCTCGCCGGGAGGTTTATTTTCCATGCTCGCGATCGCGAACAAGGAAAAAGTCTCGCCAGGATGTCATTTTGCTTGCTCGCGGTCGCCAACTTGACGTTGAGGACCGCGAGCAAGCAAAAAATGACCGCAGCACTACGCAACAATACGCTACGCGTGTTCGCACTGTGCTACGTGCAGTTCGCGTAGCGCGAAGTAGCGCGAACTTCGCAAACTACGCGAGCGTAGCGTAGTGCTTCGCCCAGGCCTACGATCCACCTCTGCTTTGCCCGACATGGTTGATACCAAGCAGGTCGGTTCAGATAAGACGGGTCCCTCTCAATGAAAGGAATCAGGAGTGATCAGTTCTGCAGTGGGCCACCAGAGTAGCCTGCAGAGCGTCCATAGGGTAATAAAGCCACCAAGAGCTCTCCAGGGGCAGGGCTGACAAAGGGAGAGAAAGCGAAAGTGAAAGGACGGGGACCTCCGTCCGACAGTTCACACCTCGCCTGGCCGTTGTTGTTCAACTAGAAGTCGGGCATCCTGCCAACTCTAACCCCTGGCATCCCTCGGAGATAGGCCGCTATCTTCCGCCAGGCATAAGTCCGGTTCCCGGTGGGCGATCCGACCGCGGGTAGCATCAATCGCCTCCCTGACAGGTCATCCACACGATGCCATGCATACCGACAGGATTAGAGACAGGATAGTCGACGGAGGGCGCGAGGGTCTCGGGAGCTCAGAGCTCACGCGGCCATCTTGGTCAAGCGCTAGGCTCCTCCCCGCCTTTAGGATATTTAATGCATTTTACAAACACAAGGCCACCTGGACGACTCCGTTTTTTCATTGGCTCACTGGAGTCTTACTAAATTTAATCTCCACTTTAAGGAAGCACTGCAAAACTAAATATGCATCTTTTTTATTTATGTATAGAGCACACATATGTAATAAGCAAATAAGTGTTTAATAGAAGTAAAGTCCGTGTACACCAGCCCTGGCACTGAAGTGAGTCCTCTTCAGGAGGCTGTGAGGCTATCAGAAACAAACTTGTCATGATTCACAGTGTAAGACACCCAATGACATTTGAATAGGCCGATAGATGAAGAGGATTGACCGGAAGACTCTGTTTGCATTTGTAGATCTGTGTATTTTTATTATTATTTTTTTGTAAACATGAGCCTAATCATCCTTCTAAAGCTATCTCTAGGGAAGACCTCACAAACAAGCGGAATGACCACTTTGTAGCTCTGGTCAAACACAGCCTACCCACGGGCAGAGTTTTCTGACAAGCTCTTTTTTATTGAATGTATTGGGCTTCACAATACCTTGCATGGTGTTTTTGAAGTCAGGCTGTAATTAAATCAACTGCTTATGTTTCACTTTAGACAGACAATGCATTAATGGGGGGATCACACAACCACAGTTTGTCCTGTACTGGGGAATTTAATATTTCAGAAGTAATCAGCATTAAAGTTCTCAAGGTTTCCAGCTCCATGCACGAGCGAACCATCCAAGCCAGAATTTTGCTAGGGTGTGCCACATTCAAATATTTGGCTTTCTTGTAATCATGCAAAATGTTGGCAAAATGATGGGAAATTGCCAAAAATTGCAAATCCCTAATTTTGCACCACATTTTAGCAAGACATGCATCTAATGCGCTAAAAAAGTGTAAAAAAACAAAAAAGCACCACAAACAATAATTGCTCATGTTGTTCATTTCATTCATTAGTAGTGAATTTTTTCCAAACTTTTTACTGCCAATTGTGCTTAACTACAAGAAATTGTGTAATGTCATAATTACTGAAATATCATGTAAAAAGGGTATCGCGAAATTCTTGAAATCAAACAAAATACTTCAGCATAATTTTCTTTTTTGCCCAGGCTTAATTTCTGCTTTACATTCTGCGACTTGTAGTCCTGATTTGAAAAGGAAATAAACAGGAACACAAGTCCCAGAAGGCAATGGGTAACCCTAGACTACATAGCTGCTCACAGTTGGACATGAGAAACTTTAGAGCATTCAGAAAAGAACACAAATTTCTATCAAAAAACGGTACAAAAGCGACATAACAGTGCCTGATAGACCCAAGCAGCTGCTTGCTGGAGATGACTCAAAGAAGAGCTACAGGCAGCCCTGGGAGATCCCTTGTCTTGTCCCTAATGAATCAAAATCGAGTTATTTTTTTCAACAATTTTATTTTGCATTTTGAAAGAAATAACATGACACACTGTACATTTCTGAATGAAGAAGTGAGAAAAATACAATATGGGAGTCACAACTTTTCCATGTACGCCAAAGGCAATAGTTATATTCTCAATATAACCCCATTCAATCAGAATGTATGAAGACTGATAGACCCCTCCCGGGGGTCTCAGTAAGCCATATCAATCAAGTCAGGTGCTCGGTTCCCGATGAGGTACCCTCAGCATCCGAGGAAGCAAAAACATAGATTTTGAATGCCCTCTGAGTCGTGGACATTATCATGGGAAGACCTACCGCTAATCAAGGGCGACTTAAATAAGTAATGAAAGGGCGCCATGTTACATCAAATCTGGCGACTCGATCATAAACAATTGCTCTTAATTTTTCCATTGCATGTAGGGACCAGTTCTTTCCCCACCAAATGTTCAGGGAAGGGGGTTTTGGATGCTTGCACATCTGGTCCACACACAATTGTGCTGCTAATATTAAGTGGGAGAGCAATTGTCCCAGTGGAATTGTCATAGAGTACCCTGGGGACCCTTTCCCCTTTGTGAATGTTGAAATGATATTTTTTAAGAGCAGGCAGTGGTCCAAGAACCCACTGCCTACTCTTAAAAAATGAAACTCAAATGTTTCATTTTATTTTTTGAAATGCATCCCATTTTACTTTAAGGAAAACAGGCTGCATTTATAAAAGACATGGGGGTCTCCTGGCCCCCGCAAGTCGCCATCCCTGTGATGGCTAACATTAGGAATTGCGATTTCCTAAAGAATCGCCTTTAGGAAATTGCAATCCCTAAATTCTGTACATATGGCCCCAAGTTTCTAAAAACACTTGTAAAAAGTTTTGCGAAGTGCTGTTACATTAAATCTATATTTTTAGTGGAATACAGGACTTGAACCATCCCTGCATTTAACAATCACAATCTCCAGCTTCATGCGCAAAATTACAGAAAAATAATTAACAGTCACAACCTGTGGTCACACCTTTAATTTACAGCATATTGACATATTAATGTGTGAATTGCTTTACTTCTAATTAACAACCTGGAAGCACTGTTCCAATGTTATACAGCCATGCCACGAGGCTGGTAAATGGCAGCATGCCCAGTGCCTCATTTAATTAGTTATGCGCTAAGGTTGTTGGTCTGGTTGGGGAAAAAAATGACAGCAATTTAGTTTGGATTTGTTAAGATCGCACCTAGTCACCTTGCCTGGTAAAAGTCTCCAGAATATTTAATGCAGCTTACAAGCACAAGGCCACCTGGATGACTCAATTTGTTTATTTGCCGACTGGAGTCTTACTAAATTTAATTTCCGCTTTAAGCAAGCACTGCAAAGCCAAATATGCATCTTTTAAATTTATGTATAGAGCACACATATGTAATAAGCAAATATGTTTTCAATAGAAGTAAATCCGAGGTACACCAGCCCTAGCACTGAAGTGGGTTCTCTTCAGGAGGATGTCAGGCTATCAGAAAAAAAATGTCATGATTCACAGTGTAAGACACCCAATGACACTTGAATAGGCCAATAGATGAAGAGGATTGACTGGAAGGCTCTGTATGTATTTGTAGATCTTTGTATTTTTTTTATTATTTTTTGGGAAAGCATGAGCCTAATCATCCTTCTTAAGCTATCTCTAGGGAAGACCTCACAGAGAAGCGGAATTACCACTTTCTAGCTCTGGTCAAATTAGGGGTGGGCGGAATTTGCGAAAGTGACTTTCGCAAATTATCGCGAAAATTTTAAAAATCTCCGCAAATACGCGGAAATATCGTGAAGATGCGGAAGCTTTTTTCCCGCCCGTTCGCGGTATTTTCTGCGTGGTCGCGGCTCGCCAACTTACCCATGCGGTTGCTCGCGGGCGCGGCCATCTTGTTTTCACTCTTCTCGCGGTGCATGATCGCGAGAAGAAAGACGTGTTCGCGCGACCAATGACATTACTGCGGGCGCGAACTGTCGCGAGACAGCGCAAATGGCTACCAACAATCCAACATCTTGTGGAGAATGCGACAGGATCGGGAAAACTTGTCGGCGAACGCGGGGATTCAGGTAAGGCGATCGCGCGCGTGCGAGAATGTATTATTTTACAGCACGAGCAAGAAACAAATTATCGCTAAGCTGTGGAATGCGGAAATTTTGACATTTTCGCACTTTCCGCGGAACGCGAAAATGTCAAATTATCGCAATTTCCGCGAGCGGAACAGAAATTTAGCCCAGGCCTAGGTCAAATACATCTTACCCACGGGCAGTGTTTTCAAACAGGCTCTTCTTTTATTGAATTTATTGGGCTTCGCAATAACTTGCATAGTGTTTTTTTCAAGTCAGGCTGTAATGAAATCAACTGCATATTTCTCACTTAAGACAGCCGCTGCATTCATGTTAGGATCACACAACCACAGTTTGTCCTGTACTGGGGAATTTAATATTTCAGAAGTAATCAGCAGTAAACTTCTCAAGGTTTCCAGCTCCATGCATGAGTAGACCATCCAAGCCAGATTTTTGATAGGGTGTTCCAAATTCCAATAATTGGCTTTCTTGTAATCATGCAAAACTTTGGCAAAATAATTGAAATTGCCAAAAATGCAAATCCCTAACTTTGCACCACATTTTAGCAAGGCATGCATCCATTGTGCTAAAAAAGTGTAAGAAAACAAAAAAGCACCACAAACAATAATTGCTCATTTTATGCTAATTCCATTCATTCGTGGTGAATTTTTTTCAAACTTTTTACTGCCAATTGTGCTTAACTACAATAAATTGTGTAATGTCATAATTATCGAAATTTCATGTAAAAAGGGTAAGGCGAAATTCTTGAAATTAGGCAAAATACGTCAGCATATTTCTTTTTTGCCCAGGCTTAATTTCTGCTTTATATTCTGAGACTTGTAGTCCTGATTTGAAAAGGAAATAAACAGAAACACAAGTCCCAGAAGGCAATGGGTAGCCCTAGACAGGATAGATACTCACACTTGGACACGAGAAACTTTAGAGCATCCAGCAAAGAACACTAATTTCTGTCAAAAACGAGACAGGAGAGACAACATCACAGTGCTGGACAGAGCCAAGTAGTTGCTTGCTGGAGATGACTCATTGAAGAGCTACAGGCAGCCCTGAGAGATCCCTTGTCTTGTCCCTAATTAGTCAAGTTCCAGATATTTTTTTCAACAATGTCATTTTGTATTTTGAAAGAATAACATGACACACAGTACATTTCTGAATGAAGAAGTGAGAAAAGTACAATATGGGAGACACAACTCTTCCATGTACGCCAAAGGAAATAGTTATATTCTCAATATAACCCTGTTCAATCAGAATGTATGAAGACTGCTAGACCCCTCCAGGGGGTCTCAGTAAGCCATATCAATCAAGTCAGGTGCTCGGTTTCCGATGAGCTACCCTCAGCAATAACATGGATTTTGGATGCCCTTAGAGTTGTGTACATTATCATGGGAAGACCTACTGCCATTTACGAACGACGTATATAAGCAGTGAAAGGGCATCATGTTAAATCAAATCTGGCAACTCGATCACAAACAATTGCCCTTAATTTTTTTCCATGGCATGTAGGGATCAGATCTTTCCCCACCACATGTTCAGGTAAGGGGGTTTTGGATGACTCCACATCTGGTCCACACACAATTGTGCTGCTAATAGTAAGTGGGAGAACAATTGCCCCTGTAGAGTTGTCATGGAGGAGAGTCTATTCACCCCTAGATCCTCTAGGAGGATTGTGAGGGGATCGAGTAGCACCAAGAATTTGTAATGGTTTGTATCATGTGAAGGACCCATGATGCATGTATGACCAAGCATGACCACCAAGTGTGTAGGAATATGCATCTCTTGTCACAACCCATCCAACACAAATCAAAACCCTCAAACATCTTTGCAAGCCCGACGGGTGAGGTACCAACTTGCAAGTATTTTATAGGCGCTCTCTTTATAACAAATACATATGGAAGATTTAGCAGTCGGCTGCCTTTGCTGTACAGAGGCATGTTTTTGGTGGAATCAAGGTTCAGAATATATTGATACAACAATGATATGCCTCTGCGAAGGGTGTTTTTGAGGTAGAGGGATCAATGGGGGTTTTGTCCTGCTGGAAGTGTAGTGTAGTTCCTATTTCCCTTATAGGCTCTCCGCATTGGAATAATATACACTATAGTTGTGGCATAGGACTGAGGTCAGTATGCCCCTATCAAGTACATTAAACTTAATTATTTTGTGTGCCAGTTAACTTAGAGGCCACTAGAAACTCCTTGAATAAACAAGAAGGGAGTAGTTTCTGGAACATGTCTCAGAATCATGGAAACAACAGATAACAGTTTCACTCAGTCAATCGTGCATGCTAAGTTTCTTCAGAGTTACACAGAAATAGACAGGCGTTTCAATAAATGGATTTATTAAACAGTCTTGTTTCTCGTGTAAGAGATGTGAGCTGACAGTATGCGAGATATAATACGTACAGCGTAAGCAGTAAGGAGAAATAATACTGCAACAGCATTATCTTCTAGCTATGACATATATTCATATACACATACATAAATAACTTAGGCTAAAAAGTGGATACTTGTTTGATGCTTCTAAATAGTTCTAGCCCAGTGTACCTAATCTAAGTGTAGTACAAGGTAAGAAGTAGGTGCCGTATTCTATAGTATTGTAAGCTATAGTTTTGCATATGCCAAGAGTCCCTCTAGGTTCTAGTCAGCTTCATACCTTAAAATGAGAGAGGAGGGAATCTCTTCCCGGGTCTCAAACTCTAACACCCCGTGAAGGGAGTCAGAACACTGGAAGCTGGATTCTCTGTGAGCAGGGACGACACCATCTGGTCAGTGCGTCAGGCGGGGACTCAAATTCTTCCGAACTTGCCGTGGCGAGCCGTATCGAGGTGTGCAGCCGAGCCGTGGTTTGCCATGGTAAGGGAAGGTACATTTATACCTGGAAGGTGCTTAGGAATGTTAGTATTGACGTAAAGTCGGGCAGAGGATGACGTCATGAATGAACCCCTAAGGAATAGTAGTTCATGCATAATAGATGAGTTCTTGGAGAAATCAATAATCCTAGCTAGTGAAAGTTCCAATGGCTTAAGGGTCTGGTTTCTAAGAACTCGTTGTGACGTGGGGATGGACGGATGTTAGTGAACATGCCTGTATTTGGATAGCATGGCTAATGCCTAAATAAGGACTGGGATTCTATGCCTAAATATGGGCAATGCAAATTGTGCCTATAGAAGGACATGATTTAGGAGAAGTTATGTATGGACATTTAAATCGAAACAGAAGGCTGTTCATGCCTGCAGACTACCAGCTCAGTAGAGTCCCTGACTCAATTTATAGGTGTCTTGTCTGGTAAGTGTAAATTTAGCGACTAATTCTTCATGTGACAGCATGTCCCCATCATCATAAAAGTATTGCAAGGCAGGTGAACGGCCCTCACCCAATTGAAGTAGCCAGGATTGATCATGCCTGGGAGAAAGTCAGGGTTGTGTGTCTCCAGTACGCCAAAAGTGTAGATGTCAAAGAAAGTAGCTGGGGGGCCCCAATCAGTATCGACAAGGGAAGCCATAGAAGCCCTGACAGAGGAGTTAGGGAGAAAGCTTGTTCCACCTGAACCCAGGGCTTACCGTTGGGAACATGGTTCCAGTCAAAGGCAGAGTGGAGTTGCGCAGCTAGGATATATTTGAGGATGCCTGATAAACCCAAGCCTCCTTCCACTGCAGGTCTCCCCAGTGATGCCTTTGCTACTCTCTGGGACTTGTCTCCATTACAAAGTCAATCATTTTGGCGAAGTCACTTTGGAAATGACTATAAGGGTGGTTTGGAAAAAATAGAGGAGGCGAGGCTTGGCATTAATTTGGCATTAATTTTCAGGATGTTAAGCCTACCCAACCAGGAGATCTCCAGCCTATCACAATGATGAAGGTCTTGGAAAAGGGAAGTAAGAAGAGGATGGATATTGCTGATATATAGGTACCTTGTGTGTGGCGGAAGTCGGATTCCCAGATAGGTTATTGCCACTGGAAGCTGCTTATCTGGATGGGGTCTCTAAGGCTTTGATTGGGGTCTTTGTCCCTCCCATGGCTCGTGATTTTGAAAATTTTATTTTAAAACGGGTGCTTGAGAGAAGTAATCCAACTCCCTTATCAGTGCCGGGATGATGGTGTCTGGGTTGGTGATGAAGCAGAGTATATTGTCGGAATAGAGAGCCAACTTGTGCTCTCCGCCAACTATAATCATGCCACGGATTGCGGGGTTGGATTGTATCCTGACCACTAAGGGTTCCATTGTGAGAGCAAAGACTAGGGAAGAATAAAGGACATCCCTGCTGAGTGTCCCTGGTAAGCATAATCTGGGGGAGAAGCAGGCATTGATTTTGAGTTTGGCATTAGGCTTCTGAAAATTAGCATGAATGAAGACTTTCATCTTGGGCCCTAGGTGGATCTTAGCAAGAACCTTGGAAATGTACGCACAGCCAACCCTGTCAACACCTTCTCTGCTTGCCACCAACAAACTTTTCAATGCAAAATAATGTTTCCATTATTGGTGCATGTATTGACTGGCTAACCCAGATTAGCATTGTATACGTTTAACTGCCTATATTTTAAAAATAAAATTGATATTGATTTTCTTATGCATGTTTGCTCATTCATTTCCTTCTCATAATCTTTTCTTGGTGTCCTAACAAACAAAAGGCACTGTCAGATAAACTGACTTTCCCCCCATGTCTTCAGTTTGCAGGTAAGCAGGCGGTGTGGTTGTTCCTTTGAGTGAAATAGATCGTTGTCTTCAGGTCCAATCACTGGTTACATAATGGCTGGGTTCAAACTAGAATGGCATGGTGAGCAAAAAAACGATGGATTTAGGCCCAGATCTCTGTACTGGGGTGAATGTATGACATTGTTCTGCAATTTGTCCATCAACTGTTGTTTTTGCAGGGTGGCACCCTGAGCGGGACTGGTATGCCCAGACGTGGGTCCCGTGCTCTCCATGCCACTGGAATCAAGCTATCCTGGCTGAATAGGGGTGAAACCCCGAAACCGGTCCTAGGATGCTTGTTTCCAGTCCAGGGAGGACCTGGCTTGGCAGTTCGGGCTGGACTGTTCCCATGAGGCACAGGGTCAAGGCTGATTTGGATATGTCTGGGTTCAAACTGGAATGGCAAGGTGAGCAAAAAACACGATGGATTTAGGCCCAGATCTCTGTACTGGGTTGAATGTATGACATTGTTCTGCATTCTGTCAATCAACTGGTTTTTTTGCATTTGTCACCCCGAGTGGGACGGGTATGCCCAGATGTGGGTCTAGTGCTCTCCATGCCACTGGAATCAAGCTATCCTGGCTGAAGAGGGGTGAAACCCCGAAACTGCTCCTAGGATGCTTGTTTCCAGTCCAGGGAGGACCTGGCTTGGTAGTTCGGGCTGGACTGTTCCCATGAGGCACAGGGTCAAGACTGATTTGCATATGGCTGGGTTCAAACTGGAATGGCACGGTGAGCAAACAAATGATGGATTTAGGCCCAGATCCCTATACTTGAGTGAATGTATGACATTCTTCTGCATTCTGTCCATCAACTGTTGTTTTTGCATTTGTCACCCTGAGTGGGACGGGTATGCCCAGACATGGGTGCTGTACTCTCCATGCCACTGGAATCAAGCTATCCTGGCTAAAGTGGGGTGAAACCCTGAAACTGGTCCTAGGATGCTTGTTTCCAGTCCAGGGAGCACCTGGCTTGGCAGCCCAGGCTGGACTGTTACCATGAGGCACAGGGTCAAGACAGATTTTCATATGGCTGGGTTCAAACTGGAATGGCATGGTGGGCAAAAATACGATGGATTTAGGCCCAGATCTCTGTACTGGGGCGAATGTATGACATTGTTCTGCATTCTGTCCATCAACTGTTGTTTTTGAATTTGTCACCCCGAGTGAGACGGGTATGCCCAGACGTGGGTCCCGTGCTCTCCATGCCACTGAAATCAAGCTATCCTGGCTGAAGAGGGCTGAAATCCCGAAACCGGTCCTATGGTGCTTGTTTCCAGTCCAGGGAGGACCTGGCTTGGCAGTTTGGGCTGGACTGTTCCCATGAGGCCCAGGGTAAAGACTGATTAGCATATGGCTGGGTTCAAACTAGAATGGCATGGTGAGCAAAAAAACGATGGATTTGGGCCCAGATCTCTGCACTGGGGTGAATGCATGACATTGTTCTGCATTATGTCCATCAACTATTGTTTTTGCATTTGTCCCCACGAGTGGGACGGGTATACCCAGAAGTGGGTCCCCTGCTCTCCATGCCAATGGAATCAAGCTATCCTGCTTGAAGAGGGGTGAAACCCCGAAACCGGTCCTAGAATTCTTGTTTCCAGTCCATGGAGGACCTGGCTTGGCAGTTCGGGCTGGACTGTTCCAATAAGGCACAGGCTCAAGACTGATTTGCATATGGCTGGGTTCAAACTGGAATGACATGGTGAGCAAAAAAAACTATGGATTTAGGCCCAGATATCTGTACTGGGGTGAATGTATGACATTGTTCATGTTCTGCATTCTGTCCATCAACTGTTGTTTTTGCATTTGTCACCCCCGAGTGGGACATCTATGCCCAGACGTGGGTACCGTGCTCTCCATGCCACTGGAATCAAGCTATCCTGGCTGAAGATGGGTGAAACCCCGAAACCAGTCCTAGGATGCTTGTTTCCAGTCCAGGGAGGACCTGGCTTGGTAGTTCGGTATAGACTGTTGCCATGAGGCACAATGTCAAGACTGACTTGCATATAGCCTGGTTCAAACTGGAATGGCATGGTGAGCAACAAAACGATGGATTTAGCCAAGATATCTGTACTGGGGTGAATGTATGGCATTGTTCTGCATTCTGTCCATCAACTGGTGTTTTTGCATTTACACCCCGAGTGGGACGGGTATGCCCAGACGTGGGCCCCCTGCTCTCCATGCCACTGGAATCAAGCTATCCTGGCTGAAGAGGGGTGAAACGCCGAAACTGGTCCTAGGCTGCTTGTTTCCAGTCCAGGGAGGACCTGGCTTGGCAGTTCGGGCTGGACTGTTCAAATGAGCCACAGGGTCAAGACTGATTTGCATATGGCTGGGTTCGAGCTGGAATGGCGTGGTGAGCAAAAAAACTATGGACTTAGGCCCAGATCTCTGTCTTGGGATGAATGTATGACATTGTTCTGCATTCTGTCATCAACTGTTGTTTTTGCATTTGTCACCATGAGTGGGGTGTGTATGCCCAGAAGTGGGTCCCGTGCTCTCCATGCCAACTGGAATCAAGCGATCCTGGCTCAAGAGGGGTGAAACCCCGAAACTGGTCCTAGGATGCTTGTTTCCAGTCCAGGGAGGACCTGGCTTGGCAGTTCGGGCTCAACTGTTCCCATGAGGAACAGGGTCAAGACTGATTTGCATATGGCTGGGTTCAAACTGGAATGGCATGGTGAGCAAAACAACAATGGATTTAGGCCCAGATCTCTGTACTGGGGTGAAGGTATGACATTGTTCTGCATTCTGTCCATCAACTGTTGTTTTTGCATTTGTCACCTCGAGTGCGACGGGTATGCCCAGACGTGGGTCCCCTGCTCTCCAGGCCACTGGAATCAAGCTATCCTGGCTGAAGAAGGGTGAAACCCCCAAACCGGTCCTAGGATGCTTGTTTACAGTCCAGGGAGGACCTGGCATGGCAGTTCAGGCTGGACTGTTCCCATGAGCCACAGGGTCCAGACTGATTTGCATATGGCTGGGTTCAAACTAGAATGACATGGTGAGCAACAAAACGATGGATGTAGGCCCTGATCTCTGTACATGTATGACATTGTTCTGCGTTCTTTCCATCAACTGTTGTTTTTGCATTTGTCACCCCCGAGTGGGACAGGTAGCCCAGACGTGGGTCGCGTGCTCTCCATGAAACTCTCCGCGCTCTCCATGAAACTGGAATCAAGCTATCCTTGCTGAAGAGGGGTGAAACCTCGAAACTGCTCCTAGGATGCATGTTTCCAGACAAGGGAGGACCTGGCTTGGCATTTCGGGCTGGACTGTTCCCATGAGTCACAGGGTCAAGACTGATTTGCATATGGCTGGGTACAAACTGGAATGGCATGGTGAGCAAAAACTATGGATTTAGGCCCAGATCTCTGTACTGGGGTGAATGTATGACATTGTTCTGAATTCTGTTCCTCAACTGTTGTCTTTGCATTGGTCACCCCGAGTGGGACGGGTAAGCCCAGACGTGGGTCCCGTGCTCTCCATGCCACTGGAATCAAGCTATCCTGGCTGAAGAGGGATGAAACCCCGAAACCCGTCCTGGGATGCTTGATTCCAGTCCAGTGAGGACCTGGCTTGGCCGTTCGGGCTAGACTGTTCCCATGAGGCACAGGGTCAAGACTGATTTGCATATGGCTGGTTACAAACTGGAATGGCATGGTGAGCAAAAAACGATGGATTTAGGCCCAGATCTCTGTACTGGGGTGAATGTGTGACATTGTTCTGCATTCTGTCCATCAACTGTTGTTTTGGCAATTTGTCACCCCGAGAGGGACGGGTATGCCCAGATGCCACTGGAATCAAGCTATCCTGGCTCAAGAGGGGTGAAACCCCGAAACTGGTCCTAGGATGCTTGTTTCCAGTGCAGGGAGGACCTGGCTTGGCAGTTCGGGCTGGACTGTTCCCATGAGCCACAGGGTCCAGACTGATTTGCATATGGCTGGGTTCAAACTAGAATGGCATGGTGAGCAACAAAACAATGGATTTAGGCCCTGATCTCTGTACTGGGTGAATGTATGACAATGTTCTGCATTCTGTCCATCAACTGTTGTTTTTGCATTTGTCACCCCCGAGTGGGACAGGTATGCCCAGACGTAGGTCCCGTGCTCTCCATGAAACTGGAATCAAGCTATCCTGTCTGAAGAGGGGTGAAACCCCGAAACCGCTCCTAGGATGCTTGTTTCCAGACTAGGGAGGACCTGGCTTGGCATTTCGGGCTGGACTGTTCCCCTGAGTCACAGGGTCAAGACTGATTTGCATATGGCTGGGCTCAAACTGGAATGGCATGGTGAGCAAAAAACGATGGATTTAGGCCCAGATCTCTGTACTGGGGTGAATGTATGACATTGTTCATGTTCTGCATTCTGTCCATCAACTGTTGTTTTTGCATTTTTCACCCCGGGTGGGACGGGTATGCCCAGACGTTGGTCCCATGCTCTCCATGCTACTGGAATCAAGCTATCCTGTCTGAAGAGGGGTGAACCCCCGAAACCGGTCCTAGAATGCTTGTTTCCAGTCCTAGGATTCTTGTTTCCATTCCAGGGAGGACCTGGCTTGGCAGTTCAGGATGGACTGTTCCCATGACGCACAGGGTCCAGACTGATTTGCATTTGGCTAGGTTCAAACTGGAATGGCATGGTGAGCAAAACAATGATGGATTTAGGCCCAGATCTCTGTACTGGGCTGAATGTATGACATTGTTCTGCATTCTGTCCATCAGCTGTTGTTTTTGCTTTTGTCACCCCGATTGGGATGGGAATGCCCAGACGTGGGTTCCGTGCTCTCCCTGCCACTGGAATCAAGCTATCCTGACTGAAGAGGGGTGAAACCCCGAAACCGGTCCTAGAATGCTTGTTTCCAGTCCTAGGATGCTTGTTTCCATTCCAGGGAGGACCTGGCTTGGCAGTTCAGGATGGACTGTTCCCATGACGCACAGGGTCCAGACTGATTTGCATTTGGCTGGGTTCAAACTGGAATGGCATGGTGAGCAAAACAATGATGGATTTAGGCCCAGATCTCTGTACTGGGCTGAATGTATGACATTGTTCTGCCTTCTGTCCATCAGCTGTTGTTTTTGCTTTTGTCACCCCGATTGGGATGAGAATGCCCAGACGTGGGTTCTGTGCTCTCCATGCCACTGGAATCAAGCTATCCTGACTGAAGAGGGGTGAAACCCCGAAACTGGTCCTAGAATGCTTGTCTCCAGTCCTAGGATGCTTGTTTCCAGGCCAGGGAGGACCTGGCTTGGCAGTTCAAGCTGGACTGTTCCCATGACGCACAGGGTCAAGACTGATTTGCATATGGCTGGGTTCAAACTGGAATGGCATGGTGAGCAAAACAATGATGGATTTAGGCCCAGATCTCTGTACTGGGCTGAATGTATGACATTGTTCTGCATTCTGTCCATCAACTGTTGTTTTTGCATTTGTCACCTCGAGTGTGACGGGTATGCCCAGACGTGGGTCCCCTGCTCTCCAGTCCACTGGAATCAAGCTATCCTGGCTCAAGAGGTGTGAAACCCCGAAACCGGTCCTAGGATGCTTGTTTACAGTCCAGGGAGGACCTGGCTTGGCAGTTCAGGCTGGACTGTTCCCATGAGCCACAGGGTCCAGACTGATTTGCATATGGCAGGGTTCAAACTAGAATGGCATGGTGAGCAACAAAACAATGGATTTAGGCCCTGATCTCTGTACTGGGTGAATGTATGACATTGTTCTGTATTCTGTCCATCAACTGTTGTTTTTGCATTTGTCGCCCCCGAGTGGGACAGGTATGCCCAGACGTGGGTCCCGTGCTCTCCATGAAACTGGAATCAAGCTATCCTGTCTGAAGAGGGGTGAAACCCTGAAAATGCTCCTAGGATGCTTGTTTTCAGACCAGGGAGGACCTGGCTTTTTATTTCGGGCTGGACTGTTCCCATGAGGCACAGGGTCAAGACTGATTTGCATATGGCTGGTTACAAACTGGAATGGCATGGTGAGCAAAAAAACGATGGATTTAGGCCCAGATCTCTGTACTGGGGTGAATGTATGACATTGTTCTGCATTCTGTCCATCAACTGTTGTTTTTGCATTTGTCACCCCGAGTGGGACGGGTATGCCCAGACGCGGGTCCCATGCTCTCCATGCCACTGGAATCAAGCTATCCTGGCTGAAGAGGGGTGTACCCCAGGAACCGGTCCTAGGATGCTTGTTTCCAGTCCAGGGAGGACCTGGCTTGGCAGTTCGGGCTGGACTGTTCCCATGAGGCACAATGTCAAGACTGACTTGCATATAGCCTGGTTCAAACTGGAATGGCATGGTGAGCAAAAAAACTATGGATTTAGGCCCAGATATCTGTACTGGGGTGAATGTATGACATTGTTCATGTTCTGCATTCTGTCCATCAACTGTTGTTTTTGCATTTTTCTCCCCGGGTGGGACGGGTATGCCCAGACGTTGGTCCCATGCTCTCCATGCTACTGGAATCAAGCTATCCTGGCTGAAGAGGGGTGGAACCCCGAAACCGGTCCTGGAATGCTTGTTTCCAGTACTAGGATGCTTGTTTCCATTCCAGGGAGGACCTGGCTTGGCAGTTCAGGCTGGACTGTTCCCATGACGCACAGGGTCCAGACTGATTTGCATATGGCTGGGTTCAAACTGGAATGGCATGTTGAGCAAAACAATGATGGATTTAGGCCCAGATCTCTGTACTGGGCTGAATGTATGACATTGTTCTGCATTCTGTCCATCAACTGTTGTTTTTGCTTTTGTCACCCCGAGTGGGATGGGTATGCCCAGACGTGGGTTCCGTGCTCTCCATACCACTGGAATCAAGCTATCCTGACTGAAGAGGGGTGAAACCCCGAAACCGGTCCTAGAATGCTTGTTTCCAGTCCTAGGATGCTTGTTTCCAGTCCAGGGAGGACCTGGCTTGGCAGTTCAGGCTGGACTGTTCCCATGATGCACAGGGTCAAGACTAATTCACATATGGCTGGGTTCAAACTGGAATGGCATGGTGAGCAAAAAAAATGATGGATTTAGGCCCAGATATCTCTACTTGGGGAATGCATGACATTGTTCTGCATTCCGTCCATCAACTGTTGTTTTTACATATTGTTAGTGACTTGTCAAGGTATGTCATTACTTGATGCCGTCTTTTCAACATGTATGTCTAAATCTAACAGACACACATTTTAAATACTTCAAGTGGTTGGTTTTCATTTGGTAGTTTTTCAAGTGCAATAACACAGTGGTGGTCCTTCTAACATATTTAAGACTATTCATGTTGAAGCTTTATCTTTTAATGGCCCCATTTCTTGGGAGACCGCTTGTTGTGCGTCACTCTTCAGCCTGGAGTCTTTCTCTGCAACGGTATCCATATCTCACAGCACTGAGGCATACAGCTGCTTCTTGTGTCTTTAAAGCCCTTCAGACTCTTTCGCAATCAGTGCGAGGGTATCCTTTAGGACTGGTGAATTTGCTGCCATGGTCTTTAGAAGGATTTCCCCCATCTTTACAACTTTATCGGCCACTGTCTGTTGACCAATTCCATCTTTCTTAAATTTGAGATACATGGAGGGTGGACTGGATGCTTTCAGCATCAGGTTGTGGCAGAACCCATTTCTCTGTAACCTCTGCAACTTTACAGAGCCACTGTATCAGATCTTCTTCTTGGTCCATCAAAACGAAATCCATAATCGACAATGTCTTCAGTGTTCTCTCTGGTATCGGAGACAAGATTTCCTCCCATCCCATCAACATATTTTAGTCAGAGTTTATTAGTGCTTCTGGTACAATGTTGGTGGTCTCTTTTGTATTACCATATCCACATTCCTGTGCAGTTATTGAAAGTTTCTTCAATTGCTAAGCTAAATTTTCAAATATTTTATCTCTGGGATGTAGAGAAAGAAATTCATCATCGTTTTCCCATTGCCTCTTAAAGTGCAGGACCTGTGTGCTACGTACGAAACCAACATCCCTCTGCTGCTTACTGGTGCAAGTGTGTTCTTCTTCAATGCCCCATTCACTGCCATCCACACTAGATGATTTTTCAGAACTGGAGAAGGTGCATGTAAAAGTGGTCCATTACAATCTGTGGCTATATTCTCTCTGCTAGTAGAATATGTTTCCGAGGATGCTTTGCCAGCAGAGATAGGCTGATATACAGAATCTGCCTGTAGGCAGTCAGTTCTAGTTGATAGTTTTTTGTAGTGTTGCTGTGAGGAGCTTAAGTGCTTCCCAGTGAAGTTGCTGTGGCTTCCTATGGCAAGCTAAGTATCATCATAAGACAGTCTAACAGACTGAGCATATCATCTGGCGAAACAGAAATGCTATCAAGGCCTATGCCGGAATCATGCAAAAACCCTTCATGTGATGCAAACTCGTTGGAGATCTCCTTTGATCGTATTTGCTTCGAGTTCAAAAGACATGTATAATCCAGTAAATCCTGATATTCCTTATCTGGATCCCAGTGGGGATCCAGATAATGGCCAATTTATCAATTTACGCAGAGTTTTAATGCGTTAAAGTTTTGATAGGTCAAAAGTGACTTGAATAGCTCTATTTTATACCACTCGTAGCTGCAAGGTGGAATGCGTAGATGCACTCAAATAAACAGCCATGCAAAAAAACAGCCTAGATAAAACAATATAATGCACTAGTGTTATTCTACATCTGCTATTCAGCATTGGGCAGATTTGGTGTACATAATATACCAGCATCATCACTGAGGGAATCGCTGTAGTGAAAGGCACATTCAGATTCCCGTAGCATCCTCCCCACCCTGGGTGCCCACCAGTGACTGTGCCACACAGGGAGCTCAGCATAACATGTCTTGATTATTCTGTGTTTAACCATGAACTCAACATTCTAAACCTGCATTTACTTCACTACGTTTTAATGCTTAAGACATAGTTCTACAGAGTCCATCAGGAGCCACAAGGGTTCCTTCATTACAAGCTCACACGACACTGCGTCTTCCCCTCTGTTGTATAAAAAAATGCAATTTTTTCAAATATATACAATAATAGCTCTTTAATGAGTGTTCGTGGTGCTTTGATCACATGTACTGACTGTGGCTTCGGGAACTGGGGATAGGCACCTAGAGAAACTTAGCAAACCTGTAAATTTTTTGAAACTAAACACCCAGAGTAATCCAGGATGGGGTGACTTGTATGCCTCTCACCAGGTTCTGTAACCCAGAATCCCTTGAAAATCTCAAATTTTATTAAAACTAAACACATTTTCCTCACATTTCTGTAATGGAAAGTTCTGGAATCTGCAGGGAGCCACAAACCTCCACCCACCTAGCATTTCCCCAAGTCTCCCAATAAAAATGCTACCTCACTTGTGTGGGTAGGCCTAGTACTCATGACAGGAAACGGCCCAAAACGCAAAGTGGAAACATCACATTTTCTACTGAAATATGACCCTTTTTTTGCAATGTGCCTAGCTGTGGATTTTGGGCCCTACTGAGCTCAGCCAGCACTTAGGGAAACCTAGCAAACCTCTACATTTTTAAAAACTGGACAACCAGGGGAATCCAGTATGGAGTGACTTGTGTGCCTCTCACTAGGTTCTGTTATCCAGACTCTTTTGCAAACCTCAAACTTCATAAAAAGAAAAAAAAACACATTTTCTTCACATTACTGTGATGGAAAGTTCTAAAATCTGTGGGGAGCCACAAACTTCCATCCACCCAGCATTCCCCCCATCTCCCAATAAAAATGGTACCTCACCACTGTGGGTAGGCCTTGTGCCCGTGACAGGAAAATACATTTCAATGAAAACTGATGCCTTTTTTGCAAAGTGCCTAGCTGTGCATTTTGAACCCTAGCTCAGCTGGCACCGAAGTAAAACTAAAAAACCTGTACATTTTGTACAACTAAACAGCCAGGGGACTCCATGATGGCGTGACTAGTGTGTCTCTCACCAGGTTCTGTTACCCAGAATCCCTTAAAGTCCTCAAACTTTGTCCCAAAAAAACATTTTCCTCACATTGCTGTGATGAAAAGTTCTGGAATCTACAGGGAGGAACGAACTTCTACCCACCAAGAATCCTCCCAAGTCTCCCAATAAAAATGGTACCTCACTTGTGTGGGTAGGCCTAGTGCACGTGGCACGAAACAGCCCACATCGCAACATGGACACATCACAATCTTCCAATGAAAACTGACCCTTTTTTTGCTATGTGCCTAGATGTTGATTTTGGACCCTAGCTCT
This sequence comes from Triturus cristatus, assembly GCF_964204655.1. NCBI lineage: Eukaryota > Metazoa > Chordata > Amphibia > Caudata > Salamandridae > Triturus > Triturus cristatus. Next base: position 749,295,851 of record NC_140589.1, read on the forward strand.
GTCGGCACCTAAGGGAAACATATAAAAATTGTATATATTTAAAAACTGGACACTCTGGGGAATCGAGGATGGGGTGACTTGTGTGGTTCTCATCAGGTTCTGTTACCCAAAATCCCTTGCAAACCTCAAACATTGTAAAACAAAAACACATTTTTCTCACATTTCTGTGATGGAAAGTTCTGGAATCTGCATGGCGCCACAAACTTCCATCCACCCAGCATACCACCAAGTCTCCCGATAAAAATGGCATCGCACTTGTATGGGTAGGCCTAGTGCCCCCGACAGGAAACGGCCGACAACACAAAGTGGACACCATATTTTGCCACAGAAAACTGACCCTTTTTTTGCAATGAGCCTAGATGTAGACTTGGGACCCTAGCTGAGCCGGCACCCAGAGTAACCTAGCAAATCTGTATATTTCTTAAAACTAGACACCCAGGTGAATCTAGGATGAGGTGACTTGTATGCCTTTCACCAAGTTCTGTTACCCATAATCCCTTGAAATCCTCAAACTTTGTCCCAAAAAAACCTTTTCCTCACATTTCTGTGATGGAAAGTTCTGGAATCTGCGTGGAGACACAAGAATCCACCCACCCAGCATTCCCCCAAGGCTCCTGATAAAACAGGCTTCTCAATTGTGTGGGAAGGCCCAGTACCCGCGACAGGAAACTGCCCAAAACGCAACGTGGACACATCACATTTTTCCACTGAAAATTGACCCTTTTTTGTAATGTGTCTAGCTGTGGATTTCGGGCCCTGGCTCAGCTGGCACCTAGGGAAACCTATCAAACCTGTACATTTTTAAAACGAGACATCCAGGGCAAGCCAAGAAGGGATGACTTGTGTGGCTCTCACTAGGTTCTGTTACCCAGAATCCCTTGAAAACCTCAAACTTTGTCAAACAAAACATTATTTTCCTCACATTTTTATGAGGGAAAGTTCTGAAATCTGTACGGAGCCACAAACTTCCACCCACCCAGCATTTCCCCAAGTCTCCCACTGAAAATGGTACCTCACTTGTGTGGGTATGTCTAGTACCCGCGACAGGAAACGGCTCAAAACGTAACATGGACACATCAATTTTTCCACAGAAAACTGACCCCTCTTTTGCAAGGTCTCTAGCTGTGGACTTTGCGAGCTAGCTCAGCTGGAACCTAGGGAAACCTAGCAAGCCTGTACATTTTTGAAAATGAGACATCCAGGACAATCCAAGATGGGTGACTTGTGTGGCTCTCACAAGGTTCTGTTACCCAGAATCCCTTAAAAAACTCAATCTTTGTCAAAAAACACATTTCCCTCACATTTCTGTGATGAAATGTTCTGGAATCTGTGTGGAGCCACAAAATGTTACCCGCCCAGCATTCCCCCAAGTCCCTCAATAAAAAAGGCACCTTAATTGTCTGGGTAGGCCAAGTACCCAGGACAAAAAACGGTCCAAATGGCAACGTGGACAGATCACATTTTTTCCAGTGAAAACGTACCCTTTTCTCGCAATGTGCCTAGCTGTGGATTTTGGACCCTAGGTTTGCCAGCACCTAGGGATACCAAGCAAACATATATATATTTAGAAACTAGACACTCTGGGGAATCCATGATGGGGTGACTTGTGTCAAATGCAAATATAACAGTTGATGGACAGAATCCAGAACAATGTCATACATTCACCCCAGTACAGAGATCTGGGCCTAAATCCATCGATTTTTGCTCAACATGCCATTCCAGTTTGTGTGTCTTTTGCTTTCTCGCCCTAAGTGTGCTGGGTATACCCAGACGTGGGTCCCGAGCTCACTGTGCCACTGGATTCAAGCTATCCTGGTTGAAGAGGGATGAAACCCCGAAACCGGTCCTAGGATGCTTGTTTCCAGGTCAGGGAGGACCTGGCTTGGCAGTTCGGGCTGGACTGTTCCCATGAGGCACAGGGCCAAGACTGATTTGCATATGGCCAGGTCTAAACTGGGGTGGCATGGTGAGCAAAAGAATGATGGATTTAACCCAGATCTCTTGACTGGGGGTGAATGTTTTGATTGGTTCTGTATTCCGTCCATCAATTGTGTGTCTTGGGGTGATTTGTGTGGCTCTCACCAGGTTATGTAACCCATGCTCCTTTGCAAACCTCAAACTTTGTATAATAAAAACATATTTTTCTCACATTTCTGTGATGGAAAGTTCTGGAATCTGCGGGAAGCAACAAACTTCCACCCACCCAGCATTACCTTAAGTATCCCGATAAAAATGGTACCTCACTTGTGTTGGTAAGCCTAGTGCCCGTGACAGAAAACAGCCCGAAATGTACTGTGGAGACTTTAAAATTATCGGTCATAAAAAGACCTTGTTTTTGTGAGGGAGTCACCTGCATTTTTGACACCGGGCTCGGTGGGGATCTAGGGAAACCTACCACACCCAGGTATTTCTGAAAACAAGACACATGGGCAAGTACATGGAGATGTGACTTGCGTGGATCCCCAGAGTTTATCTACCCATCCTGGCTTACTCTGAGTGTCTAGTTTGCAAACATTTACAGGTTTACTAGATTTCCCTAGGTGCTGGCTGAGCTAGGGTTCAAAATCGACAGCTAGGCACATTGTGAAAAAAGGATCAGTTTTCAGTGCAAAATTGTGATGTGTCCAAGTCGTGTTTCGGGCTATTTCCTTATGCGGGCACTAGCCCTACCCGCACAGAAAGACTGTCCCATTTGTGTTTGGGGTTGGGGGCATTGGCAAGTACATTCTGGGTGGTCCCCATAGTGGAGGTTCTGACTTCCAACAGGACAGATCAGGGCATTTTGCCCCATCTGTCTCTAGGAGGAGGGGCAGAAAGACAGTGGCAACATTTTTGGAGGGGTGGAGGCATTGGCATGCCCATTTTGGGCAGCCCCAACCTCTATGTATAAAAACACATAAGCCCTGGTGTGTAGTAGGCTTTCTGTCCCTGGGGGGGGGAGATCAGGGGCTATTGCACCATCTGCCTCTGGGGGGGGCAAATATACTGTGGCTAATTGTTTTAGGGTGGGGGCATTGGCATGCCCATTCTGGGCAGCCCCCACCCCTACATTTAAAAAAATGAAATCCCTGGCACCTAGTGGGCTTTCTTTTCCCCGGGGGCACAAATCAGGGGCTATTGCCCCACCTGCCTCCGGGGGGTGGCAGTGAGAGTGTGACTACTTTTTAGGAGGGGTGAGGGCATAGGCATGCCTATTCTGGGCAGCAACACCCCTAAGCATGAAAAATCCATAATCCCTGGTTCCTAGTGGGCTTTCTATCCCCTGGGGGCAGATCAGAGGCTATTGTCCCATCTGTCAACCAGGGGTGCGAAAGACTGTGTTCTTTTTGGGGGAAGGGGCATTTGAATGTCCCTTCTGGGCAGCCCCCACCCCTAGCTATGAAACAAACTCCCTGGCACTTAGTGGCCTTTCTGCCCCCCCCAGGGGAGCTGATCAGTGGCTATTGCCCCCATCTGCCTCCGGGGGGAGCAAAAGGACTGTGGCTAATTTGTTTTGTGGGTGAGAGCATTGGCATGCCCATTCTGGGCAGCCCACATCTATATGTATTTAAATAAAACCAATCCCTATGCCTAGTGGGCTTTCTGCCCACCCCACCAAGGGCTGAAGGCCCCCATCTGCCTCCCAGGGGGGAAGAAAGACTGTGGAAATTGTTTTGGGGGTGGAGGTATTGGCATGCCCATTCTGGGCAGCCCCTATGGCTGAACCATAAAACAAAGTAGTCTCTGGCTTACTAGTGGGCTTTCTTTCCTAGATCGGGGGCTATTGCTGCCATATTTCCCCCAGGGGGGCATAAAGACTTAAAATTGCCAGAAATGTTGGGGGGAACAAAAGCCCTTCCCCGAGGGCCCCTCCTCCCTCCTTGGTGCCCAGTGGGCAGATTCCTGCTTGGGGATTGCCCTTCTGCAGCAATCCCCAAGCAGGGATCGTCATTTCAGTAAAAACCCAGAACAGACCAGGAAGCTAATCCCCAGCTCCAAGGCTGCTTTGGAATAAAGGAATTCCGCGTGGTGCCCGCACCAGAGGGATTTCCGTTGCCATGTATTAGGACGTGTGGGAGCCGTCCGAGGCACATGACACCGTTGCGTTGGACCACTCCTGCACGTCTGACACACAGAACGGGTTAATGATCATATACAAGTCCAAATATTGGTCATTGGTGGACCTACCAGGCCTAAATCTATACTAATGGTCAGACAGTATTTGGTTCTCATCAGCCTAAGCTGTAAATTTATTAAGGATAACCCGCTGCACAACTTTCACAACCCAATCAATCAATGATATAGGCCTATAACACTGGGTGTTGTCCTTATCTCCTTTAAAAAAAAAAAAACAAGACCATGGTTGATGTGGCAGAGGACTGTTCGGGTCCCTCTTTGATGGTGAAGTTAATCTTGCCTAGTCATTGCAAGATGAGTCTCGTTGGAAAAGATGAAGATGAGTGTCAGTTCCGCTAATGGGTGCTTCAATCAAATGAATACTATTCCCGATATCAACAGGAAATAGGAAGTATTCATGTTTTTCTGTATATGTAGGAGTTATCTTTATAGGCAGTGCAGGGGCTCCCCGCAAGAGAAGGTTCAGAACTGTATTTTGGTGGGGTGATTTCCCTTCCAGTTGCAAGAATGTATTTCACCACCAATCAAATGCTTAGAGCTGGTGTGAACATAGCAGGCCAGACCCACAGGGAAATCTGGTATCCAGAAGGAGGATATTAGCGAAGACATGCTGCAGGGGTAACATCATGTGGTAGTGATGGATCAGGCAATAAGTATGAATACAAAGGGCTAGGTCCACCTCCAGGTAAGAAGGCCACATCAGGAGCAGCTATGGTGTAGGATGTGGGACAGGTCCTGAAGCAGCAGCAGTCACACTGTTGTCTCTAGAAGGAGCGGTTCACTTACAGTGGGAAGACTAGGTCCAATTCACCAGACCGCAACATTTTACAGCTCTCTTTAAGCAGGAGCTGATAGGGTTCATGCTAGCAAGCTGAGATGCAGTCTCCCACGGGCATCAGCAAATATAAACCAAGTCACCTGGCTGGGGAGAGTAACAGGCCTCTGTTGGAACCTCAGGTATGATTGCTTGCTTCTGAGAACAGAAACTGTAAAGACATTGTATAAGCTTTTTGCTTTTGTAAGACTGCTTCATCATTTAACTGTAAATTTAACCTGGCAGTGGAAACAAGGGGAGTTGACTGAAGCACCATGGGTAGACCTAGATTATTAGATGCTCAGGGAAGTAGTTGCTTCCCCATAATACTAACAGTCAAACAGCAGGCCATTTCAACTGTCTCTCAGAGCATATCTTTGCTCTCTTGTTCTTAACGGTACCATTGCACCTTTCTACTCTGCATGCAGACTCTGAGTGATAGGCACAATGAAAATGACAATGAAAATGTTGATCTACTTCTTGGGCCTTGCAAGCTGCCCGCAATACTGCTGACGTAAAACTAAGTGTGCTGTTCAGTGACTACTCATTCAGTACGGTACCAGGAGCCAAAGTATAAAGTCTGAGTGACTGCTTAGCTACTGTGATGGCATCTTACGGGCACAGGAGTATGCTTCTATCCATACTGAGAACATACACACTATAACCAGGACATACAAATACTTGACACATTTAAGCCTCTGTATAAAATCTATCTGTATATGCATATTAGGGCCTGAAGGGGGAGAGTGAGTATCAGATGAGGTCTTAATCTCTTTTCTGACATTGTGCGACAGGCATATAGCACAGATCTGTCCATAACTCAGGGCTAGGAAGAAATGAAGCATAAACACTAATGGACTGCTGCAGCATCCATACCTCTTCAGGGTCTCCTTTACATGGCTGCTTGGTCCAAACCTGTTTTTTAACTTTTAGAGTTGTTTTTCTACAAATGACACACATACTTTATTGTTGGTATGGGAAATGAATCAGTTCTGGTTAGTTGTTTTTATACAAATGACACACATACTTTATTGTTTTTTTTTTATTATTAATGTTTTTATTGAGCAGAATAGAGCAGGAAGAAAAAAAAAAAAAAGACAGTTTTTAAAGCAATTTTACAGTCTCTTTCTATTACATGTATACATCTGGAACAGCACACCAATCTATCAAGGATACAAAAAGTGTAGACCTGCTAAAGTGCAATGTGCAGTGCAATTGGGCCCTCGACAGTTCAACAATGGATGTGTCAAAATACCTAAAATGAATACCATATAAATAATCTAAAAAAGTATAGAACTCCTGAAGTGTAATGTACAGGACTGTAAGACTTACTTCTAAACATCAATTTTATCTTGATAACAGTTTATCTACTAGCCTGCAGTCAATAATATGACTACACCCCTCATTATCATCGTATTTAATCTTTTCATCAACTCAGAGATAAATTGTGCAAAGATACAAAATTTCTTAAAGTGCAATATGCGTAAGTGACATGTGCTAAAGTGCAATACTTTATCTGCTGACCTCTGCTCCACAGTAAGAGAAACATTTGCTTTATCCCCTTCATTTTTCCCGACATGTTTTAATCTGTTTCATCAAATCAACAATAAATTGTGCAATAATGCAAATTATCCTAAAGTGCAACATGCTAAGGTATTGAGAGCTAAAGTGCTGAGCTACTACCATACTAAAAATTTTTTTTTATATAGCTTGATACTTATCTAAAAATTTCCAAACCAAAGTAAATTTTTTTACTGCCCCAATCCGCTTGGCATATGCTTCTTCATATCTCCTGGTCCTCCACATTTTTATTAACCATTCCGAGTAAGTAGAAATCTGTTCTGTACGCCACTTTTGCAAAATCAATGATCGTGCTATTGCCGCGCCAATAGCCACGAACGTTGCTTCTGCTTTATTTAGGTCAGTTCTTACTCTAGAGATCCCAAACAGTGCTACCTCTGTTTCAGGATCGATATTTTTACCCATTGCATTGCTTATAGCCGAAAAAAATTTATCCAAAAAAATCTGAAGTTTTGGGCATGTAAAACAGATATGTAGCCAGTCTCCCTCTCCCAAGGCCTGGCACCGGAAGCAATTGTTAACAACCCCGGCATAGCGTTTATTTAACACTGCCGGAGTATAGTATGCCATCCACCTTGAAAGGAAGGCCATCCTTTTGAAATTGGCCGCTCTCAATGCCTTATTACCCATTAATGCAATCTGTTGCCACTCTTGCTGGGAAAATTTGCAGTTCGTTTCTTGAATGATTTTTTCCAAGAAAGTTTCAACTAAGGGAGCTGACCTCTGTTTTAAAAGTAGAGAGTACCAATTACCTACGCCTTTCATTCTCATCTTATAAAGTGCGTTCACAAGTCCCCCTACTACCTGGTCTGGGCAGATATCATATTTTTTAATCAGATGCGAGATCTGTAAATATTCCAAAAATCCAGGTTTCGCCATATTCCCGCATCTGGCTATAACCTGTTCCCAGGACATAAAGGTTTGAACTAAAAAAAAGCTACCTAACTCAAAAAAAACATTGTCCTTCCATTTTGTTAACAGGCGAGAATGCATCTGCAGCCCCAGAGTTCTAATTTCTTCGAGATTTAAAAAAATGTTGCCAGAAGAGTTAGTTTGCTTAAAAAAGCATAGAAGGCGCTTGGAAAAGTCTCGTATTGTCTTATAGCGGGATTTCTTAGGTAATTTGGTTGTTTTAAGAAAGGCAGATAATTGTGTTCCAGATTCACTAAGCATTTTTTCATAGTAAAAAATTTCTGTCGAATCTTTACAATCAAGTAGACGGGCAGTTATGTCCAGAAGGGCAGCCTCATAATAGATTTGGATATTAGGAAGAGCCAATCCCCCCTGGTCTATTTCTAATTGTAGTGTGGAAAGTTTAACTCTGGAGGTCTAGTTATTCCAAATAAATTCTCTAAACATTTAATCAATTTCTTTAAAAAATGTTACATTTATCTTAAGAGGAATATTAATAAATAAAAAATTCAATAAGGGTAGAATAGACATCTTTAAAAGCCCGACCCGGCCTATCAAAGTCAATGGTAGTATAGACCACTTGTCCAATAAACTTTTGATCGTACATTTCATTGTCAAGTAATTCAAGCTAAAAAGTAGATCAGCTTGGCTAGAGACATAAATACCCAGATACCTTATTGGGTCTGTTTTCATCGCCTGGGGTTTTAAATTCTGAGGTAAGAAATTATAGTCATTGTTTAATATTAACATTTCTGTTTTATTTTCATTTATTTTATATCCCCCAATTTGTTCAAATCTTCTAAACTCCGTTAATACCTCGCTCCAGTTCATTTCATACGGATATAGGTACAAGATTATATCGTCTGCAAATAATTTCATTTTTGGCATCCCGTCAATGGGAGCTCTAATTAAGAGATTATCCCTTATTCTACAAGCCAATGGCTCTATAAAAAATGTAAACAAGATGGGTGAAAGGGGGCAGCCCTGCCTAGTCCCTCGTTTTATTTCTATTTCCCCAATTGATTCACCATTTATAATTAGTTTGGCATGAGCTCCTTGATATATATTCTTTAACATTTTAATAGTTTGGCTAGGAAACCCAAACTTAAATAAACCGATAAAAAGAGCTTCCCACTTCACTAGATCGAACGCTTTTTCGGCATCGACCATTGTGATAAAAATGGGTAGTTTATTTACAGAGGCAAAGTCTAAAGTCTGAATTAAAAATCGGGTATTTGTTGACATATATCTACCTAAGATAAACCCAGTCTGGTCTGGATGAATTAAGGCTTGGGCTATGGGTGTAAAGCGCTGGGCCCAGATTTTCATTAATATTTTAAAATCTGCGTTCAAAAGGCTGATTGGTCTATACGAATTCACATCTTTTTCATTCTTCCCCTTTTTAACAAAACTAATCAAAATAGACTCCGTGAAAGTTCTGGGAACCTTACCGCCGTGTTTGATATAAGTATATATTTTTTTAAGAAAGGGAGTTAGTATCTTCTTAAAAGTTTTATATAGCTCAATCGGGAGCCCGTCCGCTCCACAGGCTTTTGCCCCTGGAATTAGTCCTATAGCCTTTTCTATTTCGTCTTTGGATATATCTATCTGAAGCTGTTTTACCATTTCTCTTGTAAGACTGGGTGTCTCGACTTGCTTATAAAATTGATCAATCTGGTCTACTCCAACCTGATATTCAGTTGCGTATAATTTAGTGTAGTGTTCCAAGAATATTTGCGTAATCTCTCCTTTTTCAGTTAAAAGGCCATTATTTCTGGGGTCCATGATTTCGGTGATCATTGCTGACTCTTGCTTAGTTTTAGTAGCGCCAGCAAGCATTTTACCAATCAGCTGGTTTTCTTCATAGACCCGTTGCTGGTACGCTCTGGACATTCTGTTGGAGATTATTAATTTTTTCTCTCCTCTGTTTCGTTTGGGCAGCCGAGTAGGCTATTATTTGGCCCCTTAGAGCAGCCTTGAACCCCCCCCATACAGAGAATATGTCTGCTGTGTTCTCGTTTCTACTAAAAAATTCTTTTATCCATTCCTCCGTGTTATTTACCCACTGGCTATCCTGTAAGAGGAGTCGATCCATCTGCCACTTGGATCTTGATCTCACCTTTTCATTAATTTTAATCTCCACTTTTATTAGGGAATGATCCGAAAATGGGTTTGTCAAAATTTGTGTACTCTTATACCCCAAAGATTTAGTTATTAAAAAAAAATCAATTCTGGATGCTGTATTGTATTTATTAGAATAACAGATAAATTCCATCTTATAGGGATTAGCATCACGCCAAGGGTCTATTAAGACATGTTCTGCTATTAAGCCTGCTAGCGCTTTCTTGGTTTGGGGTTTCATCTCTTTTTTTTTCCTATTTGAGGTATCTTTTTTTAAGTTTTGGATGAAGTTGAAATCTCCACCCCAAATAATTTTTCCCGGTCTCCCCCGTAATATTTCCCCTATTTTAATTACAGCTGCGTTGTCATCCATTACAGGGGCATAATAATTCACAAAATTGTATGTAGCGCCCTTTAATCTGGCTTCAACCCAGATCCATCTACCCAGAGGATCTCTTACTATTTGACCAAATTCCCAAGGAAGATTTTTACAAAAATAAATAGCAACTCCTCTGCAAGCCAGTCCGGCAGAGGCGAAAAAGACATGAGAAAACCAACGAGGAAGAAATAAATTTGGAGAATTTGATTTTAAATGTGTTTCTTGTAGAAACAGGACTTGAGGTGTCAGGGAGGCGAGCCATCTAATCAGGCCTCCGTATTTCTGCTTATTTAAGATCCCGTTAACATTTAGAGAGTAGATAGTACATGAGTTTGTCATCTCCTATATAATTCCATCTTCCTTCCACTAACTACTTTCCACCTATTGCCTGAAGAAACATAACCTACCCATCGTCTACCTATTTTAATCTTCCATTGCTTAGCTAATTTAACCTTTTCAGCTTCTGCTCGACTTCTGCTCATTTTTATTTTGCTTTTACACCCCCCCCAGCTAACCCAAGGTCCTCCCAGTCCCCACCCCCTACCACTTGCCCTCCCCTTGCATTGTGGAAAAACCCCTAGCTGCCACGCAGCCCACATTGCAACCCTCCCAAAAAACTTATGGGCGTCTTGGAGTTACGCCCAGGATGAACCCGCCCTTGTCCCCAGATCCCACCCATTCCTAACAAAAAAATTTCCCTTCTTTTTTTTCTCCCTTTTTGCCGTTTATTCATTTGTATCCCCACCCTCCTGTGCCCCATGATTATTATAGAACCCTATATGCTTAACCAATTACTTAAACCCATAATCGAGTTGAGTCATATCCATAGAATCACAGGATGTAACGACAGCAAAAAAAAATAAAAAAACGCATTTTTTTTAACTTCCCCCACCTCGCACCCCCTCACACCCAGAATCTCTTGCATTACATTACATCTACCAATTGCCATCATCTACTAGAACCTTCCGAAATTTCCTTCAACAGGGCCTGAGCCTCTTCCAAATCAGAAAACAAAAAAAACTTTCTTTTCACTAGCACCTTGAGTTTTGATTGATGAGCAATAGTAGCTTGGGGCACATACTTTATTGTTGGTATGGGAAATGAATCAGTTCTGGTTAGATTCATAGCAACATCAACAGTTTTATACATTGTTGCATTCTTGACAGATGATTCGGCTAGGCTATTGTCCCTTGAAACATCATCATGACAGTGAGAGTGTGCAGTGCACTATACCACTGTCACCTTTTTTGGTAATTGCAAGACATTTAAAATATGTGTACATATTTCCGATTTTAATAGGGGTTCTGGCTGAAGTTAGGAAACCCCTTTTTAACCATAGGACACTAAAGTTGTGCAACACTTGAAATTTGTACTTTGAGTATGTGCATACATTGACCATCTTTTCTTTGGCTTAGATGCAAGCTCGGATGAGAGCAATGAGCTCAGCAATTAGAGCAGATTTCGCAGTGAAAGATAACTTTCCACAATTTGATACAAACTGAATACAGAATAACCAGCAACCAGGACACCCTTATCGTTTCATATGATGAAGCCACAAAATATGTTAAGTCACGGTTAATAATAGGTACATCAGTCAAACTGATACAAGGTTTGGGAATGTGGGCAGTAACAAGGACATAATCATGGGTGGGCATTAGAGAAACATGGTTCAAAGTGGGACAACAGACCAAGGTAGTATGGCAAGCAGACAACAACTATATTTTCTATCAAGACAATCTGGCAGTAAAGAGGTCCTGAGTTTTTGTGGAGTCACCAATCACAGAATAAGGCACAGCAGCAGTTGTAGGGGAATTCAACACTATAATTCCAGATACTTCAATAAGATATGTGGCTGCTGCCACAGACTGTGAACAACATTCTGGGAGTACGTCAGTGACTGTGTCCAGAGAGGCAGAATCTATGGGCTTTTTCTGATCTCCATGGCTTAGTACCAATTCCCCAAGTGCAAATCCATTACATTCATGATTATACCAAGTAAAATGTTTGCCATAATCAAGGTGCCCTAGAGTTGAGACATAAATCAGATCTTGTTTAATCTTTACAAATGTATTCTCAGTTTCACTAGACTACTGCATCTTTTTGGAGATTCTCTTGCAAAGGCTTTACCATTTCAGCATAACTCCGAATCTACTGTCAACAGAACCCAGCCATGCTCAAAAAGATTCATACCTGGGAGACAGTGACAGGGCTGGGTAACTTACAGATTGGTCAACGCATTGAGAGGACAGGTGGGGGTTGCCAGCATTGATTTCAGGACCAAAATATCTGGGGTAACGGAGAACTGTAATTTTTCTTTTGAAGCAGTGGGCCCTTTACTGGCCTGTTTTGTGACGAGACAGTATAAGTCCACCTTGCACTGATCTAAAGTAACAATGCTAAACATAAGTCAATCAACGTATTGGATTAAAATAGAGCCCCAGGGGAAAACCATGGTGTCCAAAATCCTTTTGCAAGGATTGGGAATGGATTGAAGGATATTCATTCAGACAGGCGGATCAACGAAAGCTGAGACTGTCAGACTGTGAAGAAGAAGAGATACTGACACTCTTCATATAAGAGGAAGCAGAAGAAAACATGACAAAGATCAATCAAAGTGAACCATCAGGCATTTGCAGGGAAACAAGAAAGAATAGTGGCACGGATTGAGGACCACAAGGACGTTAGGTATAACCACATTATTACTTGATCAACATGTTGGCTTTCCCTGCCATGTGTATCTGGAGAATCAGGGTGTTTTTATCAACTATGAATGGGTATTAAAACCCCTTGCTTAAGCAAATCTGCTATTACAGGCTGGATCCTTATTATGCCTCAGGTTTTAGTGGGTACCGAGGTATGCTTGGTAATTTCTCCTGGGGGCTGACCTTCACCTTCAGGGGTTCCATCAATGAATCCCTTATTTTTGGCTACCTGGGACCACAATGTGGATGGTACAGGTAAAAGCAACTCATTTACATCAGGGCACATAGCAACCTTGTGACTTACCCCAGGCAACTGAAGCCCTCACATACTAGTGCAAGTACCTTATTTTCTTGTTGATGGGGTATATTCAAAGAAAAACCCTTCTGGGGTACAAAACACAATACAATTAAGCTTACACAGAATATTCCTGCCTAGCAAATTTATTGAGGTGGTTGGGCTAAGCTAAAATGATTGCTTATCAGTTATAGTTCCTAAGGAACTGGATATAGAGTAAGTAATGTAATGGGGAACTAGCTTGTTAGAAATGCTTATTGCCTCTATACACATGCCCAAGAAAGGTAAAGAGATGATATAAGATGCTTTTAGAATAGAGTGATTTTCGCCCCCATCAATGTGTCGAGTAGCATGTTTACCATCAATAACACCATTTCACATAAGGGCCCTTCAAATCGACTAAGATTAAAGGCATACATTACACAGCCCAAACCTCTTCGGCTGTCCTAAAATTCAGGGTACCAGTCAGGTTGGAGAGTCGTGGGGCATTAGGCACTGTATTGGGACAATCTTGTTTCCAATGCCCCAGCTGACCACTAGAGAAACAAGAGCCTCCTGCTCTTGGGGCTTCTCTCCAGCCCCATGTGTTTCCTCTCCCAATCCTTATGCTTTCTTCCCATCACCTTCCATCCCCCATTGAGAGGCTCCTCGTCCCATGCCCTTGACTGTCCTATGCCTATTCTACAATTTGAAAGACATTCATTTGAAACACAAAAACAACAACATGATGGAGGAATGCTCAAATTATTCTCAGCCATTGACAAATGCTTGGGCTTCATCCCAGTTAGTAGTTTCTTGCCCACCATGCCACCTCAGTTTGGACCCATCCATATGCCAATCGGTCTTGACCCTGCACCAATAGGAACAGTCCAGCCTGAAGTATCAGTATAGGTCCTCCAGAGCCAGAATATAAGTAACCCAAGAGCGGTTTCACCCTGAGTAGGGCTCATCACTTGGGTATAGCTTGGTTCCAGTGGCATAAAGAGCACAGAACCCACTTAGGGCATCAATCGCAACAACAACAAAGTGATGGATGAAATGCATGAATTATTCTCAGTCACTGGCAATCCCACATGGCTGAATTCCAGTCCATTGTTTTTTGCCCACAATGCCACCTCAGTTTAGACCCATCCATATGCAAATCACCCTGCTACAATAGGAACAGTCCAGCCCTAAATGCCAAGCAGGTTATCCCTGAACCAGAAAATAAGCAACCCAAGACCAGTTTCCTGCTGTTTAGGGCTCCCAAACCGGGTATACTACAGTATTAATTTCTAAAAAACATTTGTTTTCTTTTTTTCTCATGAGGACAAACAGTGATTGAAAACTATCACCAGTCCAGATAACTTCTTAACCTGCCACCCAATACAAATGGTTATAACTGATCACTGATATTTGGTAATAGTCCCCATAGAAAAGCAGCACTTACAGCTTCCATATCCATCTCTGTGAGGCAGGCAATTCCTGATTGCCTTTAAAACACATCCTTCATTCAGTCCAAATAATTCATGGGTGCCTCCCACTTATTCTGTTATAATTCGAGATCTTAATCCAATCAGTTTTTATTGGGCACACCTCCATAACGCATTAAACAATACATCTTTTGCAGCAATAAATTTCCCATTATTCCTAGGGGCCGGCATCGGCCATGGTGTTTTTTCAACTGATGGTTCTCTCACCTCACTCGGCATCACCGATCATAAGAAGTGATTCACTTCTGCCCAGTTGGGTCTAAATATTTCAAACACACTTTGAAATTCTTCTTGTAATTGAGTGTTTTTTCCCCAAATATTGAATAATTGTTTCTTGATACTCAGTAAATCAGAGGGAGTCACGGGACATGCTCTATTACTCTACCCCTGGTTGTGTAGAAACTCCTTAAGGAGAAAAAGGTAGTAGACGATGGGCCCTCATCTTCGGTGGCATTTGGATGGAGAGATGGGGGATGCCTTCTAGACACTCACTCAGTAGTCTGTCTCAAGCTTCCTAGTGTCATAGTGGGACTTCATTCTCATTGATCTCTATGTACCCAGACACAACCAGGGTGCACTTTAGACCGTCCATTAGGGGTTTTGTGTGGCTTCTGACTGGTCAACAGGCTCCTTGAGCCCGTCACAACCCAGTCGGTTTGACTAGCCGATTTACACTCCGCCCGCCAACATTATAATTCGGTGGTTGGAATGTAAACTAACAATGTCAATCGGTAACCCTCCGATGAGCGGTCAGAGGCTTAACGACTGATATCATAATGAGGCCTGAAATGTCTACAGTTAGCAAAATAGATTAGGAAGTGAATACTTTAGAATATTCAGAATGGCAGTCACTCTAGTTCAAAATAATTGAACTTTATGCAATTGACACTAACCATACATGGATTCTGAGAGTCTGATACCAAAATAATCAAATTTGAAAACATTTTGTCAGAGTTAAAAGCCATAAATTTGTTTTTTGAAATATTAATTTCCAACCCATATACAAAACAGGCTAAACCTCTTCACTGAGATTTGAAGATTCATGGAAGCTTTAGATATTAAGGGCCTTATTCACAAAAATAAACATTAACTTTTTTGTAAGTTTACAATTGTTTGCTATTCACAAAGGTATTTTACTAGTAGTAGGTTTATGACTGCTGAGTCTCCAAACATGAAAAGATAGGACTGTGGTACAAAATTGTAAATTTCCCATGGTGAATCAGGACCTCTCAGTGTATCACCCCCAAACAGTAGGGCCAGTTGCAGAGCATTGTTCCGGCAATACATTATAAAAAATTGATACAACAATAAATGAAGACCAAAAAAAGTGTTGCACCAGGACACAGCCCTGATACACTACGCTGTTTATATGTGTTTACTTAATTATTTCTTATTTGTTTATATATTTATTTATTTTATATAAAGCTGCTCTGCCGGCAGAGGTTATTATTGTGCATTTCATAGTACCAAATGTAAAGAATCTAGTTTGTTTTTACAATGCAACGAACAACAACATTTAAATGCGAAGTAAACAGGTAAAAAAGAGAACTGGTTTCCTGGATAAGAAGAGATGAGATGAGGAATTTAAAATGGAGTGAATTACATGCAGAGTCTGTTTATGAACACAAAATGAAATACTCAACAGATGAACCAGAGCAGAGGATCTTTGCAATTTGTTAACATGGTAGTGATTGAGAAGGAGAGTTTTCGGAAAATTATCTTGAAGTCAGAGTTTTTCAGAAACAGTTTTCAGAGACTGGAGAAAGAAAAATAATTTGGTGTATGTTAGAAATGGGATTCCCAGTTGCCTGAGGTGTTGGAGCTTCGGTATCAAACCTCTTTGCAATGCAGGCTCTGTGCCGATGTTGTGCTGCACAGGTTGAAGAATCCATGTCATCAAACGGCCGTTGCTTCATCGTTGAAGACGATGCATCCATTCTGATCAGCACAAAGTTACCGCTGCGCTGACGTGGAAGAAACTGCAAGAGCCTACTTCCGAGGCCCGGAACTTTGAAGAGAGCATAACAGGTAAGGGTGAGACTCACGGAGGGAAGAGTCCAGCAGCACCAGAACAATTGCAGGAAGTCCCTTGTGTCCCTGAGACTTCAAAAAACAGGAGGCAAGCCAGCAAGTCCTTGTAGAAAACTTGGAGGAAAGGCAGAGTCCAGCTCTTTTTTCAGTAGAGTCAGGGAGCAGCTTGCGGCAAGGCAACAAGCAGAAAAGATGTCCTCCCAGAAAAGCAGTGTCTGATTTTAGGGGGTCAGACACTCAGTACTCATACCCAAAAGTGTCTTTGATGTAGGGGTGACTTTAAAGTAACTCTCTGAAGTCCACACGGATCCTTTTCACTCCAGTCCTGTTTACCAGGCTAACCCTGGGGGGTTGATCAATGCTTTTTGTGTGGACAAAACACTACCTATGGAAGTGTAAGTGTCATCCCCTCCCATTCCTCCCTGCCCAGGAAGACGTATCAAAATGCAGATGGATGCAGATGAGTGCTCAGGATGAAGATGAGCCTCACATTCCTGTATTTGTGGCTGTCTAGAAGGAATGCACATAGTGTAGCTGTCACTGAACCCAGACGTGTATTGGAGCCAGGCAATCAGGCACAAAGAGCAGTAAGTACAGAAAAATGTCCACTTTCTAAAAGTGTTATAGACGACAATGTGTTCTGTCGAGAATCGCAATTTCTTTGTGTGAAAGAATTGGTGTCCAAAATGTCACACCTATGGTTAAAGATCAATTTATGTCTGAAGGATGAGCATTTATTCAACACCCCCACAGTACAAGTACTAAAAGAAACAACACACATCAGTGCCATTAATAATTAAGTATATATAAAATCCTATACACAATGAATGCAAACACATTTTCTTCGTATGCAGCTGTCATGAACACAGAATTTAACAGCATGGATTGGTGAAAAGGTGTCACAAAGTACAAAAGTGCCTGACACAACACAATACAAAAAAGACTTCCTGGAGGTAACAGGAGGGGTAGTTGCCCCCAAAGGACATCCTGGTGGGCGAGCAGACAGAATATCGTTTTGGTAATGTAAAAATACGGAAATATCTAGTCCTAAATATCATGTGTAGGAAATATCAACAGCAAGAAGATCGAGGTCAAGAATATTGATTTTAAGGTAAGAAAGATAATTTTTTTAAATATAGAACTCATTAATATAGGTTGCAAAAATATAATTGTTTAAAATATTCGTTTTGTGTATTGTAGTATATATGTTATATGTATGTGATGTATAAGAATTGTTTATGTTGTTTAATATGTGTTAAATTATTAGTAGTTATCAATTTTATTTTAATTACATTTTGCATTTTTTAGTTTCTTAGTGGTTTAGTGGGTTTTTAGGGGAATAGGGTGGAAAGTAATTTTATTATAATAAATTAATGATTAATTTTTATTTATTAATATTTATTTAATTAAGATTTTATAGTGTTATTTGTGGGAAGTAATTTATTATTAATTAATAATGAGTTGTTAATTGATATTAATTAATTGAAAATAAATTATGGAAATTGTGTAATTAATTTCAGGTGTGGGTTGTGGGGTTTATAGGGGTAAAGAGTGGGAAGTAATTTATGTTTAATTAATTAATAATTAGTTGTTAAATAACATAAATTAATTAATTGAAAATGAAATATGTAAATAGTGTAAAAAAATTCATGTGTGTGTTGTGGGGTTTATAGGGGTAAAGGGTGACAAGTAAAATATGTTTAATTAATAATTAGTTGGTTATAATATTAATTAATTAATTGATATTTAATTAGGGTAATAGTTTTTTGGGTGCGGGTTTATTTTGTAGGGGTAAAGGGTGGGGAGTACATTCATTTTACTTACTTTATAACTAGTTAATAAATACCATTAGTTTTTTAATTGAAAATAAGTTTTAATTGTGTAAACAATCTTTTTACATAGAGGGGTCGATTCCGATCCTGGATTTTTTTTTCCCGTAAGACTCGTATCCGTATTTTTTTACGTATGAATCGTACAAGTCCCGTACAAACGGTGAAGTACAATTCGTACGTGAAAAATACATACAAATCACCTCGGGAAAAGTCTACGAGACGTCCCCGGACAGCTTTACATACAAATCGTAAAACTGAAGTCCGAGCGCGCAAGTACGATCCATACTGCCCGTCCGAAAACACAAGCGCACAGAAAAGGCCCCGTACGGAGCGAACTTTGTACGACCCCTACCCCGAGTACACTTGTGCCCGGGGTTCGCGTCGTACGGCCCCCCCAGCCTCCCACCACTCCCGCGTACATCCGCACCGTACCCCAGGCATACCCCCACCCGCGTATGCCTGCACCGTACCCCAGGCGTACCCCCACCCACATATGTACGGTCTGTACCCCAGGCGTACCCCAATCCTCGTGTATGTACAGTCCGTACATACGCGAGGATTGGGGTATGCCTGGGGTACGGTGCGGACATACGAGGGTGGGGGTACGCCGGGGTACGGTCTGTACATACGCGGGTGGGGGGTACGGTCCGTACGTCCGGGGGTGGGGGGTATGGTCCGTATATACGGGGGGTGGGGGGTACAGTCTGTACATACGCAGGTGGGGGGTACGGTCTGTACATCCGGGGGGGGCGGTGGGGGGTACAGTCCGTACATATGGGGGGTGGGGGGTATGGTCCATACATACGCGGGTGGGGGTACGGTGCAGACATACGCACCATACATATGCACTGTTGGGGTACACACCGTACATGATGACACATACGATGTGGGTGATGGCATGTACGTCGCGTACCGGGCCCCCTTTTCCTCGTGCAACGCAGCGTACTTAGCTTTTCCGGCACTTTTTGGCTCCCGTAAAAATATAGCCATGCGAAGTGCTGTAGGTACGAATCGTACTTGCTGGTCCGTAAAACGCTGCCTGACTCCCTGCGGACGTCGCATACGCGCTGTCCAGGATCAAAATTGTATGTATTTTTTAGCCATATGGTGTTTTTTACGATTCGTACAGAAATGGTATTTCGGTACGAATCGTACTTGCTGGTTTGTACGGTGGATTTCCCGGGTACAAATCGTACGGAGAAAACGCTCCGTACGACCATTTGTACCCGGGTTTTACAGAATCGGAATCGGCACCTTAATTTTAGGTGTGGTCTGTGGGTATTATGGGGTAAAGTGTGGGAAGTTAATTATTTTTTATAAGTTTTAATTTGTTTCATAATTAATAATGTTTCTTTAATTGGCAATCAATTATGTTCATTATGGAAGTCCATTTTTTAGAAAATGTAGGTGTGGGCTGTGAATTATGTGGTGTTAGAAGGTTGGAAATAAAAAAAAAAAAATTATGTAATGAATAGTGTTTTTGTTTCTAAATATTTTCTAATGAAAAATATTCTTTGTTTCAAAATAATTTTATATTATATTTAATATAATATTTGTAGGTATTTGTCATATGTATTTAACATTATAATATGTATTTATTTTTGTAATTCTTATTATTAAATATATTTGTATTTACATTTTTTAACATATTAATATAGATCTTTATTTATTTTGTTTTTTAAATATTTTTTGTTGTCAATATTTTGTTTATTTTTAATTTTGAACTGACTGGAGTAGGAATATTACGTGTTACCCCTCTGCAATTCAACACTTTTCCTACTGTCGCACTGATTGGAGTGGTAATAATAAATGTTATCCATCTATCCACTATCTAACAATTTCCCTACTGTTGCACTCACTGGAGTGAGAATAATAATTTTTACCCCTCGGCTATCCGACACTTTCCCTACTGTTGCACTGACTGGAGTGGGAATAGTAAATGTTATTCCTCCGCTACTCAAAATTTTCCCTATTGTTGCACTCGCTGGAGTGGGAATAGTAAATTTTACCCCTCCACTAGCCAACACTTTCGCTACTGTTGCACTGACTTTAGTGGGAATAGTACATTTTATTCCTCCGCCATGCGTTCCCTACTGTTATACTCACTGGAGTGGGAAAAGTAATTTTTACCCCTCTGCTATCCCTCACTTTCCCTACTGTTGCACTGCCTAGTGAAGGAATACTACATTTTATTCCTCCGCTATCCAACACTTTCCCTACTGTTGCACTCACTGGAGTGGGAATAGTAATTTTTACCCCTTCGATATCCAACACTTTCCTTACTGTTACACTAATTGGAGTGGGAATAGTAAATTGTATTACTCCGCTATCCAGCACTTTCCCTACTGTTGCACTGACTGGAGTGGAAATAGTAAATTTTAACCCTCTGGTTATCCATTACTTTCCCTACTGTTGTACTGACTGGTGTGGGAATAGTCATTTTTAACCCTCTGCTATACAGCACTTTCCCTACTGTTACATTCACTGCAGTGGGTATAGTAATTTTTACCGCTCTGCTATCCAACACTTTCCCTACTGTTGCACTGACTGGAATGGGAATTGTACATTTTAATCCTCTGCTATCCAACACTTTCCCATCTGTTGTACTGACTGGAGTGGGAGTAGTAATTTCCACCCCTCTGCTATCCAACACTTTCCCTACTGTTGCATTAATTGGAGTGTGAATAATATTTCCTTACTGTTGCACTGACTGGAGTGGGAAAATTAAGTTGAAAGATTTTTTAATAGTTTAATGTTTAAATTCATAATAGAATGTTATATATATATATATATTACCTACTGGCGGTCGCCAGTAGGTAGTTATAGTTAGGACCCTGTTTCCATAGGAAATCCGCAACATTCTATTTGGAATAACTTTGGCGCCAGTCGATGAATCCTCGCGAAATTTTCAAAACTAATGGGGCGCTACGCTCCGCTCCTACCCTGAAAGTCTCGGGGGGATTCGTCAAGCGGGGGCTGAGAAAAAAGGGGGGTCCCAAAACGCGTTTTCCCCATGCATTTTTCCATAGGACCTTTAGACACAGCTACAGCCCGAACGGCTGAACAGAATTACTTGTAATTTGGCAGAGAGGTAGTCCTCAGGTCAAGGAAGTGCCTTTTGTAGGTCTGGTGTAAATCTGTTCAGTAGTTCCTGAGAAAATAGCATTTAAATCAATATATATATCTGTAAGCACGCTCCGAGCGCGCACCGTAAGCTTACCGTACGCGTACGGTGCCGTGTGCGAGCGCGATTCTGATTGGCTGTTAGATCTTAGTAAACATTCGAATCGGTCGAAACCAGGAAGTGTCGGCCGCCATTTTCTCTCTCGCACTCGGAGGGGTGGAGGAAAAACAAAGTTGGATATCATAAAAAGGGGGCAGGCTAGACAGCTCCTAACGACCTAGCCTTGATTATGGTTTGCCAGAAGGCCATCCAAGGCCAAAAAATAAAAAAAATTTTTTTTGATAAAACGCCGATTACGCTTACCGTACGCGTACGTAAAAAAATTAAATAAAAAAAAACAAAATCCACATTTCCCCCCCCCGTGTGCAAAAGGTGCCAGCAGAGCACCTTTTGTGCATGGCATAATAGCTCTCATTGAACATTTAATAGAAAACCTTTCTGAATGAAGCGCATAATATGTCATCCGTGTGCGGACGGTGCGCGAAGGGTATTGTGCGTACATGGCCCATTCAGCCTAACGTGGGCACGCGGTGCGCGTAGCGCACCGCGTGCCCACCGTGCGTGCAAGGCACTAACTGCATTAAGTGGGCGCGCGGTGCACGAAGCGCACCGCATGCTCACTGTGCGCGCACGGTGCGCAAAGCGCACCGTGCGCGCACCGAACGAACTGCGTGAAGTGGGCGCGCACGGCACGAACGGCGTAAAGTAACTTAGCATTTAAAAAACCTTACAAATTCACTGAAAAAACCATAGGTTTCACACACGTTATAGTTAGGAATTAGCATTTAAAAAACCTTGCAAATTCACTGAAAAAACCATAGGTTTCACACAAGTTATAGTTAGCTGTACATTTCACTCATAAAAAACCAATGAAATTCCACGTTATAGTTAGTGCAGGCAACTATAACTCACGCGACCGCAATCCTCTGCTAATGACATATGTGTCTTTATGAAAAAAAAATATTTGTAATATATGTATAGCTAAAATTTAATGGAAGAAGACATGGGCAAATAAGTGTCTAAATACAGTATTAGCATCAGCAGAGGATTGCGGTCGCGTGAGTTATAGTTGCCTGCACTAACTATAACGTGGAATTTCATTGGTTTTTTACGAGTGAAATGTACAGCTAACTATAACTTGTGTGAAACCTATGGTTTTTTCAGTGAATATATATATATATATTATCTACTGGCGGTCGCCAGTAGATAGTTATAGTTAGGACCGTGTTTCCAGAGGAAATCGGCAACATTCTATTTGGAATAACTTTGGCGCCGGTTGACGAATCCTCGTGAAATTCTCAAAATAGGTGGGGCACTCCGCTCCGCTCCTACCCTGAAAGTCTCGGGGGGATTCGTCAAGCGGGGGCTGAGAAAAAAGGGGGGTCCCAAAACGCATTTTCCCCATGAAATTTTCCATAGGGACCTTTAGTCCAAGGTACAGCCTGAACGGCTGAACAGAATTACTTGAAATTTGGCAAAGAGGTAGTCCTCAGCTCAGGGATGTGCCTTTTGCATATATGGAGTCAATCTGTTCAGTAGTTCCTGAGAAAATTAAAAGTAAAATCATATATATATATCTGGGCGGAGCCTAACCACACATCTCATCCTGAGATTTGATTGGCTGTCAGCACTTCATCCAAGAAGTGTTGGCAACCATCTTGGGACCAATATACATGATAGCACCTCATTAAAAAGCATTGCAGTTAGTAGAAGGTTTTAAGACTTTAGTTATATATATATATATATATATGTATCCTTTACTTGGGTTGCGTTTCCTTTCCAGTTCGTTTGGTGGCACTTCTCGCGTCCCACACTCTGCTTTGCTCTCGTCCGCCCACGGGTCTGCCTCAGTCCGGAGATTACAACTCCCCTCACTGTCCTCGGAGTAAGAGCTCCGTTCCTCCCACACCAGCCTCCTACACAAGTTGCCAGCCATCGCCGCGATTACGCAGCAAAGAGGCTGTGTGGGTGGAAAGCAGCGCAGCCCAGTCGGAGAGCGGGCGTGGGCCCATCAGACGGTGGCTGTTTATGCGAGAGAGCCCCCGAAAGTGAGCCCCGACAGTTGGCATCCCCCCCCACCCCGGGACTCCAGAGACTCGAAGCCTCATGCAGAAGACATCGTCCCACACTTCTGGCAGGGCAGGCGGCACGGAGGATGGCAAGCAGGCGTCAAAATCAAGGCGAGTCCGGGGCTGGGCGGGCTGGAGGGCATGGACCTGTGTTGTGGGTACTGCATGACCCTGACGGGTGGTCCTGAGCATCAGCGTGCGGCCATACCTTACGGGGAGTTGTTGGTTTGGAAGGAAAGGAATCCACACTCCGTGGACGCATCGTCCCCTTCCCACCCAGCTAAATGACCTTGATTTTTTTCCACAATAAATCTAGCAAGCCGATACACCGTGCCATAAAGTTCCCGCACACTTAACTTCCGCATCAACGTCAGTTTGCACCGTCTGTCGTATGAACTGAGGGATGTGGTAACAAAGGGATGTTTTAGAAGCGAGGCGTGTCTAAATAGCAAATAACTGAGCACGTGAGTGGGATTGCAGGAGAGGGGATTTTTTTTTTACTGCCCATACCACTTACGAGGCACCAAAGCGCCTCCGGGTGGTCGAGTCGAAGGCTGCTTCATTTACCTGAGAGTTTCAGGGGTGTTCATACCAACTTGACGTCGTACAGGGAGCTTCTGGGTGCAGTCAACACACCCCCTTATGTCCCCTCCTCCTCCAGGCCTTTTCACAGGCATGCCACCACGATGAACGGTGTCTAAGAACACCAAACTCTCTAGATACACCTATTCAGATGTTAAAAATCCAGACTTCTCGCATTTTCTGTGTCGTCTGCAAGCTGTGTTGGGGTGGGGGAGTGAAGTTGGTATGTAACGTCATCCGTGGAAATATCATTTGGGCCTCTAGTAAATGTTTCGCACAACAATTAGTTGCAAGAAAGTGGGTTGCGTCATTTTCACGACTTTTTATTAATCGATCAGTTGATTTGAACTTGGCATGAATAAGTTAAAATGATCGCAATAATCAATACTAGTGCAAGGTTAATGTGGCATTCTTAAAATATGTTTTGCAGAGTGCACGTTTTCCTCTTATTCTCTTTACGTGTACCCGAGAACAGCTGGTCCTGCAGAACGTTGTGAAAAGCTTTTTTAACACTTTTGGTGTCCGTTGGCATTCAAAGATAATGTGGGTGATATTCCCGCTTGACTTTCCAAAAGGGCAAGTCACTTGGTGTTGTAACTCACTTGGTTAATGTGTCTCGTGCATGAATCTATGATCTCTGACTTAGACTTTCCCTTGGGAAATATTCGTTTTGTTACAAGGTATCTCCCCCGTCAGAGCCCTCACTGCCGACAAACCCCCTGGCCTGTCCCTCGCACCAGCCAGGCCAGAGAGCCCCCACTTTGCCTTAAAACCCCGAATCCACGTGGATATTCAGTTTCCCCTCTACCCCACCGCTGCACACAGGGACATCTTAAGGATTTTGGGGGCCCTGGGCCAAACGTATTTTAGTGGCCCCTTTTCAGAACAGCTTTGAATTTATGGTCCATTTTAAGCACTTTCGTGCCCTTTTTGGTCAGGTCATCTCTGTGACACCCTCTTATTTTTAATATGTGAGGTCCTTTTTCGATCTAAATAAAAGAAGCTTTTTTATGGATGTTACATGAAACATTAACGCACAATTTCTCTGCAAAATGTCTGTAATACTCTCACACATCACCCACATTAAAAATAATGAAAGGAAAGCTTATTTAAAAAAATCTTTTTAAGAATTTTTAAAAATCACCCAGGCAAGACTCTCTACAGAGCAGAGCTGGCTCTATCAGGGGCCCTGTGAAAGGCTGAATCCCTGGACCAGAGCCTACTTTGCACATGCCTTAAAATGTCTCTGGCTGCACAGGGTCCCAGAGCTACAACTGCCCCCAACCCCGCACACATGGTTCCTCTGCTCGATTATCTGCCAAACCGTCTGTTCATGGGGTTTCACACACGTTATAGTTAGGAATTAGCATTTAAAAAAACTTGCAAATTCACTTAAAAAACCATAGGTTTCACACAGGTTATAGTTAGGTGGACATTTCACTCGTAAAAAACCAATGAAATTCCCCCGTTATAGTTAGTTCAGATAACTATAACTCGCGCGACCGCCACTCTATCACAAGGATGATGTCATGAGTGATGCCATTGACCATGTCATGAGTGATGTAATGTGTGACATCATGAGCAGTGGATTGCGGGCGTGCAAGTTATAGTTATCTGAAATAACTATAACGGGGGAATTTCATTGGTTTTTTACGAGTGAAATGTCCACCTAACTATAACCTGTGTGAAACCTATGGTTTTTTAAGTGAATATATATATATATGTACATTTTTATTTTGTATGTGTATAACTTTTATCAATTACATTTATCTGTTATATTTGTTAAAATGTATATTAAGTCTAATTTGTTTTTACATTCATTTTATTATTTAATATTTTTAAGATTTATCATTTTATTTTATATATTTATGTATATATACATATATATATATATATACATATACATATATACATATACGCAACGCGTCTGGCAAGCTGATGGGTTGGCGTGCAGCAGGCTGTCACAGTGCCACGGGCAGCAATTGTGTTTTAACCCTCCCGAGTGCGGCTTCCCAAAACGGCAACTTTTTGTTTGGAATATTGAGTGGCATGTCCGGTCGCTGGGAAGCCCCGCCGCTGCTTAGGCGGATCATCGCTGCTCAGCAACCAGAGCGGCGAAACGAACGAGAGGGGCCTGAGCTGCCTGTATATATTGGACTTGCGCCAGTGCTGCTTCGTGCCACTCCACCCACTGGGGTAAACATTTACAAAGGGATTTTCAAGACGCCCATTGAGGTTACAGCTGCATTGGTCTGTGGGCAGGCACTTCATCTACCATGATGCCTTGCAACAGCCCACATGGGCGGGACTCATCAATTTTGAATAAATGCAGGTGTGCAATTACCAGTCTTGTTCTCCATTTGTGCAGCCATTGAGAAAGGGCGGCAGTTACGCCCGAATCGCGTCTGGCAAGCTGATGGGTTGGCGTGAAGCAGGCTGTCACAGTGCCACGGGCAGCAATTGTGTTTTAACCCTCCCGAGTGTGGCTTCCCAAATCGACAACTTTTTGTTTGGAATATTGAGCGGCTTGTCCGGTCACTGGGAAGCCCCGCCGCTGCTTAGGCGGATCGTCGCTGCTCAGCAACCAGAGCGACGAAACGAACGAGAGGGGCCTGAGCTGCCTGTATATATTGGACTTGCGCCAATGCTGCTTCATGCCACTCCACCCACTGCGGTAAACATTTACAAAGGGATTTTCAAGATGCCCATTGAGGTTACAGCTGCATTGGTCTGTGGGCAGGCACTTCATCTACCAGGATAACTTGCAACAGCCCACATGGGCGGGACTCATCAATTTTGAATAAATGCAGGTGTGCAATTACCAGTCTTGTTCTCCATTTATGCAGCCATTGAGAAAGGGCGGCAGTTACGCCCGAAACGCGTCTGGCAAGCTGATGGGTTGGCGTGTAGCAGGCTGTCACAGTGCCACGGGCAGCAATTGTGTTTTAACCCTCCCGAGTGTGGCTTCCCAAAACGGAAACTTTTTGTTTGGAACATTGAGCGGCTTGTCCGGTCCCTGGGAAGCCCCGCCGCTGCTTAGGCGGATCGTCGCTGCTCAGCAACCAGAGCGGCGAAACGAACGAGAGGGGCCTGAGCTGCCTGTATATATTGGACTTGCGCCAGTGCTGCTTCGTGCCACTCCACCCACTGGGGTAAATATTTACAAAGGGACTTTCAAGATGCCCATTGAGGTTACAGCTGCATTGGTCTGTGGGCTGGCACTTCATCTACCAGGATGCCTTGCAACAGCCCACATGGGCGGGACTCATCAATTTTGAATTAATGCATGTGTGCAATTACGAGTCTTGTTCTCCATTTGTGCAGCCATTGAGAAAGGGCGGCAGTTACGCCCGAAACGCGTATGGCAAGCTGATGGGTTGGCGTGCAGCAGGCTGTCACAGTGCCACGGGCAGCAATTGTGTTTTAACCCTCCCGAGTGCGGCTTCCCAAAACGGCAACTTTTTGTTTGGAATATTGAGCGGCTTGTCCGGTCGCTGGGAAGCCCCGTCGCTGCTTAGGCGGATCGTCGCTGCTCAGCAACCAGAGCGACGAAACGAACGAGAGGGGCCTGAGCTGCCTGTATATATTGGACTTGCGCCAATGCTGCTTCGTGCCACTCCACCCACTGCGGTAAACATTTACAAAGGGATTTTCAAGACGCCCATTGAGGTTACAGCTGCATCGGTCTGTGGGCAGGCACTTCATCTACCAGGATGCCTTGCAACAGCCCACATGGGCGGGACTCATCAATTTTGAATAAATGCAGGTGTGCAATTACCAGTCTTGTTCTCCATTTGTGCAGCCATTGAGAAAGGTCGGCAGTTAAGCCCGAAACGCGTCTGGCAAGCTGATGGGTTGGCGTGCAGCAGGCTGTCACAGTGCCACGGGCAGCAATTGTGTTTTAACCCTCCCGAGTGTGGCTTCCCAAATCGGCAACTTTTTGTTTGGAATATTGAGCGGCTTGTCCGGTCACTGGGAAGCCCTGCCGCTGCTTAGGCGGATCGTCGCTGCTCAGCAACCAGAGCGGCGAAACGAACGAGAGGGGCCTGAGCTGCCTGTATATATTGGACTTGCGCCGGTGCTGCTTCGTGCCACTCCACCCACTGGGGTAAACATTTACAAAGGGATTTTCAAGACGCCCATTGAGGTTACAGCTGCATTGGTCTGTGGGCAGGCACTTCATCTACCAGGATGCCTTGCAACAGCCCACATGGGCGGGACTCATCAATTTTGAATAAATGCATGTGTGCAATTACCAGTCTTGTTCTCCATTTGTGCAGCAATTGAGAAAGGGCAGCAGTTACGTCCGAAACGCGACTGGCAAGCGGATGGGTTGGCGTGTAGCAGGCTGTCACAGTGCCACGGGCAGCAATTGTGTTTTAACCCTCCCGAGTGTGGCTTCCCAAAACGGAAACTTTTTGTTTGGAATATATATATGTATATATATATATATATAAAACTCCAAGACAACGCTCCTTCTGAATTGCTGCGACCCAAGGGAGCTGGCGCACACGCCGGCGGAGCACGCCGGAAATTAAATATTCCAAAAGTCAGATAACGTGCGCTCTCAGGAACAAAGTAGATCCACACAGATAGCGGAGAAACGGGTGTTTATTCACAACGCGTTTCGACTTTACAAGCCTTGATCACGTGAATAACAGTGCTATGGTGGCAATGAACTTAAAAGAGTGAAGGGCTGTCAAAACAGACAAAGGACCAAGTACATGGTAATCATACAGTATCCTACTGTGGCGGCCATCTTAGAGTGGTCAAATACCAACAAAGCATGGAAGTAATCGCTCCCAAGTAGTCCTACTGCTGCATTGAGAACAAATAAGCAACAATTCTAATGAACAAAATAAATTAAACAACATAAACGATATCTGAGCTGCATTATATCCTATAACCTGGCAAGTGCCTGCGATAGAATGTGCAGACCACCCCATGTGACTCCAAATGGAGAGATAAAATTACAAAGGCAGAAGATGTGACCTGTGTATGCGGGATGTCAGGACGAGCATAGCAGTAGACAAAACATGGCGACAGAAGGAGAATAGTATGTGTTCCCCAAGTGGGGCTAACCGTGTTGACCAAGTGATGGACCAAAGTCTTTCACACGCCCATGTGTCCAGAACTGGTGATGACCTCGGTGAGATGGAGGGGAGAGAGGGTAGGCTGCCCGTGCAGAGTGAGTGTCAGTGTTGGGGCCCCTTCCTCTCCTCCTGAAAAGAAAATAAGAATACATGGTTAAAAACAGATGCAAATGAGTCTGCATCATACACAATTCTAGTGCAAGTTCTAAAATGGGAAGAAGGGAAGAAAGTGCACACTAGTTGCAACGATAAGACATAATCCAACCATATGTACATCATGCATAAACACATAGTCCAAATACATCATTCTCTAAGGTGTATGGCCAATTCTTCGTCCTGATTGAGACCACCAGGGTTTTTGCTTTGGAAATCAACAATGTATTTGGATTCCCTTTGTCTCAACCTCAGTACCCTGTCGCCTCCCCTGGGAATACTGGGGATTTGTTCAAGAATAAAGTATCTCAGTAATGTCGAATCAGAGAAATGATGGTCCCTGTAGTGCCGTGCGACAGGATATTTTTCGTCCATGTGTGTTATGGCCCTACTGTGTTCCAGTACCCGCTTTTTGGCCTGGAGGGTAGTGCTCCCTATGTACCATTTGTTACAAGGACATACAATCACATAGATGGCAAATGTGGTGCTACAAGTGAGAAATTGTTCTATCTCTTTGTACACTCCATTGTATGTGGTCGTTTTGAGGAATGTACTTTGTTTGCATGCCTTGCAATGGCCGCAGGGAAAAAATCCCTGCAACCCATGTGTGTGTCTGTCAGGGTACAAAGTGATGTCGCTGCGTACCAACATGTCCCTGATGTTCTTCCCCTTCCTGTATGTGATACTGGGTCTCTTAGGAATACTGGTGCCAATGATGTTATCAGTAGTAAGAACATTCCAATGTTTGGTCAGGATATGTTTGATGTTGTCTGAATTGGTGTTGTATGTCATGATGATGCGCGTGGTATCGTCATCATCCTTGGATGTCAGTGTCTGTTCGTTGGTCAATGTAGAAGTTCTAGAAATCCCGCTGGCCCTGTCTCTAGCTCCGTTGAGTACCCAATTGGGATAGCCTCTCTCTCTGAAACGTTCAAACATCCCCTCACTCACTTGCAAATAGGCTTCCTCTGAGTTACAGTTTCTTTTGGCCCTCATGAGCTCGCCAAATGGGATGCTCCATTTAAGTGTCTCAGGGTGGCTGCTCAGTGCATGTAAGATGCTATTGCCAGCTGTGGCCTTTCTAAAGAGAGTGGTGTGCAGTTGGTTGTCCAGGATGTCAATGCTGACATCAAGATATTCTGCCCTTGTACTGCTGACATGCCCCGTAAGAACAATATTGCTGGAGTTATGATTCAGGCACTCGATGAAAGCCAGTGCTGCTTCCTCATCACCATCCCAGACAATAAAAAGGTCATCAATATAGCGCAGCCATCTAATGACGTGCGCAAAATGATGGGCAAGGTCTTGCTTTGCCCGTATGGTCTCCTCCCAGTGACCCATAAATAGGTTGGCAAAACTGGGGGCAAAGCAAGATCCCATCGCGGTACCTGTTGTTTGCCTGTAGAGTGTACCATCAAATAGAAAGATGTTGTTGGCGAGACAGAATTCTATCATCCCCAACAGCATCCTGCTATGTTCCCTGAGTCTGAGAGGTCTAAGCTTGAGAAAATGTTCACAGGCCAACAAACCTTGTCTATGTTCAATGATCGTGTAGAGGGATTGTACATCCAGTGTGATGAGAAAGAATTTCTCATCCCACTGGATGTCTTGGATCTTGGTGAGGAAATCTTTCGTGTCCCTCACATAGCTAGGAAGTGCCATGACAAACTCCCTAAGGAAATGGTCCACGTATTTGGAGACATGTTCCGTGACACTCCCTCTCGATGACACGATGGGGCGTCCTGGGGGATCTATGGGGTTTTTGTGTAGCTTGGGCAAAAGGTATAGTACTGGGAGCACAGGATGATCGTTTTTGAGGTATCTGTACTCCTCCCATTCTAAGATCCCTTTATCTTTCCATACAAGGAGTTTGTCCCAAAGATCGATAATGCTGAGATTGTATATCTCCATGGAAACAGAGATATAGCTTTGAGAATCATCTAGCTGTCTGAGAGCTTCCGCTACATACTTGTCCCGACTGAGAATGACAACATTGCCGCCCTTATCAGCAGGGCGTACTACCACATTGGAGTCATTGGCAAGCTCAAGAAGAGCCTGCCTCTGATCGAAGGATAGGTTGTTAAATTTAGAGTTGTTTTTCTTCTTGTTTGTTCTGTAAGTACATAGGGCTTTGGCAACACAGTCATGGAACGTATCAATGTTGTCATGTGGAAGGGAAGGGAGAAACGTGGATTTGGGTTTGAAACCTGATGATGCACTGTCATCCATGACGACCCCACAATCGATAAGGGTCTGAGTGTTGCTGGTCGAAACAGAGTTATCATCCCCATTGATCACGTTGTGGATGTTCACATCAGTGGCACTCGTTGCTTCTCGTTCTAGTTCTATGAGATTGATCAAGGCATCCATATCTCCTGTGGACACCTCATTCTGGTGTTTTGGGATGAATGATTTCGTGCCTACAGTATTGCCCAATCTTTTGAGTGCATGCCATTTTTTCAGCTTTAATTTACGAGTGAATTTAAACAAATCAATCCTTGTCTCAGTGAAGTTGAAAGATCTGGAAGGGCAGAAGGACAGACCCAGGCAGAGAGTTTTTTTCTCTAAATCACTCATGACCCTGTTTGACAGATTAATGACAGTTTTATTTACCATAGTCATATCCATTATCGCATCCTTCTGGAGCGGGTTCTGTAGCTTCCCATGCCGCCCCTTCCTCTGCCTCTCCTCCCATCGTTGGTGGATTCTCTTTCTTCTGTTCCTTCGTTTCCTCGTCCCCTTCCACGTCCTCGACCTCGTCCCCTCCATCCTGGTGTTGTCTTCGCCGGAGCCTCCTTTGTCGTCCGTCTGCTCCGGCGCAGGTGACGATATTCCTCTAAAAAATTAACTTGCCGTGTTGTTGTCTCAAGGCTGTTGGTTTCTTCCGTGGAGATGTCAGATTCAATATCACTGGCTGTGGACGTTGATGGTGTTGGTTCCGTGTCTCTGTCATCCCTCGTGGATGGTGGTTTATCTTTATGCTCGTACAGATGGTCATACTTGCGGCTAAAAGTGAGAATTCTGCCAGACTCGTAATCATTATAGTCCCTGTTCATCTTTCTCTCCTTCCGTGCTTTAATCTCCTCTTCATGCTTTTTCAGCCGTTCTTTCATGCTCTGTAGAGATTTCTCTATGGTCTCTTTATCTATGATATTTCTCAATTCTTCAGTGATTTGCTGTATTTGTTTCAGAATTGTCTCTCTGTCAATCCAAGCGTATTTAACTAAAATCTCAAGCATGCGCCTGGAGCTTGTGGCTGAGTTCTCGGACCATTCCTTGAGCATGGCTGGATTGGGCGCTTCATAGGTCGGTGTTGTAAAAATTCTTAGACCCCTGGGCACCATTTCCTGGTCAATGTAGTTCTGGAGTGAAATGGCCTCCCACCATTTCGAGATTTCTGTTCTTTTGAGTTTCTCAAGTTTACTCATTTTGTCGTCTGTGGATACCATCGTGGTTGTTCCTGGTTTGTTGCCTGTCAGGCTTTTGGGTTTCTTGGCAAATATCGCCAGGGCAGCCGCCCTGCGTTCCTCCTCTTCTTCCATGTGCACTACACCCGAGTGCAATGTCCGCTAAATGCGTGAGTACTGTTCCCCTTGTGAAATACAAGTTGCTCCTGCCAGTCCAAGGTATAACTGGTGTAAAGGGTGCCTAGGAAAGCTCCACTGTGATGGAAATAATGCTGCAGTGACCCCCTAATTACTGTAGATGATACTAATGCCACATGGTGTAAAAGTACTTATGACGAAGATTATCGTGCCAAAACACAAAGTATGTACTGTGGACGGGGTCTGTAGGGCAAGTACCGCGCTATCGTAGATCCTCTGATAGTCGCCAGGGGAACAGTACTCACGCATTTAGCGGACATTGCACTCGGGTGTAGTGCACATGGAAGAAGAGGAGGAACGCAGGGCGGCTGCCCTGGCGATATTTGCCAAGAAACCCAAAAGCCTGACAGGCAACAAACCAGGAACAACCACGATGGTATCCACAGACGACAAAATGAGTAAACTTGAGAAACTCAAAAGAACAGAAATCTCGAAATGGTGGGAGGCCATTTCACTCCAGAACTACATTGACCAGGAAATGGTGCCCAGGGGTCTAAGAATTTTTACAACACCGACCTATGAAGCGCCCAATCCAGCCATGCTCAAGGAATGGTCCGAGAACTCAGCCACAAGCTCCAGGCGCATGCTTGAGATTTTAGTTAAATACGCTTGGATTGACAGAGAGACAATTCTGAAACAAATACAGCAAATCACTGAAGAATTGAGAAATATCATAGATAAAGAGACCATAGAGAAATCTCTACAGAGCATGAAAGAACGGCTGAAAAAGCATGAAGAGGAGATTAAAGCACGGAAGGAGAGAAAGATGAACAGGGACTATAATGATTACGAGTCTGGCAGAATTCTCACTTTTAGCCGCAAGTATGACCATCTGTACGAGCATAAAGATAAACCACCATCCACGAGGGATGACAGAGACACGGAACCAACACCATCAACGTCCACAGCCAGTGATATTGAATCTGACATCTCCACGGAAGAAACCAACAGCCTTGAGACAACAACACGGCAAGTTAATTTTTTAGAGGAATATCGTCACCTGCGCCGGAGCAGACGGACGACAAAGGAGGCTCCGGCGAAGACAACACCAGGATGGA
The DNA here is from genome assembly GCF_964204655.1 of Triturus cristatus. Classification (NCBI taxonomy): domain Eukaryota; kingdom Metazoa; phylum Chordata; class Amphibia; order Caudata; family Salamandridae; genus Triturus; species Triturus cristatus. Next base: position 749,329,850 of record NC_140589.1, read on the forward strand.
GGGGACGAGGTCGAGGACGTGGAAGGGGACGAGGAAACGAAGGAACAGAAGAAAGAGAATCCACCAACGATGGGAGGAGAGGCAGAGGAAGGGGCGGCATGGGAAGCTACAGAACCCGCTCCAGAAGGATGCGATAATGGATATGACTATGGTAAATAAAACTGTCATTAATCTGTCAAACAGGGTCATGAGTGATTTAGAGAAAAAAACTCTCTGCCTGGGTCTGTCCTTCTGCCCTTCCAGATCTTTCAACTTCACTGAGACAAGGATTGATTTGTTTAAATTCACTCGTAAATTAAAGCTGAAAAAATGGCATGCACTCAAAAGATTGGGCAATACTGTAGGCACGAAATCATTCATCCCAAAACACCAGAATGAGGTGTCCACAGGAGATATGGATGCCTTGATCAATCTCATAGAACTAGAACGAGAAGCAACGAGTGCCACTGATGTGAACATCCACAACGTGATCAATGGGGATGATAACTCTGTTTCGACCAGCAACACTCAGACCCTTATCGATTGTGGGGTCGTCATGGATGACAGTGCATCATCAGGTTTCAAACCCAAATCCACGTTTCTCCCTTCCCTTCCACATGACAACATTGATACGTTCCATGACTGTGTTGCCAAAGCCCTATGTACTTACAGAACAAACAAGAAGAAAAACAACTCTAAATTTAACAACCTATCCTTCGATCAGAGGCAGGCTCTTCTTGAGCTTGCCAATGACTCCAATGTGGTAGTACGCCCTGCTGATAAGGGCGGCAATGTTGTCATTCTCAGTCGGGACAAGTATGTAGCGGAAGCTCTCAGACAGCTAGATGATTCTCAAAGCTATATCTCTGTTTCCATGGAGATATACAATCTCAGCATTATCGATCTTTGGGACAAACTCCTTGTATGGAAAGATAAAGGGATCTTAGAATGGGAGGAGTACAGATACCTCAAAAACGATCATCCTGTGCTCCCAGTACTATACCTTTTGCCCAAGCTACACAAAAACCCCATAGATCCCCCAGGACGCCCCATCGTGTCATCGAGAGGGAGTGTCACGGAACATGTCTCCAAATACGTGGACCATTTCCTTAGGGAGTTTGTCATGGCACTTCCTAGCTATGTGAGGGACACGAAAGATTTCCTCACCAAGATCCAAGACATCCAGTGGGATGAGAAATTCTTTCTCATCACACTGGATGTACAATCCCTCTACACGATCATTGAACATAGACAAGGTTTGTTGGCCTGTGAACATTTTCTCAAGCTTAGACCTCTCAGACTCAGGGAACATAGCAGGATGCTGTTGGGGATGATAGAATTCTGTCTCGCCAACAACATCTTTCTATTTGATGGTACACTCTACAGGCAAACAACAGGTACCGCGATGGGATCTTGCTTTGCCCCCAGTTTTGCCAACCTATTTATGGGTCACTGGGAGGAGACCATACGGGCAAAGCAAGACCTTGCCCATCATTTTGCGCACGTCATTAGATGGCTGCGCTATATTGATGACCTTTTTATTGTCTGGGATGGTGATGAGGAAGCAGCACTGGCTTTCATCGAGTGCCTGAATCATAACTCCAGCAATATTGTTCTTACGGGGCATGTCAGCAGTACAAGGGCAGAATATCTTGATGTCAGCATTGACATCCTGGACAACCAACTGCACACCACTCTCTTTAGAAAGGCCACAGCTGGCAATAGCATCTTACATGCACTGAGCAGCCACCCTGAGACACTTAAATGGAGCATCCCATTTGGCGAGCTCATGAGGGCCAAAAGAAACTGTAACTCAGAGGAAGCCTATTTGCAAGTGAGTGAGGGGATGTTTGAACGTTTCAGAGAGAGAGGCTATCCCAATTGGGTACTCAACAGAGCTAGAGACAGGGCCAGCGGGATTTCTAGAACTTCTACATTGACCAACGAACAGACACTGACATCCAAGGATGATGACGATACCACGCGCATCATCATGACATACAACACCAATTCAGACAACATCAAACATATCCTGACCAAACATTGGAATGTTCTTACTACTGATAACATCATTGGCACCAGTATTCCTAAGAGACCCAGTATCACATACAGGAAGGGGAAGAACATCAGGGACATGTTGGTACGCAGCGACATCACTTTGTACCCTGACAGACACACACATGGGTTGCAGGGATTTTTTCCCTGCGGCCATTGCAAGGCATGCAAACAAAGTACATTCCTCAAAACGACCACATACAATGGAGTGTACAAAGAGATAGAACAATTTCTCACTTGTAGCACCACATTTGCCATCTATGTGATTGTATGTCCTTGTAACAAATGGTACATAGGGAGCACTACCCTCCAGGCCAAAAAGCGGGTACTGGAACACAGTAGGGCCATAACACACATGGACGAAAAATATCCTGTCGCACGGCACTACAGGGACCATCATTTCTCTGATTCGACATTACTGAGATACTTTATTCTTGAACAAATCCCCAGTATTCCCAGGGGAGGCGACAGGGTACTGAGGTTGAGACAAAGGGAATCCAAATACATTGTTGATTTCCAAAGCAAAAACCCTGGTGGTCTCAATCAGGACGAAGAATTGGCCATACACCTTAGAGAATGATGTATTTGGACTATGTGTTTATGCATGATGTACATATGGTTGGATTATGTCTTATCGTTGCAACTAGTGTGCACTTTCTTCCCTTCTTCCCATTTTAGAACTTGCACTAGAATTGTGTATGATGCAGACTCATTTGCATCTGTTTTTAACCATGTATTCTTATTTTCTTTTCAGGAGGAGAGGAAGGGGCCCCAACACTGACACTCACTCTGCACGGGCAGCCTACCCTCTCTCCCCTCCATCTCACCGAGGTCATCACCAGTTCTGGACACATGGGCGTGTGAAAGACTTTGGTCCATCACTTGGTCAACACGGTTAGCCCCACTTGGGGAACACATACTATTCTCCTTCTGTCGCCATGTTTTGTCTACTGCTATGCTCGTCCTGACATCCCGCATACACAGGTCACATCTTCTGCCTTTGTAATTTTATCTCTCCATTTGGAGTCACATGGGGTGGTCTGCACATTCTATCGCAGGCACTTGCCAGGTTATAGGATATAATGCAGCTCAGATATCGTTTATGTTGTTTAATTTATTTTGTTCATTAGAATTGTTGCTTATTTGTTCTCAATGCAGCAGTAGGACTACTTGGGAGCGATTACTTCCATGCTTTGTTGGTATTTGACCACTCTAAGATGGCCGCCACAGTAGGATACTGTATGATTACCATGTACTTGGTCCTTTGTCTGTTTTGACAGCCCTTCACTCTTTTAAGTTCATTGCCACCATAGCACTGTTATTCACGTGATCAAGGCTTGTAAAGTCGAAACGCGTTGTGAATAAACACCCGTTTCTCCGCTATCTGTGTGGATCTACTTTGTTCCTGAGAGCGCACGTTATCTGACTTTTGGAATATATATATATATATATTACCTACTGGCGGTCGCCAGTAGGTAGTTATAGTTAGGACCCTGTTTTCCATAGGAAAACCGCAACATTCTATTTTGAATAACTTTGGCGCCGGTCGACGAATCCTCGTGAAATTTTCAAAACTAATGGGGCGCTACGCTCCGCTCCTACCCTGAAAGTCTCGGGGGGATTCGTCAAGCGGGGGCTGAGATAAAAGGGGGGTCCCAAAACGCGTTTTTCCCATGCATTTTTCCATAGGACCTTTAGACACAGCTACAGCCCGAACGGCTGAACAGAGTTCATTGAAATTTGGCAGAGAGGTAGTCTACAGGTCAAGGAAGTGCCTTTTGTAGGTTTGGTGTAAATCTGTTCAGTAGATTCTGAGAAAATAGCCTTTAAATCAATATATATATCTGAGCCAGCTTACGGTGCGCTTACGGTGACGTGCGCGAGCGCGATTCTGATTGGCTGTTAGATCTTAGTAAACATTTGAATCGGTCGAAACCAGGAAGTAGCGGCCGCCATTTTCTCTCTCGCACTCTGAGAGGGGGTTAAAAAACAAAGGCCAAAAACATGTAAAGGGGCTGTTTCGACAGCTCCTAAGCATCTAGCCATGTTGAGGGAGTCCTCAAAGATCCCCCAAGGTAAAAAACGGAATTTTAAATTTTTCGATAATTTCGCCGATTACGCTTACCGTACGCGTACGGTAAAAATTAATAAAAAAAAAAAAATATCCATACTCTCCCCACCCCATGTGCAAATTTGTGCATGGAACGAACTGCGTTAAGTGGGCGCGCACGCCACGAATGGCGTAAAGTAACTTAGCATTTTAAAAAACCGTACAAATTCACTGAAAAAACCATAGGTTTCACACACGTTATAGTTAGGAATTAGCATTTAAAAAACCTTGCAAATTCAGTGAAAAAACCATAGGTTTCTCACATGTTATAGTTAGCTGGACATTTCACTCGTAAAAAAACAATGAAATTCCCCCGTTATAGTTAGTGCAGGCAACTATAACTCACGTTACCGCAATCTTCTGCTGATGCTAATACTGTATTTAGACACTTATTTGCCCATGTCTTCTTCCATTAAATTTTAGCTATACATATATTAAAAATATTTTTTTTTCATAAAGACACATATGTCATCAGCAGAGGATTGCGGTCATGTGAGTTATAGTTGCCTGCACTAACTATAACGGGGGAATTTCATTGGCTTTTTACGAGTGAAATGTCCAGCTAACTATAACATGTGTGAAACCTATGGTTTTTTCACTGAATTTGCAAGGTTTTTTAAATGCTAATTCCTAACTATAACGTGTGTGAAACCTATGGTTTTTTCAGTAAATATACATATATATATATATATATATATATATATATATATATACATATATATATATATATTATCTACTGGCGGTCGCCAGTAGATCAGTAGATAGTTATAGTTAGGACCGAGTTCCCATAGGAAATCTGAAAATTCTATTTTGAATAACTTTGGCGCCGGTTGACTTATGTTCGTGAAATTGTGAAAACTAATGGGGCACTCCGCTCAGCTCCTACCCTGAAAGTCTCGGGGTGATTCGTCAAGCGGGGGCTGAGAAAAAAGGGGGGTCCCAAAACACGTTTTCCCCATGCATTTTCCCATAGGACATTTAGTCGAAGGTACAGCCCGAACGGCTGAACAGAATTACTTGAAATTTGGCAAAGAGGTAGTCCTCAGGTCAGGCATGTGCCTTTTGCATATATGGTGTAAATCCGTTCAGTAGTTCCTGTGAAAATCAAAAGTAAAATCATATACATATCTGGGCGGAGCCTAACCACACATCTCATTGTGAGATCTGATTGGCTGTCAGCACTTCATCCAAGAAGTGTTGGCAGCCATCTTGGGACCAATATACATGATAACACCTCATTAAAAACCATTGCAGTTAATAGAAGGTTTTAAGACTTTAGTTACATTATAAATCATTTGTTGATGGTACCATACTCATTTTAGGAATTGTGGTATGTTCTAAGGTGATTTTACCATGTGAAAAAGTCTTCTGCTGGGATATCATGAATCATGTTTGAGAGAAAACTATGTTCTCATGCTTTTCGCACAGAGGTTTGGAAGGTGATCTGTAAGCTAAACTGAGAGCATATTTTCTGTAAATTCAAATTATCTTTCTCAGTCATGTGAGAATGAAGTCTGACATTCTCAGTAAAACATGTACATCCAACAAGGGCAGAGACTGTCAGTTGATTCCTTTGTGTTCTACTGCAGCTTCCCAGAGTGTTCCAAAGAACAACTAGAGCGCAAACAGTCTTACTTATGACAAAGGTATGGCACACCTGAAGCCATCTTGATTGGAATAAAGTGGTAACATTTAAAACATTTAATTTAAAAAGGAACAAAATGAGAGGGTTCATTTTGCCATAGAAAGTATGATTAGTGCTGCAGAAAGAAAAATTAGGGCACATTTTGAGAGACTACTCAAATCCTCTTCTATTTCATTAAAAAATTCTGACATGCATACTGAAACATGCACTTTGAATACCAGCAGCAGACTTCCCTGGTGAGCAGTAGCTTTACTACAGTGATCTAATGAGCAACTCGAGTGCTAACATTCAGAATTTAAGGCAAATGTGTGACACATCTGAATGCCTTCTTGATGGAACCAAAGTAAAAAACTTAAAGTATTTCCTACTGAAGAGACTGCAGTAAATGAGGAAATTAGGAAACTTCATAACAAATAAATCTCCCAAGATGGCCACCAGAGACAAAAGAGCCCAAATGTAGCCCAAATATCACCCAGATGTAGCCCAAGTATAGCCCAATGTCAGAATGTCCCAGAGTGTTCTAACGAACAACTAGAGCGCTAACAGTCTTACTTATGACAAAAGTATGGCACACCTGAAGCCATCTTGATTGGAATAAAGTGGTAACACTTAAAACATTTAATTTACAAAGGAACAAAATGAGGGGGTTTATTTTGCTATAAAAATTATGATTAGTGCTGCAGAAAGAAAAATTAGGGCACATTTTGACTTCAAAAAATCCTCTTCTATTTCATAAAACAATTCTGATATGCAGACTGAAACATGCACTTTTAATACCAGCAGCAGACTTCCGTGGTGAGCAGTAGCTTTACTACAGTGATCTAATGAGCAACTAGAGTGCTAACATTCAGAATTTATGGCAAATGTATGACTTATCTGAATACCTTCTTGATGGAATCAAAGTAAAAAACTGAAAGCATTTCCTACTGAGGAGACTGCAGTAAATGAGGAAATTAGGAAACTTCATAACAAATAAATCTCCCAAGATGGCCACCAGAGACAAAAGAGCCCAAATGCAGCACAAATATCACCCAGATATAGCCCACATGTAGCCCAATGACAGAAGTGTGCAAAACACTTATTTTTTGTGTATTTGCAGTTTTATATAGTGCAGACTTGTCAGGTATTGGAGTGCTTTACATGAGCATTGGTTACATCACACAAGATCAAATTCATTTTGGTTGTAGACATGGAGAGATTTGGTGATTTGACCAGAATCACAGAATGTTACGCTGAAGCAGAAACTCCAACCTGGTTCCCCAGTTGCAAAGTTTGCAGCTCTGGAAGTAACACCACATCCTCTCCCCTTGGTGCAACATTTAATCAAGTGGTAAACTGAATAAAAAAACATAAAGATTACAAATAATTTAAAAGCTCTTTGTCGCTATTTGAAAACTCAGAAAATATGTCCTCATTTTAGATTTTTAGAGCACTAACCATAATTTTGATGCACATAAGACCCTCTCATATATGTAATTTCTAAAGGAAATGCTCTAGGTATTACAGTTTTGATTACATCAAGATGACGTCAGGCGTTCCACACTATTGTAATAAATATAGAATGTTAGCAATCTAGTTGTTCATTGGGATACTGTTGAGAGGCAGAGGCCAGGGGCACGGACTCTGAAAATAGAAGGCAGGTAGGAGAATGCAGAGGCAACAATTTGACCACACTGGGCAGGCAGGAAGGGCAGTGGCAGCCCAACAGACTATAGAGGGCAGTGGAAAGGGGGGCAGGGGCAACAAACCAACAATACAGGACTGGCAAGAGAGGCTGTGGCAATATAATAGACCGTTGTGGGCAGAAGGAAGAGGCAGTGGTAGTACAACTATACATGCCAATAGACCCGTTTCAGCCAGGAAACGTCCAATGTTTTTAAGCTTAATTGGGCTTTATTTGAACTGTCTCCTGTCTACAATTTCCTCTTTTTCAATGTAACTCAAAGGGGAAAATCAATACCCCAGTGTTTTTTCAAAATCTCCCTCTTACCAAGTTCAAAATGTTCGCAAGTATAGTACATTGGATCATGGTAGGCAAGAGGAATTGCGGCAGGGACATGGACTCGGATAACAGAGGACAGGAGGGACATGGAGAGGTGCACCAAACTGACCCTAGAGGGCAGGCATCAGGGTTTGCAGCAGCACAATACACCACACAGGGCATGCGGGATGGGAGTGCAGCACAACAATCCATAGAAAGCAATAGGGAGGGGACAGGACCATGCACATGGACAACAGAGAACAGAGGGGAAAGAGGCAATGGTAGCTAGCTGACCATAATGGACAGGCAGGAGAGAAAGCTGCAGCATAACAGACCATAAAGGGCAGGAGGGACGGATCAGGGGCATTACAATGGAACAGACAAGCCAGGAGGGAGGGAATAGGGGTCTGCACATGGAAACAGAGGGCTGGGGGCAAGGGGGCAGTGCAGGGGCAGCAAGATGACCATGGAGGTCAGGCAGGATGGGCACTAGAAACAAGACACACCATGGAGAACAACAATGAGACTATGATGGCATACACACAGACCATGGAGGGAAGGTGGGAGGGTTCAGGGGCAGCTAGCTGACCACACAGGGAAGGTGGGAGGGGCCGTGGCAGCACAGAAGACCATGCATGGCAAGCGGGAGGGTTAGTGGCAGCACAATGGCTATGATGGGCAAGAAGGAGGGTGCAGGGGCATGCACAAAGGACCATGGAGGATAGAAGGGAGGGTCAGGACCTGGGCACAGACAAGAGAGTTCAGGGGAAGGGTCCTCACAACACACCGCGCGGGGCAGGCTGGGGGAACAGTTGCAGCACAACAGACCAGGGAGGGCAGAAGGGTGTGGCAGTAAAATGGACCATGGAGGACAGGAGGAAGGGGATAGGGGCATGGCATGTGGACAGGCAGGGTAGAGGTGGCAGGGACAGGTTACAGTCATCTGACAATGCTAGGCAGGTGGGAGGGGAGTGGCAGAACACTCATAGTAGATAGGAGTGGCAGGTCCACGGAACATGGTGGGCAAAAAGGATGGAGCAGGGGCATGCACAAAGACATCGGAGGGCAGGTGGAAGGAGAATAAGGGCAGCAAGCTGAGCACAGAGGCTAAGCAGGAGGTCAATGATGGGCCATAGAATTGGGCAATGGAGGGCAGGAGGAGTGGACTGGTACATCATGCTAAATGGAGGGCAGTGGCAGCACATCAGACCATGCATGGCAGAAGGGAGGAGGCTAGTCCATGGATTCCGACAACAGAGGATAGGGAGGAGGTGGATGGGGCAGCAAGCTAACTGTTCAGAGAAGGTGGGTATTAGGAACTTTATTGTTTTTAAAATGTGTGTCTGTGCGGACTACTTAAAATATGAACAAGTATGCAGCATAATCTCACTTTTATTTAGGAAGAAGAGGACGTTTGTGACTGTGACTCCGGGCTCACTTGGCAGAAACATCCCCTAACCCTCCAACCCCCATCGCAAAATGTAATGCCCGTGAAAAGGGTAGGTGGACGCAGTGTTATATAGAACATAGTCCTGAGAGCACGATTGAAAATGAAAACTAGATATAGTATATGATATAAACTATGCACCAAAAAGTGTGATATAAGATGAACCGGGGCGTGAAATATAATATGCAATACATTGTGCGCAATGACAGATTCATTGGAGAGCACGAGATAGCACAGGTACTAGCGCGTGCTATGCGATATGCACCTTGGAGTGTAATATGCACAGGGCAGTGTTGTGTAACCTAACTAGTCTCTAAAGTTGTAATATAAAATATGTGCTGGGGAGTGTAATGTTGCATCTGCACTGTGACAAAGATATGGATCCCAGATTGTAATATGTATGGCATAGCGCTGTACGTTATAACATAGGCATCAAGGAAGGCACGTTAGATGGGGCAATATAACCCATACAAAGGCAAGTGTGGCATGACATATTCACGGGGTGGTGTTACAGTGCACATGGGCTAGAGAGTGTCATAGCATACGCACTAGCTGGTGGAATACAACACAGAGGTGTGTGGCACTCAGCGGGCACTGGTAGGTGTAACACAGCATTGGGCTCAGCCAGGAGCACGCTGTGACTCTCAAGAGAAGTCCGTCTCCTTTCCAGAGAGTTCAATAAAAAGTATTACACATCCAGCGGTGGAAGTGTGTTTTAATAAATGTGAGGGGGGTTTCTTGCATAGTTTGGTAGAATTTTTGTCGAATCCCCTTTGAATGGCTTGGTGTGCGTGTGTATTAAATGTGCCCGTCAATAGCTACCCATGTTTGTATTAATAAACGACAAGGGTGTCTACTTAGAGAGTACCCACCGCCGGGGGCGCCGGGATTAGGCACGGTAGGGTGTCAGACACATCAGAGCTTCACTAGCGGTGTAAATACATTCCATGTGGATTGATTGTATGCATAGTCGCCTTTTAATGAATATCACACAAATCGTCATGGTGATAGGTACATACGGGTGGTCCAGCATGTCCTAGGTGTTTCAATAAATATATATTTTTTTAAAATAATAAAAAACAAAGGCCGGCCTAGGGGATGGGGTCCCCGGGGCCATAAGTGGCCTGAGGAGGGGGGCAACGCAGCCCCCCTCCTAAAGAATTTTTTTTTAAAAAGGCCATGACCCGGGGGTTGGGGTCCCCGGGGCCGATTAAGGCCCTGGGAGGGCCAAATTAATTTTTTTCAACAAAAAAAATTAGGGTGCAGGCCCTGAGGGATGGGGTCCCCAGGGCCAATAAATTAGAAAAAGAAGGGGAGCCACACAGCCCTCCATCTAAAAAAATAAAATAAATAAAAGACCGGCATCGCGCCGGAGGCCACGCCCCTTCCTTGCAGCACTCTGCAAATGCGCCCCCTGGCCAGTTGTAAGTTGGGGAATTAATTCCCCTTCAATACTGAGGGTCCCTGAGGGCCAACTAGCCCAACAGGTATCTCCAGTATGCGCCAGCGAGCTGTGTTGCAGACAGGTGTTCTGAGGCCATGCCCCTTTTTACACCTCTATGCAACGCAGCTCTGTGGCGCTTCCTGGAGGTACCTAGTGGGCTAGTTTAACCGTAGGGACCCTTAGGATTCAAGGGGACTTAATCTCTCAACTTAAAATGGCCACAGGGCACGTTTACACAGTGGTGAAGTGAGGGGACAGGGCCTGAGCTGACGTGTGCAAACACGCCCTGTGGCGCGTTTTAAGTTGGGGAAATAATTCCCCTTCAATCCTAAGTGCCCCTGGGGGCTAACTAGCCCACCAGGTGCTTCCAGTAAGCTCCACTTAGCTGCGTTGCAGAGAGGTGGTCCAGGCCATGCCACTTTTTACACCTCTCTGCAACGCAGCTCTGTGGCGCTTACTGGAGGTACCTAGTGGGCTATTTGGACCCTAGGGACCCTCAGGATTCAAATGAACTTAATCTCCCAACTAAAAACGGCTACAGGGCGTGTTTACACAGTGGTGAAGGGAGGGGACGGGGCCTGAGTTAACGTGTGCAAACAAGCCCTGTGGCGCATTTTAAGTTGGGGAAATAATTCCCCTTCAATCCTGAGGGACCCTGGGGGCCAACTAGCCCACCAGGTGCTTCCAGTAAGCACCACTGCGCTGCGTTGCAGAGAGGTGGTCTAAGCCGTGCCCCTTTTTACATCTCTCTGTGGCGCTTACTGGAGGTACCTAGTGGTCTAGTTGGACCCTAGGGACCCTCAGGATTCAAGGGGACTTAATCTCCCAACTTAAAACGGCCACAGGGCGTGTTTACACAGTGGGGAAGGGATGGGACGGGGCCTGAGGTGACGTGTGCAAACACGCCCTGTGGCGCGTTTTAAGAGGTAGTTTTAATCCCCTGCCCTATTATATACTAGGGGCTTACAGAGGAGGTCATGCTAATCACAGGGGGACCCCAACGCATAGTGTTCCCTAGTGTATGTACGTGTTTTCACTGTATTCTGAGTGTCTTTTAACATAGCACTGGCTCTAGGACTGGTTAGTCAGACTCAGTTACCACCAGTATCCGTCTGAAAAAGTTAAGGGTACAGGCTGATTTTGCAACAAGGCTTCTTTCTGCATATGATGAGTGAGTACATGTATGAGTGACTGTATAGGACTGTTGGTGAATGAGTGGATGTGTATGTGGATCTTAGAATTACTGAAGAGGTTGTTGTAACTGGTATTGGTATGTCCATTGTTTTGAAAATTTTAGTTTCTATTTTTGAATGTGTGTATCAAAGGTTATATTAGGGGGAGAGGAGGTCTGCCACTCTAGCACAAGGATGATGTCATCAGTGATGTCATCAGTGATGTCATTTGAGATGTCATCAGTGATGTCATGAGTGATGTCACTGACCATGTCATGAGTGATGTAATATGTGACGTCATAAGCAGTGCATTGCGGGCGCGCGAGTTATAGTTAGCTAAACTAACTATAACGGGGGAATTTCAATGGTTTTGTACGAGTGAAAAGTCCAGCTAACTATAACGCCCCTGAAACCTATGTTTTTTTCACTGAATATATATATATATATATATAACGCAAAGGAGAGCCGAAGCCCATATCGGGACATTTTGAAAATCTTCTTGCGGGGCCTATCACAGCCCATTCAGGATTTACATATTTTGGACGTTCCCAACAAATGTTCATAAAAATCGAGGGCACAATCGACAACTAGATCTGTTTAAACAACGAGTTCATGATAGGGATGATGTCTCTTTTGAAGCACGAAGTACGGAGTTAGGAAGATTATTAGATTCGTTTTCGAGTAGAAACATAACCAACTTTTAGATCGTATGTCAATATATCGCGGCATCGTTCAATAGATGATTGCCATTTTAGTGAGGTTATCGGATGGGCAAGCCTTGCCTACATATTTTTCGAAATCTCTCTTGTCCTGTGGCCGTTCCAAATATCTAATACCAAAATGCAGAGAGATTTATACTGTTGCATACATCCTTTTCTAGTCCTAAGCCTTGAGGAAGTCACTGATGGGATCAAACACGTGTCGGCTGTTGCATTCTTGGGATCAAGACCATAGAGCCTCAGACACCCTTCATAACTGATACTGCAACTGTCAAGCTCATGTCTAATTAAGGGGTCTATATGGTCTTCTGTTTTTCAAAATTATATTGTTAGAATGTTTTGTCTATATTTTATGCATTGACAAAAATTAAACACATAACATTTTTGTATGAATCCATCTGTTTATAATCAGTGTTATATCTTAATAAGGTTTTTTTGCTTAACAGCGTTTAATATAAAGCAAAAGAATTGTTACGTTTGAGTGCCGGGGACTTGTAGTGTTCATTTTATCACATAGTCATGGCTTCACGTGATCTTTGTGTCTGTGTACCCAAGGTAGTAGGGTATATTTGTAACCCCTAGTGGCACCATTTCTGAATGTGTTTGTGCTGGTGTTTCTTAAGACAAATTGCCAATCCTTTCACATTGCTCAGTCTGACTATATACTTGTTACTGATGTGCGATCAGTCAAACACTACTATCGTCTTTTTGGTTTTGCATATATATCTATATATATATATAAAAATCAGTATTTTGTACAACTATATTTTTTACCTCAATATTTTGGGGGGATATTTTTGTACTTATCTGTTTATGTATAGGGAGTCAATATGTTTGCATTCAATTTTTTACCTCAATATTTTTACTTCTCTATTTTTGAGGTTGAGATTCTGTCACTCTGCAAACGTGACTACTACTTAAAAAACCATAGAAATTCACTGAAAATACCAAAGGATACAGGCAAATTTTAGTTAGGAATTAGCATTTAATAAACCTTAGAAATTCACTGAAGAAAGTAAAGGTTACAGGGACGTTATAGCTGAGAATTATCATTTAAAAAACCTTGGAATTTCACAGAAAAAAGCCAAAGGTTACAAGGACATTATGGTTAGGAATTAGCATTTAAAAAATCCTAGAAATATACTGAAAAAAACACAGGCTACAGGGATATTATAGTTAGGATTCATTTTTACAAACCAGTGAAATTCAGCCGTTATAGTTAGTGAGCCCACTATAACATGTGCCCCCGCAATACACTGCTTATGACCTCACATATGATTTCACTCTTGACATGGTCAGTGACATCAGTGAAGACATCACTGATAACATCTCAAATTACATCTCTGATGACATCATCGACAGAGTCATTGACGCACCCACTCACACCCCCGTATAACCTTTCATGCAACCAATCCAAATTCCACACTAGCATTCTCAAACCCATTCACACACCGATATCAGTGCATACAGACCCACTCACTGATTCTTAGGACTACACACACACTATCACCCAGAGAGCCTCTCATACACCCACCCACTCACTAATACAGCCACTGACATACAGACTCATACACCCATACAGCCAATCACACACTGGGTCAGTCACCCATAGAGTAACTCACACACCTAGTCACTCATCCATGCAGCCAATCACATGGTTAATTACTCACCATGCAGCTACACACATACCCACTTACAACTCATACTAACATGTAGTTACTCACCAAGTCACTGACACAAGCACACACTCACACATACAACCACTCTCACATTCACTCACTCACCCATACAGTCACTCATATACCCCATCACTCACCTATACTGCCTTTCGCATACCCAGTTACTCACCTTTATACCACTGACATATCCTCTCACTCACTCTCCCACACACCTATACACCCACCTTCACCCATACAGCCCCTCGCACATGTACTCACTAACCAATACTGCCACTGACTCACCCACTCACTCATCCATACAGGTAGTCACACACACCCTCGCCCACCCACACAGACACTCAGAAACCCATACAGGTACTCAAATAACCATTCACTCACCCATACAGTCACTCATGCACCAAACACATGCATACAGCCACTGAGACACAAACTGACAGACTGAAACAGACCTACACACAACCAATCACTCATGCATATATTCACTGAGACACATAATCACTCACTAATACAGACAGTCACACATCCACTGAATCATCCATACAGCCACTCATACACCCACTGATTCAACAACACACCTTGGTATATATATTTAACACTCATATACTTGATGTCCACATGTCAGCATCAGCCACACTGTTGCTCTTGAGAAAAGACAAGAAACTATGGGAAGAGTTTTTAGATGACTTTGCACACTTAAACATATTGAAGTGATTAAAAGATGTGGCCATCGGCTCTGCACTCTGCAGGAAAATAGTTGAAAAATATACTTACCTTTGCCCTTACAGCCACTGCAGAAGTGTTTGGTTTTCCTTAAGTCAATGGAATGTCTTTACTTCAATCAAGGACTTCAGGTCATTTTGAAATTTAAGGAAGTGCAATTTCAGCTGAAGCACCTGCTATGGGCATATTTGTAAGCACTTCCCATTGAGGTTTAGTTCTTGTGAATTGAACACATTTGCCAAAATGGAAACCTACATTTATATTTGTACAAGAAGTGTCCACAGTTTTGTATCAAATATATACCCAACAGAGCTTCTAGGAATGTTTGAATCATAAGTGCTTCCTTGTTGGATACATTTCTTTTGCATTACCTTCACTAGAACTATGTGAAAGACTATTGTGGGATGTATCGAGTGATTTTAAGATGGCTGCTGTAGATATGAGCTCAGAAACACTCGTAGTTACTCTTGAAATAGTAAATAAACATTAAGGTAGGGTCTTGGCTAACAGCGCAAGATGGTGGTTGCATAATCGAGGTGCTCCGAGGCCTAGGTCCGGCCATTCACATTACCCAACAATAGATTGGTGCCCCGTTTACTGTCTACTTGCACAACTGCTGCGGTGTGCCCTGAAACACCTTCTGGTGGCTCTCCGGGACAGAGATTCCAGTGCTGAAAATGATTGGGTCTAGGTGGGACCTGCGAGCTGTGACCCAGCACAGGAGGCTCGACTGCACATTGCACAGCATAGAAGTCAGTGGAAGATATCACTACTACATATCCCTACTACCTGCAAACTCGCATGCATGGATGTGAACTCTCTTGGTTCTGCCACATGTTTGCAGGCTGAGCGGCTGGGCCGCTTCAGGCATGGTGAATGTGTTTACTCAGCTGGCCCACTGCTGGGGACGAAGGCAGGGAGCAGCATGGTCTTGGGTCCTAGCCTGTGCATCCTAGATGGAGGAGCTGTGGTGGCTCCACTTTCAGTGACCGGACCAATTGGAGCAGCCAGTGGGGGCAATGATGTTAGACCCTCGTATAAACTGGTGAGGTGAGCCAATGCGTCTGAAGGAGTACAGCGGTCTGCATGAAGCATTGCAGGGCTGAGCAGCCTTTGGTGGGAGGAGACTAATATAGAGAGGACCCTGGGTCTTTGAGAGACCTCCTGGGTGATGCTGGTGGGATGTGGCGACCCCTCTCTGGCTTGTTGCTGTCAGCCACACAAGGGAGATCCCTTAGGCAATCAGTATCAGGACCTTCCTTGTATTCTGCTGCATCAATGCACACTGACATTGACTGAGGCCCACTTTTATCACTCTCATTATATGGCAACAGTTGATGCAAGACTCCTACTGATTGATTAAGACTCTACTCCCCTGGTGCCCCTGATCCTTGAGTGGAATGATCTTGGGGTCCCTTCAGAGCCCTGTGCTTTGTCGGGGTTGTGAGGGGTCATGTCTGAGAACTCTGACACTGCTGGTCACCTCTGGACCTGCACCGGTTATGGCGTTTGTGTTGCTGCAGCGCCCCTGTCAGGGTTCATACTTGCAATAGGCCGCACTAGGGGGATATTAGCAGACCAACCAGATCGGACTGACTCCCAGTCTACCCCTTCAAAGGCTCCCAAATGCCGACAGAGGGCTGCATCGCCCCAACTATTATGGGCCCAACGCAGGACAAGTTATTCGTTATCCTGAGGGAAATATGTGAGTCCCGGCTGGAGCTAGAACAACGACTGTGGAAGATCACTGCTGATCTTAGCCTCCTCAAAAATGACCATAGAGAGCTGGTGGACGGAATGGAAGCCAATGAGTCATTCCTCACCTCCCAGAAGCTCTGGCAGACCGAATGCGCCTCAACCATTATGCAACTCCAACGGCAAGTGGGGACACTGCAGGATGCTAAAGGACAGGTCCTGTGCAACAATGTTTGAATTATCAGGCTGCCCAAGGGTACTGAGGGCCCCAACACTACACACTTTGTTGAGGACTGGCTGAAAACTACAGTGTCTGGCCTATCGGCCCATTTCACTGTTGAGAGGGTGCACTGGGTTCTGCGAAGAAACTACCACCAGGGGCGCCCTCAGACTTGGTGGTAGCCTGCATGCTGGATTATAGGGATTGAGATACCATGCTTCATTGTGTGCAAGAAGCAGCAGTGATTCTGGTGGACAATGTTAATGTATCTCAGTTCCTTGACTATACAATACTAGTGCAGCAACAGAGGGTTTCATTTCAAGTGATCAAACAGAGACTTGGAGTGGAGGGCCTATCCTATGCCTTACTGTTCCCCACTAAACTCAAGGTTATTCATAATTACAAGAGCAGTTTTTTTGACACACCGGAGTCAGCGTGGGATTGGATGGAGCAACACTTTCCGAACTTGAACAGAACTGGGGACTGCTGATTTTGTGCAACCATTAAGCAGAGGATTCTGGGACAGCAAACACAGAGGAGTACAGCTCCAATGACAATACAGGTTTGTGAAGGTCAGAAAGCCGCTGGGATACATGTTCTCCTTTTAGTAATGCCTAAATATCAAGCAGTGCTTTTAACTAGGACTAAGAGGGCAGCATGGCACTATTTCCCTCAATAACCCCACAAACTGCTAATGACTTGCTGGGAAAACAACCTTGTATGTGCCATGAACGCGGTGAGGAGAGAGCGAGGGTCGGTGTGAGGACCGGAGATAACGGCTTGGCTCTGTGGTAAGATGTTGTCTGATGCCACTCTGAAGGGGCGTTTGGGAGACTCCCGGTAATGGCGCCTTATTAACTACTGTATGAGTAACTAGTTCCCCTAGACTCTGGGATCTCTCCATTTGTACCTCACAACTAGCCACTAGACCTGGGGCATCCTCATCATCCTCCGCCCCTGCAGTAGACCTGTTTTACCTGGATGGTGGGCTCGATCCAGGGTGCTCCTCGGTCCCCATGGCACCATTCTTGTTTCTATATTAACATTTTCATTAAATAGGTAACTTGCTTAACAGGTGATTGCATTTACTGTTATGTTGGCTGCATGTTGTTTTTTTACAGGTTTGTTTTTTTACAGGTTTGTTCAAACAAGACCTTCTCGCTGGACCTGGTAATGGGGTAGACTATAGTTAATTTTCAAATGACATTGACTCGATTAATGTATAGACATCAAGATAATCTTTATTGGCATATGTATTGTATTATTTCCATATCTGTTAAAAGCTGCAATGTAGGTAGTCAGTCACTATAACATCCTTACTTGGAATGTCTGTGATATGGGGTTTGTACTTAAGCGGCTCAGAATACTGGTCTAACTACACCACTGCCAAGCTCATGTGGTACGCCTGCAGGAAAGGCACCTGACCTTCCACGAAAGTCTCGAACTGTGAATAAAATGGAGAAGACAATTGTTCCACACCACATATTTGACTTTTGCGCAGTGGCATGATTTGGATATACTCTGGGGTCCCATTCCTGGTCTAAGATACAAAAATGAATGTGCAGGGGCACTATATCCTACTTCAGGGCATGTTGAATGGAGCACTGGTAGTGTTGAGTAGCAAATATGCTCCACGAAATGAGACAGAATGTGTTTTTGCAGCTTTTTATCCATGGTGCTGGTGGACTGGGCACATAACCTCAGGGTACAGGGTGGGGATTTTAACACGGTTCTTGACATAGACATGGATGGATCACACCCCCCACTTCCATCTCAATTAGACAGGCCAGGGCCTTACAGCGTAGTATACAGGGCTGGATGACGCTGTAATGAGGGTATGTGTGAATATTCATTCTCCTCTCTCCCACACACACTGCATGCACAACTTGACCAGATCATGTGTAACACTTCCCGCCAAACCGACATGAAGCATGCAATGTATCTAGGCAAATCCCATTCTGATCACAATCCTTTGGAAGTGACAACTATAGGTTCTGTGGTGGAGGTCCGTCAGACGGTTGTCTGTGTTCTTGCTCTCGCTGAGGACAGTCTAGGCCCTCTGGAGCAGGCAGCGGCGGCGGACGCTTAGTGATCCCCAGAACTCCAAACAGCTAGAATTGAATGTGTGGAGCTTCTCGAGTGGCTGTGTGTTTTTGACCATAAAACATTCATGCAGAAAACACATAGTGACGCAGATAAATCTGGTACACTCCTAGCCCAGATAATTCGGGAATCGCCTCCACCCAATTAGGGGTGGGCGGAATTTGCGAAATCCACTTTTGCAAATTATCGCGAAAATGTTAAAAATCTCCGCAAACACGCGGAAATATTAAGAAGATGCAGAAGTTTTTTTCCCGCCTGTTCGCGGTATTTTCTACGTGGCCGCGGCTCGCCAACTTACCCATGCGATTGCTCGCGGGTGCGGCCATCTTGTTTTCACTTGTCTCGCGGTGCATGATCGCGAGAAGAAAGACGTGATCGCGCGACGAATGACGTTACTCCGGGCGCGAACTGTCGTGAGACAGCGCAAATGGCTACCAACAATCCAACATCACGTGGAGAAGGCGACCGGATCGGGAAAACTAGTCGGCGAACGCGGGGATTCAGGTAAGGCGATCGCGCGCACGCGAGAATGTATTATTTTACAGCGCGAGCAAGCAAAGAATTTCCAGTAAAATGCAGATTGCGGAAATTTTGACATTTTCGCGCTCTCCGTGGAATGTGAAAATGTCAAATTATCGCAATTTCCACGAGCGGAACAGAAATTTTAGCCCAGACCTACACCCAATCCTATCGTGCATATTATTACTCCACAGCAGACCGCCGCTAACACACAGCTTCCCATAAACACAGTGTTCCACGACTATTATGACACTTTTTGCACTGCAACCCCACCGGCTAGTCCAGAGGAGAGATGCGGGTTCCTACGGGGACTTTTCTTACCACAGCTATCCACTATGGATAGAGCAACTCTTGATGCTCAATTGATGGTGAGTGAGATCCGTGCAGCCATCAAGGACTTAGCACGTAACAAATCACCAGGTACAGATGGCCTCCTGGTTGAATTTTATGCAACCTACAGTGCATTGCTGATTCCACAATTGGAGAAAGTATATAAAACCTCCCTAGAGGAGGGTATGCTACCCCCTACCACTAGAAAGCATTGGTAACTTCATTACTAAAACCTGGTACGACCCCGAGGATATGTTCGCCTACAGACTGCTGTCACTGCTCAGTACGGAGTATAAAATCATAAGCAAGGACCTGGCAAGTAGACTACTTCCACTGTTACCCAAGATCATTCACGTTGACCAATGCGGATTTTTCCCTGGCCTTGCTACCTCCCTCAATATCCACAGATTATATCATGCAATGGACGCCGCCAATGGGCCAGGTGCCTTTCCCTGGATCCCTGCTGCTTAGAGATCTAGTGTGGGGAGATGGGCCACAGAGGGTTAGTCTTGCTAAATTATAGTTCCCATCTGACAGGGGAGGTATGGGGGCACTAGACTTCAAAGCCTATTGTTTGGCAGGCCAGCTGCAGTGGCTATCATACTTGTTGGCAGGAAGGAACCTGCAGGAGATAGGCTACACCAAATTAATAGAAAGCCAGGGTAAGCTCCATAGCCTGATTAACCCCTGATCCCCTCCACTATGAGCGGCACCTCACCTACTGGAAATTGGGCATGCGGTATACAGCATTAACCACACCATATGCCCCCAATATACCCTTGCCTGGACTTCCCACAACAGCTAGAATACTATCAAGCCGTAGACTGTGCACATGGGAGCAGGGTGACATCACAACGGTCAAAGACATATTCAGAGATTCCATCCTCTTGAGTCATACAGATTTCACTAATGCACAGAACATGTCAAGTTCTTTGTTCTTAATACACTCAAGAACCACACGATGGGTCACAGTGGGCATTTGATCAGGTGTCTGTACAGGGTTGCTGCATGAACATTTTGCAATCTCACTAACACCTTTACAGGTTAAATGGGAGGAAGACCCGGGCCGGGAACTCTGTGACAAGGAATGGGCATTCCTACTTGAATATCAAATGAAAATATCTCAAAACTCCAGATTTAAGTTTATCCAGTACTCAATATTACACAGAGCATACCTCACTCCATATAGACTTGATGTAATGTTCCCTGCGGTGTGCCCTGCTTGTCTACAATGTCACACTGATAACACGGGCCTAACACATATGTTCTGGACTTGTTTTGCTTTAACTTCCCACTGGACACAGAATTGGGCGTCACTGATGGACCTGTCTGGGAGGGGGACTTTGCATACTTTGGATGCTTGCATATAGGGACTGTATCCCAGACCCAAGGGCACAGAAGTGGTGGCACAATTTGTAGATCCAACATCATTACTGGCTAAATGCCTTTTGACCAGGTGGGGGAAATCTGCGACTACACCCACAGTAACACATTGGAGGGAGAAAATGGAGAGGAGTAGTCTGGCAGAAAGTACATCTTTACACATAGCAGAGTACAGGGTTCTTCGGAAAAAATCCAATAGCATTGGAGTGGGATGCTTTAATAGAACACTTTAATGTTCAAGACACTACTGATAGTCGGGAGCACCAGACCATATAACAAATACACACCCGGTCAGCTCCAGCACTGTTGTGCAACTTTGAATTCCTGGTGGGAGACCTTAAAAATGCATCAATGTATGTATTGTACAATCAAACCATGATTTATTTACCACGACACTCCATATCCTTAGGGATGCTACCAAACACCATCAGCATCTATGGCTACAGGTTCCAATAAAATTGAATTTATAGGGGAGATGTCTAGTTAAGAGGAGGTGGAAAGATTTTACACAGGTTTAGAATAAGATTGTATGTATATTATGGTAGACAAATGTTACCGCCGCAATCACAGTGCTGTGTCTTCTTTATTCACTTATCATTCCTAATTTTCAGAATGTAACTTGAACAACCTGTTATTCATAATGATACTTGGATTGGAATAACCTCAGGTTTGCTCACAATGCGAGTTGTATGTTTCGCACTGTTATCATTTAGCCAAAACTTAGTAACGTTTGCAATAAAAAAGAAATTAAGATGGTCGCCCACTGATTGCACAATAGGCATCAAAGACTAAAAATAAAGTTAAAGTGGGGTGGCAGGGCTTGAAAGAAGGTGGGGAGGGGGTGCCAAGCAGGGAAAAATGGGTGAGCAACAGGGGACACTATTTAGAAAAATAGTCATGCAGGATGTATACATGTGGGGAAGCAATGATGAGCTGCCTGGGAGCAATATAAAGAGGGGAAAGTATGCACATGAAGGAGAGAGCAAGAAAACAGGCAATTGCATGGAGTGCTGAACCTAAAGAAAAATGTGGTTCCCTGAATGTAAACAACGTCTATGGTAGGAAAAAAGTCAACCAACCTGGACATTGTGAGAACCAAATTGGCTAGTAAGGACAAACACATGAATAGGGAGGAAAGTCACTGAATCAAGCAGGGACAACTGAGACAGAAATCAAAGCCATCCAATCATGAGCAAAGTGCTAACCCAAATCCCACTCTAAGTTTTGTATGCATTGGAAACAACAGGTCTACTCACAGAAAGCACCAGCTGTCTGTATCTAAAGCCTAACAATGCTTATGTGAACCTCACCCTTTGTTTCACCAGACGTAGGTGTACATATACAGAGATCATAAGTTGTTCTTAGTGATTATTAAACATATAGGATCAGATCTCATTGTTGGTGCTGCTGCTCATAACATCCGGAAACTTCAATAATTCCCACACTTTGGAATTCTCTGACACCTCTATACTACTGAATAATTTCCCATTTTGAATAGGGTTTGCAATACCTCTCCGTTAGTGAGGTCTATCCACAAGATTAATACCATATCAATCACAGGAAGACATTGGCCCTTCCTATACATCTACATGTTTCTGCACTATACCCAGAATATCTAGTGCATTCTTACAGACCAGTGTCTAGTCATCCACAACCGATAGTGTTAACTTATAGGCAATGTCTAAATGTTGGCAGATGCCTTTGGATTATCTGTATGCTCCCTGGTAATTCCTATTTTGCTTGAATTCCAATGGGAATAATTGATTTTAAACATCTGTGACTGAAGTCAGAGGAAGCAAGAGTAGGGGATTTAACTGCAAGACCTCCAAACATCTGTGTAAAGGTAGGCTAGGAGCATAGGTTGAATACTCACCTGTCTCTCTTCCATGTGTAAGGCAGGCTTATACCTATAGTTTTAGGAAAATCCTTTGGTAATTTAGCACTGGAATGAGAAGAGGATGTAGTCTGTCTTGTGATTACAGAGCAACTCTTATGCAGTCAACACCTGAGTCCAGTGTCCCTTGAATGTTGTATGATTGAACTGAGCATTCAGCCTAAAATTCCCAGACGGCAGCATGAGTAATTGTGTGATTTTCACCAATCTGTTCTCTGTGGAGCCTGCCATTTGTGATGTCATGTGTTCCATGCCCCGCAAAATACCATGTACAGCCCACCTGGTATGCCAATGTCCACTTAGGGTGAGAAAGCAAAACACACACAAATGATGGACAGAATGCAGAGCAAATCAAACATTCACCCCCAGTCAACAGATCTGGGTTAAAACCATTGTTCTTTTGCTTATCTTGCCACCCCAGTTTAGACCTAGCCATATGCAAATCATGCTTGACCCTGTCGCTCATGGGAACAGTCCAGCCCATTCTCTGACTGGGGGTGAGTGTCTGAAAAGTTTCAGCGCTCCGTTCATCATAGTGCTGTGTTTGCTTTGTTTGCCTTAAGTTGGCAGTGTATACCCAGACGTGGGTCTCTTGCTCACTTTGCCACTGGTTTCACGCTAAATTGGCTGATGAGGGGTTTTACCCTGAAACCGGTTCCAGGATGCTTGTCCAGTGAAGACCTGGCTTGGCAGTTCGGGCTGGACTGTTCCCATGGCGAACAGGGTGAAGACTCTTTTGGATATGGCTGGTTCTAATCTAGAATGGCGTGCAGTGCAAAATAACAAGACATTCAACCCAGATCTGTGACTGTGTGTGAATGTTTGATTATTTCAGCATTCCATCAATCATCTGTTCTTTTCGCATTTGTCACCCCCAGTGGGAAGGGTATTCAAGCCAGCCTGGCTGATGCGTGGTATTACCCTGAAACTGGTCCCAGGATGCTTGTTTTTGGTCCAGAGAAGACCTGGCCTAGCAGTTTGGGCTGGACTGTTCCCATGGGGAACGGGGACAAGACTGATTTGCATATGGCTGGGTCTAAACTGGAATGGCATGGCGTGGGTGCAAAAAACAAAGGGGCAGATTTATGTTAGACTTGCGCCACTTTTACGCCGCCGTTGCGTCACTTTTGTGACGCAGCGGCGGCGTAAACCATGCGCCATGTTGCGCCTTATTTACAACGTGACGCATCTAGGGAGATGCGTCACGTTGTAAAGCCCTGCGCTACATTAAACATGCGTCAGGTTTAATGTATGCAGGGTGGGCGTTCCATCGGAAAAAGCCTCGGAAAAGTGACGCAGTGAAATCTACAAGATTTCACTCAGTCACTTTTCCGACGCTGCTGCGTCAAAACCTTGAGCCTGCTTGAAGCAGGCGTAAGGCATAACGCAGCATGTTAGGTATGGGCAGCCCCTAAACATTGCTGGAGTTGCGTCATGCTTGCGACGCGACTCCAGCAATGTTCCGCCATTAGATGCGTCACGCATCTGTTTATCCTTGCGCCACGATGCGCTGCATTGTAAATGCGGCGCATCTGTGGTGGCGCAAGGGTAAACTTGCGTGATGCATCTTTCCTGGCGCATCCCTGCTGATTTGCAGGGATGCGCCAGGAAACATAAATCTGCCCCATTGGATTTAACCCAAATCTGTGATTGGGAGTGAATGTTTGATTAATTCAGCATTCCATCCATCATTGGTTCTTTTTGCAAATGTCCACTTAAGACATGTAAGCCTGCACTACCTAAATTAAGATCATCCTACTTGGGATGCCAATGTCCATGTGAGGCCAGTGTGCCTACACCCCCACATTACTAAACCAGTAATGTACTTCATGTGTATTGATTTCTTTTGTGTGTACCAGAGACTACTCACATTA